>NW_026782224.1:827500-1540000 GCF_031769215.1 Ylistrum balloti | reverse complement strand
TTTTTACCTACATTGATGTGCATTCCGTCCACAAACAACTGTAGGAGGGCGAGATCTACATATTTTACCTATATTGATGTGTATTCCGTCCACAAACATATGTGTATTCTGTCCACAAACAACTATATTTTACCTATATTGATGTGCATACCGTCCACAAACAACTGTAGGAGGGCGAGATCTACATATTTTACCTATATTGATGTGTATTCTGTCCACAAACAACTGTAGGAGGGCGAGATCTACATATTTTACCTATATTGATGTGTATTCCGTCCACAAACAACTGTAGGAGGGCGAGATCTACATATTTTACCTATATTGATGTGTATTCTGTCCACAAACAACTGTAGGAGGGCGAGATCTACATATTTTACCTATATTGATGTGTATTCTGTCCACAAACAACTGTAGGAGGGCGAGATCTACATATTTTACCTATATTGATGTGTATTCCGTCCACAAACAACTGTAGGAGGGCGAGATCTACATATTTTACCTATATTGATGTGTATTCCGTCCACAAACAACTGTAGGAGGGCGAGATCTACATATTTTACCTATATTGATGTGTATTCCGTCCACAAACAACATCTATTTTACCTATATTGATGTGTATTCTGTCCACAAACAACTGTAGGAGGGCGAGATCTACATATTTTACCTATATTGATGTGTATTCTGTCCACAAACAACTGTAGGAGGGCGAGATCTACATATTTTACCTATATTGATGTGTATTCTGTCCACAAACAACTGTAGGAGGGCGAGATCTACATATTTTACCTATATTGATGTGCATTCCGTCCACAAACAACTGTAGGAGGGCGAGATCTACATATTTTACCTATATTGATGTGCATTCCGTCCACAAACAACTGTAGGAGGGCGAGATCTACATATTTTACCTATATTGATGTGTATTCTGTCCACAAACAACTGTAGGAGGGCGAGATCTACATATTTTACCTATATTGATGTGTATTCCGTCCACAAACAACTGTAGGAGGGCGAGATCTACATATTTTACCTATAATGATGTGTATTCTGTCCATAAACAACTGTAGGAGGGCGAGATCTACATATTTTACCTATATTGATGTGTATTCTGTCCACAAACAACTGTAGGAGGGCGAGATCTACATATTTTACCTATATTGATGTGTATTCTGTCCACAAACAACTGTAGGAGGGCGAGATCTACATATTTTACCTATATTGATGTGCATTCCCTCCACAAACAACTGTAGGAGGGCGAGATCTACATATTTTACCTATATTGATGTATATTCCGCCCAGAAACAACTGTAGGAGGGCGAGATCTACATATTTTACCTATATTGATGTGTATTCCGTCCACAAACAACTGTAGGAGGGCGAGATCTACATATTTTACCTATATTGATGTGTATTCTGTGTAGGAGGGCCACAATATTGATGTGTATTCAACAACTGTAGGAGGGCGAGATCTACATATTTTACCTATATTGATGTGTATTCCGTCCACAAACAACTGTAGGAGGGCGAGATCTACATATTTTACCTATATTGATGTGTATTCCGTCCACAAACAACTGTAGGAGGGCGAGATCTACATATTTTACCTATATTGATGTGCATTCCCTCCACAAACAACTGTAGGAGGGCGAGATCTACATATTTTACCTATATTGATGTGCATTCCGTCCACAAACAACTGTAGGAGGGCGAGATCTACATATTTTACCTATATTGATGTATATTCCGCCCAGAAACAACTGTAGGAGGGCGAGATCTACATATTTTTACCTATATTGAGATGTATTCCGTCCAGAAAGGACTGGAGGAAGAAGAAGAGGATGGCTACAGCGAGGACAATGCTACTCTTTATCAACAGCCACGGATCCGTGATATAATACTGTAAATAGAGAACACAATGTTATTAAGATACATGGTGTTACAGGGGTATAATGGTTACTATAGAGACCCGAATCATGTGTTTAACTTATCAATAGAGTTAAAGGAGATTCGATACGGTTCGTTAACACTAACACGTTCTCATTATATAAGAGTATTTACCTTTCTCTCCAGATCTTCAACATTTTGCTGGAAGTCCTTAATCTCCGAACGCCTGTAAATGTAAAAACACACTTCAGCCTACCTCCTACCAAGAAACAATATAACAACTTTAAAATTTGTAACGAAGAAATGGTTATAATATTTAATGAGTATGCATGTATATTTCACAAACATGACAGAAAATATAATAATTTTGACGAGTACGATATATATGTCCACTTGTTCACGATGTTTAATGAGAAATCATTAAATTTGATACATATTAAAAGAAAGAATAGAAAGAAAAACCATTATTCAAATAATAAACCGATATTCCAAACAATTCACTAAACATTAACACTTTTTTTTCAGGTTTTAATTATTTTATTATTGACAGAACAGAAAATGGTCCTTTAATAAGTTCGTTATAGCTTAGAACAAAAATTACGTTAAAAAAAATACTTACAACGAAAACAAGATGTTGTTAGCAGAAGGTTGCAATATATACGGACGTCAAATTAAAATCTGTTTTAAATATCTCAATTATGCTTACTTGATTCTGTACAGTCTACGCACGAGCGTGTTTTCTCTTTGGGCAGACTTCTGTAGAAAGAGGGCCTTCATGATACTTTCCTCCCTGGAAACAACGGACACTCGAGCAGCAGCTTTCTTCCATAGTTCAATCTCGTGCTTCAGCTCTGTAAAAGCAGCAACATGTTGATTGACTCAGTAGAGAAAATATAACACGTATTCACATCGAACGTATGGAATTTGTGAGAGAGTGAAAATAGAGACAATTGTCAACAACAACTTTCATACAATAAGTACCCGGAGATGACAAAATACAAAACTAATTGTTTGGTTACAGTACACAATATGTGCCCTAAGATGCAAAATACAAAACTGATTATATCAAACGAAAGTATTGAGTGTCATTGGTATTCACAACAACAAATAAGTCGGTGGTGATCTGTTATTTGACGACATTGAGTAATATTATGTACCTGATATTTCTGGTGGGTCCTTATTTTGGAGAGATTTCATATTTCGGTAATAAATCCGTAAAGCCGCGTACCCAGCGAAGGCCACGAAGACTATCCCTACTGCCATGTGTAAGGTAAACTCGGCAAAGTCGATACCCTGAAATGAGAAATTTATGATGTATTCATGTACGTCTGGCCCCACTTGTATAAAATATCTTACTTTCTGATTTCCTCAAGTCGAGATTTTCCTCAGCTAATATCTCCTTGAAAATATCTTGTATGAAAATTCCTCAAGGAATTTCAGGACATCCTAGCCGATGTCTTCCTCCTGTTCCTTGAGAAAATTTTATACAAGCAGTTTTTGAGGAGATGTCAGCAGAGGAAAATCTGGGCTTGAGGAAATCTCAAGTTGAGATGTATTAAACAAGTGGGGCCTGGTCGTATAACTCTTGTCGGAAACTGTTAGAAATTACGCTTCAGAGGGTAGAGGTTCATGAAAGAAAGGCATATGAGCATTTACAGAGATAATTTTCGTTAAGGAAGTGATGAATCACAGAAATGGAGAGGGATGGCTGGTTTATTGTTGGTTTATATCCTATTAACAGCTAAGGTCATTTAAGGACGCTCCAGGTTTGAATGATAAAGGAAAGCCGGAGTAACCGGAGAGAAAAACACCGACCTGCATGACCAGTACCTTGTGACTGCCCCACGTAGGCCTCCAACCCGCGACCCAGAGTTGAATGATTATTGATGAAGACGTTCAGAGGCCCGATCATTTGGCCACCGTGGCCCCTACAAGAGAGGGTACCGTTATGTAGAGACACAGACATGGATCCCCGTGTTTTTATCTTAGAAGCCCCGTATACGTTACCTTTTCAGACATTTCTTTGTTGGAAACAATGATGACGTTTGGCGGGTCACCCACTGCAGTAGCTGTTCCTCCGATGTTGGAAAATAACACTTCCGCTATCAGTATATTTTTCGGATCGAGATTGAGCACTTCACACAACCTAAAAGAAAAGATCTCCACAACAACATTTCCTTGATAAGTTCAGATGGATTTTTTTAGTATGACATAAGCCTTACACAAAAAAAGCATCACATGTTCGGCCCACGAGGGAAATGGGTCTAAAATACAAATCCGAGAAAGAAAAGACTAAGGTGGACATAGGTAGCCTTGAAATAATCCGTCGAGTTATCAGAGCGAGCTTCAAGTACAGGGCTATTAGCTTAGTGGCACATTTCCCGTAGACAAAGCCGAAATAAAATGCAGGTGTTGGAATACTGCTGACAAATTTCTTGTCGACATTATGTTGTATAAATAAACGGAAATATCGAACTGATGTCAAATATGTCGTTTTCACTGCAATGAAAATTAACTCATTTGAAACACGTTTGAAAAATTCAACCAAAAGAAAAAAGAGAAAAATCGACATATGTTTTGATATTTTCACTCTGATGCGCACGTTGAATTTCTTGAAATACTTGTTATAAATCACGACAGTGTCATACGCCATAATTACTTACCTGATCGTGACTGGAGTAAGAAGAAGAATTGTTGTGACGTTGTCGAGAAATGCAGAGACAACAGCACTGAATAGACACAGAAGTGTGACGAGACTCCAGATCTGGCCCTTCGCCATCTTGTAAGCCTACAACCATTAAATCACATCATAGTAATGGAATGTCAGACTTGGCTGTCAACTTAAGGTACCAAGTTCTATCAAAATCACTCGGGACAATACTGCTATATTTTTATTATGAAAAGTTTGTAGTTAAATCATCAAATGAGAAAAAGTGCTGACTGGCGCAAAGACGAGCTCAGTTTAAGCTCAGTCGAAGCATCATATCACTTTCTTGGATGTAAAAGTAATGTAGTGATAAAGAGATCAAATAAATGAAGCTTGAATTTGCTTAAACATACTTTACCTTCAGGGCAAAGAAATTAAAAAATCCTGTTTCGGAAAATATGGCGACAAGTATCATCATTCCGAATAGCAACATGAGTGTTTCCATGTCTATCCAGGCAATGATTACCTCCAGGGGTGGTCGCTGTTTGAAACCAAAACAAATTACGAACCATTTTTTTCTCACATAACGAAACATTAAACCTGGAGATGTTTCCACATCAGTCCGGTGGTGAATTGATTTTCGGTGATGTCATGGACGACATCATTCAGTCTTGCGACCAAAATACTGCTTTGTAGTTGGGTTGAAGCTCAAGCCCCTCCCCGTTTCAGACTGCGCGCGCGCGTACGCGTGTGTAAGTGTTTCCTTAATCTTTTAAATCGCCTTTGTTTTGTTCTCTATTATTGTAATGTCTTGTTAACAGGGCCGGCTATACAAGAGTAGTGTTAGTAGATTGCTGACAAAGTTCTTGTCTACTGCTCAAAGATCATTGTGCCAGTGGTCTTGAGGTTTATCTCTTGTCTTAGAATAATTGAGATGAGTCCTAGAACGACGAAACAGGTGTGTGATGCAGTTTAATACATTGGTTAGCTCTACTAGTGTTTTTTAAATACAATTTATGTGATCGGAAGATATAAAGATTGAGAGAGTAGCGATAGTACTACCAGTGACCACCTTCTAGTGTCCACCTAGTGCCAACATTAACAAATAACATAATAAATTTCCAGAAAGAAACATAAATGTCATCATGGAATCCTCCATCACTGTGGTACAGAAACGTATGTAACATTTTCGTCAAATATCGTGCATATCACGTAAAAGAGTTCTCAGAATACCTTAACTCTCGTGTCAAATTCATCTTGGTGCCGAAGTAGAGCAAATATACCCAACTTACGATATCTGTATATCATAAACAAGATAATAGTTTATACAGTGTCTGAATCTCAGTTCTTACCAATAGATGTGACACTCTGTAAGTCTCTGTAATTACCTTGATCATAGTGAAGAAATCATCATTACTGAGACTAGCAACCGGAAACCAAGGAACATAAGGAACAAAGACTAGAGGCAACTGGAAACCAAGGATGAATATAAGGAACAAACACTAGAGACAATTGGGAACCAAGGACGAACATCCGGAACAGAGACTTGAGGCAATCACAAACCAAGAACGAACATCAGGAACAAAGACTTGAGGCAATCGGAAACCAAGGACGAACATCAGGAACAGAGACTTGAGGCAATCGGAAACCAAGGACGAACATCAGGAACAGAGACTTGAGGCAATCGGAAACCAAGGACGAACATCAGGAACAGAGACTTGAAGCAATCACAAACCAAGGACGAACATCAGGAACAGAGACTAAAAGCAAAATGGAAACTAACAAATTTACAAAAGCAAACATCATATTTTTGAAATGTTCAAGGTCTAAAACAAACGTTTGTATTCATTTCCTACAGAAATGCGGCGTTATATACCATGTGGATCGGTGATCGTAAAAAGATACACAAGAGAAAGGCATCTTCCAATACAAATCTATAAGATAAAGTAGAGCTAGATGATAAACTAAGTCACAAACCTGGTTCGTCCTTCTAGGACTCGTCAATGATGTAAAGGGCTCAGAATTGGAAATCTAGGAGGTGAATGAAGGAAAATTGACCAAAGGAAATGTCGAGATGTAAATGGGGAGGTGTTTTAGCCCCGAAATTGAATAAATTTCATTATTTTCATTTATCTGATATTTTTGAAAGAACGTCAAATACATGTGTAAATTCTGAACCATGCCATGTTCGAATGAAACAAAACATCGTTCAAATTTCGGTAAACCTCGTGGACTAGATATATGTGTGAGAGGCAAAGTACTTCGCTACATGATTCGATCACGTGGTCACTCACTCTTGGACTAAGGAAAGTGACTGTTGAAACATCTCCAGGTGATATGTTTGGCGTCAGAATCAACATGCAACGTGAAATAAGCAGAGCTCTTTCGAACTGTGTTGATAAAAACACGTTATAACCAGTCAAACGTCACAGATTCAACAGCAAGCCAGATAGTGAATGCACATTCGATATGTTTAAAGTTGTATCACGAGTGTGTTATATTTGTGAATTAGTGAAGATCGACAAAATAACTATGTATAACAGCCTTAAATCTATATTTATCTCATGTTATCTGTACCTGTGTCCTTTACTACTTATCTGCTGTGGTGACAATGGTTTCTTACCTTGCCAAAATAGGAAAGGGCAGCTACAGCCGCCAGAGAACCGATGATGGCCGCAATGGTCCTGTGGACAAGCTGTAAAACCAAGATAATGTCTCTGATATCTCGACTGTGTTGATCGCCATCATCAATCCAAACGTTAATTACTTGGTGTTATCAAATCAACCCTCCTGGCATTGGTTTGTAATAGGTCGTTAAATATGTCACCATTTCTTTTGCCTAAATTACGTGTGTCTTTTGTTCAATCTTGTACGCATTATCCACGTGTTTGTGACAATGATGATTACAGTAACTGTCATTAACCTACGATTTATTTGTATTTTGATAAAAAATAATTGTTATTATAAAATAGAGATGTTGTCTTGTTCTTTTCATTAATTCCTTGCTATCAGACACGATCGGCGAAAATTGGGTCAGTTTAAATATACGATGTCTCGATTACAGGCGATAGACAAAAACACGGTTGAGTTGAACCATCGGATAAGTCGAATAATTTACTTGGTCCCATCGACTTCGACTTATCCGAGGTTTACTGTAAATCAATATTTTGGTATACCCTGAGAGAACGAATCGTCATTACATTTTGGTGGAGGCTAATAGTATTTAGTCCAATATTCAGATGTCAAGCTTTTTACTCTGTAGTAACAGTTTATTATACAGCCTTACTTTTATACACTGAAGTTGCAGGTGGGAAGTGAGAACAAACCTCAAATATGATGAGAATGTAAACGAAGACGAGGATGATTGCTGCGATGATGATTTCACTGTCATGTGTCACGTGCAGCTTCCATCTGACGGCGAAGTTCTCGGAAGAATTGGTCGTAAATCTTAGACTGACACTGGCCCTGTAAGGTAGACATCATTTATCTACTCGGTGAACTTTTAAAAATTTTACTCAGTAGGAAGTATTTATAGGTCAATGTTACTATTTTTGCGACATTAAATGACAGTCTGAACCAGCACTTCTGGTAAATCACGTCCATTTCTTTACGGCTTAGATTGGATAAGGATTGGTGCAGATTCTCAGACTGTAAGGTAGACTTTTATGCTATCAAGCGATATTGACCGTTCAGTTGTGACGTCATAACTACATGGCGACACCAGCATTATGACGTAATGATAAAAAAAATGCAAGATTGGAATATCGCCTGTGTAGGTCTTACATCAGTCTTATAAAATGGTGTTTATAGAAAATCTGAAGTGTATATAAGTTTTGTGATAAACGTAATCTAACATGAAATCTATGAAACTTAATATAACAAAAAAAAAAAAAAAAACCTAAAACAAAAGAAACAAAGAACAAAAAGCGTATGAGGTGGAAACCCACGCGAGATCCACTATTTGTGATGCTATTACTTACCTTCCACTGACGTTGGAGAATTTGTGTTCTACCTGCTCAGATGCTTCATCTAAGATAATCGCACTGTTTACTTCCCACATCTTTGTTTCTAGTACATTGGTCTGCGGAATCCATACATACAAACAAAGTGAAAGATGTAGACAAAGGCAGTCAAGTATTGTAAATAAAGACAGTGATGTAAAGACCAGTAACGTGATGTAGGTATCGATGTATTGAGTAATGTAGACAAAGACCAGTAACATGATGTAGGTATCGATGTAGTGAGTGATGTAGACAAAGACAGTGGTATGTTGTAAATGTATATGAAGTCAGGGTATGTTGTAAATGTAGACAAAGACATTGGTATGTTGTAAATGTACATGAAGACATTGGTATGTTGTAAATGTACATGAAGACATTGGTATGTTGTAAATGTACATGAAGACAGGGGTATGTTGTAAATGTAGACAAAGACAGGGGTATGTTGTAAATGTACATGAAGAGAGGCTATGTTGTAAATGTAGACAAAGACATTGGTATGTTGTAAATGTACATGAAGACATTGGTATGTTGTAAATGTACATGAAGACATTGGTATGTTGTAAATGTACATGAAGACAGGAGTATGTTGTAAATGTACACGAAGACAGGGTATGTTGTAAATGTACATGAAGACAGGGTATGTCGTAAATGTACATGAAGACAGGGTATGTCGTAAATGTACATGAAGACAGGGTATGTTGTGAATGTACATAAAGACAGGGGTATGTTGTAAATGTACATGAAGACAGGGGTATGTTGTAAATGTACATGAAGACAGTGATGTAGACTAAGTACAAATAATGTAGGTATTGATGTCGTGTGTGATGAGGAGTAAAGACCAGTAACATGATGTAGGTATTGATGTCGTGTGTGATGTGGAGTAAAGACCAGTAACATGATGTAGGTATTGATGTCGTGTGTGATGTGGAGTAAAGACCAGTAACATGATGTAGGTATTGATGTAGTGTGTGATGTAGAGTAAAGACCAGTAACATGATGTAGGTATTGATGTAGTGTGTGATGTAGAGTAAAGACCAGTAACATGATGTAGGTATTGATGTCGTGTGTGATGTGGAGTAAAGACCAGTAACATGATGTAGGTATTGATGTAGTGTGTGATGTAGAGTAAAGACCAGTAACATGATGTAGGTATTGATGTCGTGTGTGATGTGGAGTAAAGACCAGTAACATGATGTAGGTATTGATGTAGTGTGTGATGTAGAGTAAAGACCAGTAACATGATGTAGGTATTGATGTCGTGTGTGATGTGGAGTAAAGACCAGTAACATGATGTAGGTATTGATGTCGTGTGTGATGTAGAGTAAAGACCAGTAACATGATGTAGGTATTGATGTCGTGTGTGACGTAGAGTAAAGACCAGTAACATGATGTAGGTATTGATGTCGTGTGTGACGTAGAGTAAAGACCAGTAACATGATGTAGGTATTGATGTCGTGTGTGACGTAGAGTAAAGACCAGTAACATGATGTAGGTATTGATGTAGTGTGTGATGTAGAGTAAAGACCAGTAACATGATGTAGGCATTGATGTCGTGTGTGATGTAGAGTAAAGACCAGTAACATGATGAAGGTATTGATGTCGTGTGTGATGTAGAGTAAAGACCAGTAACACGATGTAGGTATTGATGTCGTGTGTGATGTAGATTAAAGACCAGTAACATGATGTAGGTATTGATGTCGTGTGTGATGTGGAGTAAAGACCACTAACATGATGTAGGTATTGATGTCGTGTGTGATGTAGATTAAAGACCAGTAACATGATGTAGGTATTGATGTCGTGTGTGATGTAGAGTAAAGACCAGTAACACGATGTAGGTATTGATGTCGTGTGTGATGTAGATTAAAGACCAGTAACATGATGTAGGTATTGATGTCGTGTGTGATGTGGAGTAAAGACCACTAACATGATGTAGGTATTGATGTCGTGTGTGATGTAGATTAAAGACCAGTAACATGATGTAGGTATTGATGTCGTGTGTGATGTGGAGTAAAGACCAGTAACATGATGTAGGTATTGATGTCGTGTGTGATGTAGAGTAAAGACCAGTAACATGATGTAGGTATTGATGTCGTGTGTGATGTAGATTAAAGACCAGTAACATGATGTAGGTATTGATGTCGTGTGTGATGTAGATTAAAGACCAGTAACATGATGTAGGTATTGATGTCGTGTGTGATGTAGAGTAAAGACCAGTAACATGATGTAGGTATTGATGTCGTGTGTGATGTAGATTAAAGACCAGTAACATGATGTAGTCATTGATGTCGTGTGTGATGTAGAGTAAAGACCAGTAACATGATGTAGGTATTGATGTACTGTGTGACGTTGATTAAAGACCAGTAACATGATGTAGGTATTGATGTCGTGTGTGACGTAGAGTAAAGACCAGTAACATGATGTAGGTATTGATGTCGTGTGTGACGTAGAGTAAAGACCAGTAACATGATGTAGGTATTGATGTCGTGTGTGACGTAGAGTAAAGACCAGTAACACGATGTAGGTATTGATGTCGTGTGTGATGTAGAGTAAAGACCAGTAACATGATGTAGGTATTGATGTCGTGTGTGACGAAGAGTAAAGACCAGTAACATGATGTAGGTATTGATGTCGTGTGTGACGTAGAGTAAAGACCAGTAACATGATGTAGGTATTGATGTCGTGTGTGACGTAGAGTAAAGACCAGTAACATGATGTAGGTATTGATGTCGTGTGTGACGTAGAGTAAAGACCAGTAACACGATGTAGGTATTGATGTCGTGTGTGATGTAGAGTAAAGACCAGTAACATGATGTAGGTATTGATGTCGTGTGTGACGAAGAGTAAAGACCAGTAACATGATGTAGGTATTGATGTCGTGTGTGATGTAGACAAAAAACGTTGCAGACTGATTTAGGGCTTTGATATCACAAACACATTCGTCTGATAAAAGTATATACAAAGACAAGCGATAAAGAGACGGTCATAGAAAAAAAGTATTATAAACACAGCTACGTTAGGGCAGACAACACTTACACTATTGTCTTGGAGAACCTCTACCGTGATGAATGAACGTGTCTTGTTCACGCTCTTGTCTCCTTTTGGGTTCACGGGGCCGTCTAACGTCAGCTTCAAGGCTCCGTTAGCATCATGGAATGATGACACTGAAAATGGAGATACAGTGGTAATTTGGATATTACAGAAAACTTTTTCCTGAACAGCGTGCAACACTAGATTTCATTGAAATATATCTTATTGTCATTTGCGTGGAAACGAGGTTAGCAAAATGTTGCAACTTGTTTTGTTCTAAAACAACATAAATTTAGCCTCTGAAAAGATAATAGAAACATTCATTATTACCTCATTAACTGGAACAGGGTCTCAATTTCTCTTGAGTATCGCTATACTGATGACTAGAAACATTAATGCAGTAGGTGTTAACGTACCTATTGGCGTGGTATTGTCAATGGAGGTGGTCCAAAATTTTTCATCAGTCTCCTCGTTAGCAGTAATAATACCCTTTAAATAAGTACAGTATATTCTTTAGTGGGGTGAAGTTGTCGATATTTTTCCTGTATTAAGACACGAGAAATGTTCAGCTCTTGAGTAATATACAGATTTGGAAATGCTGAGCTAATATGACGATTGACGTCGGTTGTCATGATAAATCCTGTTGTCTTGTACAGCTGATCAGCGTTGAAAATATATGTTATTATTTAAATTATACGTATCATTTTCAATGTAAAAGTCCGTTGCAATATTTTGCAGGCATGCGGCGGGCCACTTTAAAAGCAAACTAAGCACGGTCATTTTAACATCAGGCTGAACCACTCGCCCACAGCTTATTTTTACAGTAATTTTTCAACATATCATAGATAAAACAACATCTGTTTGTTATGTGACCCCGCTATTTGTATTCGCTGGCGTCATATGACGTGACTGTTGTGTTTATTTGTTTACAAGTTTACGTCCATGCTACAACTATGGTCAGTTGTTACTGCGTAAATGCGTGGTTGGTGGGGGGAGCAAATGGCGGACTATTTTATAGTACTATCACACTAAAATAGCAAAAGCTGGACATAACAGCTCATCCGCTCACATTATACTGGCAACGGATTAACCAGTCGGACGCTTAACTCAAAAGCCGAACGACAGGATGACTGAAGAAAGACATTGGGGAAAAAATTTGGTATGTCCATATTTTGAAAAGAAGAAATTCCAAATTTAGTGTCAAGACAATACATACTATTGTGAGAACTTCTGGTATTTATCAGGCAATGTCTAAAACCCTATGGGTAATTCCTTGATAGTGTACTTGTAGTTGCGCTTCATTAAATAGCAGAAAGCCCGCGGGTAATTTGCTGAAGGGGGCTTTTTCAAACTCACATTCACGAAACAATTATTTTGCTTTGTGCTGGAAGGTTAAAGAATGGACAATATTGCTGTATAAGAGAATCATACAAAGAAATGTAAGAAGCATGATGCGGAAATCACTTACACAGAAGACAACAGTGAGAATCAGCAGGATGGCGATTTTGAAATGATGAAACAATTGTTTGTAATTGTTTCTGAAGTAGTTGTTTATGTTTCCTTTGATATCCACAGTCATTTCTTTGACGAATACACCGCTGTTCCCGGAATCACTACAACGATACAATAATACAGCATTAGTACCGATTACACCCAATCTCCTTCACATGCAATCTGCTAAAAACCCTTCGCATCTGTGTAGGATTGGAAGCATTGCAAAGAAATGTTTCGACGTGTGGACATATAGGAGAAAGACAGTAAAACAATACAGGAATCAAGACATTTCCTTATCTAGCTCTTATCCCTGTGAATTAATACCAGTTATCTTACATGGGACATCATGCCTTCCTAGCAGGTATCCCTGTAAATAAATGCTTGTTATCTGTTTCTTATAAAGGACACTATGTCTACATTTACTTAGGAAGTGGGTAACTTCAACTTGCTATCTGCACCTTTATATAACATCAGTATCTACAGAGCGAAGCGATACTACCTTGGGGTTACTATTAATGAAGTCACTTCCGGTATGTCGTCACAATCAAGACCAGGCATATTCAGGGTAGGTATTGTATGCTTCATGAGTTGTTGATACTACCTTGGGATTACTTTTAATGAAGTCACTTCCGGTATGTCGTCACAATCAAGACCTGGCACATTCAGGGTAGGTATTCTATGCTTCATGAGTTGTTTACTAAGAAAGTCGTATGGAAGGCTTATTTTTTCGAAACCTGTCTTAATGACTGCCAAAAATCTAGAGTCGATGGAGGCCTCATCAGAATGACAAGAACATGTAATGGCCCTGATGTATATCTTAATTCCAAGATACAACTAGATCAATGATATACGGAGATTTTGTTCCTATGGTATGAGGAATGCGAGTCATGCAAATGAAAGTTAATCAGGGATTCATGTATGTGCCTATGCATGGATGTAATCTGTTGAAATGAAAACCTGTCCCGTGGCTCGAATTTTACCTCATTTAACTAGAGAAATGTCTCGATAAGCTATGTTTGAAAGTTTTTAGCAATTACCAAGGCAGTCTTCTTAAGAATGGCTTTATTAAGTATCTAAAAACCGTTTCGACTAACATTAAAACTACCCAGAAAACTCACTAAACTGAAATCGCTAATAAAAATATGGAATAGAAGATCATTAACTCCAATAGGAAAAATAAACATTATAAAGTCGTTGCTTATATCACAATTTAATCATCTCTTTATTTCATTACCTAATCCAGATGAGAAGTTTCTGTTTAAACTCAACTCTCTACTTTTTGACTTTCTATGGGATGGAAGACCAGATAAAATCAAACGGGATACAGTTATGCAAAACTATGCTAATGGTGGTCTTAAGATGGTCAATCTTGTAGCTTTTATAAATGCATTGAAACTGACTTGGATAAGGAGACTCTATCGCAGTACTGAGAAATGGCAGATCATTCTAAAAACCTATATTGACACTGACCTTCTTGCAAACTGTGGTAATAATTATATTCATTTATGCATAAAAAAGTGCAAAAACAAATTTTGGTGTGATGTTTTCAAAGCTTGGGGTACACTTAACACAAAATATGAGGATAATCTATTTCAGAGTAATATATTATCTGTCCCAATTTGGTATAACAATAAAATAAAGATAGGAGGTAAAACTGTATTTTATGAGAGTTGGTTTAAGAAGAATATAACTATCATAGCTAATTTAATCAAAGATACCAACAGATATGTTTTCTATGGAAGGGAAGAATTTATTCGAAAATATCAAATAAATACAAATTTTTTACAATACCAGGGTCTGGTCTCTGCAGTCAAAATATTTATTGCATCAGATACTATCTCTAACCCCTCTATAATCTATCCTTGCATACCAATCACCTTACGTATCTTTCTTCAAGACAAAAAAGGATCAAAAAGGTTTTATAATACTTTAATTAAATGTAACGTGTTACCATCGGGTACCAAAAAATGGAATAGTATATTTGATAATATAGATAAACAAACTTGGGATAAGTACTATTTAATGCCATTCCATGTAACAAAAAATACAAAGTTCCAGTGGTTCCAGTATAGGGTAATCCACCATGCATTAGCAACAAATTCCCTTCTTTTTAAAATTAGATTAGTTATCTCCCCTCTTTGTGTGTTGTGTAACTCTGAGCAAGAAACAATCAGTCATCTGCTGTGGGAATGTCAGGAAGTACAAAGACTATTACAGAGTCTTGATATTTTGTTAGAAGCTCTATTTATCCCTTTCTCAGTAAACAAGCAAACTTTCATTCTTGGTCTCCTACATCAAAACTTCCTTCCGAGTAACAGAGTAGACAATGAGATTATAATTATTATCAAACAGTATATTTATAAAATGAGATGCTTACACCGTTCACTAAACTTGCATGCACTAATTAATACAATCAAAGATAATTATATGATACAAAAATATATAGCTAATGGTAAGGATGATAAAGTAAAACGTAAATTTGAGAATGAATGGAAAAATTGGGAAAAATTAATACAGTTTTGATCTACACACTTTGATCTATTACCCATCGCATTACTAGTTTTTCTTTTTTTCTTTTTTTTTCTATAATTTTTTATAATTATATACATAACAGTCCTTGACCATACCGAGTAATCAGATATAAAGAAAGAAAAACATTAAAAGATTAAATTACTCTAACCTATTTTACCATCTCACCCAACAATCCACTTTACTATTTCTTCATTTTCTTCAATTTCTTTCTCTTTAAATTTCTTATCCCTAATAAAGTTCTATTTCATTTCCTCATTTCTGTATGTTGATATCAATTTATGGTTGTGTGTGTGTTTATGCATGTGTGCTTGGGTGCATTTCAAACAAAAGATATTTATGAATCAGAAGGTTCCATAATGGTTATGAAAGTATGAATCTTGATTTGATGATGATAATGAATTGTTGAATGTGGATGATGATGATGCATTATTTAGTATGTACAATAATCATGACAGTAATATTGATTGTGATATATATGTTGAAATGGATGATGAGGAAGATTATCATGTTTTTGAGGATGATGATGATGATTATTTAGTGTGTAACATAATAATATTGATTGTGATATATGAGGATTATCATGTATGGTGATAATAATAATAATAATAGTAGTAATGATCACATGCATTTTTGAATGTTGATGATGATGTTGATGATTCTTTTGAATGGAATGTACTTGTTTGACACGCAATGACTATATGTGCACCTGTGGTTGGATGTGTGAGAGGGTGTGAGTGTATTTGTCCTGTTCAACGTGTAAAATCTTGAAAAATAAAAAATTATAAAAAAAACTACCCAGAAATGCCTTATCTTGATTGTGACATCGTTTGTAATGGCGCCATCAAAAGTAGCCCCACGTAATATCACATATCATCCAACCCATAACCTGGGAGGGGAATGCATTCAAACTAGTTACATGTCCCTCCCACATGACCTACACGGGTACCTGTTATCTAAGAGGGGTGTTAATGCAGACGTTTACTTCCCCTCCAACAGGATACATACCAACCTGTTACCTAGGAGGGGTGTTAATTCTAACTAGTTATTTTCCCTCATCTATATGACATACATACCAACCTGTTACCTAGGAGGGGTGTTAGTTCAAACTAGTTATTTTCCCCCAATGTCATATGACATACATAGCAACCTGTTACCTAGGAGGGGTGTTAATTCAAACTAGTTATTTTCCCCCAATGTCATATGACATCCATGCCTACCTGTTACCTAGGAGGGGTATTAATTCAAACTAGTTATTTTCCCCCAATATCATATGACATCCATACCAACCTGTTACCTAGGAGGGGTGTTAATTCAAACTAGCTATTTTCCCTCATCTATATGACATCCATACCAACCTGTTACCTAGGAGGGGTGTTAATTCAAACTAGTTATTTTCCCTCATCTATATGACATCCATACCAACCTGTTACCTAGGAGGGGTGTGCTTTCAGTGTCGCACGATCGGTTGTCTTGCGATCCATAGGACGGCGTGCGACTGACGTCCACATGTTGGGGCGTCGGGGAAAATACCAACATGTCGACATAATCATAATCCAAACCAAAAACAACAAGAAAATACCAACATGTCGACATAATCATAATCCAAACAAAAAACAACAAGAAAATACCAACATGTCGACATAATTATAATCCAAACTAAAAACAACAAGACATACCAACATGTCGACATAATCATAATCCAAACTGAAACAACAAGAAAATACCAACATGTCGACATAATCATAATCCAAATGGAAACAACAAGAAAATACCAACATGTCGACATAATCATAATCCAATAAAATGGAAACAACAAGAAAATACCAACATGTCGACATAATCATAATCCAAATGGAAACAACAAGAAAATACCAACATGTCGACATAATCATAATCCAAATGGAAACAACAAGAAAATACCAACATGTCGACATAATCATAATCCAAATGGAAACAACAAGAAAATACCAACATGTCGACATAATCATAATCCAAATGGAAACAACAAGAAAATACCAACATGTCGACATAATCATAATCCAAATGGAAACAACAAGAAAATACCAACATGTCGACATAATCATAATCCAAATGGAAACAACAAGAAAATACCAACATGTCGACATAATCATAATCCAAATGGAAACAACAAGAAAATACCAACATGTCGACATAATCATAATCCAAATGGAAACAACAAGAAAATACCCACATGTCGACATAATCATAATCCAAACTGAAACAACAAGAAAATACCAACATGTCGACATAATCATAATCCAAATGGAAACAACAAGAAAATACCAACATGTCGACATAATCATAATCCAAACTAAAAACAACAAGACATACCAACATGTCGACATAATCATAATCCAAACTGAAACAACAAGAAAATACCAACATGTCGACATAATCATAATCCAAATGGAAACAACAAGAAAATACCCACATGTCGACATAATCATAATCCAAACTGAAACAACAAGAAAATACCAACATGTCGACATAATCATAATCCAAACTGAAACAACAAGAAAATACCAACATGTCGACATAATCATAATCCAAACTGAAACAACAAGAAAATACCAACATGTCGACATAATCATAATCCAAACCAAAAACAACAAGAAAATACCAACATGTCGACATAATCATAATCCAAACTGAAACAACAAGAAAATACCAACATGTCGACATAATCATAATCCAAATGGAAACAACAAGAAAATACCAACATGTCGACATAATCATAACTCAAATTCAATAAAACTAGGACAATAACAAGAAAATACCAACATGTCGACATAATCATAATCCAAACAAAAAACAACAAGAAAATACCAACATGTCGACATAATTATAATCCAAACTAAAAACAACAAGACATACCAACATGTCGACATAATCATAATCCAAACTAAAAACAACAAGACATACCAACATGTCGACATAATCATAATCCAAACTGAAACAACAAGAAAATACCAACATGTCGACATAATCATAATCCAAACTGAAACAACAAGAAAATACCAACATGTCGACATAATCATAATCCAAATGGAAACAACAAGAAAATACCAACATGTCGACATAATCATAATCCAAATGGAAACAACAAGAAAATACCAACATGTCGACATAATCATAATCCAAATGGAAACAACAAGAAAATACCAACATGTCGACATAATCATAATCCAAATGGAAACAACAAGAAAATACCAACATGTCGACATAATCATAATCCAAATGGAAACAACAAGAAAATACCAACATGTCGACATAATCATAATCCAAATGGAAACAACAAGAAAATACCAACATGTCGACATAATCATAATCCAAATGGAAACAACAAGAAAATACCAACATGTCGACATAATCATAATCCAAATGGAAACAACAAGAAAATACCAACATGTCGACATAATCATAATCCAAACTGAAACAACAAGAAAATACCAACATGTCGACATAATTATAATCCAAACTAAAAACAACAAGACATAATTATAATCCAAACTAAAAACAACAAGACATACCAACATGTCGACATAATTATAATTCAAACTGAAACAACATGAAAATACCCACATGTCGACATAATCATAATCCAAACTGAAACAACAAGACATACCAACATGTCGACATAATCATAATCCAAATGGAAACAACAAGAAAATACCAACATGTCGACATAATCATAATCCAAACTGAAACAACAAGAAAATACCAACATGTCGACATAATCATAATCCAAATGGAAACAACAAGAAAATACCAACATGTCGACATAATCATAATCCAAATGGAAACAACAAGAAAATACCAACATGTCGACATAATCATAATCCAAATGGAAACAACAAGAAACATAATCATAATCCAAATGGACAACAGAAAATACACATGTCGACATAATAATCATAATCCAAATGGAAACAACAAGAAAATACCACATGTCGAAAACATAATCCATGCAACAAGAAAATCCCGTGGTAAATTTCTTGTCTATAGAACCTTTAATCAGCATGTACTTTCGCGCTCAGCTAAAAAAAGCAGTAAGGATAAGATTTTAAAACGAAACTACTGACTCAAAGTCACATGTATTCTTCAATTTCAACGTAATCTTAAAAATGGATAATTCAACATGTCGAAATACATTATAATCCAAAATTAGAAATACAGAAAATACCAACATGTCGACATAATCATAATCCAAACTGACATCAAGAAATAAACATGTCTTTAAATGTTGATGTACCAGGGAGTAATCTACAATAACAGGTAAATCATAGGAGAATACCAACATGTCGAAAATCTAATATAAAAACAACAAGATACCAACATGTCGACATAATCATAATCAAAACTAAAAACAACAATACATACCAACATGTCGACATAATCATAATCCAAACTGAAACAACAAGAAAATACCAACATGTCGACATAATTATAATCCAAACTGAAACAACATTGAGGAGTTAAATGAAAAAGTTTATAGAATGAGGAGATGAATAATCATAAAAATGTCGATAATCATAATCCAAATGGAAACAACAAGAAAATACCCACATGTCGACATAATTATAATCCAAATGGAAACAACAAGAAAATACCAACATGTCGACATAATCATAATCCAAATGGAAACAACAAGAAAATACCCACATGTCGACATAATTATAATCCAAATGGAAACAACAAGAAAATAGAAACAACAAGAAAATACCAACATGTCGACATAATCATAATCCAAATGGAAACAACAAGAAAATACCATGTCGAGGAATTAATCCAAATGAAAAAGTTTATAGAAAATACCAATAATGTAAAAAGTCGAGGAATACATCTATTGAATTAAATGAAAAAGTTTATAGAAATGGAAACAACAAGAAAATACCAAATGTCAAAATCTATAGATCACAATATATGAAAAAGAAAATTATGTTGGACATCTGTTTGTCCGACATG
Source organism: Ylistrum balloti (assembly GCF_031769215.1). Taxonomy (NCBI): domain Eukaryota; kingdom Metazoa; phylum Mollusca; class Bivalvia; order Pectinida; family Pectinidae; genus Ylistrum; species Ylistrum balloti. The sequence goes on along the minus strand of NW_026782224.1, from coordinate 1,519,429 downwards.
TCTAATCTTATATATAAATGAAAAAGTTTATATGATGGACATGAATGTAATTACAAAGTCTAAAGGCCAACATGCGTAATCATAATCAGGAATGACAATGAAAACGTTCTATATGAAATTTCTTGTCTAGTTAAATGAAAAAGTTTATAGAGGAGATGAAACTGTAAAAACATGTATTCTTCAATTTCAGAATCTTAAAAATGGAAATTCAAACTGAAAAAAACATTATCTTGAGGAGTTAAATGAAAAAGTTTATATAGGAGATGAATGTAAAAAATGTTGATGTGAAGAGGAATGAAATAACAGGTATATCATAGGAGAAAACTGGAAAAGCTTATAAAGGAGATACGAGAATAAGGTCAGAGAGGACATGATAAGAGAAAGTCTATCGAGGAGATGAATGTAAAAAGTCTAAAGAGGAATGAAAAAGTCTATTGAGGAGTTAAATGAAAAAGTTTATAGAGGAGATGAATGTAAAAAGTCTAAAGAGGAATGAAAAAGTCTATCGAGGAGTTAAATGAAAAAGTTTATAGAGGAGATGAATGTAAAAAGTCTAAAGAGGAATGAAAAAGTCTATCGAGGAGTTAAATGAAAAAGTTTATAGAGGAGATGAATGTAAAAAGTCTAAAGAGGAATGAAAAAGTCTATTGAGGAGTTAAATGAAAAAGTTTATAGAGGAGATGAATGTAAAAAGTCTAAAGAGGAATGAAAAAGTCTATTGAGGAGTTAAATGAAAAAGTTTATAGAGGAGATGAATGTAAAAAGTCTAAAGAGGAATGAAAAAGTCTATTGAGGAGTTAAATGAAAAAGTTTATAGAGGAGATGAATGTAAAAAGTCTAAAGAGGAATGAAAAAGTCTATTGAGGAGTTAAATGAAAAAGTTTATAGAGGAGATGAATGTAAAAAGTCTAAAGAGGAATGAAAAAGTCTATTGAGGAGTTAAATGAAAAAGTTTATAGAGGAGATGAATGTAAAAAGTCTAAAGAGGAATGAAAAAGTCTATTGAGGAGTTAAATGAAAAAGTTTATAGAGGAAATGAATGAAAAATTTTATCGAGGAGATGAATGAAAGAATCTATCGAGGAGATGAATGAAAAAGTTTATAGCGGAGATGAATGAAAGAATTTATAGAGGAGATGAATGAAAAAGTTTATAGCGGAGATGAATGAAAAAGTCTATCGAGGAGATGAATGAAAGAGTTTTTAGAGGAGATGAATGAAAAAGTTTATAGCGGAGATGAATGAAAAAGTCTATAGCGGAGATGAATGAAAAAGTTTATAGCGGAGATGAATGAAAAAGTCTATCGAGGAGATGAATGAAAGAGTTTTTAGAGGAGATGAATGAAAAAGTCTATTGAGGAGATGTTGGAAAAAAAATTGTCGAGTTGAATAAGATATAGGTACGGGAGATATTGTTATATTATAGAGTAAGATATAGGTACGGGAGATATTGTTATATTATAGAGTAAGATATAGGTACGGGAGATATTGTTATATTATAGAGTATATAGGTACGGGAGATATTGTTATATTATAGAGTAAGATATAGGTACGGGAGATATTGTTATATTATAGAGGAAGATAAGATATAGGTACGGGAGATATTGTTATATTATAGAGTAAGATATAGGTACGGGAGATATATTATAGGGTAAGTTAGGTACGGGAGATATTGTTATTATAGAGTAAGATATAGGTACGGGAGATATTGTTATATTATAGAGTAAGATAAGATATAGGTACGGGAGATATTGTTATATTATAGAGTAAGATATAGGTACGGGAGATATTGTTAGATTATAGAGTAAGATATAGGTACGGGAGATATAAGATTATAGGTAAGATATATAGGTACGGGAGATATTGTTAGATTATAGATTATAGGTACGGGAGATATTGTTATATATAGGTACGGGAGATATTGTTATATTATAGATAAGATATAGGTACGGGAGATATTGTTAGATTATAGAGTAAGATATAGGTACGGGAGATATTGTTATATTATAGAGTAAGATATAGGTACGGGAGATATTGTTAGATTATAGAGTAAGATATAGGTACGGGAGATATTGTTATATTATAGAGTAAGATATAGGTACGGGAGATATTGTTATATTATAGAGTAAGATATAGGTACGGGAGATATTGTTAGATTATAGAGTAAGATATAGGTACGGGAGATATTGTTAGATTATAGAGTAAGATATAGACCTGTACGGGAGATATTGTTATATTATAGGGTAAGATATAGGTACGGGAGATATTGTTAGATTATAGAGTAAGATATAGACCTGTACGGGAGATATTGTTAGATTATAGAGTAAGATATAGGTACGGGAGATATTGTTATATTATAGAGTAAGATATAGGTACGGGAGATATTGTTAGATTATAGAGTAAGATATAGACCTGTACGGGAGATATTGTTATATTATAGAGTAAGATATAGGTACGGGAGATATTGTTAGATTATAGAGTAAGATATAGACCTGTACGGGAGATATTGTTAGATTATAGAGTAAGATATAGGTACGGGAGATATTGTTAGATTATAGAGTAAGATATAGGTACGGGAGATATTGTTAGATTATAGAGTAAGATATAGGTACGGGAGATATTGTTAGATTATAGAGTAAGATATAGGTACGGGAGATATTGTTATATTATAGGGTAAGATATAGGTACGGGAGATATTGTTAGATTATAGAGTAAGATATAGGTACGGGAGATATTGTTAGATTATAGAGTAAGATATAGGTACGGGAGATATTGTTATATTATAGAGTAAGATATAGGTACGGGAGATATTGTTATATTATAGAGTAAGATATAGGTACGGGAGATATTGTTATATTATAGAGTAAGATATAGGTACGGGAGATATTGTTATATTATAGAGTAAGATATAGGTACGGGAGATATTGTTAGATTATAGAGTAAGATATAGGTACGGGAGATATTGTTAGATTATAGAGTAAGATATAGGTACGGGAGATATTGTTAGATTATAGAGTAAGATATAGGTACGGGAGATATTGTTATATTATAGAGTAAGATATAGGTACGGGAGATATTGTTAGATTATAGAGTAAGATATAGGTACGGGAGATATTGTTAGATTATAGAGTAAGATATAGGTACGGGAGATATTGTTATATTATAGAGTAAGATATAGGTACGGGAGATATTGTTATATTATAGAGTAAGATATAGGTACGGGAGATATTGTTAGATTATAGAGTAAGATATAGGATATAGGAGATACTGGTTAACTTGGAAAGTTAGAAATATTGTGAAATATCAAAATAGATATCACATTCCATTATTTCAAAAGGATTAACAAATGTTCTACTGAAAAATCTGAAAGTATTTTAAAAAAAATCCATACAAAATGACATGTGTTGTAAATATTGTTGGATAAAAACAGCATGTTACGAAATCACGAGGTTTGCCGTAACCTACATGGCACATTTCTATTCATTCTAATAATGGCACGGATCACAATATACACATATACTTAATGTCGTTCTAACATTATCTGATAAATAAGAATAACGAATTTGCTTACGGGTCTACTCAACTTCCGCGTCTGGATTTTAACTTTTCTTTCACTCACTATGATTTTCCCTCAGTCACCTCCTAGGGTTTAAGATTTAACCCCTTAGCATCACTTACAGTTCCAAGAAGGACGAGACAGCTTTCTGGTTCTTATGCATCTAAATGTGTATTCAAAGCTGCTACTCACCTGTGTGTGTTTTGTACAATCTTAGACAAGAAATAAAACGTCCCCTTCCACCCCTGCTTTGTACAAGTGTTATTCAAGGTCAGCAATCGTGTGTGTTTTGTACAATCTTAGACATGAAAATGCTAAGGTAAGGCATACTTCCAGAAACATTTTAGTATAAGGGATAACTTAGAGAAAGAGTTAGTGTGAAAGGTACCTTGGAGTCAGGGTCAGTATGAGGGTTACCTGGGAGTCCGGGTCAGTCAGTATCAGGTTAACCTTGGAGTCAGGGTCAGTATGACGGTTACCTTGGAGACAGTGTCAGTATGAGGGTTACCTTGGAGTCCGGGTGAGTCAGTATCAGGTTAACCTTGGAGTCAGGGTCAGTATGACGGTTACCTTGGAGACAGTGTCAGTATGACGGTTACCTTGGAGACAGTGTCAGTATGAGGGTTACCTTGGAGTCCGGGTGAGTCAGTATCAGGTTAACCTTGGAGTCAGGGTCAGTATGACGGTTACCTTGGAGACAGTGTCAGTATGAGGGTTACCTTGGAGTCCGGGTCAGTCAGTATCAGGTTAACCTTGGAGTCAGGGTCAGTATGAGGGTAACCTTGGAGTCAGGGTCAGTATGGAATTACCTTGGAGTCAGGGTCAGTATGAGGGTAACCTTGGAGTCAGGGTCAGTATGAGGGTAACCTTGGAGTCAGGGTCAGTATGGAGTTACCTTGGAGTCAGGGTCAGTATGGAGTTACCTTGGAGTCAGGGTCAGTCAGTATGAGAGTTACCTTGGAGTCCGGGTCAGTCAGTATGAGGGTTATCTTGGAGTCCGGTTCAGTATGGTGGTTACCATTGAGTCCGGGTCAGTATGACGGTTATCTTGGAGTCAGGGTCAGTATGACGGTTACCTTGGAGTCCGGGTCAGTCAGTATGAGGGTTATCTTGGAGTCCGGGTCAATATGGTGGTTGCCTTTGAGTCTGGGTCAGTATGACGGTTACCTTGGAGTCAGGGTCAGTATGACGGTTACCTTGGAGTCTGGGTCAGTATGAGGGTTACATTGGAGTCAGGGTCAGTATGACGGTTACCTTGGAGTCCTTGTCAGTCAGTATGAGGGTTACCTTGGAGACAGTGTCAGTATGAGGGTTACCTTGGAGACAGTGTCAGTATGAGGGACAACTTTAGGACTAATAGAACGTTTTTAACTGTATCAGAACTGTCTTTACATTTCTTATAAGGTCCCGCGGGGGAGTGACAATCATCCAGTAATTATTAATCAATTTATTGGGTTTCCTGTTCAATCTCTGACAAACGTTTCGTAATTTTATTATTTATTATTGTTGACCAGCCAGACTCAATGTTGTATAATTTTATAAACAGACAAAGTCCATCATCTGACTCGCAGTAGATAACGTTGGAGATTACATAGATAGGGTAGTTAGTGTAATGCCTTACCTTTACGGAGAGTTTTACCTCCAGGGGACATATTCCAGTGAGAAAGCGCTGGGGACACTGACACACGGGGAGGGATGTACACACGTTTTCAGGTTTTCAGAATAATAGCCTTGGTCACGGTGTTGTCGTACCTAGTGGCGAGCACGTTATCAAGCCTCGTCACGAGTCCGTATCACCGTGCATATATCTAATCTGTATAACTATGTTCTTATATGGACAGGTGCCAATATCACGATGTTACATCAATGTATCGCGGTGTCCGTGATAATTCATAAATACTCTAAATCAGCCCTCTGTACTAACAGTCATTAGTTAGAATGGTGGAAGTAGTTAAAACACTACTGTTTTACACAACTAGCTTCTGTCTTATATCAGTATATGTTGTGCACACGTTGTGAACATCGAACAAAAACTTTAAAAAAGCATTGTTATGATAAAACAATGTGGCTTATATCTCATCTTCGTGCTCTTAAACTGCTGAAAATGATACATAAATTAATATTGTCAACCAGTTTCAAACCAAACAGAATTATCATTCTATACGAAAAATATCTAAAATTAGTCATGTTTTCAGTTAATGTGCTGTACAGTTTGAAACCATACAATCGAAGTTTTAGTATGTGTCCTTTATAGTCTTCATCAATCTTAACAGAATGAAATAAAGGGGAAAAGACAACGAAGCAAGACTTAAGAAACTTCATTTCTCGCCGTAAATTGCATGATTTTTGTCCTGAAGTATATGGAACTATTACGACGACAAACGAGGTATACACATGAAAAACATTAGAGACATAAAAACCTTAGAGGTTATGCTTCTTATGGTCATATCAATAGCATATATTTAAACGAGTATTCTACACAGCAACAAGTTACATAAATATAACACAAACATATCTGTATTTCTGAAAGTAATAGAAAACGATAGGCTTATTTCGACGCTGACGACAAGCTTTTTACTACCGAGATAATCATGTTAGGTCATCCGCGCGTGATTTATTACTGACGTCACAATGATACTTTTACACGTGTGACAGAGGTCATTATCTATTTCAATGCCACATTTCCGTGAAGAGTTGACAATGGACCTCTGATATACTAGTCTGACACTCAACCGATAAAACTAAACAGAAGTTACCTCTACCAGAGCGGTATATTGCGAGAAGTCTGACATATTTCACACCCGGAAAGAACTCATCCTCGATTTTCCAATCGTTACATCGATGCTTATACGCATGACCAAGTATTATTCCTAAGTTCCTACACGGGCGTCTATGTTACAAAGGTAATTGCTCGCTTGAATGTCTCCGCTAGGATTCGAACCTCGGACCTCTGGCTTACTAGTTTACTGGAGCTAAAGAGAAGCTCTCTCTTGTCGAATGATATAATACGGCTTTTAACCAGGGTTACTTGTCTAACAATGTGTATGATATGAACGTAAAACCTAACACAACTTACCAGTTATGTGATAAGATTCACGGTCAAATAATTAAAAGCAATTAATTAAAATTTACTAAAATTTAATAAAGAGCAATTGCAATTAGTATCTCGTGGGAAGGACCAGTCGATTTTACATACGAGGTCTGGTCAATGTATGCAATCTAGTACTTGTCATGAAGAAGAATGTATCACTACTTTGAAAACATGGAATGTCCAAGCTGACCATAAAAAGTTCCTGCAAACAAAGACAGTTATAAAAATGGACATTCAAAGCTATATCATCACCGTATCTACCACGTGTAACGTTCTTCATTCCAGGCGCCAAATCGCACCTGTATTTATTTCAAAAGTAGCCAGGAAAGGTTTAGGAATATCATTAAGAAATACACTTACCTAGTCATTTTTTGAAACTTAGAACATTTTGGGAAGCTGTACTGTATAGTTTAATTTCTAGCGGATTTCCTTAAAATCAGGACTGACCTTAAGTGTGGGAATTTCCCCTCAGTAAAACGAAAATTATATCATTGTAACCTTTTCTATAGATATCCAATTATCATCAAGGGATGTCTTAATATAATGATTACTAACCACTACTTACATAAAAAAGTATATAAGGAAGTTGATTCTGTCAAAAATTTCCCTCCAAATAACCAGTATGCTAGGTTAAGGGAAGTGGTCACGGACGAAGTTTTCATAGCAACGTTACACTGTCCATATATCTGTTGTAATGTTAACACAACTTTTCTTTTAATCAGTATGAAGGTCTCTTTGTAATTGCTAGTGAGGAAGGGTTTACAGAAAGTCGGCAGTCTTAATAGCTTAGACTCTACAACATTCCAGCAAATCATGTACAGCTGATTGGCGCTTTATTTCAATTACTGCACTCCTGAATAGATTTAGTGGGAGTGACAGGTATTCAACAATATCTAGAGATGGACTAGCATATATTTAAAACAGGTTGCTGAGGTTAAATGTCGGACAGTCCTAGCTGTGTCGTGACGTCACATCACATTCAGGTCCCAGAAGATCGTCATATTTTCAATGAATAATTCATGAATAAATGTGTCATAGATTAAAGTCTTCTTTTTTTCAGGTTATTGTTGTCATGATCATTTTTGGATGATTACGAAATGTACGGGATGAACAAAATATTGTGAGTTGTTCGCAGTGAGGACTTTTTAGTATCAGTGTAACTAAACTGTGAAGATGAGCCGAAAACTATATGTGAGAGGTCAGACTAATGCCCGTGACCATGACCATGCGATTTTGAAACAGGACTGTTAACTTGTATACTTGTTTTATAATGTTCTGTTTTTGTCCAGATTATGCAAAAACAGAGACCAAACAATGTCGAGTTATCTTCAGATGTCTTATAACTGACTGTCCAATAAATGTGTCACTCATGCAAAAGGCACAGGTAACATGTAGAACGGTTACAGTTAATATATAGAACAATTAGAGGGAAACAATAGGACAGTTAGAGGTAAAGTAAAGGACAGTTAGAGGTAATATATAGGACAGTTAGAGGTAATATATAGGACAGTTAGAGGTCAGTTAGAGGTAATATATAGGACAGTTAGAGGTAATATATAGAACATTTACAGGAAAAGTATAGGGCAGTTAGAGGGTAAGTATAGGACAGTTAGAGGTAATATATAGAACATTTAGAGTGAAAGTATAGGACAGTTAGAGGTAATATATAGGACGTTTAGTGGTAATATATAGAACATTTACAGGAAAAGTATAGGGCAGTTAGAGGGTAAGTATAGGACAGTTAGAGGTAATATATAGAACATTTAGAGGGAAAGTATAGGACAATTAGAGGTAATATATAGGACATTTAGTGGTAATATATAGGACACTTACAGGATATATATAGGAAAGTTAGAGGTACAGTATAGGACAGTTAGAGGTAATATATAGGACAGTTAGAGGTAATATATAGGGCAGTTAGAGGTAATATATAGGAAAATTACAGGTAGTGTATCGGAATGTTACAGGTAACATACAGAACAGTTACAGATAACATATAGAACAGTTACAGGTAACATATAGAACAGTTACATATAATATATAAAACAGTCACAGATAACATATAGAACAGTTACAGGTAACATACAGAACAGTTACAGATAACATATAGAACAGTTACAGATAACATATAGAACAGTTACAGGTAACATATAGAAAACTTACAGATAACATATAGAACAGTTACAGGTAACATATAGAACAGTTACAGGTAACATATAGAAAACTTACAGGTAACATATAGAACAGTTACAGGTAACATATAGAAAACTTACAGGTAACATATAGAACAGTTACAGGTAACATATAGAACACTTACAGGTAACATATAGAACAGTTACAGGTAACATATAGAACACTTACAGATAACATATAGAACAGTTACAGGTAACATATAGAACAGTTACAGGTAACATATAGAACAGTTACAGGTAACATATAGAACAGTTACAGGTAACATATAGAACAGTTACAGGTAACATATAGAACAGTTACAGGTAACATATAGAACAGTTACAGGTAACATATAGAACAGTTACAGGTAACATATAGAACAGTTACATGTAACATATAGAAAACTTACAGGTAACATATAGAACAGTTACAGGTAACATAGAACAGTCACAGGTAACATATAGAACACTTACAGTAAACATATAGGACAGTTACAGGTAACATATAGAACACTTACAGGTAACATATAGAACAGTTACAGGTAACATATAGAACAGTTACAGATAACATGTAGAACAGTTACAGGTAACATATAGAACAATTACAGGTAGCATATAGAACACTTACAGATAACATATAGAACAGTTACAGGTAACATATAGAACAGTTACAGGTAGCATATAGAACAGTTACAGGTAACATATAGAACACTTACAGTAAACATATAGAACACTTACAGGTAACATATAGAACGGTTACAAGTAACATATACAGAAGAGTTACAGGTAAAATATAGGACAGATAGAGGTAATATGCTATTTATAGACAATGTCTGTAACTAAGGCTATGTCTGTAGCTGAGACTGTGTCTGTAGATGAGGTTATGTCTGTAGATGAGGTTATGTCTGTAGCTGATGATATGTCTGTAGCCGAGACTGTGTCTGTAGATGAGACTATGTCTGTAGATGAGACTATGTCTGTAGCTGAGACAGTGTCTGTAGCCTAGGCTATGTCTGTAGCCTAGGCTATGTCTGTAGCTGAGACTGTGTCTGTAGCTGGGGCTATGCCTGAAGCCTAGGCTATGTCTGTAGTTGAGACTGTGTCTGTAGTTGAGACCGTGTCTGTAGCTAAGACTATGTCTGTAGCTGAGGCTATGTCTATGACCGAGGTTGTGTCTATAGCTGAATGTGTGTCTTTAGCTGGGGTTGTATCTGTAGCCGAGACTGTGTCTGTAGCTGAGGCTATGCCTGTAGCCTAGGCTATGTCTGTAGCTGAGACTGTGTCTGTAGCTGAGACTGTGTATGTAGCCGAGACAGTGTCTGTAGCTGAGACTGTGTCTGTAGCTGAGACTGTGTCTGTAGCTGAGACAGTGTCTGTAGCTGAGACAGTGTCTGTAGCTGAGGCTATGCCTGTAGCCTAGGCTATGTCTGTAGTCGAGGTTGTGTCTGTAGCTGAGACAGTGTCTGTAGCTGAGACAGTGTCTGTAGCTGAGACTGTGTCTGTAGCTGAGACTGTGTCTGTAGCTGAGACAGTGTCTGTAGCTGAGACTGTGTCTGTAGCTGAGACTGTGTCTGTAGCTGAGACTGTGTCTGTAGCTGAGACTGTGTCTGTAGCTGAGACTATGTCTGTAGCTGAGACAGTGTATGTAGCTGAGACTGTGTCTGTAGCTGAGACTGTGTCTGTAGCTGAGACTGTGTCTGTAGCTGAGACTGTGTCTGTAGCCGAGACAGTGTCTGTAGCCGAGACTGTGTCTGTAGCTGAAACTGTGTCTGTAGCTGAGACTGTGTCTGTAGCCGAGACAGTGTCTGTAGCCGAGACTATGTCTGTAGCTGAGACAGTGTCTGTAGCTGAGACTGTGTCTGTAGCTGAGACTGTGTCTGTAGCTGAGACAGTGTCTGTAGCTGAGACTGTGTCTGTAGCTGAGACTGTGTCTGTAGCTGAGACAGTGTCTGTAGCTGAGACTATGTCTGTAGCTGAGACAGTGTCTGTAGCTGAGACAGTGTCTGTAGCTGAGACTGTGTCTGTAGCTGAGACTGTGTCTGTAGCTGAGACAGTGTCTGTAGCTGAGACTATGTCTGCAGCTGAGACAGTGTCTGCAGCTGAGACAGTGTCTGTAGCTGAGACAGTGTCTGTAGCTGAGACAGTGTCTGTAGCTGAGACAGTGTCTGTAGCTGAGACTGTGTCTGTAGCTGAGACAGTGTCTGTAGCTGAGACAGTGTCTGTAGCTGAGACAGTGTCTGTAGCTGAGACAGTGTCTGTAGCTGAGACTGTGTCTGTAGCTGAGACAGTGTCTGTAGCTGAGACAGTGTCTGTAGCTGAGACAGTGTCTGTAGCTGCAGCCTAATTACAATGAATCAGACTAATATCCTTTCCTCTCGGGGCTATCACCCAGGTTTGGAACAGTACCAGGCGATGTTTGTCTCTTATGTGTATTATACTTCATGTGCTAATTTATTGTTCTGATATTGGCATTCGTGATGTATGAAACCATTTTATTTATCTATCTGTATATCTGTTTATTGATCTATTGTGTAGATATTTTTCTTCTTTATAACTTTGATGAGCTGGTGTTGTCGTTATATTGTTTCAAGCCAAAAAGTATCAAGTTCTCGTGTTTTGTATTGTATACCTATGTAAAGCTATTTGTGTAATTATTGTTTGTGAACAAAATTTCATATATAGATATTCGTCATATCCGCAAACATGAGATTATACCATTCTTTATCATTTGTTGGTTCATCCCAGACATTATATGTATTTATAACAACCGGTCTAATGGAAAAATAATGTCTTTATAGGCAATGGAAAAGTAAATGGAGTGGCCGAAGAGTAAAGAACGATAACTGCATATGGGGATCGACCAATCCGGTCAGCTATCCAACTCTAATATTAATCACCTTTATGGTTATTCGGAACCTCTCTTGTATTTTCATCCCATTTCTTTACAAGAGCCCGAGAATATGTTATGTCGAAGACAATGGCGGCGAAATGTGACGTTTCGTCGACACATGAGTATATTTGCCCATTTCCTGACTGTCCGAAGACTTTCTCGAGACCCGACCGACTGAAAATTCACCAACGGTCTCATACGGGAGAGGTAAGTTGTTTATCAAATTTCTCACTTGTCGCCAAGTGACCATATTCTGCCCACGTTCTCTTTACCAGTAACCCACGTGTTCTGCTATGGATGATGGGCACACGTATCTGTAATAAGTGTAGGTTAGGTAAAGTATTCTAGTATTTATTTATTTCTATCAGTAACGATAGGGAAGTATGTATTAACAAACCAAAGGGATCTGTATTTTAAACACACTTGCAAATCAGACTGTTATTATTACTTTAAATCTGTGATAGAATTTGAGATGGTTTTTAAATTTGAATAATCTGCCATCGTCAGGTTCGGCAAGTCTCAAAAATATACTTGTTTTGTAAAAATGTATATGAGTTTAGTTTTTTTTTCTTTTTTTTTATAAGAAAAATTGTCTTGCAGCTTTTCATATTCTTTTCGTATAGATATAACTAATGTTATGTGAAATTAATAAGCAATTTTGACGCTTGTTTGATGTAATTGTTTGAAAGGTGACAATTTTTACTTTGATGTTTTATGTGTCAAGACTCATATGCATTCATTGAACCTGTTATCCTGTCTGCAGTTCTGAAAAAAGACTTCATCATAATCACCGGGAAGACTTTAACTTATTTGAAAAATTATAACTTTCAGTGGTGTTAAACTTACTCATGAAAAAGTTGTGCTATCTATACAATCCTTTGCATAGATATAGTATGATATACGAGATGCATCAGAAAACCACTGGGACACTTGAGAAAAATATGGAGTTTATGACAGGTATATGTGTTGTCTTAAGAAATGGAAATGTTAAGAAAAGTTGAATATATTGCTGAACACCTGTTTCATGTCTAAATCAGTTGGTCAGGAAACCTGAAGATGGTTAACATATAAAATACATGTATATGCAGTAAATATTTTGATATTTGATTTCTTTCAACCTGTCATCATTGATCATTTAACAATTATGCCTAAATCAATGCTTTTAATTGTCTAGAATCAATTTAAATAGATAAATAATGAATAACTATAGTCAGTTTTAATCAAACCTAAGAACACCATGTTAACCTGTGAATGTAGATGTCACATGATTGTGTGTTAAAAACAAAATCACCAAAATATTCCTGAGGTTGCCTTTTAGTTTCATGGTACAGGGAATTTTTCCTTTGGCTTAACTGGAAAAGTTGGAGACTGGTAATAAATTCACTTCCTACGAAAAACTGATAATTTCATATCCTGCATAAATTTGATTGGTTTGTATGTAGATATAGTTTCATTTGCTATTCAACTTCATGATGTTAAATTACAAACAACTGATTTTGTGTTTCAGAAACCCTTTAAATGTATTGTCCCAGGCTGTGGAAAAAGCTATGCTCGTTCAGCTCATCTCCGCAGACATGAAGACAATAGTCATGAACTTAATGGAGAAACACAAAATCAAGTGAGGTAGGTATGAGTGACATCACAGAAGCACAATGTAGGTTGGGTAAATTAGTCAGGTGGGTATGAGTGATATCACAGAAGCTCGATGTAGGTTGGGTAAATAAGTTAGGTATGTATGAGTGACATCATGGCAGCACCTTGTTGGATGGGGTCTAAAAGTCAAATTGATGTTCCAGCACATTTTTCTTCAGAGGCAACATAACCATTGCATAAGTATGTGTTACTTTTATTGTTTGTTACAGTTGTACAGTGGATGGATGTGGAATGATCTTCACCTTGGTGCAGAACCTTAAAAAACATATGAAGAGGAAACATGAAAAGCGACAGTTCACGGTGAGTTCAAAGTCCAACAGGGCATTAACAGAATTGTTAATTCACTGTATCTGACTTAACAGCATTACAATAGAGTCATTTAAGGCTATCATGAAATAAATTGTTTATGTTCAGCAGCAACGAACAGGTTTTGGAAAGTTACGGAAAAGAATAAAATATTTGAAAAGAAGATTGCATATGATTTTAGGGGGCTGTCAGTTATGTGTACAGGACTGTATATTTGATATTTCAGTGTGAATACAATGGCTGTGGAAGATCCTTCAAGAAAAATCAACATCTCAAGGTTCATGAGTTTGAACACACAAATATCAAGCCTTTTATGTGAGTATAACAAATACATACACTGGTATCTGAACTGAAAGTGTCCTCCAGTCATTGCTCCATAGTGTCTTTCTAAATAGTTTTTGTGTTGCCTGCAGAACTGTTGGACACTTAGACATCCCTTTGTCCGTCGTCACCCGTTGGCGGCGTTGACAGCATCTGTACGTAAGTTTTCCGGACTTTTTTTGATTATCCTTTTAGTTATTGAAATGAAATTTGTTATATGGCTTCTTGTTGGAAGGGTACAGATTAAGATCAATTCCTGGCTGTCTGTGACCCTTCTTTGCAGAGTTATGCCCCTTTGAACTTAGAAAATTCTCTGGGAATATTGTTCTCTGGACTTTCTTTGCTTATGCTTTGAGTTATAGAAATGAAATTTGGTATTACAACTTTATGGTTGAATGTTGCACATCCAGTGTGATTTCTGGGTGACCGTGACACTTTATGCAGGCGACACATACAGTTTCGAGGAACTTTTGTTTCTGTTTCTGCCCCTTTGTACAGTTATAGCTTATATACAATGACAGCTGATTATACTAGGACTATTCCAGTAAGACATCTATATCCCACCCCAGGACTCCCTGTTTGTTATGGTATACCTATAGAATTTTATTTGTTTAGAAGTAAGAGACAGGAAACCGAAACATGGCAGTATCTTCTTTATTTGGAAACTTTGGATCAAATGTTGGTAAAAGTTTTACTGGAATAGCCCCAATGATCATACAGCCTTAAATTGCAGAGAAAATCTTAAAATCCTGTCAAAAGTGAAGATTTTAGAATAAGACTGTCAGTGTGTAGCAGCTGTGTCAATGTTTATGACATTTACGAGACTATCATATTTACATATAGATTTGATGGTCTTCTGTAGTTATGTATGAAATTTTAGGACCAGTTGGAGTTAGCAGTAGTCTAGGTAATGTTGGTACTGTTATACTGTGTTATACTTATTAGTCACAGGAAAGATATGAGTCCACTAGATAACACTAAATTGTAATGTGTATTTTGATCTGGTCAACATATTTAGCTTTCTTTTACAGGTGTTCATATGAGGGATGTGGCATGAGGTTCCAGGTGCCAAGCAAACTTCACCGCCATGAAAAAGTACACTCTGGTAAAACATTTAAATACATTTTTATATTTGTGTCAGATAGGATGGAGTGATATTTTGATGATTGGTAAACTAAATTCTTGTCAGGGAACATTTACAGCTATTTTATACATAGATGTTGGTGATGACCACATCATATATCATATATATGATTTATGTATAGTACTATTCACTTTACATCATCAACTTAATGTCCATACTGAACACTAATGGTGCCAAAAATATCATATCAGTATGATGTGTGACTTTTTCTTCAGGATACAGATGTGATGAAGCAGGTTGTAGTGAAATTTTCTCAAAGTGGACTTTATTAAGAAAACACAAAGCTACTCAACATGCATTGGGTAAGTGAGAGTTAGCTCCCTTGAGAAATTATATAAATGGTGGTTAAAGAGATTAGTTTAAGGAAACATAATTTTATTTCAGAAAAAAAACCATACCAATGAAGGAGATGTGATATTTTGTAGACATATTCAGTGATATAGGTTCTTAATCAAAATGTTTTAATTTCTGATGGAAGAAAGAATTCAGTCACTGTCTCTGTCAGTGATTTTGATAAGTTAAAGTTAATATGGTAAGTAAAATCAAACAGACAACAGACTTAAGCTCCATTAGCTGTTACTTCCAGTAGCAATATCAATCTTTTTAAACCAATGGCTCTTATTCTTTAGTATTCAAATTATTGTTCACAAAACCTTTCTCTATACTGATACATTTTATATTTTTGTAAATGCAATTATTTTATAACATGTGCTATCATTGTGTAGCTACAGTGTAAGCAGGTTTAGTAAGTATATTGTTCCTATTGTGTCAATCCCTTTGTTGTTTACAGAGAGAAAGTGTCCGCAGTGTTATAAAACCTTCAGTACAAAGCGATGGTTAAAGCAACATATGCATGTTCACTCCTCAGAGCGGGAAATGTTTTCTTGTCCACGTGACAACTGCGGTCGTTCCTATCTTGATCAGCGAAATCTTCTTGCCCACATTCGTTCATACCATGATGGTAATCGTATAGAATGTCCACACCCTGACTGCCACAGACGCTTCACCACTGAGGTACGGTGTATATAACATCTAGTTCCTAGGTTTATCCGAACATGGATTGTTATTTAACATCAGAGAAAAATATCATCATATAACACAGTAATGTTGATGACTACTGTTCTAATGCCAAGTGATAGGACTTACCTTCATTGTCTGCTTTGATTACAGTCTACTTGTCTTAATACCTAAGTTTGTTCATTGACTATCGACTGTTTCAAACCCTAATACAGATTTCCGCTGTTACAAATTTCCTCTTATCTTGTGGAAATCGTTATAAACAAGCTAACTGTAGTTAAAATCAAATCTCTCATTTCAATATCTACTATATGTGCTGTTGCATGAGGGTCTGAGAGACCTGTTATCACAATTGTAAAATTAATTTTCTTAGGTGTATATAGTAAATTTCTGCTGCCATTTTATAATTTCTGAAATGTCGAATAAAGGGTGTTTGTTAACAAAAAGTTGGGCTCCATCAGGTCTCCATTTAACAAGGTTTAAAGCAAAGTGAGGGACCTGATTCTAATTTGATTTATTTAATAAGTAATGCTATTTATATCTTAGATGAAAGTCTTGTGATCACTTTTTGTTTCAGCAAAAGCTTGCCCAACATCAAGCCATACATGATCCAAATAAACTTCCCCCTAAGGTAAGTATCAGGAGTTACTATCCACAATGAAAAAAAGCTCCAAAACTCCCTCCACAAAATACAAATTACACAAACTTCCTCCTACAGTGAATACCCCAGAGACTCCCTCCACAAAATACAAATTACACAAACTTCCTCCTACAGTGAATACCCCAGAGACTCCCTCCACAAAATACAAATTACACAAACTTCCTCCTACAGTGAATACCCCAGAGACTCCCTCCACAAAATACAAATTACACAAACTTTGTCCTATAGTTAATACCCCAGAGACTCCCTCCACAAAATACAAATTACACAAACTTCCTCCTACAGTGAATACCCCAGAGACTCCCTCCACAAAATACAAATTACACAAACTTCCTCCTATAGATAATACCCCAGAGACTCCCTCCACAAAATACAAATTACACAAACTTTGTCCTATAGTTAATACCCCAGAGACTCCCTCCACAAAATACAAATTACACAAACTTTGTCCTATAGTTAATACCCAGAGACTCCCTCCACAAAATACAAATTACACAAACTTTGTCCTATAGTTAACCCAACCCTCCACAAAATACAAATTACACAAACTTTGTCCTATAGTTAACACCCCAGAGACTCCTCCACAAAATACAAATTACACAAACTTTGTCCTATAGATAATACCCCAGAGACTCCCTCCACAAAATACAAATTACACAAACTTTGTCCTATAGTTAGTACCCCAGAGACTCCCTCCACAAAATACAAATTACACAAACTTCGTCCTATAGTTAACACCCCAGAGACTCCCTCCACAAAATACAAATTACACAAACTTTGTCCTATAGTTAACACCCCAGAGACTCCCTCCACAAAATACAAATTACACAAACTTTGTCCTATAGTTAACACCCCAGAGGCTCCCTCCACAAAATACAAATTACACAAACTTTGTCCTACAGTGAATACCACAGAGACTCCCTCCACAAAATACAAATTACACAAACTTTGTCCTACAGTGAATACCCCAGAGACTCCCTCCACAAAATACAAATTACACAAACTTTGTCCCATAGTTAACACCCCAGAGACTCCCTCCACAAAATACAAATTACACAAACGTCCTCCTACAGTGAATACCACAGAGACTCCCTCCACAAAATACAAATTACACAAACTTTGTCCTATAGTTAACACCCCAGAGGCTCCCTCCACAAAATACAAATTACACAAACTTTGTCCTATAGTTAGTACCCCAGAGACTCCCTCCACAAAATACAAATTACACAAACTTTGTCCTATAGTTAATACCCCAGAGACTCCCTCCACAAAATACAAATTACACAAACTTCCTCCTATAGTTAATACCCCAGAGACTCCCTCCACAAAATACAAATTACACAAACTTTGTCCTATAGTTAATACCCCAGAGACTCCCTCCACAAAATACAAATTACACAAACTTTGTCCTATAGTTAATACCCCAGAGACTCCCTCCACAAAATACAAATTACACAAACTTTGTCCTATAGTTAACACCCCAGAGACTCCCTCCACAAAATACAAATTACACAAACTTTGTCCTATAGTTAACACCCCAGAGGCTCCCTCCACAAAATACAAATTACACAAACTTTGTCCTATAGTTAACACCCCAGAGACTCCCTCCACAAAATACAAATTACACAAACTTTGTCCTATAGATAACACCCCAGAAATTACTCCCTCCACAAAATACAAATTACACAAACTTTGTCCTATAGTTAATACCCCAGAGACTCCCTCCACAAAATACAAATTACACAAACTTTGTCCTATAGTTAATACCCCAGAGACTCCCTCCACAAAATACAAATTACACAAACTTTGTCCTATAGTTAACACCCCAGAGACTCCCTCCACAAAATACAAATTACACAAACTTTGTCCTATAGTTAATACCCCAGAGACTCCCTCCACAAAATACAAATTACACAAACTTTGTCCTATAGTTAACACCCCAGAGACTCCCTCCACAAAATACAAATTACACAAACTTTGTCCTATAGTTAATACCCCAGAGACTCCCTCCACAAAATACAAATTACACAAACTTTGTCCTATAGTTAACACCCCAGAGACTCCCTCCACAAAATACAAATTACACAAACTTTGTTTGTCCTATTACACAAACTTTGTTAAGTAATACCCCAGAGACTCCCTCCACAAAATACAAATTACACAAACTTTGTCCTATAGTTAATACCCCAGAGACTCCCTCCACAAAATACAAATTACACAAACTTTGTCCTATAGTTAATACCCCAGAGACTCCCTCCACAAAATACAAATTACACAAACGTCCTCCTACAGTGAATACCACAGAGACTCCCTCCACAAAATACAAATTACACAAACTTTGTCCTATAGTTAACACCCCGAGGCTCCCTCCCCAAACTTTGAGACTCCCTCCACAAAATACAAATTACACAAACTTTGTCATAGTTAATACTTTACAAATTACACAAACTTTGTCCTATAGTTAATACCCCAGAGACTCCCTCCACAAAATACAAATTACACAAACTTTGTCCTATAGTTAATACCCCAGAGACTCCCTCCACAAAATACAAATTACACAAACTTTGTCCTATAGTTAATACCCTTTGTCAGAGACTCCCTCCACAAAATACAAATTACACAAACTTTGTCCTATAGTTAATACCCCAGAGACTCCCTCCACAAAATACAAATTACACAAACTTTGTCCTATAGTTAATACCCCAGAGACTCCCTCCACAAAATACAAATTACACAAACTTTGTCCTATACAAATTACACAAACTTTGTTAATACCCCAGAGACTCCCTCCACAAAATACAAATTACACAAACTTTGTCCTATAGTTAACACCCCAGAGACTCCCTCCACAAAATACAAATTACACAAACTTTGTCCTATAGTTAATACCCCAGAGACTCCCTCCACAAAATACAAATTACACAAACTTTGTCCTATAGTTAACACCCCAGAGACTCCCTCCACAAAATACAAATTACACAAACTTTGTCCTATAGTTAATACCCCAGAGACTCCCTCCACAAAATACAAATTACACAAACTTTGTCCTATAGTTAACACCCCAGAGACTCCCTCCACAAAATACAAATTACACAAACTTTGTCCTATAGTTAATACCCCAGAGACTCCCTCCACAAAATACAAATTACACAAACTTTGTCCTATAGTTAACACCCCAGAGACTCCCTCCACAAAATACAAATTACACAAACTTCCTCCTTTAGTTAATACCACAAAACTTTTTCCACAAAATACAAATTACACAAACTTTGTCCCATAGTTAACACCCCAGAGACTCCCTCCACAAAATACAAATTAATACCTCAGGAACTTTCTTATACTGTAAATACCCAGCACATTACCTCCACATTATAATCTACAAACATCGTCCTACAGTAAATACCCCACAGACTCTCTCCACAAAATGCAATTCAAATACACTTTGTTCCAGCATTAAGTCCTTGGCAAACTTTCTTTTACAGTAAATACCTAAAAGATTCCCTCCACAATATCTTCCTCCTACAGTAAATATCCAGAAGATTCCCTTTATAAAATACTCCACAAACTTCTTCCTACAGACTATGCCTGTCAAATGCCAGCTGCAAAATCTTCCTTCTTCAGCAAATATTTAGTGATGATAATACTTTCATGAATTTCAGAAACGATCAAGGAAAACAAAACAAAAAAATGTTGCTGCTTTGCTTTCTGGTGTGAAGGAGAAAGTTTCCCATGATCTTGATGACATTACCACTCCTCCAGAGGATCGGCTATGTGAGAATCCTTACGACATGGTGGACATCACAACTCGGCTAGAGGATGGGAAAAATCAGACCTCCAACAATAAGGATGGCATCACAAGTTGGCTGGAGGATGGACTGAGAAAAAATTCAAATGTTAAGACTTATGTAGGGACAAAGGAGGAAGGATGTGTTTTAGATGTGGATAGCTGTGAAGGAAAGGGAGTGAACTGTGTAGATCATGCAGAGCAGGATTGTGTAGAGATCTTAGATAACAATGTTGGGACAAAGACAACAGGTCCTTGTGAGGATACAGAATCTATATTTAGTGTAACAAATATATCTGATGATTGTCATATATTGGAAAATGACAGACATAGTCAGTCTTCTTGTGATACAAACTTGGTACAATTCACCTCTGACTTTAACTGTTTAACTTCCGCCCAAAAATCTATGACCTATACATCGCCATCTGTTCCCATGAAGAAAGTGTGTACATGTTTCTGTTACAAACTTGTAGATGAAGATTTAGGTGATCTCTGTGTTGAGTGTTGTGTATCCTCAGCTAGTCCTGAGGTTCAATGTAACAGTTAGAGACATGTAAGCTGACCGTACATGTATGGGACATAATCTCATCTGGTTCAGCAGAGAACGAAGAGAGAAATTTATGATAAGTGATAACTGGCTGTCAGTAGAATAGCCTTCAGAGAAAACTTGCTGATTCCAGCAGATTAAAATACCAAGTGTTTGTCAGTAGTTTTTTGGTCATCTGTTGTATTGAGGAGAATATACACATTTCCAATATTACAACTTAAACATGTAGCATGGAACTGTAACAGTATAACACACTGTGTAAACATTGACAAGAAAAATATTGTAATGTGAGTTTTTAAAGGGTAAACAAAAACATGTCTTTATGTGGACATGTTCAATGCCATCTATCAGAGTTGTCCATTTGTCTTTATACAATTCTGTTTGCTAATGTTTCTTTATAAAATGGATCTTTCTTATCTATAATTATGTATGAAGTTTCCTCATGGTCCCTGGGTGACTAGTAATTATATAAAAGGAAGTGGCCATCGGGTGACTAGTAATTATATAAAAGGAAGTGGCCATCGGGTGACTAGTAATTATATAAAAGGAAGTGGCCATTGGGTGACTAGTAATTATATAAAAGGAAGTGGCCATCGGGTGACTAGTAATTATATAAAAGGAAGTGGCCATCGGGTGACTAGTAATTATATAAAAGGAAGTGGCCATCGGGTGACTAGTAATTATATAAAAGGAAGTGGCCATTGGGTGACGGGTGGCCATCTAGTAATTATATAAAAGGAAGTGGCCATTGGGTGACTAGTAATTATATAAAAGGAAGTGGCCATCGGGTGACTAGTAATTATATAAAAGGAAGTGGCCATCGGGTGACTAGTAATTATATAAAAGGAAGTGGCCATCGGGTGACTAGTAATTATATAAAAGGAAGTGGCCATCGGGTGACTAGTAATTATATAAAAGGAAGTGGCCATAGTAATTACATAAAAGGAAGTGGCCATCGGGTGACTAGTAATTATATAAAAGGAAGTGGCCATCGGGTGACTAGTAATTATATAAAAGGAAGTGGCCATTGGGTGACTAGTAATTACATAAAAGGAAGTGGCCATCGGATGACTAGTAATTATATAAAAGGAAGTGGCCATCGGGTGACTAGTAATTATATAAAAGGAAGTGGCTCAACACCTTGTATTACTGGTACACATGTACTCAGCACCATGTATTACTGGGACACATGTACTCAGCACCATGTATTACTGGTACACATGTACTCAGCACCATGTATTACTGGTACACATGTACTCAACACCATGTATTACTGGTACACATGTACTCAGCACCATGTATTACTGGGACACATGTACTCAACACCATGTATTACTGGTACACATGTACTCAGCACCATGTATTACTGGGACACATGTACTCAGCACCATGTATTACTGGTACACATGTACTCAGCACCATGTATTACTGGTACACATGTACTCAACACCATGTATTACTGGTACACATGTACTCGGCACCATGTATTACTGGGGCACATGTACTCAACACCATGTATTACTGGTACACATGTACTCAGCACCATGTATTACTGGGACACATGTACTCAACACCATGTATTACTGGGGCACATGTACTCAACACCATGTATTACTGGTACACATGTACTCAGCACCGTGTATTACTGGGACACATGTACTCAACACCATGTATTACTGGGACACATGTACTCAACACCATGTATTACTGGTACACATGTACTCAGCACCATGTATTACTGGGACACATGCACTCAACACCATGTATTACTGGGACACATGTACTCAACACCATGTATTACTGGGACACATGTACTCAACACCGTATATTACTGGGACACATGTACTCAACACCATGTATTACTGGGACACATGTACTCAACACCGTGTATTACTTGGACACATACACTCAACACCGTGTATTACTGGGACACATACACTCAACACCGTGTATTACTGGGACACATGTACTCAACACCGTGTATTACTGAGACACATGTACTCAACACTGTGTATTACTGGGACACAAGTACTCAACACCATGTATTACTGAGACACATACACTCCACACCGTGTATTACTGGGGCACTTGTATCTGAACACATTTTGCAACAGCTTTTGGTGGTCTCCTGTCACATTGATGATATATATATATTGAAGAAGTGCGGGAAGTGCTCAACAGCCTGCCTGCCCACCAGGTTGAAGACCGTGCAGTAGTCCCTAGACCTGATATCTGGAGACGTTATAGGTCTCTGGGAAGGAAAATACACCTGAATGATACGATTTGATATAGATTACTTGGCTCTACTGTATCTAATTATAAATATGCATGAAAGATGTCACTCACTTTTATCTTCAGTTCAATTATAAACGATATTCTGAAAAGTGGACAGATTTATCACAAACTTGTGTAGAATATGGACAACAACATCACAAATCATGCGTGATATCTACGTCTGACGTGTTGTCCAGTAGGTTATTACAAAACGTTTACTAGTTTCAATTAGCTTATCACTAGGACAAATGGTCGAGAGATGATAGTACAGCTGCGACAACAGCAGTCTGATGAATAAATCCGATGTAACAGACTGGAGAACGTCTACAAAATAGAAAAAGTTTAAAATTGTTTTACGATAAGATAGAAGTTGATGTAAAATGAGAAATGCAAGAAAATGAGAGAAAACATGTTTCAATGTTGTTTATAGACAATTAAACGAGTCGTGGTGTAAACATCTGATTCTCGGCGAAATGGAAAATATAAAAATCCGTGCACGTGAGAGAGTTATTGTTGAGATATAAGGTACTATTCCCTTATATGTCTTATGCACAATCTTTAAGATAGCAGGTGGTAGATATTACTGGTGGACTTTTAAGTCCCCGATGTTTGCCGTAACCAACCTGCATGACGTTACACATGCATTTGACGCTATCAAAAATTATCTGATAATTGAAAATTACAAAATTTATTTAATTAAGGAGCTACTACATCTCTCCGTCTAGATGTTCACTTTTCTATCACTTTGGAATTTCCTTAGTCGCCTCATAGGCTTAAAACGAGAAGGACGAAATAGCTATATGATGCAATTGAATTTATTGTTTGGCTCAACTGTATCTAACTCAAAATTTGTACCACAGCATTCTATTCTCTTGTGTGTCTCCTAAACAATATATAAAGGAGTATACATGTGGATTGAACTGATCCACAGATTCTACACACTTGTGTTAGAATTCACGCAAACTGCTGTAACTGTGAAAACGTGCGATAACATAGAAATAATCTGATTGTCATATCTATTTCTAGATACTGACAGTCGACATTTGGTATTTTCAATAGATATTTTATTTAAAAAATACTATTTGTTGAATAACCGGAATCTTATAGAGACGATATAAAGGATTTAGAAACTATTTCGTACGTGTGCAGCAATGAAACGTCGAGAATACCACTGAATATTAAAAAAATTAGATCTGACGTGTTATTGAGTTACGAAACCATACCAAAGCCGAGCGATGGAAGGAGGACGAGATCATGAGAGGCGAAGATATCTTCGTCAAACTGTGTGTGTGACCCTGTGAGGTTCTGTGATTATCGATTTTTGGACTTGTGCTGTGCCGAAGCTGTTTGTAGAGAGTATGCGACCCTCCTAACAGTTTTCTCTGCATGTTGGATAACCGACTGTTTCAATTGTATTCCCGTCACAAGCCTTTATCTCGAATGGATTTGTAGTTATTTCGGATGAAGTGAGTGGTATGTATCTTTCCTCTTTAATACTGTTTACCATTCTTGTGTCTAGAACTCGATTTGTAAATATAAGTGGACGATCACAGACGGTAACGAGTACCTTCTCCAGATTTTATACCCTACTGGTAGTTTGGTTTACACAATATCGGTACAGATCGGCAATTCCGTGCAAATGTTGTTCCCATTTATATATATATATATATATATATTGAATATCAGTATCAGTATTGGGTGTGTTATCAGTATAGGTGGTCGGTAGGTATATATATATATATATATATATATATTGTGTGTGTTATCAGTATAGGTGGTCGGTAGGTATTCTATATATATATATATATATATGAATATCAGTATCAGTATTGTGTGTGTTATCAGTATAGGTGGTCGGTAGGTATTCTATATATATATATATATATATATATATATCATGAATATCAGTATCAGTATTGTGTGTGTTATCAGTATAGGTGGTATAGGTATATATATATATATATATATATATATATATATAATGAATATCAGTATCAGTATTGTGTGTGTTATCAGTATAGGTGGTCGGTAGGTATTCTATATATATATATATATATATAATGAATATCAGTATCAGTATTGTGTGTGTTATCAGTATAGGTGATCGGTAGGTATTCTATATATATATATATATATAATGAATATCAGTATCAGTATTGTGTGTGTTATCAGTGTAGGTGATCGGTAGGTATTCTATATATATATATATATATATAATGAATATCAGTATCAGTATTGTGTGTGTTATCAGTATAGGTGATCGGTAGGTATTCTATATATATATATATATAATGAATATCAGTATCAGTATTGTGTGTGTTATCAGTATAGGTGGTCGGTAGGTATTCTATATATATATAATGAATATCAGTATCAGTATTGTGTGTGTTATCAGTATAGGTGGTCGGTATATATATATATATAATGAATATCAGTATCAGTATTGTGTGTGTTATCAGTATAGGTGGTCGGTAGGTATTCTATATATATATATATATAGTATCAGTATTGTGTGTGTTAATATAGGTGGTCGGTAGGTATATATATATATAATGAATATCAGTATCAGTTTTGTGTGTGTTATCAGTATAGGTGGTCTGTAGGTATTATATATATATATAATGAATATCAGTATCAGTATTGTGTGTGTTATCAGTATAGGTGGTCGGTAGGTATTCTATATATATATATAATGAATATCAGTATCAGTATTGGGTGTGTTATCAGTATAGGTGGTCGGTAGGTATTCTATATATATATATATAATGAATATCAGTATCAGTATTGGGTGTGTTATCAGTATAGGTGGTCGGTAGGTATTGTATATATATATAATGAATATCAGTATCAGTATTGTGTGTGTTATCAGTATAGGTGGTCGGTAGGTATTCTATATATATATAATGAATATCAGTATCAGTATTGTGTGTGTTATCAGTATAGGTGGTCGGTAGGTATTCTATATATATATAATGAATATCAGTATCAGTATTGTGTGTGTTATCAGTATAGGTGGTCAGTATCAGTATTGTGTGTGTTATCAGTATATATATATATATATATATATATATAATGAATATCAGTATCAGTATTGGGTGTGTTATCAGTGTAGGTGATCGGTAGGTATTCTATATATATATATATATATATATATAATGAATATCAGTATCAGTATTGGGTGTGTTATCAGTATAGGTGGTCGGTAGGTATTCTATATATATATATATATATATATATATATATATATATATATATATGAATATCAGTATCAGTATTGGGTGTGTTATCAGTATAGGTGGTCGGTAGGTATTCTATATATATATATATATATATATATATATATATAATGAATATCAGTATCAGTATTGGGTGTGTTATCAGTATAGGTGGTCGGTAGGTATGTATATATATATATATATATATATATATATATAAATATCAGTATTTGTATTGGGTGTGTTATCAGTATAGGTGATCGGTAGGTATTCTATATATATATATATATATATATATAATATATCAGTATTTGTATTGGGTGTGTTATCAGTATAGGTGATCGGTAGGTATTCTATATATATATATATATATATATATATAAATATCAGTATTTGTATTGGGTGTGTTATCAGTATAGGTGATCGGTAGGTATTCTATATATATATATATAATGAATGTCAGTATCAGTATTGGGTGTGTTATCAGTATAGGTGGTCGGTAGGTATTCTATATATATATATATATAATGAATGTCAGTATCAGTATTGGGTGTGTTATCAGTATAGGTGGTCGGTAGGTATTCTATATATATATATATCATGAATATCAGTATCAGTATTGGGTGTGTTATCAGTGTAGGTGATCGGTAGGTATTCTATATATATATATATATAATGAATGTCAGTATCAGTATTGGGTGTGTTATCAGTATAGGTGATCGGTAGGTATATATATATATATATATATATATAATGAATATCAGTGTGTTATCAGTATAGGTGATCGGTAGGTATTCTATATATATATATATATATATATATAATGAATATCAGTATCAGTATTGTGTGTTATCAGTATAGGTGGTCGGTAGGTATTCTATATATATATATATATATATATATATATGAATATCAGTATCAGTATTGGGTGTGTTATCAGTATAGGTGGTCGGTAGGTATATATATATATATATATATATATATATATAATGAATATCAGTATCAGTATTGGGTGTGTTATCAGTATAGGTGGTCGGTAGGTATTCTATATATATATATATATATATATGAATATCAGTATCAGTATTGGGTGTGTTATCAGTATAGGTGATCGGTAGGTATTATATATATATATATATATATATATATGAATATCAGTATCAGTATTGCGTGTGTTATCAGTATAGGTGATCGGTAGGTATTATATATATATATATATATATATATATATATGATAAAAATCCCCCTAGATACTTTTATTATGACCATCATACATGTATGCCCCTATATATATATATATATATATATATATAATATCAGTATCAGTATTGGGTGTGTTATCAGTATAGGTGGTCGGTATATATATATATATATATATATATATATATATAATGAATATCAGTATCAGTATTGGGTGTGTTATCAGTATAGGTGGTCGGTAGGTATTCTATATATATATATATATATATATCATGAATATCAGTATCAGTATTGGGTGTGTTATCAGTATAGGTGGTCGGTAGGTATTCTATATATATATATATATATAATGAATATCAGTATCAGTATTGGGTGTGTTATCAGTATAGGTGGTCGGTAGGTATTCTATATATATATATATAATGAATATCAGTATCAGTATTGCGTGTGTTATCAGTATAGGTGGTCGGTAGGTATGTATATATATATATATATATATATATATATAATGAATATCAGTATCAGTATTGCGTGTGTTATCAGTATAGGTGGTCGGTAGGTATTCTATATATATATATATATATATATATATATATATATATATAATGACTATGTGTCTCAGTATGGGGTGTGTTATCAGTATAGGTGGTCGGTAGGTATTCTATATATATATATATATATATATATATAATGAATATCAGTATCAGTATTGGGTGTGTTATCAGTATAGGTGGTCGGTAGGTATTCTATATATATATATATATATAATGAATATCAGTATCAGTATTGTGTGTGTTATCAGTATAGGTATATATATATATATATATATATGAATATCAGTATCAGTATTGTGTGTGTTATCAGTATAGGTGGTCGGTAGGTATTCTATATATATATATATATATATATATATATATATATATATATATATAATAATGAATATCAGTATCAGTATTGTGTGTGTTATCAGTATAGGTGGTCGGTAGGTATTCTATATATATATATATATATATATAGTATTGTGTGTGTTATCAGTATAGGTGGTCGGTAGGTATTCTATATATATATATATATATATGAATATCAGTATCAGTATTGTGTGTGTTATCAGTATAGGTGGTCGGTAGGTATTCTATATATATATATATATTATATATATATATATATATATATATAATGAATATCAGTATCAGTATTGTGTGTGTTATCAGTATAGGTGGTCGGTAGGTATTGTATATATATATATATATATATATATATATATATATATATAATGAATATCAGTATCAGTATTGTGTGTGTTATCAGTATAGGTGGTCGGTAGGTATATATATATAATGAATATATATATATATGTGTTATATATATATATATATATATATATATATATAATGAATATCAGTATCAGTATTGGGTGTGTTATCAGTATAGGTGGTCGGTAGGTATTGTATATATATATAATGAATATCAGTATCAGTATTGTGTGTGTTATCAGTATAGGTGGTCGGTAGGTATTGTATATATATATATATATATATATATATATATAATGAATATCAGTATCAGTATTGTGTGTGTTATCAGTATAGGTGGTCGGTAGGTATATATATATATATATATATATATATATATGAATATCAGTATCAGTATTGTGTGTGTTATCAGTATAGGTGGTCGGTAGGTATATATATATAATGAATATCAGTATCATATTGTGTGTGTTATCATATATATATATATATATATATAATGAATATCAGTATCAGTATTGTGTGTGTTATCAGTATAGGTGGTCGGTAGGTATATATATATAATGAATATCAGTATCAGTATTGTGTGTGTTATCAGTATAGGTGGTCGGTAGGTATTCTATATATAATGTAACGTCTTTCTTCTTTTGTCAAAAATCATTTTTATTTATAATTTATTCGCATCTCGTCAAATCAAGTTTTTTCTATATATATATATGTATGGTATAATATTTGTATAAAGACTTGTTATGATTGTTAGAGCTGTATTATGTAATTGCTTGTTCGCTAGCGTGTTACACATATGGAATATCAGATACCTTTACCAAGTAAAGCTGGTATTGTTTTAATGGCCTGACAACATCGTATACAACTTTAGTGCGATCCTGGTTTACCATGGTCGTCCCCGATATCTCGTGTTCATTCCGTGTTCAGACAACTGAACAACAACATACCAATATACACTTAAAGTTTTATAAAGGACAATTGCTGCGTTACTATGGCAATAGAATGTTTGATATACTGGTGATAATGATTGTCAGGTGAGTCGTTCTTCTTCAGATGAGTTATTGATCAGCTTTGTGTTTCCATAACAACTCCACAGTCTTTCAGATGTAACATATAACTTATTATCGACCGGTCTAAGCTGCATTTGTATAAATATGTTTTTTATTGTCGTCTATGTATGCAGTCATCTACTTTCTTAAAAAATATTTTACAATTCACGGCTATGAATCAGGCATCATCTCCCAACAACATCTGTAATACAAAGCATTGTCTCATAAATCGTTAAAAATGATGCATGACATACGGACCTCACTTGGATTGTCATGGAGGTTGTTGTCGATAAATCGGAAGGCATTTGTCCACCCGGATAACCTTGTCCTTTTTCCTTGAACGTTTTCAAGGACGACCTTCATATTTTGTTCTCTGTTCACTATCAACTTGACTTTTATATTGTATTTTGTTGATAATTGTTTCAACAGTAACTTCTATTTAAATATTGCTCCTTTATTTGCAGTCTAAAGCAGGGCATGACCCGTTCGTCTGTGAAAAGACGAAGTTCACACCGCTCATCTAAGATCCGTCCCATCACCATGCCATTGGAACCCTTGAAGGAGTTCCAGGGCATGGACACGACGGAACGGATCTTCCTGGAGGCGGTGGAGCGAGGGGACAAACACACCGTCATCCGCTGTCTCCAGGGCTCCAACCCTGTCAATGTAAACTGTACCAACATGCTGGGTCGTTCCGCCATTCAGATCGCCGTAGACAACGAGAACGTTGAATTGGTGGAAGTACTTCTACAACAAGATGGCGTCCGCATTGGGGACGCGTTGCTGTACGCTATTAGGGAAGGCGTGTACAAGATTGTGGAAATGTTAATTGATCACCCGTCAATTACTTTAGACATGTTGGGCTCAGATTGGTCAAAGTGTCGTCGCTCGGGAGAGGAGAGTTCCGATTACTCGCAGGACATATCTCCCGTCATTTTAGCATCCCATTGCAACCAGTTCGAGATTCTGCAACTGCTCATCCTCCGGGGAGCGGAGATCAAACAGCCCCATCAACTCTCCTGTTCATGTAAGGTTTGTCAGGAGCACGTGCATGAAGACAGTTTACGTCACTCTTTGTTGAGGATTAACACATACAAAGCTCTTGCTAGTCCAGCGTGGATCTCCTTGACCAGTCCTGATCCGATTCTCACGGCTTTCCGACTTTCATGGGTACTACAAAAACTGGCACTCAGAGAGAACGAATTTAAGGACACTTATATGCTCCTGAGCGAACAGTGTAAGAAATATGCTTGTGATTTGATTGATCAATGTCGCACGAGTGAGGAAGTCATCGCCGTCCTCAACAAAGAGAGCGACGACGAGGATTCTGATGACAGACAGTACGGTTTGATGGACAATAACAAACTCACTCTAGCCAGGTTAAAACTTGCTCTTAAATACGAGCAAAAACAGGTGGGTATCATATTTAACGTTATGAGCTTTAAACCAGTGAGGATCTATAATCCTATCAGGACCAGATGATAACGTATCTACCGCATGATTGATGACGTGAAGGACAAGAATGGACAATTCTGTAAACCTGGACTACTATACCACTATTGTTTAGTTGGCAGTAACCCTGTAACATTATTGTG
This sequence comes from Ylistrum balloti, assembly GCF_031769215.1. Lineage (NCBI taxonomy): Eukaryota > Metazoa > Mollusca > Bivalvia > Pectinida > Pectinidae > Ylistrum > Ylistrum balloti. The sequence continues at coordinate 1,487,701 of NW_026782224.1, read as the reverse complement.
TGATTGACAGTGACCCAGTAACATTATTGTTTGGTTGACAGTAACCCTGTAACATTATTGTGTGATTGACAGTGACCCTGTAACATTATTGTTTGGTTGACAGTGACCCTGTAACATTATTGTGTGATTGACAGTGACCCTGTAACATTATTGTTTGGTTGACATTGACCCTGTAACATTATTGTGTGATTGACAGTGACCCTGTAACATTATTGTTTGGTTGACAGTGACCCTGTAACATTATTGTGTGATTGACAGTGACCCAGTAACATTATTGTTTGGTTGACAGTGACCCTGTAACATTATTGTTTGGTTGACAGTGACCCTGTAACATTATTGTTTGGTTGACAGTGACCCAGTAACATTATTGTTTGGTTGACAGTGACCCTGTAACTTTATTGTTTGGCTGACAGTGACCCAGTAACATTATTGTTTGGTTGACAGTGACCCTGTAACATTATTGTTTGGTTGACAGTGACCCTGTAACATTATTGTTTGGTTGACAGTGACCCTGTAACATTATTGTTTGGTTGACAGTGACCCAGTAACATTATTGTTTGGTTGACAGTGACCCTGTAACATTATTGTATGACTGACAGTGACCCTGTAACATTATTGTTAGATTGACAGTGAGTGACAGTGACCCTGTAACATTTTTGTGACCCTGACAGTGACCCTGTAACATTATTGTTAGACCCTGTAACATTATTGTTTGTGACAGTGACCCTGTAACATTATTGTTTGATTGACAGTGACCCTGTAACATTATTGTTTGGTTGACAGTGACCCTGTAACATTATTGTTTGGTTGACAGTGACCCTGTAACATTATTGTTAGATTGACAGTGACCCTGTAACATTATTGTATGACTGACAGTGACCCTGTAACATTATTGTTAGATTGACAGTGACCCTGTAACTTTATTGTTTGACTGACAGTGACCCTGTAACTTTATTGTTTGGTTGACAGTGACCCAGTAACATTATTGTTTGGTTGACAGTGACCCTGTAACTTTATTGTTTGGTTGACAGTGACCCAGTAACATTATTGTTTGACTGACAGTGACCCTGTAACATTATTGTTAGATTGACAGTGACCCTGTAACATTATTGTTAGATTGACAGTGACCCAGTAACATTATTGTATGACTGACAGTGACCCTGTAACATTATTGTTTTGTTGACAGTGACTCAGTAACATTATTGTTTGGTTGACAGTGACCCTGTAACTTTATTGTTTGGTTGACAGTGACCCTGTAACATTATTGTTTTGTTGACAGTGACCCTGTAACATTATTGTTTGACTGACAGTGACCCTGTAACATTATTGTTAGATTGACAGTGACCCTGTAACTTTATTGTTTTGTTGACAGTGACCCTGTAACATTATTGTTTGACTGACAGTGACCCAGTAACATTATTGTTTGGTTGACAGTGACCCTGTAACATTATTGTTTGGTTGACAGTGACCCTGTAACTTTATTGTTTTGTTGACAGTGACCCTGTAACATTATTGTTAGATTGACAGTGACCCTGTAACATTATTGTATGACTGTAACTTTATTGTTTGACTGACAGTGACCCTGTAACATTATTGTTAGATTGACAGTGACCCTGTAACTTTATTGTTTTGTTGAAAGTGACCCTGTAACATTATTGTTTGACTGACAGTGACCCTGTAACATTATTGTTAGATTGACAGTGACCCTGTAACATTATTGTATGACTGACAGTGACCCTGTAACATTATTGTTAGATTGACAGTGACCCTGTAACATTATTGTTTGACTGACAGTGACCCTGTAACATTATTGTTAGATTGACAGTGACCCTGTAACATTATTGTATGACTGACAGTGACCCTGTAACATTATTGTTAGATTGACAGTGACCCTGTAACTTTATTGTTTTGTTGACAGTGACAGTGACTGACAGTGTAACATTGATTGTTTTGTTGACAGTTGTGACCCTGTACTTTATTGTTTGACCCTGTAACATTATTGTTAGATTGACAGTGACCCTGTAACTTTATTGTTTTGTTGACAGTGACCCTGTAACTTTATTGTTTTGTTGACAGTGACCCTGTAACATTATTGTTTGGTTGACAGTGACCCTGTAACTTTATTGTTTGACTGACAGTGACCCTGTAACATTATTGTTAGATTGACAGTGACCCTGTAACTTTATTGTTTTGTTGACAGTGACTCAGTAACATTATTGTTTGGTTGACAGTGACCCTGTAACTTTATTGTTTGACTGACAGTGACCCTGTAACATTATTGTTAGATTGACAGTGACCCTGTAACTTTATTGTTTTGTTGACAGTGACCCTGTAACATTATTGTTAGATTGACAGTGACTCAGTAACATTATTGTTTAGTTGACAGTGACCCTGTAACTTTATTGTTTTGTTGACAGTGACCCTGTAACATTATTGTTTGGTTGACAGTGACCCTGTAACTTTATTGTTTGACTGACAGTGACCCTGTAACATTATTGTTTGACTGACAGTGACCCTGTAACTTTATTGTTTTGTTGACAGTGACCCTGTAACTTTATTGTTAGATTGACAGTGACCCTGTAACTTTATTGTTTTGTTGACAGTGACCCTGTAACATTATTGTTAGATTGACAGTGACTCAGTAACTTTATTGTTAGATTGACAGTGACCCTGTAACATTATTGTTAGATTGACAGTGACCCTGTAACTTTATTGTTTTGTTGACAGTGACCCTGTAACTTTATTGTTTGGTTTAATGACATACTTTAGATTTCGTTATTGACATACTTTAGATTTCGTGTAATGAAATACTTTAGATTTCGTTTAATGACATATTTTAGATTTCGTTAAATGACACACTTTAGATTTCGTGTAAAGACATACTTTAGATTTCGTTTAATGACATGGTTTTGTTTTCTTTAATAACATGTTTTCGTGTCGTGACACATTTTCGTATAATGTCCTATTTTCAGTTTGTGGCACATCCGCACTGCCAGCAGCTATTGACGTCCATTTGGTATGAAGGTTTGCCCGGCTGGAGGAAGAGGAATGGAGTGACTAAATTCTTACTTTGTATCGGCCTCATTCTCCTTGTCCCGTTCATGGCTGTGTATTATCTCATTTTCCCACGCAGTAAGATTGGCCAGCTTCTACGAAGTCCATTCATGAAATTTCTATATCACAGCGCATCATTCGGAGTGTTTCTGTTTCTACTAGTATGTGTTTCCACTGAAATCAGTGGCGACTCGAACAGGGAACGTTTCAGAGGACCACCGCCGTCACAGCTAGAATGGTTCATTGTGTTTTGGGTGACTGGTATGCATACATATTATTAGTGGCGACCTCGTCAGTCATAATTTTACATTTGTCACATATTCTAGTCTTATGTCCTACTGAGTAAATCCCCCCTTGCCTTACCCAGTAGGCCACATACCCTCAGTGAGAGAAACAGCTACATGAGGAAGTTTCGTTCATCGTTGTTTCTCTACTGTATCTAACTCGATATTTTTATCAATATATGCTATTCGTTTGTGTGTACTTTGTAAAATCTTCAGAATATTGTGTACATTTCACATATGTTCCATGGAACATTTATTTTTGAACTGGATGAGTCAGCAGATTTGTGTATTGACAATGAAGCGTCTTACATGCGTTTGTTTCATATTATACGTGCTTGTGTGGTTGTGATCTTAGTATTTTGATGTTTCAGGATTTGTGTGGCAGGAAGTGAAACAGTTATGGGAAGAGGGACTAAAAGCTTATATCCGTCAATGGTGGAACTGGTTGGATTTTATAATGTTGTCACTGTACCTGGCTACTTTCTCTTTACGTCTCGTCGCGTACATCCTTATCACATCAGATAAATACGGTCCCAGAGAAATGGCTCGGAGTGATTGGCCTTCTTTTGATCCAACACTTATTTCGGAGAGTTTGTTTGCTGTAGCAAACGTGTTCAGTTTCTCTAGAATAATTTACCTATTCCAGGCGAACCAACACCTAGGGCCGATGCAGATCTCGCTTGGTTGCATGCTTATTGATATTGCTAAGTTCCTCTTCATTTTCTTCCTCGTCCTTACATCGTTTGCCTGTGGCCTGAACCAGCTCTATTGGTACTATAATGGAAGTCGATCAGAGGGAGACCCAGACTCCTTTTATACGTAAGTATACTCTATATATAGCAACGGAAGTCCATCAGAGGGAGACCCATACTCCTTTAATACGTATGTATACTCTATATATAGCAATGGAATTCATCAGAGGGAGACCTCAGGCTATTTTTATACGTAAGTATACTCTAAATATAGCAACGGGAGTCATCAGAGGGAGGCCCAGACTCCTTTATACCTAAATATACTCTATATATAGCAACGGAAGTATATCAGAGGGAGACCCAAACCCATTTTATGCCTAAGTATACTCTATATATAGCAACGGCGGTCATCAGAGAGGGAGACTAAGACTCCTTTTATACGTAAGTATACTCTATATATAGCAACGGAAGTCATCAGAGGGAGACCCAGACTCCTTTTATACCTAAGTATACCCTATATATATCTTGTGAATGTACATTTATACTGATAAAACGTAATGATTTTCTCCCTTTTGATCCCGATGAAGACCGATACTACCCATTCTGTACTTACTGAGCATGTAGATTACTGTATTACAGGTTGGGCGAGTCTTACATTACATTATACTGGTCACTGTTTGGACTGACCGCCCTGAAGGACATAAAGATTCCTCAAGGTCAGTACTTCACTGAACTGATGGGAATGCTGCTTTTTATGGCTTATCACGGTATGGCTTCAATCGTCCTCATCAACATGCTGATAGCCATGATGTCCAACTCCTACCAAAATATAGAGGTATGTAGCATTACAGGAACTAAAACGCGAGTAAGCGCGTGAGTTAAGGTGGGAGTATGACGGGGGTAAGGACGGGAGTAGGACTGGAGTTAGGAGGGAGTAGGATGGGAATTAGGACGGGAGTAGGACTGGAGTTAGGAGGGAGTAAGGACGGGAGTAGGACTGGAGTTAGGAGGGAGTAGGATGGGAGTAAGGACGGGAGTAGGACTGGAGTTAGGAGGGAGTAGGATGGGAGTAGGACTGGAGTAAGGACGGGAGTAGGACGGCAGTAGGGTGGGAGTAGGATGGGAATTAGGAGGAAGTAGGATGGGAGTAAGAACGGGAGTAGGGACATGAGTAGGACTGGAGTAAGAAAGGAGTAGGATGGGAGTTAGGAGGGAGTAGGATGGGAGTTAGGACGGGTGTAGGACGGGGGTAAGGACGGGAGTAGGACGGACGTATCATTTCCTATTCCACTTAAGACACACAGTAAACCCCCGTCTACCCCTGTCAACGCTAGTATGTACATGGATCAACATTTTCTGCAGCACTCATTTCCAGGCTTCTGATAAAGCTTGTCAGAAAACGTGTGCTCTTTGATAATATATTGGTTGTGAATGCTATGCGTGTAGGTGTATGCTGCACAATCTGGAGTGAATATAAAGAATTCCCATAATGGAAAATTTAAGTATTTCCACAAATTCTACGAGTCCAGTGAAAATTCTATGAGTGCAAGATTCGGGATTTGCATGTAGACTTATCACTGTGTATACTATTTCAGCTTTACTTCAATATATCTACTGCCATTTAGACCGACTACTGAATTTGTCGCAAATGTATATATTTATCTGTTGAACGATCGTCAGATTGTTATTAGTTTTGAATCTGTGAGATAATCTATCAAGACATCCTTATAAGGACAACCTGGCATCAGTACAGTAGCTAAAATGTACATTTCCGACATCATATTTAGACACGAATCCAAAGCAACATAAAGTAAGTGACATCAACGTGAAGCGTTTACAAACTTGTCTTCACGTTGGATATTTCATCTCATAAATTAAAAAAAGTATTTACAGTGGTTCATTATAATAATAACAACAGACAGAAAGTCAGATATAAACATTATCGTGTCAAGATCGAAAAGTTTTAGCGTCACGACAGCCATTTACTACAGCTGTTCACAGTTATGCCACGCCTACTTTCTCCAGACAGCAGATGAACAAAAGGAAAATGTTGATGTATTTGAATAATTGTATCTAAATAAAGTTGCACTATCTTATCTATTTCCAACTTTATGAGTATTTAGAGTATACGATTTAGTCCATATTCTGGCATTTGTTTCTTTACGGGGACACGTGGCTTGTAGTAGCAAGTCCACTGATATTTACATATATTCATACGCGATTAACTGCTACTACATTTTCCTGTTGTGCGTAACCTTTTGTTTGTTTCATAAAATTATGTATAGAACGTGCGCTGACAAAGATTATTGTAATGTCACCGACAGAACCACGCGGATATGGAGTGGAAATTTTGCCGCTCCAAGCTTTGGATGGGCTACTTTGACGAAGGATCAACCCTTCCCGCTCCCTTCAACCTCATCATCAGTCCAAAGTCCATTTATTACTGTCTTCGTTCGTGTAACGCTTTCCTCTGCAAGTGTTTCCGTTCCCGCCGGTACAAAAAACGTCAGCATCGCACCTCATCCGGGACGATCAAGGTAGGTCACTCCAGCGAGCACTTCCTGGAAACCATATATGAAACTGACTGATGCATTGTGGGTAAGAACAATTGAGAATTGACAGCATGTGGTGTGTTTTGCCGGGAGTGCGTGACTGCAAGGATTTCATTTAAGTAGTTCACCATCATCAGATGGGCTGTTCAAATTCTGCGTTCGTGGTCCGTCTTTCTCACACTGGTATGAAGGTTCCTCTTAATTCTTTGATGTGGCCTTTTGATTTTTGGGTTTATCAGATAAACAAAATGGCTGACGTTCGTCTGTCTTAGATTCTGAAAATGAAATACTAGCTAGATATATCTCGAATTTAATATTTTTGTTCCTTCTGATACCTTGTACTATTTCGAATTTGAAATTGATCCCTAGTTTTGTGATGCATGTTCTTGTAATTTTGAGACTGATCAGGAAAGAAAATGGTTGTTTTTAAAGAAACAATTAAGATCATACCAAGATGGGTCCAAAGATTCCCCTTGTTTCATCACGAATTATTATCAATTACTTAAACCCCACCCCTTCCCAATTTTATGTGCATCACATCATTAATATTTTCAAAGTTTTTACTTTTATGTTCAATAATCCCCTTAAAATCACGCAGCCATCCTGGAATTTAAGTTATAACATAGAATACATTTGGACTTTCATATATAGGTAATTGGGATTTTTTTTATTTAGTCGAGACATGGAACAAAGCGGCATTGGCCTAGTGTACAACCATTCGTGAATCTTGTAGATAATTTTACTTGTTTCCAAAAATGTCAGCATCAAAATTAAATTGTACCCAACTAGTACAGGACTGTTGCAACGGCATTATACATGATGTGTACAATATATGTATTTGTCGCACATACATGTATAGATACAAATATTTTGTTCTGACAAATAAGTATTTCACAACCTTTTTAATAGTAAGCTCTGGAATGAAAATGTTACTTAGAAACGTAATACATACAGCTCAACATTTTCTTTAAAACAATATCGTTGCGATATTAATATTAAAAAAACAGTGCTTGAATTTACATTTGGCGGAAGACTTATCCATATATCGACAGTTCTTTTTGTAAATGAAAATAGTCTATTGTTTAATCTGGAAAGGTTTTTCAAAAACAATTTTTAAGTCGTGTCCATTTGTTGATGAATCGTCCCTGAAAGATGATGGACACATCATAATCATATCGTGTTTTTGTAGACTTCCATCCTATCTCCGCGGGATCTTCTACACATTAGTGTAGGTGTGTAAGTCTCTGTAACTTCCCGGTAAGTCATACAATAGGAGTAAGTCTAGGTTATTTTCTCTTTGCTTTTCCATATCTTTTATTTTCCTAAAAAAGACGTAAACATGTCTGATATTTGATAATTTATAAAATTCTAACTTGGAAAGGACGCAAACATACCTAATCTTTGATCATTTATAAAGATCTAACTTAGGAAGTAAACGTGCCTTATATTTGATCATTTATAAAGATCAAACTCGGAAAGGACGCAAACATACCTGATATTTGATCATTTATAAAGGTCTAACTTGGAAAGGACGCAAACATACCTGATATTTGATCATTTATAATGATGTCACTTGGAAAGGACGTAAACATACCTGATATTTGATCATTTATAATGATGTCACTTGGAAAGGACGTAAACATACCTGATATTTGATCATTTATAATGATGTCACTTGGAAAGGACGTAAACATACCTGATATTTGATCATTTATAATGATGTCACTTGGAAAGGACGTAAACATACCTGATATTTGATCATTTATAAAGATCAAACTTGTAAAGGAGGTAAACAATTACTTTTTGGCGAACGATAAACTAAAAGACTGTTTAAACGGATTCTGAAGGCTATTTGTTGGTAACTTTGGAAGAAATATTTGATAATTTATAAAGACGTAACTTGGCGATCCATTCATCTACCTTCGTACATTAAGAATAAACAGTATCATGCATACACTTTGTACTCACAGCTTTGTTAATTATTACCTCTATTTAAAATTATGGTCATCTTACCTGTTCAACGAATGATTATTTCTGGATAACTGAAGTAAGACAATTCATTTTTGGCTCCAAAATCGAACTCTACGAGATACCAGGTACAATGATATTCTATTGGAATCCGGTGATCGGTTGTCATGGTAATATGAGGTGTATAAACATTTAACTTGAATTCGTTTATTTTTCTTGTCTGTTTTCCTTTCTATTTATTTTCAAATGATAATTGTTTGATTTTGCTATGTAGCAGAATTTCTCACCCAGCACGGGAGAACATGCTTCTAGGTTACCGGGGCTAGCTTTAGACAACCTGTCAGTGTTTACGGTGAGGGTCACGTGATTATCGTTACATTTCCGGTGGTACTAAATATACGTACAACTGTATCTGCCAATGTCTGTCGATGTTGTCCTCCAATTTGATCACGTCGTGTTTTCCTCCCTGTTGTCTCAAGTAGGACAGAAATTTTATGCTGAATCCTGAAAACCTCATGATATCGTCCGATGATATTTTGAGAAACGCACACATCACACCATGGTCGTGCACTGTCTTGTATCTTGTGTCAGTTCCAAACTTCCTGTTGTCATCGCTTGGTAACAATTTCCATAGATACAGCTTGTTTATATATTGCACAAAAAATCATACCTTTCCTCCTTGACGTCGCTGAACGTGCAAGTATAAACTTCGTTGTGTAATACCCATTACGCGACATCTATTGTTCTTTGATGACCGCAATCTCTCTACAGTGACCGATCATACTGTTAATAGTCAAGTTGTTGACATATTGGTTACACTGTTTGTTCAATCGTCTGAACCACACTAGGTAGCTGTGTGACGATCAACGTAGAATTGGACCCCGTAAAATGTTACAGAAAGACAGGCTGGCTGGAGGCGAAGATTAGCACCTACCTCGGATGTTAAAAAGGACGCCCACCTTTATAAAGAATCTGTGATCATACGACAGTAGTACAAACAGAAGACATGAAGACACCAGTATCTTACATGTCTGATCTAACAATTCACGAGTTCGTCTTTGTCGCTTCTGTGTCTCCTCTGTTGTTGTGCTATTAAGTATCATATTTGCGATTCTTTTCATAGTGATAAGACCTCATATTTCTGTATGGGCTCTTACTTCGCCACATACATGCTTCTGATCTAACTAGGCTCTCGCAAAATGTACCTCTGGAGTCTTTCGCCTTGTCCAGCACTTTCGTCTACCGTGTCTTTCTAATCTGTTTCTGATCTAATTGCATCCTCGTCTTCTTATCTATCTGTTCCGACAATACTCTCACCTTCTGTATCTATCTGTTCCGACAATACTCCCACCTTCTGTATCTATCTGTTCCGACAATACTCCCACCTTCTGTATCCATCTGTTCCGACAATACTCTCACCTTCTGTATCTATCTGTTCCGACAATACTCTCACCTTCTGTATCTATCTGTTCCGACAATACTCTCACCTTCTGTATCTATCTGTTCCGACAATACTCTTACCTTCTGTATCCATCTGTTCCGACAATACTCTCACCTTCTGTATCTGTCTGTTCCGACAATACTCTCACCTTCTGTATCTATCTGTTCCGACAATACTCTCACCTTCTGTATCTATCTGTTCCGACAATACTCTCACCTTCTGTATCCTTCTGTATCTATCTGTTCCGACAATACTTTCAACTTCTGTATTTCACCTTCTGTATCTATCTGTTCCGACAATACTCTCACCTTCTGTATCTATCTGTTCCGACAATACTCTCACCTTCTGTATCTGTCTATTCCGACAATACTCTCACCTTCTGTATCTATCTGTTCCGACAATACTCCCACCTTCTGTATCTGTCTATTCCGACAATACTCTCACCTTCTGTATCTATCTGTTCCGACAATACTCTCACCTTCAGTACAATGTATCTAGCAGTTCTCTCTCACCTTCTGTATCTATCTGTTCCGACAATACTCCCACCTTCTGTATCTGTCTGTTCCGACAATACTCTCAACTTCTGTATTTATCTGTTCCGACAATACTCTCACCTTCTGTACCTATCTGTTCCGACAATACTCCCACCTTCTGTATCTGTCTGTTCCGACAATACTCTCAACTTTTGTATTTATCTGTTCCGACAATACTCTCACTTTCTGTATCTATCTGTTCCGAAAATACTCTCACTTTCTGTATCTTTCTTGTTGGGCTACGTCCTGGTCACTTTTTATTTTCTGGTCAGGCAGTATTTTTGTCTACAATGCCTTTCAAGTTGTGTGTTGTCCTTGCTAAATGTATGGTTCTGTCGAGGCTATATCCTCCTCACGTAATCTATATGTGTTGTCATTATGTCCCGATTACTATGGTAAACATGTTTTGTAGTGTCAAATAAAGACAATTGCCTCATACGGTGCTATGTGATTTAGGAATGTTTCATTGGTTCCTGTTGTACAGACAATGTCCCAATTTATTTAGGCTATAACTATTTTACAAAACACGATATTCAATATTCTGACTTGGTGATTCGTGCCCATAGTAAATATTAAGTGTAACCAATGAATACCTCCGCACCACTGATTTTGTTCCTAGATCATTCACAACACTAACCTTTTGTTTTATTTACAAACCACTACAGACCGGGGAGAGTGGATCCGGACTGCGACGTATAGTGAAACAGTCCGTAAGTGTGGTCACTACCCACCTCTATACTAAAATAATCCTTAACTTTATTGATTGTATATTAACATGATATTGTTTTTTGCTCATTACTAAGATTTTAGAATCCATTGCCAATTAATTTTAAATGTCATCAATGTAGATACTATATGCTGTATCCCATCTTTACTTTAGAGACCTGCTTTCAACGGAGAACCTTACAGCATCCCTCCATCCTACTCCCAGTTAATATACCAGGTAACGAATTCCTCCATCTTACTCCCAGTTAATATACCTCCATCTTACTCCCTGTTAATATACCAGGTAACGAATTCCTCCATCTTACTCCAACTTAATATACCTCCATCTTACTCCCAGTTAGTATACCTCCATCTTACTCCCAGTTAATATACCTCCATCTTACTCCCAGTTAATATACCTCCATCTTACTCCCAGTTAATATACCTCCATCTTACTCCCAGTTAATATACCTCCATCTTACTCCCAGTTAATATACCAGGTAACGAATTCCTCCATCTTACTCCCAGTTAATATACCTCCATCTTACTCCCTGTTAATATACCAGGTGACTCCCTGTTAATATAGCAGTTAACGTATTCCTCCATCTTACTCCCAGTTAATATACCTCCATCTTACTCCCAGTTAATATACCTCCATCTTATCCCTTAGTTAATATACCTCCATCTTACTCCCAGTTAATATACCTCCTCCCCATCTTACTCCCAGTTAATATACCTCCAGGTAACGAATTCCTAATATACCAGTTAATATTCCTCTATCTTACTCCCAGTTATCTTACTCCCAGTTAATATACCTCCATACCCCAGTTAATATACCAGGTAACCCTCCATCTTACTCCCAGTTAATATACCTCCATCTTACTCCCAGTTAATATACTTACTCCCAGTTAATATACCAATTCCTCCATCTTACTCCCAGTTAATATACCTCCATCTTACTCCCAGTTAATATACCTCCATCTTACTCCCAGTTAATATACCTCCATCTTACTCCCAGTTAATATACCTCCATCTTACTCCCAGTTAATATACCTCCATCTTACTCCCAGTTAATATACCTCCATCTTACTCCCAGTTAATATACCTCCATCTTACTCCCTGTTAATATACCAGGTAACGAATTCCCCTATCTTACTCCCTGTTAATATACCTCCATCTTACTCCCAGTTAATATACCTCCATCTTACTCCCAGTTAATATACCTCCATCTTACTCCCAGTTAATATACCAGGTCTTCCACTTACTCCAGTTAATATACCAGGTAACGAATTCCTCCATCTTACTCCCAGTTAATATACCTCCATCTTACTCCCAGTTAATATACCAGGTAACGAATTCCTCCATCTTACTCCCAGTTAATATACCTCCATCTTACTCCCTGTTAATATACCAGGTAACGAATTCCTCCATCTTACTCCCAGTTAATATACCTCCATCTTACTCCCAGTTAATATACCAGGTAACGAATTCCTCCATCTTACTCCCAGTTAATATACCTCCATCTTACTCCCAGTTAGTATACCAGGTAACGAATTCCTCCATCTTACTCCCAGTTAATATACCTCCATCTTACTCCCAGTTAATATACCAGGTAACGAATTCCTCCATCTTACTCCCAGTTAATATACCAGGTAACGAATTCCTCCATCTTACTCCCAGTTAATATACCTCCATCTTACTCCCAGTTAATATACCAGGTAACGAATTCCTCCATCTTACTCCCAGTTAATATACCTCCATCTTACTCCCAGTTAATATACCAGGTAACGAATTCCTCCATCTTACTCCCAGTTAATATACCTCCATCTTACTCCCAGTTAATATACCTCCATCTTACTCCCAGTTAATATACCAGGTAACGAATTCCTCCATCTTACTCCCAGTTAATATACCTCCATCGAATTCCTCCATCTTACTCCCAGATAATATACCTCCATCTTACTCCCAGTTAATATACCTCCATCTTACTCCCAGTTAATATACCAGGTAACGAATTCCTCCATCTTACTCCCAGTTAATATACCTCCATCTTACTCCCAGTTAATATACCTCCATCCCAGTTAATATACCTCCTCCCAGTTAATATACCAGGTAACCATCTTACTCCCAGTTAATATACCAGGTAACGAATTCCTCCATCTTACTTCCAGATAATATACCTCCATCTTACTCCCAGTTAATACACCTCCATCTTACTCCCAGTTTATATACCAGGTAACGAATTCCTAAATCTTACTCCCAGTTAATATACCTCCCTGTTAATATACTTACTCCCAGTTAATATACCAGGTAACGAATTCCTCCATCTTACTCCCAGATAATATACCTCCATCTTACTCCCAGTTAATATACCTCCATCTTACTCCCAGTTAATATGCCTCCATCTTACTCCCAGTTAATATGCCTCTATCTTACTCCCAGTTAATATACCAGGTAACTGCAGAAGGAATTTTAAGACAATGACAACTATAGGTTCTAACCCTGCTTTTGAAATGATTGTCATATCGCAAGAGTTTGTCGTTAATGAAAAATCTCCTAAGAACTTTGGACAGTGCATAAATTATGGCCTAAACACATGTGCAGGTATATAGATTTCCTACCGTCGATTCTAGAGTACATCCCCGATGTCTGAATAACGTTTCATAAAAGGATCTTTATAATTCTGATTTATTTTGAGTTTTGGCTGAGTAATTCTGACATTGATCCATGGCACAGATTGAGAATAAGATAGAAACTCTCCATCGATTGAAATAAGACAGTGAGAAGCCTTCGGTCACAGTGATGTGTATTTATAGGATGTAATGAGACGGCTGGTCAGTAGATACATTCACCAAACCAAGAAACAACGACAACAGGACGGGGTCAATGAAGACGACTTGTTAGAGATCAAACAAGACATATCTAGTCTAAGGTGAGTTGTGAGTAATGTGAACACGTGCTGAAGATGTAGACAAGTAAATAGTATTGATAGATGAAATTATTCGGATAATGCATAAAGTACTCAGAGTTTGTTCATTTTTGTAGGTATGAGCTGAGAGAAGATCGAAAGCGGGAAATAGCTCGCGGGGAGAATCATTTTGAAAGTTTGAAGCACGAGATTCTGTCGGTTGTAAAGAAAGGTTCTACTGCTGGGAGTCATCACCATGGACTCGCAGGGAGCTGTAATGATAGCCAGGGGACCGGTACATCTAGCCATTCAGTTGCTGATTTTCAACACCTGAAGCAGGAACTCATCTGTAGTCTGCGGCAGGAACTGAGGGAGGCTGTGTCCGAATTGTCCAGTTACAGCTCCGCACAGGGATTAACTGGAAATACAGGCCTCACTTTACCACCGGCTGAGTCTGAGCTGTACCAAACCCATCTCTACACACAGTTGTGATGTTCCACACACTTCTCTGTATACAGGTGTGATGTTTCGCACACCAACCTATATACAAGTGGGATGCTCCACACACCTCTCTATATACAATTGTGACGTATCACACACCTTTCTACATACAGTTGTGACGTATCACACACCTTTCTACATACATTTGTGACGTATCACACACCTTTCTATATACAATTGTGACGTATCACACACCTTTCTACATATAGTTGTGACGTATCACACACCTCTCTATATACAATTGTGACGTATCACACACCTCTTTATATACCATTGTGACGTATCACACACCTTTCTACATACAGTTGTGACGTATCAATCACCTCTCTTTATACACTTATGACGTATCACACACCTCTCTATATACAGTAGTGACGTATCACACACCTCTCTATACACAATTGTGACGTATCACACACCTTTCTACATACAGTAGTGACGTGTCACACCTATGTATATACAATTGTGACGTATCACACATCTTTTTACATACTGTACCACATTTTAGACTTGCTAACAGCTCAGTAAATGTTGCTGGTGTATTGTTTATATAAATAATTCTGAAATGTGACGAAGATTTTTTAATATATGGTTAATTATGGTGTTAAAAGCGTAGACTGACGGTATGTTCAAATTGCTTTTAATTTTATTTCATTCAAACATTTTCTTTAGTACATATTTTTGCGTAGTAAGCGGTATGGGAAGGTTGTTAATTCCACAGGTCTTTTCGGCATCGTTATAATTTCTATATACACTGAGTATTACCCGGTACAGGGTGGTAACATATTCAACTGGTTTTTTCGGCTCTGCTTTACATGTAGTTCTACAATTTTGCGTACTTTAAAGCGTACGAGATCGTGATCAAATCTACTGGACTTTTTGGGCTACGCTATAAATTCGTGTACGGTAAGGTAGTAGAAAATGTACGAATGTGATACACTAGGATTACAATTAGGTCGAGTAGTAACAATGTATGTAATTTAAGTAGAAGTAAATCCTGCTATAGTGTTGATTTGCCCAAGCATTCTCCGACCATCTCGTGTTTATTACTTATATGTCGGCAAGATGAGGCGTGCATTTCAACAGGTCAGTCAATGGATTTAGTTTCTTACCAACTTTTTAAAGCTTAAACAGGGTGGCTATGGGATATATTGTGAAGTTTTGGGTTGGATTGCACTGAAACCGTTAATTTGTTTTGAAGCATTACCACGATTTGTCTTGTAAGCCATCTGGTTATGTTGTAGCAGGCCGGTTATAAATCGGGAAGAGGGGTCCCATACATTCTCGCACATTTACGATTAAATTTTAAACAACGCATGTCGTAATCGACTTAAAAACATAACATATATCCATTTGACTACTCATTTGTCTCATAAAAAGATGGTAAAGTGTGATTACCGAAACGTCACAAACAGATTCGAAAATCATATTACACATTACTTACCAACTGATAAAAATGTTTCACAACTTCGGATTTAGAAAAAAAACCCACATCACAACATTTAAACAGTTTAAGACACACCATACTATGTGTAACAGTTAGGACACGATAACATTGTTAATAGTTTTTGGTTTCTAGAACATATAGATATTTTCTCTGTAATTAAAGACCTCCGGCAACATTTGTTATATTTTAACATGTGAGCTCTAATCAAATACAAGATATCATGTGGTGAAGACAGGTGGTGACTTAGAGACGAAGACAAGATATCGTGTGGTGAAGACAGGTGGTAACTTAGAGACGAAGACAAGATATCGTGTGGTGAAGACAGGTGGTAACTTAGAGACGAAGACAAGATATCGTGTGGTGAAGACAGGTGGTAACTTAGAGACGAAGACAAGATATTGTGTGGTGAAGACACGTGGTAACTTAGAGACGAAGACAAGATATCGTGAGGTGAAGACAGGTGGTAACTTAGAGATGAAGACACGATATCGTGTGGTGAAGACACGTGGTAACTTAGAGACGAAGACATGCTATCGTGGTAAAGACACGTGGTAACTTACAGACGAAGACAAGATATTGTGTGGTGAAGACAGGTGGAAACTTAGAGATGAAGACACGATATCGTGTGGTGAAGACAGGTGGTAATTTAGAGACGAAGACAAAATATCGTGTGGTGAAGACAGGTGGTAACTTAGAGACGAAGACACGATATCGTGGTAAAGACACGTGGTTACTAAGAGATGAAGATCGATATCATGTGGTAAATACACGTGGTAACTTAGTAATTGATGCTTGTGCGTCAAGCTATTAGGTGCTATAGCCTTGCGGTCATAGGTGTTACATAGTCGTGGTATAGTTATAGATGTCATAGCGTCGCGGTTATAGATGTCATAGCGTCGCGGTTATAGATGTTATAGCGTCGCGGTTATAGATTTTTTTGTGTCGCGGTTATAAATGTTATAGTATCGCGTTTATTGATATTATAGCGTCGTGATGATTGATATCATATCATCCCGATTATGAATTTTTAGCATCGCGGTAATAGATGTTATAGCGTCGAGTTTATAGATGTTATGGCGTCGCGGTTATAGATGTTATAGCGACGCGATTGTAGATAACATATCATGGCGGTTATAGATGTTATAGCGTCGCGGTTATAGATTAAGTAATAAGACATTACTATCATAGATGTTACGTTTTATATATGGGGGCTTCACTGTTGTAGATGATTATCTTAAAACATGTTGATTATCTCGATCGTTTGTTGTAATTAATTTTATACCAATAAAATAGATTTTGTATTTTGTTGCTTCTCTTTGTGTTTTCCAAATAGTTTCAGAAATAAGCAATAACATTTTTATCACTGTGTCTCTACATTACTGTCTGGTAGATATATATATCTAGAATAACACCATAAACACGGACGGTTGGACACTGATCACTGTGTCTCTACATTAATGTCTGGTAGATACATATGTCTAGAATAACACTATAAACACGGACGGTTGGACACTGATCACTTTGTCTCTACATTACTGTCTGGTAGATATATATGTCTAAAATAACACTATAAACACGGACGGTTGGAACCTAATCACTGTGTCTCTACATCACTGTCTGGTAGATATATATGTCTAGAATTACACTATCAACACGGACGGTTGGAACCTAATCACCGTTTCTCTACATTACTGTCTGGTAGATACATATGTCTAGAATTACATGATGATCATGTTGATTTAACGATTTAAAGGGAATAAGACACAACAGAAACTAGTACAATCCATTGTTTTAATTATAAACATCATTCATTTTACGCTCAGGGATTTGCTCATTTTGAACCTCATTCCTTTGTGTACACGGATACCCTCGGACATCTTCCTTTCTAATCGTTAAGATTGAAAGGAGTGTTATGCATACCTAAGACATCGCCTGCAGCGCCTCCTGTTGAGGAAAACAAAAACATGAAGAAATTAGACAATTAAAAAAACCCTCTTAAATATACAAATGAAATAAAACAATTAATAAATAATTTAACTGGCTGTTATCAGACAGATTGTGATCATATGGTTTGGTTAGATATTCACTGACCGGGTGTGAGCGACATTTTATACTTGTCACATTTGTTCGTTAGGTATCCTCAAACAGGGACTGAGGGACGTGTATTCACTGAAAAGGGGTGAGGGACGTGTATTCACTGCCAATGGGTTAGGGACGTGTATTCACTGCCAAGGGGTGAGGGGCGTGTTATGCTCGCTATGTTGGTTTTGTTGGCTATTCACTGACAGGGTCTGGGACTGAGGGGCGTGTTATGCTCGCTATGTTGGTTTTGTTAGCTATTCACTGACAGGGTCTTGGACTGAGGGGCGTGTTATGCTCGCTATGTTGGTTTTGTTAGCTATTCACTGACAGGGTCTGGGACTGAGGGGCGTGTTATGCTCGCTGTGTTGGTTTTGTTAGCTATTCACTGACAGGGTCTGGGACTGAGGGGCGTGTTATGCTCGCTATGTTGGTTTTGTTAGCTATTCACTGACAGGGTCTGGGACTGAGGGGCGTGTTATGCTCGCTATGTTGGTTTTGTTAGCTATTCACTGACAGGGTCTGGGACTGAGGGGCGTGTTATGCTCGCTATGTTGGTTTTGTTAGCTATTCACTGACAGGGTCTGGGACTGAGGGGCGTGTTACGCTCGCTATGTTGGTTTTGTTAGCTATTCACTGACAGGGTCTGGGACTGAGGGGCGTGTTATGCTCGCTATGTTGGTTTTGTTAGCTATTCACTGACAGGGTCTGGGACTGAGGGGCGTGTTATGCTCGCTATGTTGGTTTTGTTAGCTATTCACTGACAGGGTCTGGGACTGAGGGGCGTGTTATGCTCGCTATGTTGGTTTTGTTAGCTATTCACTGACAGGGTCTGGGACTGAGGGGCGTGTTATTCTCACCATATTTGTTCTGATTAGGCATGATCTGG
Organism: Ylistrum balloti; assembly: GCF_031769215.1. NCBI lineage: Eukaryota > Metazoa > Mollusca > Bivalvia > Pectinida > Pectinidae > Ylistrum > Ylistrum balloti. Next base: position 1,468,648 of record NW_026782224.1, on the reverse strand, counting down.
TGAAGAGCATGTTTGTAATGAGATCGGTCCAGCCACAAGCCTTTCCATTTCCCAGCGTTGACCGGTTTAATGCTTCTGATTTTTCGCGGGAACGAGCCATAGCCAGTATCAAGTTTGAGGAGTTTAAATCCTATCGGAAACCTCGCTGAGAATTCTATCTTGGCTATGTCGTCATCTATCGTTACCTCAAGGAAACCAGAGTCACAGGAATACACTGTGTCTACCAGAAATATGTCGAGATCATCGAAATACGAGTCCTCTGAAACGAAAGGTCCCATTACTATCTGAACAGAAAATGTACATACATGTATTCCCTACCCTCATAAGGAATGTCTCCCATCATGCATTGCACTGTCAATTTACAGGCGTCAGAAAATCCCAGTTCTAACCCAAAGTCTATACCTTCGGGTAGTATATCAGTGTCCCACATACGTAAATAATGGCTAACTCTGTCAAGTTAAGGGTAACAGAAATTCACCATCCCCAGAAAAGGTGTCGATATTTGGTCAAATATTGGGACAACTTTGTTAACAAAATGTTCGAAAATAACCTACAGCAAGACACTGCAATGAATACACTATACTATATTAACATATGCGTTGTACGCCAATTAAGTTCGGCCAATACTACTTCTGTAAAGTGACATATCGATAATCATTACTATTTCTGTAAAGTGACATATCGATAATCATTACTATTTCTGTAAAGTGACATATCGATAATCATTACTATTTCTGTAAAGTGACATATCGATAATCATTACTATTTCTGTAAAGTGACATATCGATAATCATTACTATTTCTGTAAAGTGACATATCGATAATCATTACTATTTCTGTAAAGTGACATATCGATAATCATTACTATTTCTGTAAAGTGACATATCGATAATCAATACTATTTCTGTAAAGTGACATATCGATAATCATTACTATTTCTGTAAAGTGACATATCGATAATCAATACTATTTCTGTAAAGTGACATATCGATAATCATTACTATTTTTGTAAAGTGACATATCGATAATCAATACTATTTCTGTAAAGTGACATATCGATAATCATATAGAAATAACGATATGTGGTTTTTCGTATATTAAAAAAAGATTGATTTTTACCAAAATTCTCAAGGTCAATGGTCATCTCCCCCGGCATCTCATCCAGAGAGGATTTTTCTTTGCCGTTCAGCACTACACGGACTGTCTTACTTTTGCCCTTACTCGTTAGAGATCTTTCGTACACAAAGCTGGCCTCGGTATCTTCCAGTTTTGAGCTGGAGTGGAGAATACGTTGTTTGTCGTCCCACGCAGGATGGAAATCCCAAAGAAATTCTGTCAAGAGGAAATTCTGGGGCCGTCTGAACATCCATTCTCTAAACGTCCGTTCCTTCCGAAGTGCTACAAATCCAGGGGCACACGGGGAACGTTTGCTGCTGAAAGTTGGAATCGGAATGAGGTGCTCACCTGCAATTATACATGTAACAAGGCATTAGATCGATGGGTCGCTGGTTCGAATCCAGCCGGGGGCAGAGTTTTATTTTATTACTTTTTCTTATTACATAGTAATGACATTCATTAAAGTGTACTATAACAGCCAGTTTTCACATTGAAAAAATAAAGCTACATTTTCTGAAACAATGCATGTACTGTATTTTTCAATCTGCTCATTTCAAACGGTATGAAGTTTGTTTCTAACACAATATTGGAAGTGACTTATACTAAACCAATAACGGACTGTATAGACGAAGAATGATTTATTTTCTATTTATATCCAGCGTATACAGTATACGTATACATGCTGAATTACCGTGATTGAAGAGAGACATCATCCGAAAATTATAGCATTTGGCTGTGTTACTAGAAATGTTCCTGTGGAGCTCAGTCTTTTGATGTCGTTGAATTTTACCTGCAAACAGCCTGACCACTTCACTTCCGACAAGTTCCCAAGCGAGGTTCGCGTCGGTCAAATCTAGCTTTTGGAAAATGCTTTTTTTCATGGTAAGATGGCGGGCCATCGTGGCACTCAAAGCCACAGCTCTCTATCTCTTTTGTTGACGCCACCTGTTGTCATGCAGCGTTTTGACGTCATACAATCCAGCCTACTATGACGTCATAGATTGACGAAAATAGGTAGACAATAGCAACGCGTCACGATTCCCATGTCATTGTTTATCTTTTGGTATCGTGTTGCTGGCAGTATCAGAAATGCAGAACCAGTTGTTTAAACAATTGGTGCCTAAAGCGAGGAAGAACTGGCCATTTGTCGGCGATGTTGTATGCGTGCAGTTGATGGGTATGTATTAACGAACAACATGTATTATCTTGCCCTAAGTCTTTGCAGCAGGATATCTATGGAGGGAAGTCCGAGAATAGGTTACACCACAACTATTGACTGGATATAAAGAGACTACATTAGAGGGAGAGATAAGTACATACCAGTATGATATTTGATAAAGTTTGTGGATTACAATGCAATTTCTTATTTGGTAATATGTAACCTCGTTGTCTCGACCTTTGTATGAGAGAACTGGTCGTTATCAATGCTGGATTGTGTCAATGGAGAGGACGTACCGGCTCTTGAGACAAAGGGTCTGTTACAGGCGATTGAGTATTCCATATGTCAAAAGAAACCATGTTACTTATCTATTACATGCGATGGAGTTTTCTATGTGACCAGGAATACAATTCAACTTGTTTATTACAGGTGAGGGAGTATTTCCTGTTCCGTTTCTCAAAGATGCATCCTATTATGACCTCGGCGGTGTTATCGTAAAGGAAGCTCGATCACCTTTTGAAAAGCTTCGCCGACGTGTTCCGGGTGCTATGGCAGTCGGGCGTCTGCAGGATTTTGTTGTTAAGGAAAAATCCTCGTTCCTGATGGAGGACATGAAACCGGTACGAGAGGAAGGCTCGACATTAAATCAAAGCTACAGTTTCTCAGAGAACGATATGCGAAATGGACTGAAAAAGTCGATAAGTGTTGAAGTAAATGGTTGTTACAAAAAGTATTATCCTGTCCTTCCGGAAGTAAACTCTTTACTAGTAGACATCCTCAATAAAGGTAAGTATATAGGAGGTTTAATTATGTGTTTATCATGTTATCGTAATATATGTATTGCTTTAAAGTGTTCTGTACTAGAAGTTAGAGTTTTTTCCCCGAAATTCTGTCACAATAACTGATCTTGTTATGGTATACCATGTGTCGTCCGTCCATTACTGTTCTTTTCCTTGTGACCACTTTTGTCTGTTTTCCGATTTCTTTATCTGATCCAACAGAGTTTCTAATGTAGTAGGCAGATTCAGGAGGTGAGAGTTGCCACACTTTTAGAGGTACCTGAAAGTGCTAGGCCTGATGCAAGTATCTAAAGTCAAAATTGTGGCCAACAGACAGCTCCCGAGTAAACCTTCGGATACTTTACCCTTGATCAGTCCAAGTGTCAGGAACGATCCACAACAATACCAAAGGTTCCACGTGTCTTATAACTTCCGGAGTTCAGTGTAGTTCAACAAAAGTAAATAACTGAACGAAGGAAAAACCAGATAACTTAGGTGTAAAGCCAGTAGAAAAATATAACAGAGTGAACTAGGTGTACAGACAGTAATCAAACTTATTGTTTCCATACGAAACTCAAATACACAATTTTTGTGTCATTTTTTTTATACAGATATTGTGAATCATGCAATTCTACATTGTTCATTAACAGAAATTGTACGTGACGATTTATGGTGCGCAATTGTGTCTATTTCGAGTATTGAATTTAATTCATACTTACAATCGTTGCCAGAGTATATATTGCTTCACATTTTACTAGGAGGTCCTCTAGCATATCAGTTAGACAAACATGATTTTGAACAATTTAGACTGAGGTCAGCATGTTCTATAAAAAGGATGCTTTAACTATTTGGCTATGTATAGTGCGCCAGGAGGCCTTCTGTATTATATACACTTAAAACCTATTATTGTGACATATATACTTAGTATGTTATTATTTCATAACATTATAACTTGTAATATAATTCTTCACAGAGTATAAATTACATAAAACTAATATATTGCATGTATAATCATAATTTGTAACATCTACATTCATTTCCACCTTAATTGTATGCTTTTCAAGTTGATTTATTTTGTAATTTGTATGTAATGCTCTTCATCTTTGCAGGAAATAAAGACAATAATAATAAGAGCAGAGTGAACTAGGTGTACAGACAGTAGACATATATAACAGAGTAAACTAGGTGTACAGACAGTGGACACCTATAACAGAGTAAACTAGGTGTACAGACAGTAGAAATACATAACAGAGTAAACTAGGTGTACAGACAGTAGAAACATATAACAGAGTAAACTAGGTGTACAGACAGTAGACATATATAACAGAGTAAACTAGGTGTACAGACAGTAGAAACATATAACAGAGTAAACTAGGTGTACAGACAGTAGACATATATAACAGAGTAAACTAGGTGTACAGACAGTGGACACCTATAACAGAGTAAACTAGGTGTACAGACAGTGGACACATATAACAGAGTAAACTAGGTGTACAGACAGTAGAAATATATAACGGAGTAAACTAGGTGTACAGACAGTAGACATATACAACAGAGAAAACTAGGTGTACAGACAGTAGACATATACAACAGAGTAAACTAGGTGTACAGACAGTAGAAATATATAACAGAGTAAACTAGGTTTACAGTCGGTAGAAAAATATAAGAGAGTGAACTAGGTGTACAGACAGTAGAAATATATAACAGAGCAAACTAGGTATACAGACAGTAGAAAAATATAGCAGAGTAAACTAGGTGTACAGACAGTAGAAAAATATAGCAGAGTGAACTAGGTGTACAGACAGTGGACACCTGTAACAGAGTAAACTATGTACAGAAAAATATAACAGAGTAAACTAGGTGTACAGACAGTGAGTAAACTAGGTGTACAGACAGTAGAAATATATAACTAAACTAGGTGTACAGACAGTAGACATATACAACAGAGTAAACTAGGTGTACAGACAGTAGACATATACAACAGAGTAAACTAGGTGTACAGACAGTAGAAATAGTTAACAGAGCAAACTAGGTGTACAGACAGTAGAAAAATATAACAGAGTAAACTAGGTGTACAGACAGTAGAACCTATATACTGAGTAAACTAGGTGTACAGACAGTGGACACATATAACAGAGTAAACTAGGTGTACAGACAGTGGACACATATAACAGAGTAAACTAGGTGTACAGACAGTAGAAATATATAACGGAGTAAACTAGGTGTACAGACAGTAGACATATACAACAGAGTAAACTAGGTGTACAGACAGTAGACATATACAACAGAGTAAACTAGGTGTACAGACAGTAGAAATATATAACAGAGTAAACTAGGTGTACAGACAGTAGAAAAATATAGCAGAGTAAACTAGGTGTACAGACAGTAGAAATATATAGCAGAGTAAACTAGGTGTACAGACAGTAGAAAAATATAACAGAGTAAACTAGGTGTACAGACAGTGGAAATATATAGCAGAGTAAACTAGTAACAGAGTAAAATATATAACTATGTGTACAGACAGTAGAAATATATAACAGAATGAACTAGGTGTACAGACAGTAGACATATATAACAGAGTAAACTAGGTGTACAGACAGTAGACATATATAACAGAGTAAACTAGGTGTACAGACAGTGGACACATATAACAGAGTAAACTAGGTGTACAGACAGTAGAAATACATAACAGAGTAAACTAGGTGTACAGACAGTAGAAACATATAACAGAGTAAACTAGGTGTACAGACAGTAGACATATATAACAGAGTAAACTAGGTGTACAGACAGTGGACATATAACAGAGTAAACTAGGTGTACAGACAGTAGAAATATATAACAGAGTAAACTAGGTGTACAGACAGTAGACATATATAACAGAGTAAACTAGGTGTACAGACAGTAGAAAAATATAACAGAGTAAACTAGGTGTACAGACAGTGGAAATATATAGCAGAGTAAACTAGGTGTACAGACAGTAGAAATATATAACAGAGTAAACTAGGTGTACAGACAGTAGAACTAGGTGTACAGACAGTAGAAATACATAACAGAGTAAACTAGGTGTACAGACAGTAGAAATAGTTAACAGAGCAAACTAGGTGTACAGACAGTAGAAAAATATAACAGAGTAAACTAGGTGTACAGACAGTGGACACCTATAACAGAGTAAACTATGTGTACAGACAGTAGAAATACATAACAGAGTAAACTAGGTGTACAGACAGTAGACATATATAACAGAGTGAACTAGGTGTACAGACAGTAGAAATATATAACAGAGTAAACTAGGTGTACAGACAGTAGAAATATATAAAAGAGTAAACTAGGTGTACAGACAGTCGAAATATATAACAGAGTAAACTATGTGTACAGACAGTAGACATATACAACAGAGTAAACTAGGTGTACAGACAGTAGAAATATATAACAGAGTAAACTAGGTGTACAGACAGTAGAAAAATATAGCAGAGTAAACTAGGTGTACAGACAGTAGAAATATATAGCAGAGTAAACTAGGTGTACAGACAGTGGACACCTGTAACAGAGTAAACTATGTGTACAGACAGTAGAAATATATAACAGAATGAACTAGGTGTACAGACAGTAGACATATATAACAGAGTAAACTAGGTGTACAGACAGTGGAAATATATAGCAGAGTAAAATAGGTGTACAGACAGTAGAAATATATAACAGAGTAAACTAGGTGTACAGACAGTAGACATATATAACAGAGTAAACTAGGTGTACAGACAGTAGACATATATAACAGAGTAAACTAGGTGTACAGACAGTGGACACCTATAACAGAGTAAACTAGGTGTACAGACAGTAGAAACATATAACAGAGTAAACTAGGTGTACAGACAGTAGACACATAAAACAGAGTAAACTAAATTATATATAAAGTACATAAACAAATTATAAATGTTATAAAACAGTTTATAATTAATATATAACTAATCGTACAGATGATGACAACACACGGATTATATTTAAACTTTCTGGTTACCATGTTTTAGAGCGCTTGAACTGTGTATCTTTGTCACAAGTTCTAGTTACCTGTTGATGCTAGCCTGTACTAATAAGTCACACATTTTTTTCACGTGTTTGCCATGTTGTCACCTGCTGCAGGTTTTCACCACCTGACCAAGTTTTACCTCATACACACGGTATATTACGCCACGTCAGTACGTATTGACGTCACTGTAGGCGATGAGAGGGACCAATATTACGTCCACGATACCATTCCACTCGGATTCAAACTGCGCAAGTACAATTTTGCACAGGACGGGAAACTTACTAAATACAAGGACTTATCCGACCAGAAATGGATGGTTACGTGGATAGAAAAGTCCAAAATCAGAACTCCAATGGATCGTCTTCCAAATGTTCCGCATGACCGCCCTAGCCACAGTGAAGGTAAGCACCATAGTGACTAGTTATATAATCCCCAACAACGACTATACGTCCGTCCGTACATCGGTCCTTGTCGTTGGTTCAGAGGCTAAACACGGAGAAGGTGAGCATGTAACATGTAGCAGCTTCTACCCACATTATCTGATGATGTTGCCGTTATGAAATATTTATCACATCGTGACACAGACTTAAGAAACCGGACCAGATCTCTTTAACTCCGAGGACATTTCGGGAGGTCAAATGTCATTATCGCATTGGTTTGATTCATATTTAAAATGCATCGTTGATGGCAACATAATCATATATTTCCTCATATACTTTCTAAAGCTTCACAATACCCGGGAAACACCTAAAATTCACAAAATGATTAAGGTCGGAATACCCGTAAGAGATCCACTACGTCCTGTCAAGGTCGAAATATTTGTAGGCCTCACTGGTGGATTGTTCTAATACGTCCTCTTCAGGTCGGTATACTGGTGGTTCGTTCTACTACGTCCTATTAAGGTCGGTACACTGGTGGATCGTCCTACTACGTCCTGTTAAGGTCGGTATACTGGTGGATCGTCCTACTACCTCATATGAAGGTCGGTACACTGGTGGATTGTTCTAATACGTCCTGTTAAGGTCGGTATACTGGTGGTTTGTTCTACTTCGTCCTGTTAAGGTCGGTATACTGGTGGATCGTTCTACGACGTCCTGTTAAGGTCGGTATACTGGTGGATCGTTCTACGACGTCCTGTTAAGGTCGGTATACTGGTGGTTTGTTCTACTACGTCCTGTTAGGGTCAGTATATTTGTGGATCGTTTTACATGTACATTTGCATCCCTTGTTAATATTGCAGATCAAGGATTTATTTTTTAATGTTAGAAGCTGTTTGTTATTAATTCTTTGTCTAATAGTGATAGGATAATCATTGTAATATTGTTTCTTGTACTTGTACTAGATGTTTTTGGCAAGCGAATTCGATGTAGACACGTTTGTTTTTAAGATTACTTAGTGTAGATATACATGTATTTTATTAAGTGTAGACACGTGATCTTGGTTTATGTAACCAAGGGAAGACACATGATTTTTGTGTATGTTATCAAGGGTAGACACGTGATTTTGGTGTATGTTACCAAGGGTAGACACGTGGTTTTAGTGTATGTTACCAAAGGCAGACACGTGATTTTGGTATATGTTACCAGGTGTAGACACGTGATTTTGGTGTATGTTACCAGGTGTAGACACGTGATTTTGGTGTATGTTACCAGGTGTAGACACGTGATTTTAGTGTATGTTACCAAGGGTAGACACGTGATTTTGGTATAGGTTATTAAATGTACTCGGTATAGTATGACACGTGATCGCTAAATAAATAAATCCACAAACAAAATCCGATGTTATGTTTTGTTTTATATTGAATCCCAAAACATAAAAAAATATGAATTTCTGTCAATTGTTTTAATGTGAAAATGACGAAAGTGTGTTTACTTGTATGATAATTACAGCATACATATTTACATGTATATAAAGGCGTTGTATTCTGGGTTCCATTATGTTGGTTTCCTATAAGAATTAATTGGAATATGAAATCCCTCTCTGTGGATGTTTTAGATAAATCTGTATCAAAAGACAAAGACAACATTTGTACACAATATCGATTTATTTGTGAAAACAAACCCCAATAACAATGTCAATTTTTATGAATCGTATCTGAAAAAATGTATCAAGTGGTTTTACAGGTACTGCGAAGTGAAAACTAAGTTTTATGATAAAATTACTGGAACTCTGACAGGAAACGTCAGCGACTAAATTAATCAAGTTTGTCGTTATAAGACATCACCTGTTTTATAGTAGTTTCTAAATATCTCAACATCCATCGCTAAATTGTAGGAATTCATCAACGTAACCGTCACTTTCTTATTTTACGGTATCGGAGATTAGCTTATATCTATGTTATTAAGAATATCCTTAAAATAATCCTGCAATTTTCATTCAATTTTGGTTTTTGAATGTCATTTGGGTTTAGATATATACATTCAGTAAAAGTATATGCTTACAAAACAGAAATACTGGGGCTTCGTTTGTTATATCATAATGTGCTGACTCCATTATATTATTTTTCAGATTCTGATGGTTACGTCACACTTCCCGGCGCACGTGCAGGCACCCGCGACAGCTGATTGGTGAATGAATTCTGTGGTCTTCTTCATTGTAGTCATCGTAATTAAGGCGCTACAAATAAATACCATTGGTTTTAACAAAGCATTTTCTGATTAATATATAATAATATATTTGTACAAGTTTTCTCCGATTAATAGCTTAGGTATATTGTTTATCTTAGCAAGCAAGTACACTTGTAGCCATTCTTGCACGCGTCGATGTAGACGCAGTTTTGAACGATGTAGTGATCATAACATACACCATTGTGTACAATTAACAATCATAATTAATTGAATATTTATTTAACGTATTGTAGTGGAATATAGACTCAAGTGGAATTTCATTCTGTTTAACGGTTAAAGCGCTCGCTATATATGCCTTGGTAACAAAGCTGGTAATATTTGTACATAAACATGCTTTTAGAAGTTAATATGTAGTCAATCGACATCGTTCTACAGTGAATAACTTACTACACTATTTCATAGTCATTTGATAAACATTCTACACTATTTCATAGTCATTTGATCAGCATTCTACACTATTTCATAGTCATCTGATCAACATTCTACACTATTTCATAGTCATTTGATCAACATTCTACACTATTTCATAGTCATTTGATCAACATTCTACACTATTTCATAGTCATTTGATAAACATTCTACACTATTTCATAGTCATTTGATCAACATTCTACACTATTTCATAGTCATTTGATCAGCATTCTACACTATTTCATAGTCATCTGATCAACATTCTACACTATTTCATAGTCATTTGATCAACATTCTACACTATTTCATAGTCATTTGATCAACATTCTACACTATTTCATAGTCATTTGATCAACATTCTACACTATTTCATAGTCATTTGATCAACATTCTACACTATTTCATAGTCATTTGATACACATTCTACACTATTTCATAGTCATTTGATCAACATTCTACACTATTTCATAGTCATTTGATCAACATTCTACACTATTTCATAGTCATTTGATCAACATTCTACACTATTTCATAGTCATTTGATCAACATTCTACACTATTTCATAGTCTTTTGATAAACATTTGAATATATTTCATAGTCATCTGATCAACATTCTACACTATTTCATAGTCATCTGATCAACATTCTACACTATTTCATAGTCATTTGATCAACATTCTACACTATTTCATAGTCATTTGATCAACATTCTACACTATTTCATAGCCATTTGATAAACATTTGAATCTATTTCATAGTCATTTGATCAACATTCTACACTATTTCATAGTCATTTGATAAACATTTGACACTATTTCATAGTCATTTGATCAACATTCTACACTATTTCATAGTCATAGTCATTTGATAAACATTCTACACTATTTCATAGTCATTTGATAAACATTTGACACTATTTCATAGTCATTTGATCAACATTCTACACTATTTCATAGTCATAGTCATTTGATCAACATTCTACACTATTTCATAGTCATCTGATCAACATTCTACACTATTTCATAGTCATCTGATCAACATTCTACACTATTTCATAGCCATTTGATAAACATTTGAATCTATTTCATAGCCATTTGATAAACATTTGAATCTATTTCATAGTCATTTGATCAACATTCTACACTATTTCATAGTCATTTGATCAACATTCTACACTATTTCATAGTCATTTGATCAACATTCTACACTATTTCATAGTCATAGTCATTTGATAAACATTCTACACTATTTCATAGTCATTTGATCAACATTCTACACTATTTCATAGTCATTTGATCAACATTCTACACTATTTCATAGTCATAGTCATTTGATCAACATTCTACACTATTTTATAGTCATTTGATCAACATTCTACACTATTTCATAGTCATCTGATCAACATTCTACACTATTTCATAGTCATAGTCATTTGATCAACATTCTACACTATTTCATAGTCATCTGATCAACATTCTACACTATTTCATAGTCATTTGATCAACATTCTACACTATTTCATAGTCATTTGATAAACATTCTACACTATTTCATAGTCATTTGATAAACATTTGACACTATTTCATAGTCATTTGATCAACATTCTACACTATTTCATAGTCATTTGATAAACATTCTACACTATTTCATAGTCATTTGATAAACATTCTACACTATTTCATAGTCATTTGATCAACATTCTACACTATTTCATAGTCATTTGATCAACATTCTACACTATTTCATAGTCATCTGATCAACATTCTACACTATTTCATAGTCATTTGATCAACATTCTACACTATTTCATAGTCATTTGATCAACATTCTACACTATTTCATAGTCATTTGATAAACATTCTACACTATTTCATAGTCATTTGGTCAACATTCTACACTATTTCATAGTCATTTGATCAACATTCTACACTATTTCATAGTCATTTGATCAACATTCTACACTATTTCATAGTCATCTAATAAACATTCTACACTATTTCATAGTCATCTGATCAACATTCTACACTATTTCATATTGATTAACATTAAGGTAAACAGTGACACTGTCTAACAGTGAGAAGGTTAGCATTGACATTGTCTTACAATGAGAAGGTTAGCATTGATACTGTCTAACAATGAGAAGGTTAGCATTGACACTGTCTAACAGAGATAAGGTTAGAATTGACACTGTCTTACAATGAGAAGGTTAGCATTGACACTGTCTAACAGTGAGAAGATTAGCATTGACACTGTCTAACAATGAGAAGGTTAGCATTGACTCTGTCTAACAGAGATAAGGTTAGCATTGACACTGTCTAACAATGAGAAGTTTAGCATTGACACTGTCTAACAGTGAGAAGATTGGCATTGACACTGTCTAACAGTGAGAAGGTTAGCATTGACACTGTCTAACAATGAGAAGGTTAGCATTGACACTGTCTAACAGAGATAAGGTTAGCATTGACACTGTCATACAAAGAGAAGGTTAGCATTGACACTGTCATACAGAGAGAGGGTTAGCATTGACACTGTCTTACAGAGAGAGGGTTAGCATTGACACTGTCTTACAATGAGAAGGTTAGCATTGATAGTGTCTAACAGAGAGAAGGTTAGTATTCACACTAACAGTGAGAAGGTTAGCATTGACACTGTCATACAGAGAGAGGGTTAGCATTGACACTGTCATACAGTGAGAAGATTGGCATTGACACTGTCTAACAGTGAGAAGGTTAGCATTGACACTGTCTAACAATGAGAAGGTTAGCATTGACACTGTCTTACAATGAGAAGGTTAGCATTGACACTGTCTAACAGTGAGAAGATTGGCATTGACACTGTCTAACAGTGAGAAGGTTAGCATTGACACTGTCTAACAATGAGAAGGTTAGCATTGACACTGTCTAACAGAGATAAGGTTAGCATTGACACTGTCATACAAAGAGAAGGTTAGCATTGACACTGTCATACAGAGAGAGGGTTAGCATTGACACTGTCTTACAGAGAGAGGGTTAGCATTGACACTGTCTTACAATGAGAAGGTTAGCATTGATAGTGTCTAACAGAGAGAAGGTTAGTATTCACACTAACAGTGAGAAGGTTAGCATTGACACTGTCATACAGAGAGAGGGTTAGCATTGACACTGTCATACAGTGAGAAGATTGGCATTGACACTGTCTAACAGTGAGAAGGTTAGCATTGACACTGTCTAACAATGAGAAGGTTAGCATTGACACTGTCTTACAATGAGAAGGTTAGCATTGATAGTGTCTAACAGAGAGAAGGTTAGTATTCACACTAACAGTGAGAAGGTTAGCATTGACACTGTCTTACAATGAGAAGGTTAGCATTGACACTGTCTTACAATGAGAAGGTTAGCATTGATAGTGTCTTACAATGAGAAGGTTAGCATTGATAGTGTCTAACAGAGAGAAGGTTAGTATTCACACTAACAGTGAGAAGGTTAGCATTGACACTGTCTTACAATGAGAAGGTTAGCATTGATAGTGTCTAACAGTGAGAAGGTTATCATTGACACTGTCTAACAGAGAGAAGGTTAGTATTCACACTAACAGTGAGAAGGTTAGCATTGACACTGTCTTACAATGAGAAGGTTAGCATTGATAGTGTCTAACAGTGAGAAGGTTATCATTGACACTGTCTAACAGAGAGAAGGTTAGCATTGACACTGTCTAACAGTTTCTAGATTGAGATAACACAAGGTTTTACTGTTTTGTTTTAATTATAAATTAACTGATGTCTTAGAAAATTGCTACACTTGTCGGCTGTATATAGGAACATACGACACGGTATAGCATCAGTCAAGGTTACAAAGACTTATGTCGATAAAAAGACAGCATTCTGAATATTGAGATGGTAACCCTTGAAAATCTGTGTAAATAAAAAAGTACTTTGTTTTCGTAATGAACTCAGTTAAATATGATTCTCTGGCGGACTAGAAATGTCCATATTGAAAACAGCTGAGACAAGGTCATGCCCTGTAGTGTCTCCTTGATACGGGCGTACTTGGATAAAGTCCCACCTGTGGTCTGAGGGGGACACACTGCTTCTTCTATGTCCTTGTTGACCTCATCACAATTAACATCAGCAGGGGTAGCATCATTATGTTCACAAATACCTGCAAAACATCATCAGGCATCTATATCATGATCGATTAGAACGTAGGAATCAAGCAGTGGTTATAAACGTTTGGAACCTGATGACGTCTCGTTAAATGGAAAAACTAGAGATTAACGATGTATTAACAACACTGTAGTTCTCACATAAAATTCATAAATAAAACAAAAGCAAACAAGGTACGTATTTGCTGTGTATTGCTGTACTGTTTGGTTGATAAAAGTGTGATTTGGTACCATAATCCGAATATATTTCCTAAAACTCACAATAGGTGAGTATCGTTGGCATAAATATTGGTGACGTGCATGTGAAGAAATTGCTACCTCCCAATAACGCTCAGAAGATATTTCTGAAGTTCATCTAAATAACTATTTGACAAGGGGTCAACCAAGTTCTAGCATGATCCTAGAAATACAGGAAAACAGGCATGAATGAACATCATACTGTCCTGGTAAATTACTTAATTGGTGCCAACTGATATACATACCTTGGTGGTCTAGAATTATTGAGGATAACATTGATTATAGCTACTGGATTAATCAAGGTTTGAGACAACTAAAGGTCATTGCAATGACTGTAGTTATAGTTGTTTGGGTCTGTGATTATAACGACCTGAGATACCTTATTACCTGGGTGACCTATAGGTGTCGTGACAGTGACCGTGATGTTTATTACCTGGGTGACCTATAGGTGTCGTAACAGTGACCGTGATGTTTATTACCTGGGTGACCTATAGGTGTCGTGAGAGTGACCGTGATGATTATTACCTGGGTGACCTATAGGTGTCGTGAGAGTGACCGTGATGTTTATTACCTGGGTGACCTATAGGTGTCGTGAGAGTGACCGTGATGATTATTACCTGGGTGACCTATAGGTGTCGTGAAAGTGACCGTGATGATTATTACCTGGGTGACTTATACGTGTCGTTGGAGTGACCATGATGAATAATAACCTGGGTGACCTATAGGTGTCGTTAGAGTCACCGTGATGATTATTACCTGGGTGACCTATACGTGTCCTTGGAGTGACCGTGATGATTATTACCTGGGTGACCTATACGTGTCCTTGGAGTGACCGTGATGATTATTACCTGGGTGACCTATAGATGTCGTTAGAGTCACCGTGATGATTATTACCTGGGTGACCTTTACGTGTCCTTGGAGTGACCGTAATGAATAATAACCTGGGTGACCTATAGGTGTCGTGACAGTGACCGTGATGATTATTACCTGGTTGACCTATAGGTGTCGTGATAGTGACCGTGATGATTGTTACCTGGGTGACCTTTAGGTGTCCTTGAGAGTGACCGTGAATAATAACCTGGGTGACCTATAGGTGTCGTGACAGTGACCGTGATGATTATTACCTGGTTGACCTATAGGTGTCGTGATAGTGACCGTGATGATTGTTACCTGGGTGACCTATAGGTGTCTTGAGAGTGACCGTGATGATTATTACCTGGGTGACCTATAGGTGTCGTGAGAGTGACCGTGATGATTGAGGTGTCGTGAGAGTGACCGTGATGATTATTACCTGGGTGACCTATAGGTGTCGTGAGAGTGACCGTGATGTTTATTACCTGGGTGACCTATAGGTGTCGTGAGAGTGACCGTGATGATTATTACCTGGGTGACCTATAGGTGTCGTGAGAGTGACCGTGATGTTTATTACCTGGGTGACCTATAGGTGTCGTGAGAGTGACCGTGATGATTATTACCTGGGTGACCTATAGGTGTCGTGAAAGTGACCGTGATGATTATTACCTGGGTGACCTATAGAGTGACCGTGATGATTGTTACCTGGGTGACCTATAGGTGTCTTGAGAGTGACCGTGATGATTATTACCTGGGTGACCTATAGGTGTCGTGAGAGTGACCGTGATGATTGTAACCTGGGTGACCTATAGGTGTCGTTAGAGTCACCGTGATGATTATTACCTGGGTGACCTATAGGTGTCGTGAGAGTGTGATGATTATTACCTGTGACCTGTGTCCTTGGAGTGACCGTAATGAATAATAACCTGGGTGACCTATAGGTGTCGTGAGAGTGACCGTGATGATTATTACCTGGGTGACCTATAGGTGTCGTGAGAGTGACCGTGATGATTATTACCTGGGTGACCTATAGGTGTCGTGAGAGTGACCGTGATGATTATTACCTGGGTGACCTATAGGTGTCGTGAGAGTGACCGTGATGATTATTACCTGGGTGACCTATAGGTGTCGTGAGAGTGACCGTGATGTTTATTACCTGGGTGACCTATAGGTGTCGTGAGAGTGACCGTGATGATTATTACCTGGGTGACCTATAGGTGTCGTGAGAGTGACCGTGATGATTATTACCTGGGTGACCTATAGGTGTCGTGAGAGTGACCGTGATGATTATTACCTGGGTGACCTATAGGTGTCGTGAGAGTGACCGTGATGATTACCTGGGTGACCTATAGGTGTCGTGAGAGTGACCGTGACCGTGATGATTATTACCTGGGTGACCTATAGGTGTCGTGAGAGTGACCGTGATGATTATTACCTGGGTGACCTATAGGTGTCGTGAGAGTGACCGTGATGATTATTACCTGGGTGACCTATAGGTGTCGTGAGAGTGACCGTGATGATTATTACCTGGGTGACCTATAGGTGTCGTGAGAGTGACCGTGATGATTATTACCTGGGTGACCTATAGGTGTCGTGAGAGTGACCGTGTTGATTATTACCTGGGTGACCTATAGGTGTCGTGAGAGTGACCGTGTCGTGAGAGTGATTGTTTATTACCTGGGTGACCTATAGGTGTCGTGAGAGTGACCGTGATGATTATTACCTGGGTGACCTATAGGTGTCGTGAGAGTGACCGTGATGATTATTACCTGGGTGACCTATAGGTGTCGTTAGAGTCACCGTGATGATTATTACCTGGGTGACCTATAGGTGTCGTGAGAGTGACCGTGATGATTATTACCTGGGTGACCTATAGGTGTCGTGAGAGTGACCGTGATGATTATTACCTGGGTGACCTATAGGTGTCGTGAGAGTGACCGTGATGATTGTTACCTGGGTGACCTATAGGTGTCGTGAGAGTGACCGTGATGATTATTACCTGGGTGACCTATAGGTGTCGTTAGAGTCACCGTGATGATTGTTACCTGGGTGACCTATAGGTGTCGTGAGAGTGACCGTGATGATTATTACCTGGGTGACCTATAGGTGTCGTTAGAGTCACCGTGATGATTGTTACCTGGGTGACCTATAGGTGTCGTGAGAGTGACCGTGATGATTATTACCTGGGTGACCTATAGGTGTCGTGAGAGTGACCGTGATGAATAATAACCTGGGTGACCTATAGGTGTCGTTAGAGTCACCGTGATGATTATTACCTGGGTGACCTATACGTGTCCTTGGAGTGACCGTGATGATTATTACCTGGGTGACCTATAGGTGTCGTTAGAGTCACCGTGATGATTATTACCTGGATGACCTATAGGTGTCGTGAGAGTGACCGTGATGATTATTACCTGGGTGACCTATAGGTGTCGTTAGAGTCACCGTGTTGATTATTACCTGGGTGACCTATAGGTGTTGTTAGAGTCACCGTGTTGATTATTACCTGGGTGACCTATAGGTGTCGTGAGAGTGACCGTGATGATTATTACCTGGGTGACCTATAGGTGTCGTTAGAGTCACCGTGATGATTATTACCTGGGTGACCTATACGTGTCCTTGGAGTGACCGTGATGATTATTACCTGGGTGACCTATAGGTGTCGTGACAGTGACCGTGATGATTATTACCTGGGTGACCTATAGGTGTCGTGAGAGTGACCGTGATGATTATTACCTGGGTGACCTATAGGTGTCGTGACCGTGATGATTATTACCTGGGTGACCTATAGGTGTCGTGAGAGTGACCGTGATGATTATTACCTGGGTGACCTATAGGTGTCGTGAGAGTGACCGTGATGATTATTACCTGGGTGACCTATAGGTGTCGTGACCGTGATGATTATTACCTGGGTGACCTATAGGTGTCGTGAGAGTCACCGTGATGATTGTTACCTGGGTGACCTATAGGTGTCGTGACAGTGACCGTGATGATTATTACCTGGGTGACCGATTGGTGTCGTGAGAGTGACTGCGATGATTATTACCTGGGTGACCTATAGGTGTCGTGAGAGTGACCGCGATGATTATTACCTGGGTGACCTATAGGTGTCGTGACAGTGACCGTGATGATTATTACCTGGGTGACCGATAGGTGTCGTGAGAGTGACCGTGATGTTTATTACCTGGGTGACATATAGGTGTCGTTGGAGTGACCGTGATGATTATTACCTGGGTGACCTATAGGTGTCGTAAGAGTGACTGAAGTCACGTCCTTTCTCCATTGTTTTGCCAGAGAACAGTTAAGAAACCCAAGCTCTTTTCCATTACTTATACCATCTTTGTCTGAATCAGCGTCACACAAGCTGGACGTCCAAGTATTATTTTCAGTATAAAACGCCTGTAGAAATAAGATTAAACACGAATGCAGTAAGATAACACATCACCAAAACACTGATGTTCGTCGGTGACACGATACTTGCTAACGGGATGAGTCTCGGAGACGGAAAACCTGTCAACCAACCAACCACTTAATTATGTAAAAACAACGAAAACAATTATTACGCTTAACATTAAAATTTAAAGTAGGCTACATGTAATGAATATCTAATAATGTCACTGTTTCTCCCATGGTTTGTAAACAATATTGTCATATTGAAAAATAACGTTGGAAATGAAGACATCCAACTTCACATTTCACAAGGAGACGAGGGATGTATAGGACGAGGGACGATAGCAATAATATAGCAATGATATACTACAAGTTTGTTATTTATAGCCCTGGACTTGTACAACAATCCATTTTTTTCAGAAAAAAGGTTTTCATAACTAGATCACAAAGGCATTTTTCCTCCAGTTTTTGCACTTGGAAAGGTAAGGCAGAGTATTGAGATTTTTCAGCCGCCAATACTGAATCAACATTGCCAACAAGCTAGTAGCTAGCTGAGTCAACCATAACACATTGGTTTGACTGATTGTATTATGTTCAGAAATTCAATACAAACGAAATATGTCCATCTTTATCATCAACTACTTGCGCTAAAGCTTGTATATAAAATATTCTTCTTTGAATTCTCATGCGATCAGGTAATATCATTTCCGACGAGGTTTTGGTAATAAAGCATAAGTTGTCGTGTTGACATTACGATAAAGAAATAATTATACAACATTGTCATTCCCATTTCAAACTACAAAATAGTCCTGTCGGTGAACCCGTTCCTCTAGCCGTCTGTGTGCCCAAACGTTCCTCTAGCCGTCAGCGTATCCAAAGTTTCCTCTAGCCGTCAGCGTGCCCAATCGTTCCCCTAGCCGTCAGCGTGCCCAAACGTTCCTCCAGCCGTCAGCGTGCCCAAACGTTCCTCTAGCGGTCATTGTGCCCAAACGTTCCTCTAGCCATCAGTGTGCCAAAACGTTCCTCTAGCCATCAGTGTGCCAAAACGTTCCTCTAACTGTTAGCGTGCCCAAACGTTCCTCTAGCCGTCAACGTGCCCAAACGTTCCTCTAGCCATCAGTGTGCCAAAACGTTCCTCTAACTGTTAGCGTGCCCAAACGTTCCTCTAGCCGTCAACGTGCCCAAACGTTCCTCTAGCTGTCAGTGTGTCCAAACATTTATCTAGCCGTCAGTGTGCCAAAACGTTCTCTAGCTGTATACGGTACAGTGTTCAGGTGTGAAGTGGTGACACACATAGGAAGTTTGAAGTACGGGTTCAATACGTCTTCAATAAGCAGTTATATACGGGTTTTGTGTTGTTGAGTTTCACATTTCGAAATGACTAAAATTCTAACGCCTACAAGGTGAATCAATATGTGACATTGTATTAAGACACCTTACCTTTCCGAAAGCGTTCCGAGGGAATGTTGAATTGACTTTGGTGGATGAAATATGTCCGACAGCCTTCCATGGAATGGGGCAGTCTTTGATTTTTACGTTTTCACCATTAGGGATCATTTGAACGAATGGCTCAAACGAGATCACAACACATATGCACGTGCTTATCAGCAACACCGTGTATATCAACATCGTGCTAATCCGTGGAGACTGTACAAAACGTCACATGAAACACAGATATTTACTGTACCGTGTTGGCGTCAACAATATATCTGTACATCTATGTCTTAAACAACAGGATGCTATTCCAGTGATACGTGATAATTGCTTTAAATTACTTAATGTCACTCAACCTGTCCGTCTTTGTTTCTTACTGCGTTGAAGGGCGGAGTGCCGTACTGAACAATAACACTGTTTAACATATTGTTAGTGACATAGATATAAACTAGATGACACTACACACCAGTCTCGCCGTACATCTTAGTAATTAGCATATAGCAAAATATATCTCGACGTAGACATTAAAGTAACGACGCCTTAACTTTCTCTTTACACTGAAATCTCACTAATATATCTTACGGTTATTATCATTGTTATCATTGTAAGTAAACTTTCACCCATCACAAACAGGAATATTTTTTCTGCGATAATTATGACTCTGATTTCATCAACTATGCCTAAATGGTCTGCCCCTTTTGTCAGCTGTCGCTACCTACCATAACTTGGGCGAATGTTAACTAACATCAATTATCGTAGTTTTCATCAATGAGTTTTCTTATCAACTGACCTGACAATAACTTGATATTAAGCGGGTTGTACATTTTATGCAATCCAAGAAGATAACGTTGCCTTCCCAAAAGAGAACAACGCTAAATTCGACGAGGCGACTAGGCGGACTAAAAACGTCTAAAACACATCTGAAATTTAACGCTGAAAACGCCTCGCATCTCACAAATCGTAGAATATTTCCAAATGTTTGGTGACAATTATATAACTTTACCAAATATGGTGTTTATCAATCTGTAACAAATCACTGTGTGGTACTGTGTCTGTCTGTTGTAGATATGACACCAAAAGGTTGGTGAAACATGATTGTTACGTTATATACCAGTATTACCATTCGCTGTGGAAATTAAAACTTATTTCAACATATAACGTTTTGTCTAAAAATGATTACTTCATGTCCAACAACTTGTCTATTTTCATTTAAATCTACAACTATTTAACAATCAGGGGACATTAAGTTGGTAAATATCTGATAGTAGACATCTGGACTTTAGTGTATGTACTGGGAACTAGAAAATACTGTCCCGAACGTGTTGTTTTTGTAACCATTAGTAAAATTAAAATATTAAAAAATCCTTGTTGGACATAAAGTTGTCACGCGTCAAAATTGAAAAAATAACCTAGTCCGAAACGATTGATTTATATATAGATTACTTCATTAAAATTAGATTTCCAAAAGTTTAAACTTCTGAAAAATAGCTAACGAGAATTGAAGAAAAAAGCTGAGTTTTTGTGACCTGTTTGACAATAAATGATCTAGGTACATGTATGTAATATGACCTGCTAATTAATATGCAAATTTGAACATTTTATAAATGTTATATACATATTTTATATATAAATATATTAACAGGTTAATGATCTTTAAAGTAAAATAAAAATGTTTAAAAATTCCGTATACATGTCAAATCAAATTATTACAAAAACCAATCGCAAACTACTTTTTGCGCGTTTTGACTTCCGTGGGTGCACGAAAAGCCCTTTCAGCCGAATTATTCCCCACAATGAAATGGATGTGGCTTTAAACGTTTGTCATCCCTTGTGCTTAGTATGAGCGATCGGAATCTAGAATGACGTAGAAACGAATAGAACAGGACAAACACGTTCATGCAAAACGAAATGTATGTGTACCTTGATACCAAGGTCAATGTTCACAACACACACGTAGATAATCACTTAAAGTCAAAAGAAACTTAAATTACGTAGACATAAGGTAAGTAAATATTGCTGTACCTCCAATAAGTGTCTATTTTACCCTGGAGCAATGAAATTAATACGAGACTACCAGTGTTTAAAACTGAATTCATGTTACTGACTCGACAGGACGATTAATCAAAGCCTCTTAAAATGCTTTACATGTGGTTAACAAACAATGTATTTTTGTTGTTTACCACTGTGTAAGCGGCGCCTCACAGTGCTGGACAGCATCTCACTGTGTTTGGCGGTCCCTCACTGTGATAGGTGGCACACCACGGTGGTATTCAGCGCCAAGCTGCTGTGTTAGGCGACGCCTCGATGCCTCACTGTAAGGCGGGTCCTCACCATGATAGGTGGCACACCGCTGCTGTGTTAGGCGACGCCTCTATGTGCTTGGGGCATCTTACTGTGCTAGGCTGCTCCTCACGGTGTTCGGCGGTAACTCACTGTGTTGGCCGACTCCTTACTAAGAAATGCCTCACTGTGTTAGGTGGCACCTCACTGTGCAAGGTAACTCCTGTTTGCATTAGGTGGCGCCTAACTCTATGTAAGTCAACTCCTCACTGGGTTGGGGCGGTGCCTCATTGTGTAAGCGAGCGCCTCGGTGCCCCCCCCCCCTTTTTTTTGGGGGGGGGGAGGAGGGGGGGTGGGAGGAGCACCTCAAAGTGCTAGGTGGCGCCTCGCTGTGTTGAGTGGAATCTCATGGTGTTAGGTGACGCCTTTCTGTGTAAGGCGGTCACTCATTGTGTTAGTTGGCGCCTGTATGTGTAAGGCGGTCACTCATTGTGTTAGTTGGCGCCTGTCTGTGTAAGGCTGTCACTCATTGTGTTAGGGGGCGCCTCTCTGTGTAAGGCTGTCACTCATTGTGTAAGGTGGCGCCTCTCTGTGTAAGGCGGTCACTCATTGTGTAAGGTGGCGCCTGTCTGTGTAAGGCGGTCACTCATTGTGTTAGTTGGCGCCTGTCTGTGTAAGGCTGTCAATCGTTGTGTTAGGTGGGTCCTCACTATGTTTGGTGGTGCCTCACTGTGTAAGGTGGCTACTTACTATGTAAGGTGGCGTCCCCTATGTAAGGCGATCACTCAATATGTTTGAAGGCGACTCACTGTTTAAGGCGGCCCCTCATTGTATTGTTTAATATTATGGCTGTAATAGACATACTTCTGTCTGTGGTGTTTACTCGAAACAATTCAAACTTATCGTTACTATAGAATTTTTAAGATATATATATTAATTGTTGTCGTAACACGCAATCAATATATTGAACATATCGTGACAATAACATATCAATCACGGTTGTTACTTGGACTTTTTCTAACATTTATCTCTTTATTTTAGAATTTCATGGTTTTTGCTTGAACGTGCAGAAATGTTGATACCTAAACTATAACATAGGAATTAAATCGTATGTTAAAAATCTGCATATAAATGTAATGTAACAGGTGTTTGACTGATATGTAACCTTTGTTTTGGTTATACGTTGATATCTATAATCAAACTGTATGATCTAATATTGTTCTAAGATATGTCAGTTGTGTGGGATATGAACCCTTTATATTATCTAAGTTTGTATAGTAATATGTCAGTTGTGTGGGACATGAACCCTATATACATGTATTATCTGAATTTGACCAACACCAGCGGATGTCGTCGATGAAGCTGAAGACGGTAACCGTTCTGGAACACCTGGTCTTATTATCCGTGTCTTTTTTCCGTGTTTTATTTTGTTCATATTTTGTCCTGGTTTTATCTAATTAGAGTCCGAGATAATATACCTTTTGAGCTGTCGATATTTTTTGTTGTTTTTTTTATACAATAATTGCAAATTTCTCATTTGCATACTTAGCCCAGAAGGCGATTGTTAATGACTCTTATTGGCCCCGACCTGACATCAGGAATAATAATTTTAATGTTATTGTTGTCACAAATTATGTGCATTTTAATTTGGAATTAAAAAAATTGGTGTACTTAATAGTTGTGTTTTGTTTGTTTAAATCTTGTATCTTTGTCACGCTTTTGTGGAGTACTCTAATCAAATACCGGTTTTAAAACTCGAATTATGACCGTGTTTCAGTTATTGACCAGTTTAAATGAAAATATGATCAGTGTACACATCTCACGTGCGGCTTGAGTAAGTTAGAATTAATCAGACATTTGATTATAAAGGAAGTGATAACCATACAACTGATATATTAATTTAAGTAGTTGTTTAAACAAAAGAAACAGCTAAAAGTTAGGAATTCACTTTCGGCGATCGCACTAAATTGTTGGACATGCATTGATAGCTTGTACACCGATCTTCCTTTTGTATAGAAATTTTCATCCTTTCAGTATTAAATCTATGACGGACATATTGTCGAGGATCAAGTGCTACCATTTACAATATTAAATCTGAATGTTATATATGCTACAGGTGTTTTGTAACATGGCTTTAGGACATGTGAGATCGGTATTCTTGGAAATTGTTTGTTTGGTTATTTTTTACACATGCAATAATAAGGTTGTTAACGAACGCAATAACCTTTTTTTACGCCCCTTTCCCGACCAATGCGAATATTCACTATTTAAGCCGTATAAATATATATGTAATGAACGCCCAGTAACAACTGTGTCTCTGTCAGACAATGTACCTTGTGATAACGGACAGTCATCACCCAGCGCGGTCTGTATTTACCCCTGAGGCAAACATTTACAGGATGTCACTAGGCATTAGCCTAATCTCATTCTCTTTCTTTTCCTTTTTAATTTACAGATTTAATATCAAATTATACTGCAATAACATTAAGTTAAGTAGCTTTGGTTATGAGTCGTGACTGTTG
Source organism: Ylistrum balloti (assembly GCF_031769215.1). Classification (NCBI taxonomy): domain Eukaryota; kingdom Metazoa; phylum Mollusca; class Bivalvia; order Pectinida; family Pectinidae; genus Ylistrum; species Ylistrum balloti. Next base: position 1,443,676 of record NW_026782224.1, on the reverse strand, counting down.
TCACAGGGCCTTGCAAAGCATTAAATGCTGTCTCGAGCTCGAAACATTATCTACACACTAATTTCTCACAGTATCACATGAAAATCAAAAAGGTAGATAATTTTCTAAAATAAAAATTCTGCATTCACGTCAACAATGCTGTTCCGACCTGATTGTCCCTAAATGGGGTATTTTCTGTTCTACTCTTTCCGAAACTTTCTACATGAGTGTAAAGCGCTAACTTTGATATGTCCCTGTGTTGTTAGATTTATAATAGTATAACACATTAATAAAACCATGAATACAGATCGGCCATTTGCAGATTGGCTCTAATTTATTTTCATTTTTATTAATATTCATTAATTCCAGAAGAGCTGTTTTAAATCATATTTAGATCCAAGCCGTTATAGAAAGTGGCGACTGCATGCTCGATATTATCCCAATAATTTTCTAAAAACGAATTAGGTTTTAGAGATGCATATGAAAGCCATCGGTCACCGTGATGACATCAAACAAAGCTGTAAGACAACACGTTGGTATCAACGGTTTGTAACTAGGAAGCGTATCCACTTCATCGCGCGTGAGACACCCATAGAAAATGTAGAAAATAGTAGAACGTATTGTTATAACGTGAAATCATCTGAAGTTACCTCCCTTTGAACCGTAGATAATGGCCGTACGACAAAATGGTACATTTTTACCATTAGAATAACAACTTATCTATTTGATAAATTATAGATACTACCACTGCAAATAATTATTGACTTCTCTTTCTGACCAATCAGAACCCTGCTTTTCACCAGTCTCACTTTGAATTCAACCTAAATTTTTCCGAATAAGGGGTGTAAGTATGAGAGCGTAGGACAACTAACTTCTTTTCTAGAATTGCTACATACGACACAGGTTTTATTTCAAAACGTAAGATTTTATTTTAGAACAATTATCAAACAAGTTACAGTGTATTTTATCTTACAAATAAACCACTCTATTTGGCCTGAATAGGAGCGAGGGGTCTTACTGTGATAGGAAACCAAAGTACCCGGGGAAAATCCATGTAGTAAGAAATGTACGTAATTCCATAGTTTTTCGACGGAATCGAACCCCTGACATCTACGCAAGCCTACAGGGCGAGTGCATCTCTCTGTGCCACCTGTCCACCCACAAAACATGGTGAAGTCAGTATATCAAACGTAACGTCATTACAATATTCCTGCGCTTTTTGACAAAAAAATATGCCTGCCTAACCTAGATTAACCAAAATCTATACCAAACTATATCAAACTATACCAAAATCTATACCAAACTATACCAAACTATACCAAACTATACCAAAATCTATACCAAACTATACCAAACTATACCAAAATCTATACCAAACTATACCAAACTATACCAAACTATACCAAACTATACCAAAATCTCTATACCAAACTATACCAAACTATACCAAAATCTATACCAAACTATACCAAACTATACCAAAATCTATACCAAACTATACCAAACTATACCAAACTATACCAAAATCTATACCAAACTATACCAAACTATACCAAACTATACCAAAATCTATACCAAACTATACCAAAATCTATACCAAACTATACCAAACTATACCAAAATCTATACCAAACTATACCAAACTATACCAAACTATACCAAAATCTATACCAAACTATACAAAACTATACCAAAATCTATACCAAACTATACCAAACTATACCAAACTATACCAAAATCTATACCAAACTATACCAAAATCTATACCAAACTATACCAAAATCTATACCAAACTATACCAAACTATACCAAACTATACCAAACTATACCAAACTATACCAAACTATACCAAAATCTATACCAAACTATACCAAACTATACCAAACTATACCAAAATCTATACCAAACTATACCAAACTATACCAAAATCTATACCAAACTATACCAAAATCTATACCAAACTCTAGCCCAAACAAAACCAAACTAAACCAAACTATACCAAACTATACCAAACTATACCAAACTATACCAAAATCTATACCAAACTATACCAAAATCTATACCAAACTATACCAAACTATACCAAACTATACCAAAATCTATACCAAACTATACCAAACTATACCAAAATCTATACCAAACTATACCAAACTATACCAAAATCTATACCAAACTATACCAAACTATACCAAAATCTATACCAAACTATACCAAACTATACCAAACTATACCAAAATCTATACCAAACTATACCAAACTATACCAAAATCTATACCAAACTATACCAAAATCTATACCAAACTATACCAAACTATACCAAACTATACCAAAATCTATACCAAACTATACCAAAATCTATACCAAACTATACCAAAATATATACCAAACTATACCAAACTATACCAAAATATATACCAAACTATACCAAACTATACCAAAATCAATACCAAACTATACCAAAATCTATATCAAACTATACCAAAATCTATACCAAACTATACCAAACTATACCAAAATCTATACCAAACTATACCAAACTATACCAAAATCTATACCAAACTATACCAAACTATACCAAACTATATCAAACTATACCAAAATCTATACCAAACTATACCAAAATCTATACCAAACTATACCAAACTATACCAAACTATACCAAAATCTATACCAAACTATACCAAAATCTATACCAAAATCTATACCAAACTATACCAAACTATACCAAACTATACCAAAATCTATACCAAACTATACCAAAATCTATATCAAACTATACCAAACTATACCAAAATCTATACCAAACTATACCAAAATCTATACCAAACTATACCAAACTATACCAAAATCTATACCAAACTATACCAAAATCTATACCAAAATCTATACCAAACTATACCAAACTATACCAAACTATACCAAAATCTATACCAAACTATACCAAACTATACCAAAATCTATACCAAACTATACCAAAATCTATACCAAACTATACCAAACTATACCAAAATCTATACCAAACTATACCAAATCTATACCAAACTATACCAAACTATACCAAAATCTATACCAAACTATACCAAACTATACCAAACTATACCAAAATATATACCAAACTATACCAAACTATACCAAAATATATACCAAACTATACCAAACTATACCAAACTATACCAAAATCTATACCAAACTATACCAAACTATACCAAAATCTATACCAAACTATACCAAAATCTATACCAAACTATACCAAAATCTATATCAAACTATACCAAACTATACCAAAATCTATACCAAACTATACCAAACTATACCAAACTATACCAAAATCTATACCAAACTATACCAAACTATACCAAACTATACCAAAATCTATACCAAACTATACCAAAATCTATATCAAACTATACCAAAATCTATACCAAACTATACCAAACTATACCAAAATCTATACCAAACTATACCAAACTATACCAAAATCTATATCAAACTATACCAAAATCTATACCAAACTATACCAAACTATACCAAAATCTATACCAAACTATACCAAACTATACCAAAATCTATACCAAACTATACCAAACTATACCAAACTATACCAAAATCTATACCAAACTATACCAAAATCTATACCAAACTATACCAAACTATACCAAACTATACCAAAATCTATACCAAACTATACCAAACTATACCAAAATACCAAAATCTATACCAAACTATACCAAAATCTATATCAAACTATACCAAAATATATACCAAACTATACCAAACTATACCAAAATATATACCAAACTATACCAAACTATACCAAAATCTATATCAAACTATACCAAAATCTATACCAAACTATACCAAACTATACCAAAATCTATACCAAACTATACCAAACTATACCAAAATATACCAAAATACTTTGAAAATACTTCATTTAATCTATCGACCACGTTAAACATGTTAAAAGTATGTCATGTCATTGCAAGTGAAGTAATGTAATATGACGTCATACATGCATGACGTCACACATGCTTGCATAAGAATTGAAGAAGACAGCCGACCACAATAATTGTTAACTGAATCTACAGTACAATTAGAAACATCGTTGCTGTATGTGACATATGCGCACACATATGTAACAGCTGCTATCTACTTTCATTCGTCATTACACAAATATATAATTCCAAATTCAATTCAGCTATCGTGATACAGATATGTTAAACCACCAATTTTAACATTTTACTTTGATTTTTTAATGAATAATAAAGGAGATTTCCATAACGAACAACTTTAGTGCTCTTTAGAAAGGGTTGTACCGCGCATTAGTAATAACATAACGAGTGTATGATATCAGCACACTCAAGAAAGTAAAAAAAAAACCGCAATAAGTATATTCCATGTTTGCTATGCATCAGTGTCCTGCCGCGAAAATGTTCTGGTCTCGGCTTTTTTTAGTTTCTTTGTCATTGTTTATTTAAAAGTTTCATATCTTTGTGATGTATCGTATGTACATATATACATTATTAAATGGCTAAGCATGCTTTTATTTCATATATTGGGCTAATGCATCTCCTCGTCCAATCTTAAGACTTTTCTTTTGATCACTTAGCATTTTCCTCTGTCGGTTCCATGGTTTACAACATACTAAAGACTATCACACACATCTAACTGGATTTCGTCTGTCGCCACCTTGGTTTACAGCATACTAAAGAATATCACACACATCTAACTGGGTTTTCCACTATCGCTTCTCGGCTTACAACGTACTAAAGAATATCACACACATCTAACTGGGTTTTCCTCCGTCGGTTCTTGGCTTACAACCTACTAAAGAATATCACACACATCTAACTGGATTTTCTCTGTCGCCACCTTGGTTTACAGCATACTAAAGAATGCTTAATGACGAATCAGTGAAGGTCAAGGTATCATATCTGAAATTGTGTGTATGTTTATACAACCTTAACGATATCATGATACTTAAGACAGTAATGGGCACCAATTAGAATCCAATATTAAGCTGGATTATATTTTATAAATAGATATTATAGTATTGCCGCTGTGTCGATGACGTTTGATTGAGGCACACTATGATAAGCCACGCCTACACGTCACCAGCTGTTAAATCAGTACGTCGCGAGATTGATGGGATGTATTGTGGTACATGGTTACTAAACAGCTGATACTCTGTGCAGCAAGACTTGTGTGTGGACAGAAAACCTTCATCAGTAAGTACGGTAGGTATCCTATGTGTATTGTTTTAACTGTTACTTCAGTTGAATGGGTTTGAAACCTTATCTCTAACACCTGTAAACATGGTCATATCTAACACCTGTTTTGTTATTGATACTATACCTACAGTCATCCTTCACAGAACTCCAAGGAATAAATCCAAATATAATGATTATGATAATCCTTGATACATGTGCGTGAACGGCGAATGAAAAGGACGTCACTGAAACAACGTTATACAAAGCATGAGACCTACATAGATTGACGACAGAAGAATCCCAGAATACATCAATGTATTGTTGTCCTGACAAGTTCATGTCACAAGGTTGCCTGGGGCATATCCAATGTGTATATATGTATGATACAACACTCACAAGGTGTTTCGGAAACACGTTACTACATCACTTCAGGCAATGAGTAATCAGTAAAAAAATACGTAAACCAAAATTCCTTTAACCGAATCAGTAGAGCTAAGACAGCACGAATTGCAACATTAAGCCATCATCCTCTAATAAGGAGAATGTGACACAATTAACTGCACAAGATAAAAATATCCGTCATCAATGGTACAAAGTCTTATACCATTCTTTATTTATTAATTTTTTTCGCAAGAAACAACATTTCGTGGAAATCTTAAATGTACTTACGATCAATGATTTGCCTTTGGTAACCGCTGTAGAGTTACATACTGTTTTAACTGTTCACTCACCACATGTAACACTGTCACATTTAATCATTCTGCTAGCTGGCTGCTTTATAAACATATATAATTTTATGATTAAGTATTCTCCCCTGTAAGCTCATGTGACAACAATCTCTTAGAAAAATCAGTTTTGGCAGATATTTATGATATCATTTAACAGTCAGCGTCAAGTTTGATTGATTAAAACTCAAGATTGCCTTATCCTCTAATTTGTCTGGAGGTGAAACATTAAACAAACGGACAAAACCTGAAGAATGCAATAATTGTAATGGAAGTATTGTACCTTTTATCAGAAATAAAACATACCAACTGCAACACTCACATCTTTATATCACAAACTCCAACATTGAGAATAAGACATCATTAACGCAAAGACTGTAGTTACCACATCATGAATTCCAACATTGAAGATATGACATCATGAACTCTAACACCAAAGATATGACATCATGAACTCTAACACCAAAGATATGACATCATGAACTCTAACACCAAAGATATGACATCATGAACTCTAACACCAAAGATATGACATCATGAACTCTAACACCAAAGATATGACATCATGAACTCTAACACTGAAGATATGACATCATGAACTCTAACACCAAAGATATGACATCATGAACTGTAACACTGAAGATATGACATCATGAACTCTAACACCAAAGATATGACATCATGAACTCTAACACCAAAGATATGACATCATGAACTCTAACACCAAAGATATGACATCATGAACTCTAACACCAAAGATATGACATCATGAACTGTAACACTGAAGATATGACACCATGAACTCTAGCACTGAAGATATGACATCATGAACTGTAACACTGAAGATGACATCATGAACTCTAACACTGAAGAATGACATCACTGTAACAAAGATATGACATCATGAACTCTAACACAACATATGACATGAAGATATGACATCATGAACTCTAACACCAAAGATATGACATCATGAACACTAACACTGAAGATATGACATCATGAACTCTAACACCAAAGATATGACATCATGAACTGTAACACCAAAGATATGACATCATGAACTGTAACACTGAAGATATGACACCATGAACTCTAGCACTGAAGATATGACATCATGAACTGTAACACTGAAGATATGACATCATGAACTCTAACACCAAAGATATGACATCATGAAATCTAGCACTGAAGATATGACATCATGAACACTAACACTAAAGGTATGACACCATGAACTCTAACACCAAAGATATGACATCATGAACTGTAACACTGAAGATATGACATCATGAACTGTAACACCAAAGATATGACATCATGAACTGTAACACTGAAGATATGACATCATGAACTGTAACACCAAAGATATGACATCATGAACTGTAACACTGAAGATATGACACCATGAACTCTAGCACTGAAGATATGACACCATGAACTCTAGCACTGAAGATATGACATCATGAACTCTAACACCAAAGATATGACATCATGAACTCTAACACTGAAGATATGACATCATAAACTGATATGACATAACACTGAAAGGTATGAACACTGAAGATATGACATCATGAACTCTAGCACTGAAGATGTGACATCATGAACATTAACACTGAAGATATGATGTCATAAACTCTAACACTGAAGATATGACATCATGAACTGTAACACTGAAGATATGACATCATAAACTCTAACACTGAAGATATGATGTCATAAACTCTATGAACTCTAGCACTGAAGATATGACATCATGAACTCTAACACTGAAGATATGACATCATGAACACTAACACTGAAGATATGACATCATAAACTCTAACACTGAAGATATGATGTCATAAACTCTAACACTGAAGATATGACATCATGAACTCTAACACTGAAGATATGACATCATGAACTCTAGCACTGAAGATATGACATCATAAAATCTAACACTAAAGATATGACATGATAAACTCTAACACTAAAGATATGACATCATAAACCCTAACACTAAAGATATCACATTTTGAACTCAAAGACTGAAGATGACATCATATTTCCGGTTACATAGTCAATATTCCTAATTTGGTTAGTCAATGTTTGACACAATACCGTAACAGAATACGCTTACTCCTCAGGAACACATGGTCTTATTGTCTCGTACGTTTTCTTCGGTCCCTGAATAAATATGTCGTTTATGTTTTGCCTGAAATATTTACAGTAGTATTCTCTATTGTTTTGTATACAGCATGTTGGTGTTTTCTGCTATGTATGTCTTACATAAAACATTGCATGAATTTAACCACTATTTTGTTTCTTGCTGCTAAAGAGTCTGTGTGGCGGACATGCAGGGTATAGTCCGGAAGAAGATCGTTATCTGTTTGTTTGCTGTAGCCCTGTGTATATTATTGTTATTTCATCATCGATCCCTTGGTAAACTTCCGGACTTGATTAGAAAGGTTCCGAATGTATCTCCCATCAGTCAGCCCCCAGAAGCCACGGCGTCTACCTCTCCTGTAAGTATCCTTATTCAGGAATGTTGAGTTAAAAAGATTTCGTTATTAATAGTAAACAACAGAGATAACTCAATCGTACATTTGCAATAGATACATGCCACATAAATTATATTAACCTTTTAACTGTAAGTCTACAATTCTCTCATTCAACTTTTGATATAGTGTTGTTTTGATTTAACTGCAAGTTTTGTTAATTGAAAAACGCCTAAGGATAAGAAACATACAATCATTTATGAGTCACTATTACACACAATCCTAGCTGATCCTGATGACAAAGATAAGGTGGCGATAATATTTGAATATTTGCTTGACGGTCTATAGATCAGTCTCCTGTAATTCATTATTAAAGATCATTTTCGGCATCAAATGCCTTAGACTTAAAGTCCATTCCGTTTTTGCCGGTCAGACGCAAAACTGATAAACACACGACGTTCTGTTTTTGTGATGTAATGTTACATACCGCTCGAAGTTTTAAAAACAAATGTGAGAAATTGTGACATTGGATTTGATTTTCCCGACAAATCCAATATTTACTCATTGTTATTTGTTTTGTCCATTATTTCTATATTTCATATTTGTGTAGTCCGTTTTCGTTTGCGTGCATGCCATGTTTTTTACCTTTTGATATGCTTTAAAGAAGCTGTAATCAGTGTGATTTATCATGTACAAACATATCCACCTTGTATATAGGCTTGGTAATCTTGTTCTTGACTGTCATTTCAATCAATTTTAATTTTCTGTATTTCTGGATCCTAGTTAAATACAAACATATCCTTATTGTACATGTATATAGGCTTGGTAATCTTGTTTTTGAATGTTATTTCAATCAATTTTAATTTTCTGTATTTCTGGATCCTAGTTAAATACAAACATATCCTTATTGTACATGTATATAGGCTCGTTAATCTTGTTCTTGAATGTTATTTCAAGCAATTTTAATCTTCTTTATTTCTGCAATTTTAATCTATCCTTTATTATATAGGCTTGGTAATCCAATCAATTTTAATTTTCTGTTAGCATCACAAACATGATATAGGCGAGTTATGATTCATGGCTGTACTGTGCCCAAATCTAAATGTGTACTTAAGCACGATGCTGTGTATTTTGCAGAAACCAAAGTAGGATAATTTACTTTGTTATCAAGTTGTATTGAAGTATTTTTTGTTTGGACAGGTGTTCATTCCAGATCACGAAATCCTGGAACAAATGAATAGAGACGAACTCCACAGTTTACAAAAGAGGTAGATAAGGCAAATTGTTACATTCTAGATCGCAATAACGTGTCTTTTCTCTTTTAAACGCACGATTTGTAGTGATTAACAAAATTAAAAGTCCAATAGTTTGTGCACGAAAGCAACACCATATTGCTACCTCCTCTTAGTAGGTAAGTCCTGTTAGAGTGGATTCGTCATAGATTTACCACAAGTAGCGTTAATTCATTCTGTGAATTTTTGATGCTGCTCGTGCTGTCACTTTTAAATATTACTTTTTCGTTAAGCTGGACTCCTAGATAATGATCTCTTACCTATTTCAGATACATGGACAACCTACAAATACATTGTCCCAAGAAAACAATCTACGGTGGTGTAGGAAATGGCTGGTATACTTGTGACTTACATAGAGACAACATACCCAAGTCATGTGACACTTACCTGGTGACGTAAGTACGACGATTTCTCATTACCTGTGCCTATATTTTGGCTCCTGAAATGTTTTATAATTGGATCTGGCCATAAAGTTCTACTGTTTCGAAATCGACCCCTTCGTTGGATCATAATCGCACGAAGTAGCACGTGTATCTTTAGATGAAAAGTTTTCTTGTCAGTTTTGCAGAAGGCCATGTTACATTTGCGGTGATTTGTAACATCAGTTTTTGTCTCGGTCGCAGTAAGATAAAGATTCCGTTTGTTCCTCGCTAGAAATTCCTATGAAACTATTGTTTATTGAATAGTCGGACTCTCCCTTTTTCAGATAAATAGATTGTGGCAGATAGCATTGTCAACAATTACTTGTTTGAGGCTCACGCAGTGAGCACATGGCATTTGATAAATGAATCCCAAATAGATAGGGAAATAGACAAGAAGACCAATATACAAGTGTACTTTAAAAGCTGTCTTCAGCAACAGAGATTTACATTTACAAATATTAATAATACAGAAGCTCTAAAATGCAGAAAGTGCATTGTGTAAAATACAAGAACAGAGCATCAAAAACACATCTGCACGATCGAATAATCGGGCTTTGTCTGACCAGACAAAGGAAGAACCTCACTGAGAGAATTTCTAGTGGCCTCTTGACTCACTACTACACGATACAATGCATTGCATTACGCAAACGTAGACACTCCGGCAACATAAGGTAACATTTTTAGACTAGTGCTCGATATGAACTGGTACCGAGACTGGCTGTACAACTGGTACCGAGACTGGCTGTACAACTGCTACCGAGACTGGCTGTACAACTGGTACCGAGACTGGCTGTACAACTGCTACCGAGACTGGCTGTACAACTGGTACCGAGACTGGCTGTACAACTGGTACCGAGACTGGCTGTACAACTGCTACCGAGACTGGCTGTACAACTGGTACCGAGACTGGCTGTACAACTGCTACCGAGACTGGCTGTACAACTGGTACCGAGACTGGCTGTACAACTGGTACCGAGACTGGCTGTACAACTGGTACCGAGACTGGCTGTACAACTGCTACCGAGACTGGCTGTACAACTGGTACCGAGACTGGCTGTACAACTGGTACCGAGACTGGCTGTACAACCGAGACTGGCTGTACAACTGGTACCGAGACTGGCTGTACAACTGCTACCGAGACTGGCTGTACAACTGGTACCGAGACTGGCTGTACAACTGGTACCGAGACTGGCTGTACAACTGCTACCTTAGATCTCCCTACCTGGACAACAGCACTTGCATACAAGTAAATAACACGGGTGAAAAAAATATAGTCATTCACTTATACATGTAGATATATACACAAAATCAGTATAACTTCGTGACAATATCAGATTGGAACGTTCATGTTTAAAATTACAATTCTGTGTTTCTTCTTTCAGAGAGTTAATACCAAATATATATTAACAGCTATACAGTAATTATACCAAATATATAATTACAACCGTACCGTATTTATACCAATTAAATAATTATAACCATACCGTATTTATACCAATTATATAATTATAACCATACCGTATTTATACCAATTATATAATTATACCTATGCTATTTATGACATGCTATTCTATAACCAGTTACACTCTGGCATGGATAAAACAACGTGTAAGACGTAGTGCAAATTGACGTTTATTACAAAAAATGTTATATAACATATATATATATATATTTATACATAAACACCATGTCATATCGCACAAAACAGTTTTACATAGATTATTTATACATAAACTCCATGTCATATCACACAAAACAGTTTGCATGGTGTCTATTTATACATAAACACCATGTCATATCACACACAACTGTTTTAAATACATGTGTATCATAGAACATGACTAATGAAGAAGGGGGCAAAAACGGCAACCGTGAAATAATACCAAATACATTAAAATCATACTAAACCATATAATGTGTACAATTAACTTGATAATTACAATTTTTAATTAGGTTGTTGGGAATTAGGCGTATATTTCATTATTCCGCCTTGTTTCTTATTCATTGATTGGTTGGTTTTATCTCTCTTCGCTATGTACTCATATTAATAGCGAGAAAATTTCGATATATATTTTAGTGTGTCACAAAGCTGCTCGGCTGGTTAGGTATAAACTGCTTATCATTTCCATCGTCTCGTATGTAAATCTAATTAATTAAACAAAATAGCTACTGCCGTCCTTTTTTTCTACATCTAATTCACGTTCTATTTTAGCATTTCGTTTTAAATATATTTTAATAAATAGAGTCAACATATCGTATCTGTATACCGCGATTGTTGAACTACCTAATTTCGATATGCACTTTGGATTTGTCGTTCACGACATCAACATATATCATAAAAAAAAACTTCAACAGGTATAACTACAATGTGTAACATTTTGTTTGATACAATATAAATAGAATCGTTTATCTTAAACGTAATATTTTCAAGTCAGTTAGAAAACAATTATGGCGTTTTAAAATACATCACTTTTCCGTCACTTCCGAATACCACAGAACTCTATGTGTTGGGTGTATTTTGACCATGCCAGCATCAGGTGTAAGATAAAGCGATGTTGTATATTGTTTTATAGCTTCTCAATCTTGATTCCTACTTGAATTCTTCTTCGATTCTCTTATTCTTTTGACAATAATTTCCGTTTGTACTGTTAAACAGGAATGCTGCAAGTATACAAGGCCAGTCTTTCTTCAACGAGATTAAAACTGATTATGGATGTGAGAAACATTTTATCTTGAACAAGTGAGTAGAAATCGCATCCTCATTTTTTTTTTAATTTATAATTTTTTTATTCATGTTTTCGTCCATACATAGTACAATACACAAGATCATTAATATTCTTCATCAGCATTTACACACACTTTCACGCTACACATCGTAATATCTTCAATTTTAAAGTTGTACATATGTATTTCATGATAGAAGAAATTGGAAGAAGAAAGGCATAAGGTGGGAGAGTTGAAGAAGAAGGAAGAAGAGCATACGACAGATGGTTGGGAGAGTGAGAAAAAAAGGGGGATTAAGGAAGAAAAAGAAATTAGGAAGATGTTCCATTTTATTTGTCTGCATTGCAGCAACAACAACAAAAAAAGTTATCCTACACATTTTTACTTAAAAGAAATCATTCTATATTATCAGGACAGTATCAGCTTAGCACTGTCATGCAAGTAAAGAAAGAGTAACCTTCAGCAGAAAGTTACGATTGACATGAATACATACTATAAAGGTATCCGATTACAAAACTATGAAAGTAAAAACAAAATAACAAATAATCTCAGAGTAATGGAAATCTTGCAAAGTCTTGTTAAAAAAAATATCAAAAAATCAAGGGGTCATAACTCTTCAAGCTGTGTTAAAAATATATAAGTGAAATCATAACTGAAGAAGGTTAGTCCACTTTCCCCATTCATTTCGAAATTTTCTGAAAGAAGATTCACCTTTTCTAAATGAAGCATATTTTTGCACATGATAGTGATCCTTAATATTAATAAATAGAGCATTTACTGAAAGTGTATTGTTAAGACATCTTGTTTTGTAAATATAGTGCTTAATTATAAGTAGGATTTCATTATCAAGTCTACAAGTTGCCCCTGACTGTGTTAAAAAACCAAAAATGAATGATTCTTTATTAAAAGAGAAAGGAATTATCAATGCCTCCAATAGACTTTCTAAAGATTGCAAAAAGATCTGTACTTTGTCACACTCCCAGAGAATATGTATAATTGTCTCTCTTTCTAAATTGCAAAAAACACATGAAGAGGTATCAGAGAGATGAACCTTATATAAGTAAGCGTTCGTAGTTAAGAAATTTTGTATAATTCTTACCTGAAACCATTGGAATTTTGTACTATTAGTAACATTAAAAGGAATTCAAGATATTTTTCTCCATTTTTCATCATTAAAATCAAACAATTCTCCCCATTTTCTTCTACCAGTTGGCAAACTCTCATTTTGTGTAAGTACACTGTAAAAATCTTTAGTTCCTTTTTTATGTCTGGAAAAGATCTCAAGGCTTAATGGTAAGAAAGGACGCAGAAAGACAGTACCTGTATTGTGGGGGATATTGTTTTGTCGAAGATACTTTCTTATTGTTGACAAGATACCATAATACTGTAAAAAATCTGTCTCTATGTTGTATTTATCATTGAATTCATTTTGAGTATAAAATAATTGTGTGCCTCCATCCTTTACCAGATCGCTTACAATAGTAATTCCACAGTTGTACCAATCCTGATAGAAAATATGTGTTTGGCCTATTTTCAGATTTGAGTTGTACCACAGTGGTAATTTTAACCAAGTTTGTTTCTTGTCCCTTTTAAGTTCTTCTTTAATATTCAATCTGCACCAAGCTTTAAAAATATCTTTCCAAAATAGATTTTTACTTTTGTTTTGACACATTCTTATATAGTTATTACCACAGTTGATGAGATAATCAATATTTATATAGGTTTTAAGTATTTCTTGCCATTTTCCCTGTTGCATCCTCATTTTTTTTACTATTACATCGATATAACTTCACATTTAGAATGTATTGTAGGAATTTGTATATAACATGTATTTTACTCTTTTCAGCAATACAGAATCAGCATTGGCGGATATTATAGAAAAAACAAGGAAAGATGGTGGCTACCGGGTGAGAGAAACACTTCTTAACATTCTCTTTTTAGGACTCTCATATGTATGTAAAATTTGAAAAAAAGTAACTGAAATTATATTTTTTGCATGTAAACAATTTATGTACAAAATAATCATTTACGACATATAGAACTATTTGTAGCATTGAATATACTAATTCATTAGACAATCGACTGTGGGAGTTTCTGTATAACTTAATACAGCTGTCAACCTGAAAATATCGAATATCTCAGTAACAGGGAAGAATTTAAGACTAAAGCAAAATGTGAGCAAATTACAACAAATTTATTACACGTTTATAATGACAAAATACAAACAAAACAGGCGATATATTTCATGGCTGTTTCAACCAATGGGAATGAGGAGACGGTAATAGCATGGATGTTACGAAAGACATTATTGAAGGAAGTGCAGCAGTTGTTTGTGACGTTCCACGGGATAGACAGTCAAAGCGGCAAGCAACGCCTTAAACAACACCTCGCCACCCTCAAAGCATTGTATTATGAAGGGTTTAGGTCATTCCACTACCTGCTCAATCCTGTACGGTATTATAACTTCGACCAAAGAAAGTGGACTACCATGGGCCGATACACGCTGTACATGGTAAGTTACCATTGATGTAAACCATATACTGCACTGAAATTAGAGTGACAAAAAAAACCCATAGAACATTTCAGGACTTCTGTCTAAAACATCCTGTTGTAATTCAAGACTTTGGTAAAACATAACATAGACATAGATGTAATCAGTAACTGGTTTCTGTGTATGTCACTGATTCACATAACAGCCTGGTTTCTGTGTATGTCACTGATTCACATAACAGCCTGGTTTCTGTGTATGTCACTGATTCACATAACAGCCTAGTTTCTGTGTATGTCACTGATTCACATAACAGCCTAGTTTCTGTGTATGTCACTGATTCACATAACAGCCTGGTTTCTGTGTATGTCACTGATTCACATAACAGCCTGGTTTCTGTGTGTGTCAATAATTCACATAACAGCCTGGTTTCTGTGTGTGTCACTGATTCACATAAGAGCCTGGTTTCTGTGTATGTCACTGATTCACATAACAGCCTGGTTTCTGTGTGTGTCAATAATTCACATAACAGCCTGGTTTCTGTGTATGTCACTGATTCACATAACAACCTGGTTTCTGTGTATGTCACTGATTCACATAACAGCCTGGTTTCTGTGTGTGTCAATAATTCACATAACAGCCTGGTTTCTGTGTGTGTCACTGATTCACATAACAACCTGGTTTCTGTGTATGTCACTGATTCACATAACAGCCTGGTTTCTGTGTATGTCACTGATTCACATAACAGCCTGGTTTCTGTGTATGTCACTGATTCACATAACAGCCTAGTTTCTGTGTATGTCACTGATTCACATAACAGCCTAGTTTCTGTGTATGTCACTGATTCACATAACAGCCTGGTTTCTGTGTATGTCACTGATTCACATAACAGCCTGGTTTCTGTGTGTGTCAATAATTCACATAACAGCCTGGTTTCTGTGTGTGTCACTGATTCACATAAGAGCCTGGTTTCTGTGTATGTCACTGATTCACATAACAGCCTGGTTTCTGTGTGTGTCAATAATTCACATAACAGCCTGGTTTCTGTGTGTGTCACTGATTCACATAACAACCTGGTTTCTGTGTATGTCACTGATTCACATAACAGCCTGGTTTCTGTGTGTGTCAATAATTCACATAACAGCCTGGTTTCTGTGTGTGTCACTGATTCACATAACAACCTGGTTTCTGTGTATGTCACTGATTCACATAACAGCCTGGTTTCTGTTTATGTCACTGATTCACATAACATCACAATATACCTCTGGTTAAGCTCACATACTATCATTATTTGACCTCACAGTCAGGTTCAAAGTTTGACTTCGGCAAAAATTGGCGGCATCCCTGACAACACCAACGAAGTTAACATTGGTAGACTGTGTTTCATCGATCAGCTGTTAAATAAAATTTGCGCTTTCCTGGAGATAATGTGTCAATATTGCGACCAAACATATCAATTATCTCTGGTGTTACGGAAAAATGACATGTGTTTCATTGATTCAAATAATGTCCTTGTTCTTGTATATTTTATCGATTTACATACCGGCTTAGTAACTGATTATAAAATTTATTAACACACTTACTGAATATTTAATTGATTCACATATCGGCCTGGTTACTGAATATTTAATTGATTCGTATAACAGTTTGATCACTGCATATATGACTTTTACAGTATCAAACATCCACACCAGGTATTACTGCTTTTAACTTTTAACTTTTACAGTATCAAATATCCACACCAAGTATTACTGCTAACTTTTAACTTTTACAGTATCAAATATCCACACCAAGTATTACTGCTAACTTTTAACTTTTACAGTATCAAACATCCACACCAAGTATTGCTGCTAACTTTTAACTTTTACAGTATCAAATATCCACACCAAGTATTACTGCTAACTTTTGACTTTTACAGTATCAAACATCCACACCAAGTATTACTGCTAACTTTTAACTTTTACAGTATCAAACATCCACACCAAGTATTGCTGCTAACTTTTAACTTTTACAGTATCAAATATCCACACCAAGTATTACTGCTAACTTTTGACTTTTACAGTATCAAACATCCACACCAAGTATTACTGCTAACTTTTAACTTTTACAGTATCAAACATCCACACCAAGTATTGCTGCTAACTTTTGACTTTTACAGTATCAAATATCCACACCAAGTATTACTGCTAACTTTTGACTTTTACAGTATCAAATATCCACACCAAGTATTACTGCTAACTTTTGACTTTTACAGTATCAAACATCCACACCAAGTATTACTGCTAACGTTTGACTTCTACAGAAATAAAAATCCCTGAATAACCTTCACCAGAAAATTTAAAGTGATAAAACAACCGTTGGCTAATTGTTAAATAAATCTGTCTAGTCGCGATAAACGAAACCTTGCCTCATGTTGTCCTTCTGATATTTTGTAAGTATCTTCATATAAAAATTTTAAAAAAATCATCAGATGAGTTTCTCCAATTCCTCCAGGACTGAATTACATCTTGTTAAAACGTTTTGGTTTCCTGACAGTTCTGTTAACCACTGGACCAATAGTTAGTCCCACCGTTTAGCAAAATATCTCAGTAATAGTACATTTCTATACTTTTAATGAATTTGTACCTAAACGTAACAATGTTGGGAATGATGTCTACCGGTACTTTGGATTTTCCTCAGTCGCCCCACCATTTTAGCTCCAAAACGTTTTTCCTTTTCATCACTGACGAGTCATAGAAGGACGAAACAGCTGTATGATGTAACATAATTGATGAGTCCAAGAAGGACGAAACAGTTGTATGATGTAACATAATTGATGAGTCCAAGAAGGACGAAACAGTTGTATGATGTAACATAATTGATGAGTCCAAGAAGGACGAAACAGTTGTATGATGTAACATAATTGATGAGTCCAAGAAGGACGAAACAGTTGTATGATGTAACATAATTGATGAGTCCAAGAAGGACGAAACAGCTGTATGATGTAACATAATTGATGAGTCCAAGAAGGACGAAACAACTGTATCGCATTTACTTTCGTATATCAAGTTGCTATTCACTGATGTGTCTTTTGTACAATCATCAAGAAATGGTTCAATTATAATGTCATGATCAGGAAATAAAATTGTCAAGTAAGTGAAAAGAAAACATTCTATATTGTATATACATGGTCAGCCTTCTCAGCTGTACTGAAACGAAGAGAATTAAATTTTGTAGGTCAGAATGGAATACAGAATCAATTAATTCCTATTAACTTGGACGAGTATTATTGAACGTGTCTATTTTCTAACTGATATTATAAGGATGTTCAACACTTCTTACACTTAAGATTTCCTCTTGGTGCAATATTGATTCAATTGGCTTGTGAAAAAATAAAATTTCAGCTGTGGATTATAGAGCGAATCAATAACAGCAGTGAGCCTGATAAAACGATTATTATAAGTAAACAAAGCTTGTGTAAGTAATTATGCTGGCAAAGGCGTTCTAAGCAAATACGTTGAAGAGTCATATTTATGAGACACCTCACCTAAAGTTAAGTTTCTGTCAGTGAGAGGGAGTATTTATCAGAAAGTAAGGTTAATGAAAGGATTAAATGGAACTTTGCCAATAGACATTGGCTTTATAAGAGCAATCGACCATATGCACAAATATCTAAAATAGATTCTAAAGGTCAAAAAAGGTCTTTTAATACATTGTTTCTCCCTTCAGATGCGAGATTTGCCAACGTCTCCTCCGGTTGTTTTACCTTCTGAGATGGATATCAACCAAATGTCCTTAACAAAGATGGGACAGTTATACCACTCGTAAGTCATTATAGAAATACTGTTACAGTTATACCACTCGTAAGTCATTATGAAAATACTGTTACAGTTATACCACTCGTAAGTCATTATAGAAATACTGTTACAGTTATACCACTCGTAAGTCATTATAGAAATACTGTTACAGTTATACCAATCGTAAGTCATTATAGAAATACTGATTGTTACAGTTATACCAATCGTAAGTCATTATAGAAATACTGATTGTTACAGTTATACCAATCGTAAGTCATTATAGAAATACCGTTACAGTTATACCACTCGTAAGTCATTATAGAAATACTGATTGTTACAGTTATACCAATCGTAAGTCATTATAGAAATACTGTTACAGTTATACCAATCGTAAGTCATTATAGAAATACTGATTGTTACAGTTATACCAATCGTAAGTCATTATAGAAATACTGATTGTTACAGTTATACCAATCGTAAGTCATTATAGAAATACTGTTACAGTTATACCACTCGTAAGTCATTATAGAAATACTGTTACAGTTATACCAATCGTAAGTCATTATAGAAATACTGTTACAGTTATACCAATCGTAAGTCATTATAGAAATACTGTTACAGTTATACCAATCGTAAGTCATTATAGATATACTGTTACAGTTATACCAATCGTAAGTCATTATAGAAATACTGTTACAGTTATACCAATCGTAAGTCATTATAGAAATACTGATTGTTACAGTTATACCACTCGTAAGTCATTATAGAAATACTGTTACAGTTATACCAATCGTAAGTCATTATAGAAATACTGTTACAGTTATACCACTCGTAAGTCATTATAGAAATACTGTTACAGTTATACCACTCGTAAGTCATTATAGATATACTGTTACAGTTATACCACTCGTAAGTCATTATAGAAATACTGTTACAGTTATAACACTCGTAAGTCATTATAGAAATACTGTTACAGTTATACCACTCGTAAGTCATTATAGAAATACTGTTACAGTTATACCACTCGTAAGTCATTATAGAAATACTGATTGTTACAGTTATACCACTCGTAAGTCATTATAGAAATACTGATTGTTACAGTTATACCACTCGTATGTCATTATAGAAATACTGTTATTATAGAAATCATTATAGAAATACTGTTACAGTTATACCAATCGTAAGTCATTATAGAAATACTGATTGTTACAGTTATACCACTCGTAAGTCATTATAGAAATACTATTACAGTTATACCAATCGTAAGTCATTATAGAAATACTGATTGTTACAGTTATACCACTCGTAAGTCATTATAGAAATACTGTTACAGTTATACCAATCGTAAGTCATTATAGAAATACTGATTGTTACAGTTATACCAATCGTAAGTCATTATAGAAATACTGTTACAGTTATACCACTCGTAAGTCATTATAGATATACTGTTACAGTTATAACACTCGTAAGTCATTATAGAAATACTGTTACAGTTATACCACTCGTAAGTCATTATAGAAATACTGTTACAGTTATACCACTCGTAAGTCATTATAGAAATACTGTTACAGTTATACCACTCGTAAGTCATTATAGAAATACTGTTACAGTTATACCACTCGTAAGTCATTATAGATACTACAGTTATACCACTCGTAAGTCATTATAGATATACTGTTATAACACTCGTAAGTCATTATAGAAATACTGTTACAGTTATACAGTTATACACTCGTAAGTCATTATAGAAATACTGTTACAGTTATAACACTCGTAAGTCATTATAGAAATACTGTTACAGTTATACCACTCGTAAGTCATTATAGAAATACTGTTACAGTTATACCACTGTTACAGTACAGTATACCACTCGTAAGTCATTATAGAAATACTGTTACATATATACCACTCGTAAGTCATTATAGAAATACTGTTACAGTTATACCACTCGTAAGTCATTATAGAAATACTGTTACAGTTATACCACTCGTAAGTCATTATAGAAATACTGTTACAGTTATACCACTCGTAAGTCATTATAGAAATACTGTTACAGTTATACCACTCGTAAGTCATTATAGAAATACTGATTGTTACAGTTATACCACTCGTAAGTCATTATAGATATACTGTTACAGTTATACCACTCGTAAGTCATTATAGAAATACTGATTGTTACAGTTATACCACTCGTAAGTCATTATAGATATACTGTTACAGTTATACCACTCGTAAGTCATTATAGAAATACTGTTACAGTTATACCACTAAGTCATTATAGATATACATTATACCACTCGTAAGTCATTATAGAAATACTGTTACAGTTATACCACTCGTAAGTCATTATAGAAATACTGATTGTTACAGTTATACCACTCGTAAGTCATTATAGAAATACAGTTACAGTTATACCACTCGTAAGTCATTATAGAAATACTGTTACAGTTATACCACTCGTAAGTCATTATAGAAATACTGTTACAGTTATACCACTCGTAAGTCATTATAGATATACTGTTACAGTTATACCACTCGTAAGTCATTATAGAAATACTGATTGTTACAGTTATACCACTCGTAAGTCATTATAGAAATACTGTTACAGTTGTTATTATACCACTCGTAAGTCATTATAGAAATACTGTTACAGTTATACCACTCGTAAGTCATTATAGAAATACTGTTACAGTTATACCACTCGTAAGTCATTATAGAAATACTGATTGTTACAGTTATACCACTCGTAAGTCATTATAGAAATACTAATTGTAAGTCATTATAGAAATACTGTTACAGTTATACCACTCGTAAGTCATTATAAAAATACTGATTGTTACAGTTATACCAATCGTAAGTCATTATAGAAATACTGTTACAGTTATACCACTCGTAAGTCATTATAGAAATACTGTTACAGTTATACCACTCGTAAGTCATTATAGAAATACTGTTACAGTTATACCACTCGTAAGTCATTATAGAAATACTACTGATTGTTACAGTTACAGTTATACCAATCGTAAGTGATTATAGAAATACTGTTACAGTTATACCACTCGTAAGTCATTATAGAAATACTAATTGTTACAGTTATACCACTCGTAAGTCATTATAAAAATACTGATTGTTACAGTTCTACCAATCGTAAGTCATTATAGAAATACTGTTACAGTTATACCACTCGTTTATAGAAATACTGTTACAGTTATACCACTCGTAAGTCATTATAGATATACTGTTACAGTTATACCACTCGTAAGTCATTATAGAAATACTGTTACAGTTATACCACTCGTAAGTCATTATAGAAATATTGTTACAGTTATACCACTCGTAAGTCATTATAGATATACTGTTATAGAAATACACAGTTATACCACTCGTAAGTCATTATAGAAATACTGTTACAGTTATACCACTCGTAAGTCATTATAGAAATACTGATTGTTACAGTTATACTACTCGTAAGTCATTATAGAAATACTGTTACAGTTATACCACTCGTAAGTCATTATAGATATACTGTTACAGTTATACCAATCTTAAGTCATTATAGAAATACTGATTGTTACAGTTATACCACTCGTAAGTCATTATAGAAATACTGTTACAGTTATACCACTCGTAAGTCATTATAGAAATACTGATTGTTACAGTTATACCACTCGTAAGTCATTATAGAAATACTGTTACAGTTATACCACTCGTAAGTCATTATAGAAATACTGTTACAGTTATACCACTCGTAAGTCATTATAGAAATACTGTTACAGTTATACCACTCGTAAGTCATTATAGATATACAGTTACAGTTATACCACTCGTAAGTCATTATAGAAATACTGTTACAGTTATACCACTCGTAAGTCATTATAGATATACTGTTACAGTTATACCACTCGTAAGTCATTATAGAAATACTGTTACAGTTATACCAATCGTAAGTCATTATAGATATACTGTTACAGTTATACCACTCGTAAGTCATTATAGAAATACTGATTGTTACAGTTATACCAATCGTAAGTCATTATAGAAATACTGTTACAGTTATACCAATCGTAAGTGATTATAGAAATACTGTTACAGTTATACCACTCGTAAGTCATTATAGAAATACTATACCACTCGTTCACAGTTATACCACTCGTAAGTCATTATAGAAATACTGTTACAGTTATACCACTCGTAAGTCATTATAGAAATACTGTTACAGTTATACCACTCGTATATTATAGAAATACTGTTACAGTTATACCACTCGTAAGTCATTATAGATATACTGTTACAGTTATACCACTCGTAAGTCATTATAGATATACTGTTACAGTTATACCACTCGTAAGTCATTATAGAAATACTGTTACAGTTATAACACTCGTAAGTCATTATAGATATACTGTTACAGTTATAACACTCGTAAGTCATTATAGATATACTGTTACAGTTATACCACTCGTATGTCATTATAGAAATACAGTTACAGTTATACCACTCGTAAGTCATTACTAATTGCTACAATTCAAAATGCAGAAATACCACTTATAAGATAGTATTTCAAAACCAGAGACTGTCTTTACAGTTTTATAATAAAAAAATCCTATTATTACAATTTATTATGTAAAAACACAGATTTCAATACCTCTCGTAACGATAAAATAACGATGAATAGAATTAAACATTTCACAAACACCGACTGTAACAACACTTGTCAGTCATTATAACAATACCGACAATTACAATTTTTACGGATACAGGCTGTAATACTATCTGTAAATCAGTATAAAAAACAACGATTATTACAATTTAGTATTTACCAAACTTAAACAGTAATACTTCTCGTTGGTCATTATAAAATGTACCATTTTCTCTTTTCCACCCATAAAACAAGAATATCCAAACTCAAATAAAAAAAAAACCAATTAACACGAGGACTCCTGTCAATCCAGGTCACATAATGTCACGTTCGGAAACGAGAACAATGTATATGACCAGCAGGCAAGCTGACGAATATCAAACACATTTAGCTTCATTTCGTACAAATCGTAAGATGTTCCTAAAGTAACAGATGCTTGCTAACCTGACAAAGATAACAATACAACACTTGTTATAAAATCATTACACCTTCTCTTAGAATGAGCAAGTCTACATAAACCATGACACTCGGGGTTGCTTCATCAATAAGATATAGCATATGTGTCTTCAGCCGATATACAATGCCCATATTCCTCTCGCAAATTATTCACATATATGAATACAACCTACGTTGGTCCAATACTACAGCGATACTGATGGGAATTCTAGCCAAATGACAATTGCTCTGATCAATATTGACTGTTTGTCTGAACTCTAGCCTGAAAGCAAACACAAAATGACTCATTCATGTACTGAACACTTACATAGACCGTACCTGTGTCCCGGTAAACATGGCCCGTCATAGGTTCTCCATTAATACATCTTTACCCAATCCTACGTATTCTGTACAACTCGCTTACATATTTACCCAATCCTACGTATTCTGTACAACTCGGTTACATATTTACCCAATCCTACGTATTCTGTACAACTCGGTTACATATTACCCAATCCTACGTATTCTGTACAACTCGGTTACATATTACCCAATCCTACGTATTCTGTACAACTCGGTTACATATTTACCCAATCCTACGTATTCTGTACAACTCGGTTACATATTTACCCAATCCTACGTATTCTGTACAACTCGGTTACATATTACCCAATCCTACGTATTCTGTACAACTCGGTTACATATTTACCCAATCCTACGTATTCTGTACAACTCGCTTACATATTTACCCAATCCTACGTATTCTGTACAACTCGGTTACATCTTTACCCAATCCTACCTATTCTGTACAACTCGGTTACACGTTTACCCAATCCTACGTATTCTGTACAACTCGGTTACATATTTACCCAATCCTACGTATTCTGTACAACTCGGTTACATATTTACCCAATCCTACGTATTCTGTACAACTCGGTTACATATTTACCCAATCCTACGTATTCTGTACAACTCGGTTACATATTTACCCAATCCTACGTATTATATACAACTCGGTTACAACCATTCAGAGAAGTTTGACATGGTTACACTAAATCCAAGTTAATTATACGTTTTGTTACAACAGGTACATGCATTCATCACAGGAGTTTTGTAAGGATGTAGTACGTGTTGGTCAGGCAGGTGACGGAGGGTGGAACATGTGCAATGATACGGAATATCGGCCCTCACAACCCTGTCTTGTGTACTCCTTCGGGTATGTGTTTTCTACCCTGTTTCCATACTTATGTAATACACCGCGCAACGTTTTATTTTTCAGTGACCTATTTTCCCTATCGCCATTGGGGAATATTGAACAGACAAATTGTAATTATGAAATCGCTACATTAATCCAGGGTTAGTTTTTGTTCTTCTCTGACAAAAATAGGACTTTGCTAAAATTGACATTGGTTTTTACACTAAATGGTGAAATTTGCACTGATGAAATAAACCTGAAATATGGTATGATAAATTAATATGAAACCTGTTTTTACAGAATAATATGAAGTAACACTGTGATCAAGGTAATTCCCAGGTGTTTGTGACTATATCTGTTTAACGGTTTAATCGGATTGTCACTTTGTCGAGCATTGTGGTAACGTTAATTTACAACTTGTCTGAAGGGTTCTCAGAAGGTGTGTAGACAATATTGAATGATTAGGTTTTGAAATTTTCGAATTTTCATTTCAGTATCAACAATGACTGGGGTTTTGATGATCATATTTCCTCCAATTATGGTTGTGAAGTTCACGCTTTTGACCCGAGGTAGGTGTTGTCGATTGTGAAGTTAACACATTTCACCCGAGGTAGATGTTGTCGGTTGTGAAGTTCACGCTTTAGACCTGCGGTAGATGTTGTCGATTGTGAAGTTCACGCTTTTTGACCCGAGGTAGGTGTTGTCGATTGTGAAGTTAACACTTTGACCCGAGGTAGGTGTTGCCGGTTGTGAAGTTAACACTTTTGACCCGAGGTAGGTGTTGCCGGTTGTGAAGTTAACACTTTTGACCCGAGGTAGGTGTTGCCGGTTGTGAAGTTAACACTTTTTGACCAAAGGTCAGTGTTGCCGGTTGTGAAGTTCACACGCTTTTGCCCCGAGGTAGGTGTTGTCGATTGTGAAGTTAACACTTTTGGACCCGAGGTAGGTGTTGTCGATTGTGAAGTTAACACTTTTGACCCGAGGTAACGCAATGATATTTTAAACGCTGTGATTGTAATAGATATTTAGACCATATAGGAGAGTGTTATGGTAAATCTATGATAACATTTATTTTCATTGCTTTCAATTATCATAAAGATCTTATTTACATTACAGTATGGGTGTAAGTGATCATAAAAGATCGAACAAGATCTTTTTCCACAACCTTGGGTTGTCCAATAAAAATGGAGTTATGAACGGAAATTGGAAATGTATGAATCTACAAACTATTATACATACTCTGGGCCATGAGGAGGTAAGATATATGTAACATCCATGTAAAGTATTCTTATCTAATGTTGTCACGTCAGAGAAATCTCTTTATAACCGCTTTTACGTCAGTGTTATGCTATCTTTATTCAGGCTAATATATCGCTAACCTTTATAACCGATTTTACGTCTGTGTTATGTTATCTTTATTCAGGCTAATGTATCGCTAACCTTTATAACCGATTTTACGTCTGTGTTATGTTATCTTTATTCAGGCTAATGTATCGCTAACCTTTATAACCGATTTTACGTCTGTGTTATGTTATCATTATTCAGGCTAATGTATCGCTAACCTTTATAACCGATTTTACGTCTGTGTTATGTTATCTTTATTCAGGCTAATGTATCGCTATCCTTTATATCCGATTTTACGTCTGTGTTATGTTATCTTTATTCAGGCTAATGTATCGCTAACCTTTATAACCGATTTTACGTCTGTGTTATGTTATCTTTATTCAGGCTAATGTATCGCTATCCTTTATATCCGATTTTACGTCTGTGTTATGTTATCTTTATTCAGGCTAATGTATCGCTAACCTTTATAACCGATTTTACGTCAGTATTATGTTATCTTTATTCAGGCTAATGTATCGCTAACCTTTATAACCGATTTTACGTCTGTGTTATGTTATCATTATTCAGGCTAATGTATCGCTAACCTTTATAACCGATTTTAAAACGGTGGACAACTTTAATTCATTTCTTTTAAATTTTCTTAAGGCAATACGTCATCAATGTATTTATTAGTGAAGTTCAAGGATTTTGCAAGTTGGCAAGGTCTTTGCGGTCTGCTTTGATAAAATCTTTAATTAATATAATCTTATGTGGAAGGATTAAATAAAGAGGAATAGAAGAAGTGGTGGAAATATATATGTATATATATATATATATAATATATATTCATTAATTTATGGATATGATATATGTTTTGTAATATTATATGTTTTTAATTTTTGTAAGTAAAGTTTGCATTTTTTTTTCTTTTCAAATAAGATTTAAGGTAATCTGTATTGTTGATGATAGATATAAACGATCTTAATGTCTCCGTTTTAAGTTGGGTGTATTTGTATAAAATTAACATTGCATAATGATTCTACTCTGTGTGTTTCCGACGTATACATCTTGGCTATCAGCTAGAAAGACGTGTACAGATATGTTCTTTCTACACATATGTGTGCTGACCGATTAACCTGAACGTCGGTGATATTTTTGTCTTGTTTGTTCATTCTGTGTACAAAGACGTTTGTGTAATCTGATTTACATAAATGATCAGTGTTGTTGGCTCTTAGCGTTGACCTGTTTCCCTTGGTTTGTGACAGATAATTTCGCTATACTCTATACATTAATAACTAGATTCTTTTGATATTTTTGTGTACTATCTGATCAATCAGTTACCTGACGCCCAGTCTAGGTGTAATTGTATAAGGTGGTGTATAAAGTAAGGCAGGTAACAGAGTTTTTTCCACACACACACACCTGTTTACAAATGAGACAGGATAGGACATTACCCATTATCCCTGTATCGCTAAAACGTCTGACTTATCTCTACCTTGATATTTTGTGAATTGGAGAAAATTGTAGTTCTGTTTTATAGATCATACTCTCGAAATCAATCTTGGTGTTCAAGCAGTTGTATAATTTCAACTTACGACCGAGGAATATCTTTTTTACTTAATTCAGAGAGCATACAGCCCATTTCAGAAAACAATTCTAAACCTGGTGGAAATGAATCACGTTTGAATCCTTTTCCACTAACGTCTACTTGGCAGAAAGGCTTATAGAATTCGAATAAAAATTTCAGTGTTTTTTCTGACACGTCCTTTGTTTCGTTCATTAAGAAATCGTGCTGTTGAGCATTTTGCATTTTTATTTATTATAAATCTTTTGATCATAGTAGATCCTAAATAAATAATTCTCCATTTTACATGTAGACAAAGATTTTTAATGAACAGAGGTTCTAATACAGTCCTTTTCACTTTGTGTATATTGATTTTTTTAACCTATATGATATTCCACGGTAAAGGTACAGTTGGTGGAGAATAAATCGTCCGTTTTTAGAATTGGCTGCTCCATACAATCAACTCTCTGTTAGTATCAACGATATAACGACACTATCTTAGACTCAGACAAAATGTATTAATGCTGAATTTGGTTTGGTCCAGGAAGGACAGATATTTTATGTAAATCAATCGGCATGTGCATTGTTAACGGGCGTCATTTTGGTGACAAAGAAGGAAAGTTTACTTTTTATAGCAATAACACTACAAGTCTTACTGATTATTTACTTGTAGATTCTGAATATTTTTTATGTGTGCAAACTTTTTCGTCTGGTGTGTTTAATACGTTGTCTGATCATTCACTATTATCTTTTACTCTTGAATGTAGTTGCTTGAATGATAATTGTGTTGATAAGCCATGCACAGGGACACCGTGTACAAATGTAAGATGGAATCTGGAAAATACTGACGAAATATCTAATGGTCTGAATACTGTATTAGATTAGAGAAGATGTGGATAAATGTATCACCAATTTTTGTGACATTCTGCATGACGAAGTTTTACCAAATTGCTATGTGAAAAAGGTGACAGATAATTTTAATCCTAATACATCTAAGAATAAAACCAAAATAGACGACAAACCATGGTTCTTTTAACAGTGTAAACGTTGATATATGGATTACTAACAAACTTTGTCTGATTTTAATAAATATCAGTCAGTTGAAAATCACACTATTCTCACCAGAAAAAAACTTTATATTACTGTTTTGTAGACTATAAAAAGCCTTTGAAGTAGTCTATGGAGTAAGCTAATAAAACAAGGAATTCAAGGGAAGTTATCAAATATCATAAAATCATTGTACGATAATGTCAAGTCTTGTGTCAAATATAAAGGTCATATTTCAGATTATCACCCTAACAGAATCGGCCTCTTTCAAGGGGAAATTTTATCGCCAATTTTGTATAGTCTTTTTGTTAACGATTAAGAAATCAATTTCATTAACCAAAGTTGTCCATCTGTTGAGTTAGGTATGATATCTATATTTTTATTGATGTACGCTGATGACTCGGTTCTCATAGCTGAATCACCAAGCGGGTTGCAATCCATGCTAGATACTCTGCTTATTTATAATGATAAATGGAAACTTAAACTTAATGTACTTAAAACAAAAATAGTAATTCTTCGAAATGGTGGGCGAATTAAAGATGATGAAAAATGGTTTTGCAACGATGTTAAAATTGAAGTTGTGAACAAATTTAACTATCTGGGTATGCTTTTCAATTTTAATGGTAAATTTAACAATACGCAGCAACATGCCACGGAAAAGGGGAGAAAATCGTATTTTAGACTGATAAACAAAATAAAAAATCATAAATTTAATGTTGAAACGATATGCTCAATTTTGGATACTTATGTTAGTAGTGTATTAACATATGCAAGTGAAGTGTGGGGATTCCATAAAGCTACTGATGTTGAAAAAGTACATTCATATTTTTGTAAAGAAAAAAGTAAAGAAAAAAAGAAAGTACATATCATGATTTAGTTTATTTTGAATTAGGTAGATTACCAATATATATTGTCAGAAAATTGAAAATAATGTAATTCTGGACTGAAATCAAAGATACAGATAATTGTGTGTTGAAAGCATGCTATGAACAAAGATTATTAGATAATGATGAGTGGATTGTAAATATTAAGTTAAAACTCGATAAATTAGGATTAGGGTACTTATGGAACAGCAGTCTTGACAGAAAACTAGTATACAAGTTAATTGAGAGTAAGTTTCAAGAAATCCATATTTAAGAATCGTTGAGCTATATTCGGAATTCTCCGAAAGGTTATTTATATCAACGTTTGATAGACAATTTTGGGCTGCATTATTATTTAAGGATTCTTGATTCTTGATTCAAGAAATGTATATAAAAATAAGATTGTCATCACATCAGCTCAATATTGAAAGTTGTAGATATAGGAACGTAGCCAGAGAAAATAGGGGCTGCACATTATGTAATAATAGATATATTGAAATTGAAGACGAATTTCATTTTATTTTAAAATGTCCCTTTTATGTTGATCTCCGATCTAAATATTTGAAATCATATTATTTTCGCAGACCTAGTGTGTTCAAATCAATTCAGCTTCTGAGTATAAACAATGTAAAGGAATTAAATAACCTCGGAAATTTATTCATTATGTATTTAAACGGCGATCTGAAGTATTATAAGTATATTATAAGCAAAATATTATAAATTAGATTTGCACGTAAGCGAGTGAGTACTGAGCATGTGTCCTTACAAAATGTGTGAACGTTAATGTGAGAGTGTGTGTGAGAATGTGCTTTATAATTTGGTTACATTCTGGATATGTATTTATATGAAGTTGTACATGTTTATTATACATTATTAAGCATACTCGTCAAGGGAGGTCACTCTCCATATATGGCAATTATAACATTTATGTTTATGTATGTATGTATGATATTCATGTAAACCTATGGGCTGTAAGGCTCTCGGAATAAACTTGAACTGAACAACTAAATTACCACCGGAAGGAAATAATTATTACACATGGTTGTCGCCAAAGATAGTTCATTTACGACAATGCCAAGTCAACTTATTGACAATTCTTTATTTATGATTACAGCTCCGAGTTAGAATTTCCATCCTAACTGATATTTCATTTTTGAGACGTATTCACCGTTTTACGTTAGAAAAAGTTATTTGAAATCTTGTATAAAAGGTATATACTTAGCTAGCACCTTGGATACAGTAATAGATGTTATACTTAAACGTGCATAATTATGTACTATATTTTCACAATCTCTACCAGTTATCTTTCCTTAAGGATATTGCAAAGCGATATGGGAAAATTTGACATTTTCACCGCAAATACTGATTGTTTAAAAAAATAACTGATGTTATCAAAACTTGTAATATTGTTTTAAATATATAATTTGTAAGATATTCCATGATTTTATTGATGCCATATACGTGTTTGTCATAAATGATCAACTAGCAGAGTAAATATGTGGTGAAACTGATTTCAACAACGGCCCACTGTCTTACTACTTTATCAAGCAAAGACAAATGACATACTACTGTAATACCCTACTAAAACGTAATTAGCGTATTATATTGTAAATATAGCCATCTGAAGAAAATATACCAAAATAAAAAACGCAGTCTCTCAGTTAAATACTAAGTAATGGTCAGTTTAGGTCTGTACACGTGGACACTATAGGAGAAACACACTTCCGGTAAGGAGTGTTATACGCAGTTATCGCCCCTCTCATTGCGGATTGCGGGTTTTTTCTTCATATGCCTAAAGACAGCATTTCGCTTGTACATGGAACAATGCAAAAAAATGGATGGAACAAATAATTTTTATATTTTTTTTAATAAACTGGCAAAATAACATTCTTCTCTGAAGAAATTAATTTGATCAGAACGTGCAAAAGATATCAGGAAACTACGCCATATAAATATCGATTTCACGGATATCCATGTATCAGAGTAAACACCATATCTGTAGATTATTGACGATATAGTAGTATCATTGTTGAGTCTTGAAGCACTTTAACATTGCAAATGTAACCTTGGTTTTAGAGGCCATCTGACTAACTTATTACAGCACTACAGGGTTCTCTATCTGCTTTAAGGCCTCTAAAAATTCTCGTCTGAGAACATGAGATCGACAGAGAGAAAGAAATGAAGCCTTTATCGTCAGAGAAGGTAATATCAACTTTAAAGCATTAAACTGGAAATGGAGATACATATAATGTAGCTATACTGTGTTAGCACTTCGGCTGCCTTTGGGGCTGAAGTCTCGGACAATGGTGACTACAACACGGGATATTTCATAGGAAGGTTTTATTATTTCTCTAGCGTCTTAATTCTCCATACACATTGATCCTTTTTATTTGTTACATAATGACGTCACTTCTTTATTATCTTGTTCATGAAAGGTGGTTGTGTATGAATACTTGTAAATCACAGGTAACACGTCACTTTTCATAAATCATGTTGTCGAGACTTAGCACAATGTTGACATTATTCAACCAGACAAACAGGAAATGTGTGAATCAAGTAAGCTGTGTGTGAATGGAGATTAACTAGAATACTAGTTGTGTATGAATTGAGATAATCTAGAATTCTAGCTGTGTGTGAATTGAGGTTAACTAGAGCTTCTGAATGCGATATGTTCCCCTTTTTCTACATGGAATAACGTCAGCATCCTTGTCTGTTTTCTATTTTCAGAGAATTATTGACATTGTGAAAATGGACATTGAAGGAAGTGAATGGCCCGCTATGGACAGTTTCATACCGTCAGGGATACTGAAAAATATCAGACAGTTATATTTTGAATTTCATTCAAGTATCAAACCCACCAACGAATACGGGAAAAGACTAGCCAATTTACAGAAACTCTATGATAATGGGTTTCGTTTGTTTTGGGGTCATCCGAACCAAGTGCAAGTTAACCTCGGATATTACGAAGGTCGTCAAAAAACAGCTTGTTATGAGGAATATTATATCAATGTCAAATTAAAACGTTCGGTATAGAGGTATTAACTGTAATCCTTTGTGACGATTCACTTCACATTGCAGAAGTTCCTCAGGAATCATCCAACTCAGCATCTAATTGTCTACACACAACGTGATATACCTGTAGTGAAGTTATATACTAATCTACACATGGAAAAACAGAACGAAAAAATCGACATATTCAGAACATCTGAATTCTCACTAAAAGTGATGAAAAGAGGGTAAAAATTGTACAAAGCTGATATTTACTCGGAAGCCTTTGAAAACATACAAGGAAAATACGACCATTTTTGTTCCGGAAGGGTTAACGTCTTTTAAATCTTGGTCAATTCAAGTAAGATATACATCTACATATAAAATATATCACTTTAGATTAGGTTTAAAACAATCAAATTATCAGGCACGTTAACTAGCATCGGACACATCCAGCTTTCTTTAGCAAAAAGAAATGTGGGAAACCTCCGTATAACACATGGAGGATATGATAGGGGTGTCATGGAGGATTTCCTGATACAAAACAATAACGAGATAACAAGAGGGCACAATTTTCTATTATTAAAAAGTAGGGGCAGACTAAATCTGAGGAAGTCTTCTTTCTGTGAACTGGTGGTAAACCACTGGAATTCACTTCCTAATGCCGTTGCAACGTCACCAACAATCAAAACTTTCGAATCCCGATTTGATAATCAGTGGAGGCAAACTGAATGTGTTTATAATCATGAATTAG
The DNA here is from genome assembly GCF_031769215.1 of Ylistrum balloti. NCBI lineage: Eukaryota > Metazoa > Mollusca > Bivalvia > Pectinida > Pectinidae > Ylistrum > Ylistrum balloti. Next base: position 1,409,769 of record NW_026782224.1, on the reverse strand, counting down.
ACAATATCACACTGATCCATATTCTGAATACTAATTCTTTTAAACTCTGATCTGGATATATATATATTTAATAAGCCTGCGTCCAGTATATCATTATTATTATTACCCGGAGACCCTGTCTGTCTTTGGTAGTACTGTTGTTGTATGCCTAGTTCTCATTGAGAACATTACTTACTTGGATTGACCGACACAAGTAGCCAAACTCCTCCTTGTGTTTTATCTTGAGTAACCGTGTACGTTTTTCTTTCGTTCAGATTTTGCCCTTGTTTCTTAAGATTTTAGTTCGCATTGAGATTCTGTTCACGTGGTGGTATTTTCTTTGTTGCCTTCAGTTGTCGACATCTTGAATGAAAACCACGACATATTAACACCATAGGATGTGAAAGCAAGGAGATTGCTGGAAAACTCACAATAGAGAAATCATACGGCTTTGTGGAAAGCTGTCCGTTTTAGTGTCGTACCAGGTGTAGTATTATGAGATCGAGATAAACTGTTGATGTTTTAGTGTCGTTCTAGGTGTAGTATTACGATATTGAGATAAGCGGCTGATGTTTTAGTGTCGTTCTAGGTATAGTATTATGAGATCGAGATATAAGCGGCTGAGGTTTCAGTGTCGTTCTAGGTATAGTATTATGAGATCGAGATATAAGCGGCTGAGGTTTCAGTGTCGTTCTAGGTATAGTATTATGAGATCGAGATATAAGCGGCTGAGGTTTCAGTGTCGTTCTAGGTATAGTATTATGAGATCGAGATATAAGCGGCTGAGGTTTCAGTGTCGTTCTAGGTATAGTATTATGAGATCGAGATATAAGCGGCTGAGGTTTTAGTGTCGTTCTAGGTGTAGTATTTTTAGTGTCGTACTAGGTATAGTATTATGAGATCGAGATATAAGCGGCTGAGGTTTCAGTGTCGTTCTAGGTATAGTATTATGAGATCGAGATATAAGCGGCTGAGGTTTCAGTGTCGTTCTAGGTATAGTATTATGAGATCGAGATATAAGCGGCTGAGGTTTTAGTGTCGTTCTAGGTATAGTATTATGAGATCGAGATATACGCGGCTGAGGTTTCAGTGTCGTTCTAGGTATAGTATTACGAGATCGAGATATAAGCGGCTGAGGTTTCAGTGTCGTTCTAGGTATAGTATTATGAGATCGAGATATAAGCGGCTGAGGTTTTAGTGTCGTTCTAGGTATAGTATTATGAGATCGAGATATAAGCGGCTGAGGTTTTAGTGTCGTTCTAGGTATAGTATTACGAGATCGAGATATAAGCGGCTGAGGTTTCAGTGTCGTTCTAGGTATAGTATTATGAGATCGAGATATAAGCGGCTGAGGTTTCAGTGTCGTTCTAGGTATAGTATTATGAGATCGAGATATAAGCGGCTGAGGTTTTAGTGTCGTTCTAGGTGTAGTATTTTTAGTGTCGTACTAGGTATAGTATTATGAGATCGAGATATAAGCGGCTGAGGTTTCAGTGTCGTTCTAGGTATAGTATTATGAGATCGAGATATAAGCGGCTGAGGTTTCAGTGTCGTTCTAGGTATAGTATTATGAGATCGAGATATAAGCGGCTGAGGTTTCAGTGTCGTTCTAGGTATAGTATTATGAGATCGAGATATAAGCGGCTGAGGTTTCAGTGTCGTTCTAGGTATAGTATTATGAGATCGAGATATAAGCGGCTGAGGTTTCAGTGTCGTTCTAGGTATAGTATTATGAGATCGAGATATAAGCGGCTGAGGTTTCAGTGTCGTTCTAGGTATAGTATTATGAGATCGAGATATAAGCGGCTGAGGTTTCAGTGTCGTTCTAGGTATAGTATTATGAGATCGAGATATAAGCGGCTGAGGTTTCAGTGTCGTTCTAGGTATAGTATTATGAGATCGAGATATAAGCGGCTGAGGTTTTAGTGTCGTTCTAGGTGTAGTATTTTTAGTGTCGTACTAGGTATAGTATTATGAGATCGAGATATAAGCGGCTGAGGTTTCAGTGTCGTTCTAGGTATAGTATTATGAGATCGAGATATAAGCGGCTGAGGTTTCAGTGTCGTTCTAGGTATAGTATTATGAGATCGAGATATAAGCGGCTGAGGTTTCAGTGTCGTTCTAGGTATAGTATTATGAGATCGAGATATAAGCGGCTGAGGTTTCAGTGTCGTTCTAGGTATAGTATTATGAGATCGAGATATAAGCGGCTGAGGTTTCAGTGTCGTTCTAGGTATAGTATTATGAGATCGAGATATAAGCGGCTGAGGTTTCAGTGTCGTTCTAGGTATAGTATTATGAGATCGAGATATAAGCGGCTGAGGTTTCAGTGTCGTTCTAGGTATAGTATTATGAGATCGAGATATAAGCGGCTGAGGTTTCAGTGTCGTTCTAGGTATAGTATTATGAGATCGAGATATAAGCGGCTGAGGTTTTAGTGTCGTTCTAGGTATATTTTTAGTATTATAGATTATGATCGAGATATAAGCGGCTGAGGTTTCAGTGTCGTTCTAGGTATAGTATTACGAGATCGAGATATAAGCGGCTGAGGTTTCAGTGTCGTTCTAGGTATAGTATTATGAGATCGAGATATAAGCGGCTGAGGTTTTAGTGTCGTTCTAGGTGTAGTATTTTTAGTGTCGTACTAGGTATAGTATTATGAGATCGAGATATACGCGGCTGAGGTTTCAGTGTCGTTCTAGGTATAGTATTATGAGATCGAGATATAAGCGGCTGAGGTTTCAGTGTCGTTCTAGGTATAGTATTATGAGATCGAGATATAAGCGGCTGAGGTTTTAGTGTCGTTCTAGGTGTAGTATTTTTAGTGTCGTACTAGGTATAGTATTATGAGATCGAGATATAAGCGGCTGAGGTTTCAGTGTCGTTCTAGGTATAGTATTATGAGATCGAGATATAAGCGGCTGAGGTTTCAGTGTCGTTCTAGGTATAGTATTATGAGATCGAGATATAAGCGGCTGAGGTTTCAGTGTCGTTCTAGGTATAGTATTATGAGATCGAGATATAAGCGGCTGAGGTTTCAGTGTCGTTCTAGGTATAGTATTATGAGATCGAGATATAAGCGGCTGAGGTTTCAGTGTCGTTCTAGGTATAGTATTATGAGATCGAGATATAAGCGGCTGAGGTTTCAGTGTCGTTCTAGGTATAGTATTATGAGATCGAGATATAAGCGGCTGAGGTTTCAGTGTCGTTCTAGGTATAGTATTATGAGATCGAGATATAAGCGGCTGAGGTTTCAGTGTCGTTCTAGGTATAGTATTACGAGATCGAGATATAAGCGGCTGAGGTTTCAGTGTCGTTCTAGGTATAGTATTACGAGATCGAGATATAAGCGGCTGAGGTTTCAGTGTCGTTCTAGGTATAGTATTACGAGATCGAGATATAAGCGGCTGAGGTTTCAGTGTCGTTCTAGGTATAGTATTATGAGATCGAGATATAAGCGGCTGAGGTTTCAGTGTCGTTCAAGGTATAGTATTATGAGATCGAGATATAAGCGGCTGAGGTTTCAGTGTCGTTCTAGGTATAGTATTATGAGATCGTGATATAAGCGGCTGAGGTTTCAGTGTCGTTCTAGGTATAGTATTATGAGATCGAGATATAAGCGGCTGAGGTTTCAGTGTCGTTCTAGGTATAGTATTATGAGATCGAGATATAAGCGGCTGAGGTTTCAGTGTCGTTCTAGGTATAGTATTATGAGATCGAGATATAAGCGGCTGAGGTTTTAGTGTCGTTCTAGGGATAGTATTATGAGATCGAGATATAAGCAGCTGAGGTTTCAGTGTCGTTCTAGGTATAGTATTGTTATGAGGGTTTCTGCTGGGTTCTGTAACCTGAAGTATACCACAAGGCTTCTTTGAGTTTCCAAATATCAATCTTTATTCATCAAATGCTGCGCCCAAAGTGACACAGCTCAACTTTGGAAACACTAGTATACCCCAAAATGGTGAGAAGTTAGATTAGCCAATCAAATTTTGATTCTTGATTACCTATCCAATCAAAAGTCATATTTTTCTCATGTATTAGCGTTAAGTCTAACTGCGCTTGACAAGCGTCCTATACATGTCATAATTTGCTCTACGTAAATCCAACGTAAGCGTAAAGTCTACAATAATACCTAGCTCAATTAACGCCTATTGTAACACACGGTGGTGTCAACAAGTAACCATATAAACTGGTTTGACAATTTCTTTGATTGTAGAAATGAATACTGTTCCGAAGAGCTATAAGTGAATTGTAACAACATCTTAGAATTTTGTATAGAACAAAATCTCTGCCAAGACCTCTAAATTGAGCTTTACCTGACATCTTTTGTAATAGAACTTGACAAATAAACTAGCCACTACTTCTAGCCTCACAGTTATACAATTAAAGTATTTTCCGCATTCTTTTACAATACAGCATTTTGTAACATGGAACAGTTTAAAATTCTATTTCTAAATTAAAGTTTTACTTTAAATAAAAATATGCAAAGTTTTTATTTGGATAAATTAATTTACTTAATTTATTCAAAATAACTTTAATAAAAGGCGTGATAGTATTATGAGATCGAGATAAGCGGCTGAGGTTTTAGTGTCGTTCTAGGTATAGTATTATGAGATCGAGATAAGCGGTTGAGGTTTTAGTGTCGTTCTAGGTGTAGTATTACGATATCGAGATAAGCGGCTGAGGTTTTAGTGTCGTTCTAGGTATAGTATTATGAGATCGAGATATAAGCGGCTGAGGTTTCAGTGTCGTTCTAGGTATAGTATTATGAGATCGAGATATAAGCGGCTGAGGTTTTAGTGTCGTTCTAGGTATAGTATTATGAGATCGAGATATAAGCGGCTGAGGTTTTAGTGTCGTTATAGGTGTAGTATTACGAGATCGAGATATAAGCGGCTGAGGTTTCAGTGTCGTTCGAGGTGTAGTATTACGAGATCGAGATATAAGCGGCTGAGGTTTCAGTGTCGTTCGAGGTGTAGTATTACGAGATCGAGATATAAGCGGCTGAGGTTTTAGTGGGAATAGTGAATAAAACAGTGAATCAAACCTGTAATTCCACATGTTAGTCCCAGAACAATGGTTACCGGTCAACATGTCTATATTGACTTCTAACGTCAGGGCTCATTACTGTTCGGTAGTTTCCGGTCGTTACTCGACAATTTTCGCCATCAAGCAATATTGGCTTTATTGATTCGTTTTCTAAGATATCAATACTAGAAGGTTTAACAAAACATGTGTTGCCTGAGGCCGAACAGTTTAGTTCACTGGTTTAACAAAACATGTGTTGCCTGAGGCCGAACAGTTTAGTTCACTGGTTTAACAAAACACGTGTTGTCTGAGGCTGAACAGTTTAGTTCACTGGTTTAACAAAACGTGTTGCCTGAGGCCGAACAGTTTAGTTCACTGGTATAACAAAACATGTGTTGAAGTCAAACCCAGTCAACAAATGTACAATACGATACAATACGTTACAATACGATACAATACAAATATAATACAATACAAATACAATACAAATACAAGAAAAATACGTTATAATACCAATACGATACAATACAAATACAATACAATACGATACAATACAAATACAATACAATACGATAAGATACAATACAATAAGATACGATGAGATACACTTGACAACATTAGCTAAGGAGAGTTATTATTACAACTTAATAGTATCTATATACACAATAACAAAGAATGTATAATAGTAAAAAAACTATAAACTTATAACGGGATTATATGGTCAGACGTGTTAATTAAAAATCAACGCAAGTACTTATACACACATACTATTTTACTCTAGATTAGGTACAAACATTCTGTACATAATGTACTTATGTACTGGACGGACAAATCGAACAAGTACAGAATGAGCCGTCCAGATCCATCTCTCCACTAGAATTTTCCACGTTCCTGTATTTGTGTTTGGAAGACTGTATCACATACGAGATAAATGATACAGATATTTGTCAATACGTTGATTGGCTCGTTTAATAAAGGACACCAATATCGATTTTTTGATGAAGTCTAGCTATGATTTTATGTCTTGATATGAATTGAATCACATTGAATAAAACATGTAATTAGTTTGGTAATATTTCCACTAGCAGTCGTTAATGGTTGACATTTTTACGTCCACTTTCACCGATGTAATCAGTGTTCAGCAGACGCTTGTAGTAAGACTTGCTTCGGTCGTTTCGGTACGTTGCTAGAGTCGAGCTAGTTCTTCGGAACAGATTGTCGCACAGCATAACCCGAGTGTCCCTCCGGCACTATCGAAGGAGCTTGATCGGTCCGAAGCCACCGCTACTGTGCGTTAATAGTGTAAGTGTTTAAACAGTTTTATTCACATAAAATGCACATCAACAAAGAATGAGTGTCACACAGATCTGTGTTACCAAACTACCGCTCACGAAGACCCGGAAGATTGGCCAAATGCTCAGATTTGACACACAAGTTTGTTGGTTGATAGATTTCACATCTGTACCGTTCGCTGGCTTTGGTCAAAAGAGGGCAAAACAGGGGCAGTAAATCTGCCCGATAATCCAAACATTCCTCTCCGTTTTTTTTAGATCGAACACTAAATGTCAAAATAAAATTATCAGGTTTCAAATGAAACCACACTGATTAACAGTTAGCTACTTGCAAATATGATTTTAACCATAGTTCGCGAAGTAAAAGAGACCGTCCCAGGACGCGAATATAACTAAATTGCATAGCCTGTCAAGTAAGGAGGTCATTTCATTCGACGCCCAGATTACAGTCACTCTGGTAGGGCTCTCATCCTTCCCATCAGCGTCACACTGGTCAAGGCTGGTGTCCGAGTCACTGTCGGTGGTTTCCATAGCATTATAAATGCCAGTACTTGCAGTCGCCTTGGCATCCTGTGTATTGGAGTCATCATCCGAGGGGACAGCTGCTGGTCCACTTGATCCAACAACACTCGCTTAGCTCATGCTAACCATAATGGAAGTGTTCCATCAGTACACAGTTGGAATGTAAAGGCTGACAGCTTTCTTTTCCTTCACAAGAACCTTCTTTGTTTCTGCCAATTCCTGACCTTCCTCCTCTTCGTGGACCTCTGCCCGGTCAGTTGACATGGCCCCTAGGAGTTTAACGGTTCTTCATCACTGTTGTTCACAGTCCGCTTTGAAGTGACTATATTTCCCGCAAGCATAACTTCGCGATTATCTTTGGAGTTTGGTGACTGACTTCTTGGAGAAGGTGGTGGACTTTTAGATCGATTATCTCTCCTTATTCCTCTTGTACCCAAATTGTAGGAATTTAGTTTCACGGTCAGGTCTTTCAACACTGACGTCAGTTCTGACAACTCTGATGTTGACTTTTTACTCTGTACCTGCTGAACGTTTGGAGGACATTCATCACTATCAAAACATTCATCCATATCTGCAAAGCTCACTTGTCGAGCTCCATAAGAAGGCCTAGATCCAAACAACAGCTTCCTATTGTGTACAGCTTCTTTAACGTAGTGTAGAGCTTTGTAAATCGATTTAGGATTCTTGGCCATAGCTGTATTTGCAGCTTCCTTATCCCTGTAAGCCCTCAAGAATACCTCTACCGCTATCTGATCAATGGTCCTTTTGTCGGCTCCTGGTAGCCCATCCATAGCAAGGAAATGTACCCTTTGCGAGAACTCAGCAAGAGATTCAGAGTTATAGATGTCTTCGCGCTTGGGTAGGGGCTTCTTTCTTACTGAACCGCTTTGAGAGTATTTTACAAAGCTGGTCATAACTGTTATGCTTTAGTGCCTTGTCCCTTAAGCAGTCTATCAACAGTTCCTTTATTTCCTTCCTGTGCCACCCGTACCTTTTAGCTTGTCTCTCATGCTGATAAAGGAAAGAATCCCAATCGCTCTCACCGGTACCAGTAAATGTTGGAGCCCTAGGAGGTGCTGGACTCCTCCGTGACGGCCTCGATCTATGCCGACCTCGATGGTAATCAGAGCTGCTGTCGCTATCAGAATCTGAATCAGATCACGATGACGTAGATGAGCTTCTGTGACGACTATATTACCTATATCTGACTTTACTTTTAGATCTGTGGCTTCTCTCTCTCTCTCTCTTCCTAGACATGTGTCCCTGAGACTTACCTTGCTCAAGGTCTAGCCCCAGACTGGCCGGATTCTCTAGAGTTTTACCAGTATCCATTAACAAAGTCTGCATAGATGGCGCTGTTGCAGTCTCTACTGGCTTGTTGAAATTAGACATCGGTGTTGAGGAAGATCTGGAAATAGAAACACTTTCCGTAGCTACAGTAACGAACCCGGTATCATAGCTTGGGTAAGGACTACTCTCATAAGGAGGGCGCGGTGGCGTTGTGAAATAAGGTCCAGACAAAGTAGTGACCCAGGTTGTAGAAACAAAACAACGACGATTGACTTTTGTATAGTAAAAATTAAGGACAGCAATTGAAGTCATGGAAAAATATCGTTGTGGATGAGTGAATACTTTTTATGTACAGTTAAGCCTACAATACAGAATTTTCACCAATAGAAATAGCGACAACTAACATACACCCCTTAGTTACCACGTATGACCATTTTTGTATGGTTTCTCTCCTAATTATGTTTTGGAATGTCTGTTAAATTCAATAACATAATCTACAACATATCACAGAATGGTAGTCATGACTTTCACGTGTTGTGTTGTGTATTAAATTTCTCTTGAAATGCATAATTATATTTCTCACTTGTATATCTCAAAATTGCTCATATGTCAACGTCACTTCTGTACATCTAGAAATACAAAAATAAATCCCCTGGAGAACCCCATACCCCCTACGACATTCTGTCGGGCGTCCACACTCATTTTTGCCTGGCTACGCGCTTGTAAACCCACCGATCGATTTCACCATGTATATATATACACACACACCGACGACTTTAAACAGCAGTGGTCAATCGACAACAACTGAGACAGGTAAGGCGCTTGATCAAGGGGTTTATTGGCCGCCCACTACACACGTGACACCGTAACAATTTTTTGTTTTGGTTTACGTTGCCCGAGGGTTACAGCACGGCACAGAGGACTCGAAAGAGTTCTTTCGTGTCTGTGAAGCAGTTGTTACATATAACATTGTATTTAGGAATTTGCCTATGTAACACTAGTAATTTTGTTCTGTAGGTACAAGCGCAGTCCGCCATGGATAAATGGAAGTGTATGTGTGTTGGTGTTATTTTGTTCCTATTTATCGCGTTGGTTTCGGTTCATCACAGTACAACCGATTCTAGTTATACAATTAGCCAACGGGAGCCTAGTTTCCAACAGTCTTCTCTCCAAATCAGCAACGACGAATTCGGAGTGGAGGTATGTATAGTTCCTTTACTGATCACCTCAACATCTAAGTTTTAAATACTTAGAATATAATGTATTTGTATGATGTTTAGTTAAAAAATCAGTGTTTGTTTATAAAATTAAAGCAGTATAAATGTACACGTCATATAAAGTAACGCTCAATATCAGTGCATTCCAGTGTTACTCGGCGTCCAGTGGTTTGAGTGCTTCCTTCCTTTATCAAAACTATTTTTAGTTTGACATAACATGTTTGATTTGAGGCGTTAATAGTGTAATGCGGCCGTGATTCCGGACCGCCGGACCGGTTTCCATTTTATGTGTTGGACATTGTTGATGTTTTTCGGGTTGTTCGTCGAGTTTTACTGCCATTAAAGGTTGACAAAACTCTGACGAGTTAGCTTATAATTGCACAGGCATCCTACAAATACTCAAGCACAACAATAGTTTCTTTCAATACCGGATTTACAGTGTGAACAGAAAAAAAAATAAAAAGTATATATCTTATATAATATGTAGTATGAGATATCTGATATAGTGTATTTCCACATTTCACATATCGCTTAATTGTTTTATTATCATAGGTTTCGCGGTTCGTTTGTTCAGAATGAAACACAACAGACACATGTGTGAACATCAAAGTAGTAAACTTTCTCATCCAACACACACCATCAATTAGTATAGCGTTAATTCATCGTACTACTCATGTACAGTTAAGTCGTTTCTTTTCTTGTTACTCATAATGATAAATGTTGATAACTTTGATAATTCCTTGTTGTTTACAGATTTCATAAGCTAAATCAGTCTAAATATACTGGGTCTATTACATTGATATTTCTTAAAAACGTTTCATTGAATATACGAATCGTTGACAATTGAGTATAAAATCAAATTGATTTTCATTGTTACCAACAGACCAACTAACGAGCATCAAACACGTCCTCCAGCTTCATATCATTTTCTGCCAGTAAACTTGCAAAAACTCGTGATAATTGGAACAGTGGAACAGTCCTTTGAATATCGAATCAACTGCGACATGTAAACATCATAGGTTGGGGGGAGGGGGAAATCAGAAAAAAGAAAATTGTAATCCTTATGCTTAAGTTTGTTTTGGCTAAAAGATTTAGGAGTGACAGGGCTAATGGATCGAAGTATCTGTTCTCTTGATAAATGAAGATAGTCATTGGTGCAAACATTTTAAATATTTGCAGCTAATTTACTGTTTAAAGACGATACACAACATTATCACTATTCTTTCATATATGAGACATGTTAGTTAAATCGCAATATCATTCATTTACAATTTTAATTTTGAGATATTTTGCCTCAAATAAAAAAAGGAGCTTGCAAAATACACAATAAGGCCCGAAAACAATGTTTACAGACAATAACATACAAGTAAATTAAATTAGTTTTTCAAGATTTAACTGAATAGGATCAGGCAATTATAATTATGAACACATCACTGTATTGAAAACACGAAAAAAAAAAAAACCAAAAAAACAAAAACAAAAATTATAAAAGAAACAAATTTTTCTTTAAGAACGCCAACAATAATGCTAAAATATTTCAATTCTTATCAAATTATTTACTGGAAGTTTGACAGCTGCATTGATTTCAGCTTTGGAAAAACTGATGCAACTGCAGCATTGTAGTAATATTACATATTGTGTACTCAAATTTGGTACAATTCATTATTCAAATCATGTAATGTAACTTTTTACAAGGTAATACTAGTTCTTGTAGAAACTGCCATATATACAGGACACGTTTTTTTCAGTTTAATTTCAAGAACTTGTTTGATTTATAATGGTGATAGTTTTTCACCTTCTTGGATCGATCGGAGCTTCTTTGGTTTGATTAATTAATAACTGATTAAAAAAAAGTAGTTTCTCAATCACTAGGTAAGGTGAGTTGAAGGAAAGAGAAACTTGTATTTGAGAATGTGGCAGTTTATATGTCACGTTTCTCAAGTAATTGTGTACAGTATGTTGGCCATAACGTATGTTAATCCAAACTTTAAAAAATAAAAAAAATAAATAAATGAAATAAAATAAAAAATAAAGAAAGGAATCGATTGTTTTTAATACACAAAACAAGCATGCCCATTCACTTATGTACTCATTTGATAAACAAGATTATACAATAACATGACAAATAAACGACTGTCAAAGATTTGATTCGCACCACGCATTCTTCAGTGGACATGATACTGTGTCGTTTGTATTTTCGAGCTTTAAATAACGAAACCAAAGACATACTGATTCAAAGCTGAATCAGAATATAAAGGCTTATGTGTGTTCTGGCAATAGTAATTTAATGAACCATACCATGTCACATTCCTTTCGGTACGACAACCGATAGCGTCCCTGTTGTGTTTACTGAAAGAAATGAGTTTTGAAGAAAGAGTAGGTCTCTGTCCCCTGGGACCAGAGGAACAGGTCCAATAGAAAAAAATACATTTTGTACGAAGCGTAGGTTTCAACCCCCTTGGGGCCACATGAGGGGAGGAATCCCAACAGGGGAATTATAATTCCCATGTTAATTTAGTTCATTTTCATATCATTGTTTTGGACCATCAACAATTCATTTGGATCTTTGATTATCTGAAATGTTCGGTTGAAGGGCCCCCACTGATGACAACATAAAGGATTATCGTGAGCCTAATAACCAAAAACTCGTACCAGTTATAACCCTTATATCTTATGTTTGTATGTGTTTACTTGTTCCATTATATCAACAATATGGTTAGTATACTATTATATCTGATTTAAGATCAATCCTGGTCTGTCAGTGTGTCACTGATCTTATATCATCCTGTACATGTAGCTATATGTCTTTTGCTAATAGGTATTATTCAACGATGGTTCGCTATAATGTTCAGGGTTTGTTATGTAAAATAGATACTGTGACTGAGTTTGAAGACTTTGAACGGTTTTAAGTTAATTTAGCTGTAAATCTCCTCTTCTGCTTCGGCCATGCCGTTGTTTCTGTTATGGTATCAATTTTACACAATCATGCTGGTTATCTGCTGTTTTACGTCACTATCATAAACATTCACGTGAATCGTATCACACCGCACGCTACAAACCGTCATATTTTAGCCTTTGTTTCTACGAAATGTACTTTACAGTCTAGCTACCAAGGATTTATGTTTTATATGAATATGAACTATATTTGATATTATCAGGTGATAAACAGCCTAATCCCAGTACATTGTCACCAACATCTCCACCCTCTACCGATTCCAGCATCCTATCGTCTGCCCTTACTTATGACATTTCCTTGCTTTCAGTTCGAATTGTTTCATCATACTGTTCTTGACTTCGATGAAATTCGGCTTAAGGACACCGACTGTACGCAAGAACATTCTTCGTTTTCACACTCCATTCACCAATTTAGATCAGATGGACTTGGGCATTATGTCTCTGTAAGGGACGATGGAAATGTTAAACGCAGGCAAGATCTCTAGATCACGTCACTTGATTTTGTTACTTGGAGAATATATAACAGACTTGCAAGCTCCCCAACATCACTCTGGAAAAATATTGAACTCTCTGTAGATCTTTTAATGCTAACTGTGATAATCATTTCACATACGCGGTGACCAGTTATAGCCTTGTACAGATGGTCTCAGAACCCATTTGTTATACCGGTACACTTAATTCATTCATATATCTGGTTCGAGTTAATTATATTTATATTGTTAAAGATGTTATTGCTAGATAATTTTAAGTTTAGACAATATGTTCGACCAACCTCTCAGATACCACTGCCTTATTTCTTGTTTCTTATGCTTTCCTAAAACACACTCTCCTTCTTTCAAACGACATATATGGCTCTTACACTGTGGTGACTATAACACAATAAACTAAGAAATAGACAAATCGACTGATGCATTTAATGAGGCTATATGAAATATTGCACGTGAATGCATTCCTCATAGATATGTAACGATTAGACAAAATTATCCTCCATCGACGTGTACCACTCCGAAAACTCATTCGTAAACTTAGACGGCTACATTGAAAGGATAAAAAATAAAATACGGTCGTTGTTTGGAAAAGTTTTTAGACTATTCATAATAAATGTGTTAACTGTGTGAGTCAAGTCAAGTCTAGGTTTTATAACGAGATTTCTTCTAAACATAACCAAAGGGATTGATGAAAAATGACCCTGTGTGTTATGGACGCTAATTTCTACAAATCCTAGATACCTAGTATTAACCATGATGGTTGTCGGTATCATTCCAGTAATACTGAGGCTTTCAATACTTATTTGTATTCTCAATCTGTAGGGAACGACTCAGGAATTCCTACTCCAGTTGGTCCTGGTCTTATAAGTTCACACCTACTCAAAGCAGTTAGTCCTGATCTCATGTGTCCACACCTACTCAAAGCAGTTTGTCCTGATCTCATGTGTCAACACCTACTCAAAGCAGTTAGTCCTGATCTCATGTGTCAACACCTACTCAAAGCAGTTAGTCCTGATCTCATGTGTCAACACCTACTCAAAGCAGTTAGTCCTGATCTCATGTGTCTACACCTACTCAAAGCAGTTTGTCCTGATCCCATGTGTCTACACCTACTCAAAGCAGTTAGTCCTGATCTCATGTGTCTACACCTACTCAAAGCAGTTAGTCCTGATCCCATGTGTCTACACCTACTCAAAGCAGTTAGTCCTGATCCCATGTGTCAACACCTACTCAAAGCAGTTTGTCCTGATCCCATGTGTCCACACCTACTCAAAGCAGTTTGTCCTGATCCCATGTGTCCACACCTACTCAAAGCAGTTTGTCCTGATCCCATGTGTCCACACCTACTCAAAGCAGTTTGTCCTGATCCCATGTGTCCACACCTACTCAAAGCAGTTTGTCCTGATCCCATGTGTCCACACCTACTCAAAGCAGTTTGTCCTGATCCCATGTGTCCACACCTACTCAAAGCAGTTTGTCCTGATCCCATGTGTCCACACCTACTCAAAGCAGTTTGTCTGATTTGTCCTGACCCATGTGTCCACACCTACTCAAAGCAGTTTGTCCTGATCCCATGTGTCCACACCTACTCAAAGCAGTTTGTCCTGATCCCATGTGTCTACACCTACTCAAAGCAGTTAGTCCTGATACCATGTGTCCACACCTACTCAAAGCAGTTTGTCCTGATCCCATGTGTCAACACCTACTCAAAGCAGTTAGTCCTGATCCCATGTGTCCACACCTACTCAAAGCAGTTTGTCCTGATCCCATGTGTCTACACCTACTCAAAGCAGTTTGTCCTGATCCCATGTGTCTACACCTACTCAAAGCAGTTTGTCCTGATCCCATGTGTCTACACCTACTCAAAGCAGTTTGTCCTGATCCCATGTGTCTACACCTACTCAAAGCAGTTAGTCCTGATCCCATGTGTCTACACCTACTCAAAGCAGTTAGTCCTGATCTCATGTGTCTACACCTACTCAAAGCAGTTAGTCCTGATCCCATGTGTCTACACCTACTCAAAGCAGTTAGTCCTGATCCCATGTGTCTACACCTACTCAAAGCAGTTAGTCCTGATACCATGTGTCCACACCTACTCAAAGCACACCTACTCAAAGCAGTTAGTCCTGATACCATGTGTCCACACCTACTCAAAGCAGTTTGTCCTGACCCATGTGTCTACACCTACTCAAAGCAGTTAGTCCTGATACCATGTGTCCACACCTACTCAAAGCAGTTTGTCCTGACCCATGTGTCTACACCTACTCAAAGCAGTTTGTCCTGATCCCATGTGTCCACACCTACTCAAAGCAGTTTGTCCTGACCCATGTGTCAACACCTACTCAAAGCAGTTTGTCCTGATCCCATGTGTCTACACCTACTCAAAGCAGTTTGTCCTGATACCATGTGTCTACACCTACTCAAAGCAGTTTGTCCTGACCCATGTGTCTACACCTACTCAAAGCAGTTTGTCCTGACCCATGTGTCTACACCTACTCAAAGCAGTTAGTCCTGATACCATGTGTCCACACCTACTCAAAGCAGTTAGTCCTGATACCATGTGTCTACACCTACTCAAAGCAGTTTGTCCTGATACCATGTGTCTACACCTACTCAAAGCAGTTTGTCCTGATCCCATGTTAGTCCTGATACATGTGTCCTACTCAAAGCAGTTAGTCCTGATCCCATGTGTCTACACCTACTCAAAGCAGTTTGTCCTGATCCCATGTGTCTACACCTACTCAAAGCAGTTTGTCCTGATCCCATGTGTCTACACCTACTCAAAGCAGTTTGTCCTGATCCCATGTGTCCACACCTACTCAAAGCAGTTTGTCCTGATCCCATGTGTCCACACCTACTCAAAGCAGTTTGTCCTGATCCCATGTGTCCACACCTACTCAAAGCAGTTTGTCCTGATCCCATGTGTCCACACCTACTCAAAGCAGTTAGTCCTGATACCATGTGTCCACACCTACTCAAAGCAGTTTGTCCTGATCCCATGTGTCCACACCTACTCAAAGCAGTTTGTCCTGATCCCATGTGTCCACACCTACTCAAAGCAGTTTGTCCTGATCCCATGTGTCTACACCTACTCAAAGCAGTTTGTCCTGATCCCATGTGTCTACACCTACTCAAAGCAGTTAGTCCTGATCTCATGTGTCTACACCTACTCAAAGCAGTTTGTCCTGATCCCATGTGTCTACACCTACTTCTAAATGATTGGCTGATTTTTTTTTAATAAAACGGAGTGTCTTGTAGTGAGTAAAAAAAACAAACCTTTTCATCCGCTTCTCCATTATAACAACACTCCGGTTTCTGAAGTGACTCCTCACCAACACATTGGTGTTAGTATCTCTGACAAAACGGATTGGAAACATCACGTCCACAACAGTCTGAAACATCACGTCCACAACATTCTGAAACATCACGTCCACAACAGTCTGAAACATCACGTCCACAACAGTCTGAAACATCACGTCCACAACAGTCTGAAACATCACGTCCACAACAGTCTGAAAGGAGACGTAAACATAAAAATTCATAGAATCATTCATGAACTGACCCCTAACTATTTAACTGATATACTAACTTATCGAATTAATGAATTGCATGCTCATAATACCCGTCAGTATATTGCTAACATACAGGATAAAACCAGTAGAAAATTCTTGAAAATTGAATATTCCCAAATGGTACTTCACTGGTAAACGAATGGGGTAAATCAATCATGTTTAAAATGTAGTTCTCTTTCAGATCATCATTTTTCGAAAAAATATATTGATAACCCTATATTGAAGCCATCAAACACAATCTCCTAGTGTACTGAATAAAGCATGCTACACCGTCAATGTATTAATCGGATCAATAACTTGTCCTTATACCTTTATCCTCACGATATTCTTACGTACAAACTTTCATCGTTAAAAAGTAAACGCGTTCATTTTGTATATTTGTTTACAGTTGCCATTACTTTACGGGGGTATATGAACGTTATGTACTTTCCTATTCTTTCATGAAATTCTGTCTATTTCATCACTGCTACCCTTCTCTTTACCCATTCTTCATCCCATATTCTTTTCTCCTCTTTAACCACATAACTGAAAATGTAACACATGTATTTATTGTTGTTACTGCATATGTGCATTATTATCATTTTCCCTAATACCACGACAGAATTACAAATTCTCTTCTGATTTCTACAACATGTGACCTTCGCCGCGGGTGTCATATTGAGCTGTATATATACGTCGCATGACTCACTTTCGGTAGCAGTACACAGTTTCTCGGTGTGGTCATGGGGTGATTTTTTTGTTCATTAGATTACCCCATTATAAGGGTTTTAATTAAAATTCTAAAAATAAATTCTTGCTAAAATTGGTCTTGTCATGTTAAAGTGGACGATGTGGGGTTTCATTTTTTCAGAATAATATTTTAGCTTTGTGTTGGAGATTACTATTTAGGCAGTATCGAATCTGTGTCTACGCACCAGAAACTAGCTTTACAGAAAGTGAAATTTTTATAGTGTTTACATATGTTCATGTTATGAAGGATTTCTGAGTTGGAATTTGCTGAAATGTAAGTACTTTGTTACCACGACAGTGTTGTTGATTTAAGATAGGTGTTTAGAATTAAATTTCTTCTAGAAGGTTGTAGTGTTAGGTTGGTATTAGCAGTATTTTTGCATTTTGAGCATTTTTTTCAGTCGGTAACCATGACAATCAAATGTCAGAAATCAGAGGAACTTTTTGATTTACGCAAATTTCATCTCTCTACTATTAATGTAATTGTTATGTAGTTTATAAATATATATACATGTAATGATGTATTTTTCATAACCAACCTGCTTTACCTGTATATCTCAAACATAACCAATAATTTCAGGAAAAATGCAAATTAACTGTTTCCTGCTACCTTGACATCAGTCCTGTTATCTCTTCGTTGATGTTTATCTACTGTTGCTTAAGCTTATTTCAACCAATGAAATACTGTTTAAACCTTTCTGCTTAAAAACTGATTTCCCTAAAACAAACACCATACCTAATTCTGTGCTCTGCAGATGAATGAAATCACACAACTGTGCCTATGTCGTTAATAGGTGTATGTTTCAGTGGTGGAAACAAATTTCTACAATGATAATTTAAAAGTGGAAATGGTTCGATGTTCCAATCTGCTGCAATCACAGACCTTAGTGATTTTATTTATTTGTTATTTTTACTGATTTATTGTTGTTTATCGGTCAATTAAATTGATTCAGTTGAGTGATTGTTTGACCGGTAACTTTATTGGCGTACGACTGAACTGAAAAAATTACCGTCAAGACGTATTATCCCCAAATAGATTCAATACAGGGCATAGTTATAAAACTTAAGTTTCGAGAAACTTTGCACTGTCTATACGGAAACCACTGTCAGATACCCAGGAAATTCTGCTCTGTCGTTTGAATGACTCAAATGACAGAGCAGAGCCTCATGGGTTTCCGACGATGTACAGAAACATGTTAATATTTCAACTATTTCGGAACGATACTACCCATTTTATAGGAATTTTAAAAAATCCAGGGGAGACATCACTGGTGTCCTCATATTCAATGAAATCTATATCTTGAACATTTGATTGTGTGATAAGATAATATTTATTAGTATTTAAAATTTGCCAAATAACATTTCTGAAAACATCAATAATATATGCCCCATAATCCATCGTTATGCTTCCTCCTCAAGTCTATTACAAAGATTTTCACCGTGAATGATGGCTTAAGGAGTTATGGTACATGTTGATGTTTGATGGAGCTTTCGTTAGCGTTACTTTCCACCCATTTATAACGGCTTAGTTAAAGCCAATAAAACAGCAATATTTCTTCAATTTCTTTTTGTAGTTAAGCGAGAAATACAGGACAATCTGAACATCAATAAGTTTGAATCTTCCTTTTCTCAAAATGCTGACGCCGCCAGCCGTGAATAATGGTTTAAAATCATGTCCAATTGTTTATTCTAGCTTAATTCTCCTCACAAACAAGAATGGGGATTGTTTTCCTCGATGTCGGTATATGATATCACATCAAGTGGAATTTTCCTAATATAAAACAGATGATCAAATTGTCTTTAAGGAGGAATGATAATTTCGGCGATTCGGTAAAATTTTGTGAGTCAATGTAGGGGGACGTTGAATGAATATAAATGTAAAAGGAACTTTATGTATGAAAAACAAATCATAATACAGTCGAAAGCATTTGAAAATGTATGAAGAAGGTGGATGATATTTTGTTTTTTTCACCAATCTTAAATTCCACGGTGATATACGCTTACTTCTCAAACAATTGATATGCAATCTCGAGGAATCAAGATACTGAGAATGTTATGTAGTTTAACCTTCTTTTTATGTGATTTCAGAACCCGCTTCCTTCCGAGAACACACTGCGACAGCAATCGGTGGAAAATGTGGCTGAAATATATCACAGGTAGGTAAAATAAATAATAGGACCCAGACAGGTGTTTCTAGAAGGTTAATGATTGCACGACATCTGTCATTAGTAAGCTTAAACAATATTTTATTCAATAATCAGCAATTTGACAGATACAGATAATTTATGGGATGGTAAAACAAGCTTAGAGCTCATATTAATTCCTTTCCTATATATATACAAAGGCAAATATAAATCTTCGGGACTGGAACACCTAACATCGACACTGAATGAAAAAGTAATACTTACACATAACAATAATATCTAAAAACAAACGCACATGTGATGAATAGAATAACAAAATACAATTTCTAACATAAGTAGTGACGCCTTAACTTATTGGTCTGTAAAACAGGTTACCATTTAGCGCTACTTTCTAATCTATGTATGAATACATGATGTACAGTTTGATAAATAGAACAATAGCTACAAGAATATTAGCTAAAACGTTTACCAAGCTTGATATAATTTTGCACTGTCAAAAATATCTGTTCATTTTTCTGTATTGAGTAAGTGTCGTTACTCCAGGGACTGTCACATCTTTGACCATCTTAAATGTTTCGAAAAAAATGCTATTCGTTGGGATGCTGTTTTCGTAAACACGTTGCGTTTGTTAGTTTCTATTAAGTTTTTCTCTTTGGTTTATTTAGTTGTATTATAATGTATTGCTAACTTTATCCATTTTTTACCAAATTGACATTAATTAATGTATATTATGCATAATTGTCGTATTTTGATTTTCGTCTGTAACATAAACTTTATACTTTATCGTTGCTATTGGTTTTAGTATGTTCTTGGTACCAGATTTTTTTCTTTGTCCTGTGATATTCACATATATGTTTTTTAATTACTGTTTTGATGAAGCATTATTTGATGTCTATAATCCGCTAATTAAACATGCTGGCTAATCTTACTGCTTTTATCTTATAGATATGTCAACGATCTCCAAATCTTTTGTCCTGTGAAGCCGATCTATGCTGGCATAAATGCTGGGTGGCAGATCTGTTCCATACCGCGCAAAGTTGCTCCGGTCACGATCTATTTCATAAGGTAGGTATCCTCTTTATCTCATGCAGAATCTCGGTCACTGTCAAAAATCAAGGTATGATATAAACGTTGCGTTTTTCGTCCTATTCTTTGCTTTAACGACAATCAAATATCATGTATCAAATATCAATAAGCGCCTGCTTCCTTTTGTAACCATTTTGATAAATGTAATATACTGTAATTTGTTTCATCAGAACAATACGTTTCATCACATGTTTTTGGTTATTCTTTATGGTTTAAGTAAATAAATTTAATGTATTATAAAAAAAGCTACAAAAAATTGATACTGGGTGTTACCGGTGTTTCACTTGATATAAAAACATCGCACGCTGATTTTTGTTCATTCAATGTTTATTCTTGTTAAAAGAACCCTACAACAAATGAATACAATATGCACTTACCACATCACCCGTACACATCTCACTATCGCCTGGACATTCAAGGGACACAACTCAAACATGACAATATTTTGGCATTGAAAGCAATAAAAGTGACAAATCCGCCAGACTAACCTTATCTAAGTATTCTAGTCCTAGATAGAACTTTAGATTATACAATTTAGGCAACTATATATAATTTAACTAGTTATTTACTAATATAACAATGAAATACTTCATAATTTAATTCCGACGTAATGTAGCGTTACGGCGATACATACTTTCTATAGAATATATAGAAGATAGGAAATGACGCTTACTTAATTTTATTAAATACACCTAACAGCAAAATATATCAAACATTAGATCTGATAACCTGAATACGCACTCGCCCTACATAATAGTGCAGGGGCTCCAAGAACAATGACAGATGCCGTGCAGTTACAATATGATTCCGGCTGTAGTCACATATAAATACTTGATACAGCAACTATAAAATAGCAAGAGATAAGAATAAAACACTTTATAATCTAAGTTGTCGGGACCATGTCCTAATATGTCCAAACAATGAAAGAATTGACACTAGCCTATTAAATACTATAAAAACAAAAATACTGCTTGCTAGAAGCAATATTTGAATAACTTATAGATCTAATAATACAAACTTACCAATGACTTCTGTCTCATGATCTTGCACAACAACTTCTTATCATCCCAAAACACGTCTAGTTCCAAAGAAAGAAAGGCAACAAGTGTATGAAAGTGAGCTACTAGTCATGAAGGAGTTAATATAAAAGTATCCAATGAAAATCGTTTGTCCAGGTCATGTGACTTACAAACTCACATTCCTTACATTCTACTCACCATTACCTTTTCAGATCATTTACATACAAAGACACAGGGTCCTGACACAACCATTTACATCACATCTAATATTTACATTTAGTTGTATGAATTGATTAACAAATTCAAGCATACGAACCACAACTCCATCTATAAAAATACCACTGAAATACAGTCCTGTGACACAGGGTGTAAATGTGTACACATCCACCATTTATAAACTTTACATACAAACTAAGTTGATACTAGGTATATTCATAACATACCTACCATCTTATCAGTTTAAATATTTAACTACCACCTGGCGGAGCTATGGTTGGCTGGGGGTACCCATGACATCTTAAATCCAGAACGACATATGCATCGTGTGGTCTTTAAGAAATATATATATTGATTTATAATACAGACAATTTAGATTTCGAATAAGTCTAGTGAAATGCTTCTTTAGCGAATGTAAGTGTAAACAGAATCTCACCTTCATCTCCTTACCAAATCTCCTCGATCCTGATGTTAAATCCACACGTCAAGATTTACATGACAGGTATATAACCATGCCTATAAGTATGCAGTCTTTCCAAAGACGAAATACCGGCTAATTATGCTTTGGTATTACAACTGTTTAGATTGCCTATTAATATTACAGATACGGACCTCCTTTGTTTACATTTGTTAATACAGAGGTTTAATTTATCCTATATATATATATCTGTTCACACCGAGACTAAGTTCATTATACATATATCTGTTCACATCAAGACTTTGTTTAACCTACATATATCTGTTCACACCGAGACTATGTTTATCCTACATATATCTGTTCACACCAAGACTATGTTAATCCTACATATATCTGTTCACACCAAGACTATGTTTAACCTACATATATCTGTTCACACCAAGACTATGTTTATCCTACATATATCTGTTCACACCAAGACTATGTTAATCCTACATATATCTGTTCACACCAAGACTATGTTTATCCTACATATATCTGTTCACACCAAGACTATGTTAATCCTACATATATCTGTTCACACCAAGACTGTTTATTGAGTTTTTGGGGTTTTTTCCAGTCAGACCAAGGATGACGTCATAGCTACAAAATTTCTGAAGGAGATCGCTGTTGATACACACGCGAAGACTGTACAGATACCAAGAAGGTAAGCTGTTTGTGGTAAACAGAGTAGGAACAGACTTGTTTCAATTTCGTTTTTCCTCGCGAGATTTCAACCATTGTATATTGGGTTTGTGTTGAAGTTAAAGGTTTCTAACTGACACCGGCTGTGATTCCTTCATTATTATGTTGTGTGATTGCAGGACGGTACAGACTGCTATGACAGAGAGTTCTCCGTCCCAGGCCACTTTACCAGTGTATGATATGATAAAACAGGTAAACGACATGATGGATAATAACCTGGTCTATTTTATATGTTAACTCTGCATTTTATTATATCTTCAGAACAATGCGTTCTAGTATGTTTAAAAATCAATACATTCAATTATATCTACAAAATATACATTCTAGTATGTTTACAAATAATACGTTCTATTATATCTACAGAACAATGCGTTCCTTTATATCTACAGAACAATGCGTTCATGAGATCTACAGAACAATGCATTACTTTATATCTACAGAACAATGCGTCCCTTTATATCTACAGAACAATGCGTTCTTTTATATCTACAGAACAATGCATTCCTTTATATCTACAGAACAATACGTTCATGTATATCTACAGAACAATACGTTTCATTATATCTACAGAACAATGCGTTCCTTTGTATCTACAGAACAATGCGTTCCTTTATATCTACAGAACAATAAGTTTCATTATATCTACAGAACAATACGTTCCTTTATATCTACAGAACAATACGTTCCATTATATCTACAGAACAATACGTTCATTTATATCTACAGAACAATACGTTCATTTATATCTACAGAACAATACGTTCATTTATACCTGCAGAACAAGACATTTCAGTATGTCTACAGATCAATACGTTCCATTATATCTACAGAACAAGACATTTCAGTATGTCTACAGATCAATATGTTCCAGTATAATTATCAGAACAATATATTCCATTCCATTATGCCATATGATGTGTTTCAGCCTACGATCGACATTTTGTTAATACACGCAGGGAATCTCTCTACAAATATTGTCGATTGGTTGGATAGAAAGAATGCACTAGGGTCAGTCGACCAGCTGATTGTCAAGTTTGAGAGCGTTAGTGGGTCCTCATCCCAGAGCGACTATATCCGGGAGATCCTGTTGTTATCTCGTCTTTATGACCAGGGATTTCGGATATTTCACATTTCACGTGATCCAAAGCCAGAGTGTATTTATAAGCTCAACGGACGTGACGTCACTGGCTGTTACATCATATATATGGTGAGATACTCTAATTGCTAAATTTGCTTATTTCTTTAGGTTTAAACAATTTAGCACCACTACCGGGTCCAAGAATTACTAAACATCCGCTTGATGTAGTTTAATTAATGATTTGGTTCTTCTGTAGGAAATTCTCAATTTGCATTGTAAGGTATTATTCACTTGTGTGTGTTTTGTACAATGTTTATAATGTTAATTGGCGTCATATGTAAACAACAAACCTATAACATTACAAGCACACATATCATTCTATATCAGACGAATGGGTTTCTTAATTCACTTGATATAAGGATAACGGTGACTAAATTTCTATATACACATCAAAGAAAAACCACGTCCAGCTTCACATCTCTGGATGAAATGTAATATTTCCAGATGAAGTCACTGGCGACCGTTAAACAATAACAACCCCAACCCCCCCTCCCCCACAGTTTACAATATATGAACGTTAAGTAGCATCTCTGACCTAGAAGGACGAAACAGCTGTTTAGCTCTATTAAATCTAATTACTCCTATTAAAATCAGTATTTAGATCAATTGTGCCTGACCACGAAGTTGGAAGTCAAAACTACAATACAGACCCCAGTTTAATGAATCGTCTTTTACACAGAAAAAACATTACATAAGTTACAGAAGATTTAGGTTTTTCCTTAACATACGAATTTTTTTTATTGGAGTAAAGATTGTCATATGTTTCAAGAGATTAATTAGATCTGGAGTTAAATCTTCAGAATGTTAAGCACGTGTAGATATATCATAAATACTAAACTGTTGCCTTTGTGTTGATAGATGCGAGGTAGAACCACTATACCACCAATAGTCATTCCGTCGACCGATAAACTGAATAAGATGTCTGCAACAACAAACGCTCTGCTGTATCACAGGTGAGATCTCTAGCTCTGTGGTGTTTAATAAACGCTCTGCTGTATCACAGGTGAGATCTCTAGCTCTGTGGTGTTTAATAAACGCTCTGCTGTATCACAGGTGAGATCTCTAGCTCTGTGGTGTTTAATAAACGCTCTGCTGTATCACAGGTGAGATCTCTAGCTCTGTGGTGTTTAATAAACGCTCTGCTGTATCACAGGTGAGATATCTAGCTCTGTGGTGTTTAGCTCTGTGGTGTTTATCTGCTGTATCACAGGTGAGATCTCTAGCTCTGTGGTGTTTAATAAACGCTCTGCTGTATCACAGGTGAGATCTCTAGCTCTGTGGTGTTTAATAAACGCTCTGCTGTATCACAGGTGAGATCTCTAGCTCTGTGGTGTTTAATAAACGCTCTGCTGTATCACAGGTGAGATATCTAGCTCTGTGGTGTTTAATAAACGCTCTGCTGTATCACAGGTGAGATCTCTAGCTCTGTGGTGTTTAATAAACGCTCTGCTGTATCACAGGTGAGATCTCTAGCTCTGTGGTGTTTAATAAACTCTCTGCTGTATCACAGGTGAGATCTCTGTGGTGTTTAATAAACGCTCTGCTGTATCACAGGTGAGATATCTAGCTCTGTGGTGTTTAATAAACGCTCTGCTGTATCACAGGTGGGATATCTAGCTCTGTTGTATTTAGGACGATAATAAACGCTCTGCTGTATCACAGATGAGATATCTAGCTCTGTGGTGTTTAATAAACGCTCTGCTGTATCACAGGTGAGATATCTAGCTCTGGGGTGTTTGATAAACGCTCTGCTGTATCACAGGTGAGATATCTAGCTCTGTGGTGTTTAATAAACGCTCTGCTGTTTCAAAGGTAAGATTCCTAGCTCTGTTGTGTTTAGGACGATAATAAACGCTCTGCTGTATCACAGGTGAGATATTTCTAGCTCTGTGGTGTTTAGGACGATAATAAATGCTCTGCTGTATCACAGGTGAGACCTCTAGCTCTGTTGTGATTAGGACGATTATAAACGCTCTGCTGTATTACAGGTGAGATATCTAGCTCTGTTGGGTTTAATAAACGCTCTGCTGTATCACAGGTGAGATATCTAGCTCTGTGGGGTTTAATAAACGCTCTGCTGTATCACAGGTGAGATATCTAGCTCTGTGGGGTTTAATAAACGCTCTGCTGTATCACAGGTGAGATATCTAGCTCTGTGGGGTTGCTGTTTCAATAAACGCTCTGTTGTGTTTAGGACTGTATCACAGGTGAGATATCTAGCTCTGTGGGTGTTCTGTTGTGATTAGGACGATTATAACGCTCTGCTGTATCACAGGTGAGATATCTAGCTCTGTGGTGTTTAGACACATGGTTATGAATGTGATCGGTTGAATGGAAGATAATAAACGCTTATCGTTAGTCCAGACAGCATGTCAGATGTAAAACGACTTGGTTAAATCATCAGCAAGCTTCTGAACTCTGATACACTAGAATTGTAAACAAGTAATATGTTTTCGGGTGTACAAAAAATGTATCTTTCTCATGACACAAAAGTTTTGTTTAATTTGGTGCTAGCTACTCACTCTCAACTCAAGTACTGTGTAAAGACGTAGTACGTGTGGGGGACATTAACGACGGTGGCTGGGAGGTATGTAACGACACAGACTATCGACCTTCTCCCAAGTGTCTCGTCTACTCATTTGGGTAAGTAAGACTAATTTAATTGGAATAGCTTTCCAATGATTGGTTTCTGCGTTTTAATTTAAACATGATCAATTGCTTTCATAATCTATGTGTTATTAGTGAATGGTAGAGTTATTTAAAATTAAGACAATACATACTCGCTAGAAAATAGTGGCTGTAATGTAAATCTTGAGGAGTTTATAAGCTACAGCTAACTTTACAGGATAGCGAGAGATTGGACGTTTGACGAAGAGGTGTCCCGGATATATGGGTGCGAAGTTCACGCCTTCGATCCAAGGTAAAGGTCATGAATTATACATCAACCAGGAAATAAAACCATGTGGTGGAGTTTTCAGACACTCATATATAGAGAAAGAAAAGAAAGCAAGAAGATATAGCATAAGAAAAACAAGAGAAAATTTAATTACGAGCATTAAAATATGACATGGATTTATCTGCGGCATTTATCCAAAGGAGATGATTTAATATGTTAAAGAAGTGAATATTTTCTATCCTTTACAGTATTGGTCTTAACGATCACAAACACTCTGAGAAGGTATGGTTTCATAACCTCGGCTTGTCCAACTTTAACGGTCAACGAGGAAGCTGGCAAATGAAGACACTCGCCTCCATCAAACAGATGTTGGGACATTCCGACGTAAGTTATAACAGTTATATCCCTTTGTTATAAAGATTGTTACTGTCCTGTAATATAACAATGTCTCATCGCTTTTTTGGACAAAAGTTTCTGTATAGCATTGGCGAAATTAAGATTCAAGTGTTACATACAGTTCATTTCACAGCTGTAGGATTTTAAGAACAGGCCAGAATGATATTCATAGAGTGTTCGTTTTGACAAAGACATTACCTACTGGTAAACTCCGAGACAAAAGACACACAATTGAATTGCATCTTTTTAATACAAATTTCGAGTTAGATAAAGTAGAGCCAAACAATGAAATAGTCTGCAGCATAGAGCTGTTTTGTCATTCTAAGACTCGGCAGTGATTTAAGGCACTGAATTTTGAAGCACAAAGAGGCGACTGTAGAAAATCCAAAGTGATTGAAAGAAAAGTTCAAATCTAGACGAAAATGTTCACGATCCCCATAATTAAATTTAAAAAAACATAATTATCCCATGCGAAACGCATTTGCGGGGAATATCATTTTGGGCTCCGTCCGTCTGTCCGAGGGCTTTTCCGAGCTATAACATCAAAACCGTTCAACCCAACTCCACGAAACCTTCTGTATATATTATGGTAATGCCCTAGCTGTGCCTTTTGCTATTGAGGACATTTCAGGTTTTTTGTTAATTTTTGTGTTACCATGGAAACATAGTGAAAAACACCAAATTATTGTTAATTTTCCTTTCCGGTCTACAACTTTAAAACCATTCCACTCAACTCTACAAACCTTTCTGTATATGTTATTTCCCTAGTTGTGACTTTTGATATTGTAGACATTTTATTATTCTTCTTTTTTCTGTTACCATCAAATTTTCCGATTTCTTGTGACTTCTTGTATTACTCCTGAATTTATAGAGTGTTGTATCAATTTGTTCATGGACAATACCGAGCTCTATTTAAATATCAACAGTCAAACACACAGGATCTACATCAAGATATAAACTCTCGCTACAAGGTTGATATATAAGATATAGATATATATATATAATGTTGAAGTTGAGGAGATGTCAGGAAATTTAATTGATAATTAAGAAAAGAAGATTTTACATTTTGCACAAACACTTTCACCGTATACATCTTCAGGTGATAGTAGCGGTACATAATTGAGTGACGTCACAAATCGTTATACCGGTATATATATATATATATATATAATTTGGATTTTACACTAATAATTGGTTAAGAGGGATAATGACGAACTTTGCGCCTCATTGTTTCAGAATAGCGTCAAGTACATGTTTATTTTCTAAACCGTACCGCTTAACCTCAGAGACTTAAAGTCCACCAGCAGTGTCTAATACCTGCTATCTTAAACCAAGTCTTGTAAATCCTCAAGATCTTTGATGTATAATGGCCTTACCTTTCATGTTGTTGACAGCGTGTTTTGGACTACGTGAAAATGGACATTGAAGAGAGTGAGTGGAGCGCTATAGCAGATATGCTGAGTTCTGGAGTATTGAAAAATGTTCGTCAGCTTGCAGTGGAGTTCCACTCACCAAATGTGACACCTGGAAAGCACTATATAACGAAACTAGGGCTTCTAAACCAACTATATGATAACGGATTCCAATTGTTCTGGGCACATCCTAATCAGATGAGAGGTAACCAACGACGACTACCAAGAACGAACAAAGATGTCACAGTATGTTATGAACTGTATTATTTAAATACTAGATTTACAAGGAGCTGATTGTCACCAACTCTTTATTTTGTATTTACTGACACAAATGAACGGATAGTCGAGTACAATACACATATACACTGTACTATGTACACATCATAGAGACAGTACACATACACACTGTACTATGTACACGTCATAGAGACAGTACACATATACACTGTACTATGTACACGTCATAGAGACAGTACACATACACACTGTACTATGTACACGTCATAGAGACAGTACACATATACACTGTACTATGTACACGTCATAGAGACAGTACACATATACACTGTACTATGTACACGTCATAGAGACAGTACACATATACACTGTACTATGTACACGTTATAGAGACAGCACACATATACACTGTACTATGTAACACATCATAGAGACAGCACACATATACACTGTACTATGTACACGTCATAGAGACAGTACACATATACACTGTACTATGTACACGTCACAGAGACAGTACACATATACACTGTACTATGTAACACATCATAGAGACAGTACACATATACACTGTGCTATGTACACGTCATAGAGACAGTACACATATACACTCTGCTATGTACACGTCATAGAGACAGTACACATATACACTGTACTATGTACACATAGAGACAGTACACATATACACTGTACTATGTACACGTACAGTACACATATACACTGTATGTACTATAGAGACAGTACACATATACACTGTACTATGTACACGTCATAGAGACAGTACACATATACACTGTACTATGTACACACAGTCATAGAGACAGTACACACATATACACTGTACTATGTACACGTCATAGAGACAGTACACATATACACTGTACTATGTACACATCAAAGAGACAGTACACATATACACTGTACTATGTACACATCATAGAGACAGTACACATATACACTGTACTATGTACACGTCATAGAGACAGTACACATATACACTCTGCTATGTACACGTCATAGAGACAGTACACATATACACTGTACTATGTACACGTCATAGAGACAGTACACATATACACTCTGCTATGTACACGTCATAGAGACAGTACACATATACACTGTACTATGTACACGTCATAGAGACAGTACACATATACACTGTACTATGTACACGTCATAGAGACAGTACACATATACACTGTACTATGTACACGTCATAGAGACAGTACACATATACACTGTACTATGTACACGTCATAGAGACAGTACACATATACACTGTACTATGTACACAGTACACATATACACTGACTATGTACACATATACAGACAGTACACATATACACTGTACTATGTACACGTCATAGAGACAGTACACATATACACTGTACTATGTACACGTCATAGAGACAGTACACATATACACTGTACTATGTACACGTCATAGAGACAGTACACATATACACTGTACTATGTACACGTCATAGAGACAGTACACATATACACTGTACTATGTACACGTCACAGAGACAGTACACATATACACTGTACTATGTACACGTCATAGAGACAGTACACATATACACTGTACTATGTACACGTCATAGAGACAGTACACATATACACTGTACTATGTACACGTCACAGAGACAGTACACATATACACTGTACTATGTACACATCATAGAGATACTACAGTACAGTATATATAGAGTGCATGTTATATCAATACACGCAGGACGGTAAAACTGCAGTTATTTATTAAGGTCATTTGTTTTTTAATAAACTGAGTTTATACGTTTATAGTCCCTTCAGTTGATGAAGAAATGGGATCTGTCTTTTAGGAAGGGTATATGTGTGTGATTGTGAATATGTTGTAATATAGGAATTAGAAAATGTGTTGAATTTGGAGCAAATGGTGTGTTAGTCTTTTTTTTCTTTATGATAGAAAGCATGTGCCGGAATGACTGTCCCATCTTATCCCCCGTGTATTGTTGATCAAAATACAGTTTATTAATGATGAGTGCGATGCGACAATTTTGTACATCAGATTGAATGTCATTTCTCATTTCCAGTCATTAGCTCTTTGTAAATCTGATTCAGAAAACGGATCACAACGTAAGCGTTTTGTACAACAAATAAATGCTATATTTTATTTTCATTGTTTTGATGTAATAGTTTCGTCCAATGAGAATGTTTACAGCTAAATAAATAGTTGTTTATTGTGCTATTTATAGTAGCACTTGATTTTTTTGTATGAAATTCAGCAAGAGGGGTGCAATATCAGCTTTCTCTGTTTGTCATAATACCTCATTAATAATGTCATTTATTTATCATGTAAATTAAATCTTATGAATTGAATATGGTTTGTCTTCTCTCATTGTTATGTGTGATAAAGAACATACACAGGTGAGAAACATATGGTAAGATGTATTCTTACTGTCAGTCCCTATTTATACTTCTAGTGCCGACAAGTTTGAAACTTGTACCGTAACAAGTGATCGCGATAAGTCGAGCCGTAACGGAGGTCATAAACTGTAACAAGGAATCACATTTCAGCTACATCCTCAACCTAGTTGATTCTATATCCAATGGCCTGTTCCCATTAATACGTTTTCCTAACAAGAAGTCAACTGAAAGGCAAACTCATCACACAAGGTTTCAAAAGATAATATTCAAGAAAATTATGGGAAAATACATATGTATTTATCATTACAGTGATGATGATGATGATGATGATGATGATGATGATGATGATGATGATGATGATGATGATGATGATGATGATGATGATGGGGGTTTATCGTCTCCGCGACTCCGCCGGGCAATCGACTTACGTTGTTCATTATATTGTATGCTGATGACACTGTGATGATGGCTGAGACAAAAACTAGTCTTCAAAATGCTTTAAATTGCTTTCGAAAATACTTTGAAACATGGAAACCGACTGTCAATACTCAAAAGACTAAAGTCGTCATATTTGAGAAAAGAAAAAGCAGAGGTACTTATTCATTTACGTATAATAATGAGCTCCTAAAGGTTGTAAACTCTTATTCATATCTTGGTGTACTGTTTAACTATAATGGTACGTTTGTAAAGGCTAGGACCCAATTGATAGAACAGGCTAGAAAGGCATTATATGGTCTATATAAGAAAATAAGAAATATTCCATTACCTGTTGATATCCAACTTAAACTATTTGATTCACTTGTGTCACCTAATCTATTATATGTATGTGAAATATGGGGATTCAAGAATGTAACTAGCGTTGGAAAAATACATCTACAATTTTGTAAAGATTTCTAAAATTGAGAAGTAATACCCCAAATTATATGATATATGGGGAACTTGGTTGTTATCCACTAGAAATTGATATTAAGACTCGAATGGTGACTTTTTGGCATAGAATTATTACAGATGAGAATAAATTAACATGTATACTCTATAATTTAATGAACAAACTTCAGTCACAAGATCAAATCGATTTCAAATGGTTGAAGTCCATAAAGTCAATACTAGATAACACTGGATATAGCAGTGTATGGAGTAACCAACATATATGTACTGTTGATAGAATCTTTTTGAAGTCTAAAGTTAAACAAAGATTAATTGATCAGTTTATTCAGAAGTGGTACCATGACACTGATATTTCTTCACGTGGAGAAACTTACTCAATCTTTAAAAGCAAATGGGAATTAGAGACTTATTTAATTAAACTAAACCCAGAAGATAGAAAAACATTGTGTAGATTTAGAACATCTAATTGTAAGTTACCAATCGAAACTGGTAGATGGACAGGTGTACCTCGCCAGGAAAGAATTTGTTTATTATGTAATTTAAATACTGGCGATGAGTATCATTACCTTTATCAATGTGAAAACGACTATATTAAAGAAATACGTCAAAAATACTTACCTAAATACTATTACCAACAACCAAGTGTTTTGAAAATGAAAGGAATGTTCACTATTTGTAATGCCCCTTTACTTCGGAAAGTAACAAAATTTATACAAAAACTAGAAAAAATACTTAGTAATTTCTGAATTAATTGTATGTATCTAAAATTATATGTAAGTATGTATGGGCATGTATGTACACGTATGTATGTATGTATGTATATGTATGTATGTATGTATGTGTGTGTGTGTGTGTGTGTGTGTGTGTGTGTGTGTGTGTGTGTGTGTGTGTACGTACGTATGTATGCATGTACGTATGGACGTATGTATATATGTAGGTATATGTGTATGTATGTGCGTGTGTATGTATGTATGCACGCAGCATTACATGTATGCTGGTATGTATGCACATTTCACTATGTATAATGTATCTGATTATTTGCAGACAATATGTAACAATGTATCTGATTGTACCTGATGATTGACCTCCTGTTACACACTTATGGTGTGTCTGGAGTTATTAATAAAACTTGAAACTTGAAACTTGTTGATTCTCTGGCGACGTGAGGGGGTGCTCCCCTCATGGGAAGGAGTCATCTGTTGAGTCTGTGGAATTTGAGATGACTCCCTGGCCTAAATTCATGGCGTTAGTTATTCTCGGCTTCTGGTGTATGGGCGAGGGACGGGTTCCGCTTATTCTGTTATTTCTTTAAGAAATATATTGAATATTTTAAACTCATTATGATAGTTATACAAAAGGCGATTTGTACATGTTAAAATAAATTAAATGTAATCTGGACCCTCCCTACCTACTTACACTGAATACCCCTTGTTCGGGCGACGGCAAGCCAAAATCATTCAAATGGTGACCGTATAGTCACCATTCCGGTAGACAAGTATGGACACACACATATAGTCAAGGGATAAAAGGTAATCTGATCAACATTGCCGAACTTGGCACGAAAATTTTGAACTCTGCATTGTATACAGACGGCGAGGACAAGAGTAAACAAAGGGATCATTCTAAACACCTCAGCTCTTGTCGATATGATACCTAACCAATAAGATATAACACACGGAGATTCGCCATTCCATACCACAGACACACGGAGATTCGCCATTCCATACCACAGACACACGGAGATTCGCCATTCCATACCACAGACACACGGAGATTCCCCATTCCATACCACAGACACGCGGAGATTCGCCATTCCATACCACAGACACGCGGAGATTCCCCATTCCATACCACAGACACGCGGAGATTCGCCATTCCATACCACAGACATACAGAGATTCACCATCCCATACCACAGACACACGGAGATTCGCCATTCCATACCACAGACACGCGGAGATTCGCCATTCCATACCACAGACACGCGGAGATTCGCCATTCCATACCAAAGACACGCGGAGATTCGCCATTCCATACCACAGACACGCGGAGATTCGCCATTCCATACCACAGACACGCGGAGATTCGCCATTCCATACCAAAGACCTAGGCAGATTA
Source organism: Ylistrum balloti (assembly GCF_031769215.1). Classification (NCBI taxonomy): domain Eukaryota; kingdom Metazoa; phylum Mollusca; class Bivalvia; order Pectinida; family Pectinidae; genus Ylistrum; species Ylistrum balloti. The sequence goes on along the minus strand of NW_026782224.1, from coordinate 1,375,576 downwards.
GTCCGTCTACTGGTAAGTAACTTTTCACTTCGTACTTTTTTTCTGTGATTTTCAGAATCGTAATTTTGCCATAGAAAATACTGTAATAATATAAAAATCTAGGGGCAATGTTGTCATCTTTTTCGGCCCTCCTCGGCTGTCAAACTTCTCCCTATACTGACAGATTGAAACGAAGGGAAGTAACCTTGGGAAATCAGAATGTGTAGTCATAGACTTACTGATGAACACCAGAGATACAAACTATATGTTTATCACCCTTGATTTCATTATCAATATCTAGAATCTAGAATATCTAGAGGGAATTCCACGTTACATTTATTGTATTTAGACGTGGAAACTTTTGGATCCCGTGTACGATATCTATTCTCATTCATTATTTTTGTTGATTTCCCTGGTAGTTTCCAGGCTTTGTTCTCCGGCTACAATTTCAACTAATATTAGTTAAACTCCATTAACCTATTTTCTCTATTTTTTTATTTTTTAAGTGTACAATTTACCTCCAATTCCATCAGAGTACTATTGGTAATTTACCAATCAATGTCCTTGACACTGTTGTAACTACCATTACTACCGTACATATCCTATTCCGTTCATACAGTAGGTTCAGAAGTGACTAGCTCCTTTGTCGTTTGTCTGAAGCTGTACATGTTATGTTAGTATACATTTTCCTTTGTCTGCTAGCAAGCTGTACATGTTATGTTAGTATACATTTTCCTTTGTCAATAAGTTGTCCTAGCCCCTCACGCAGAGGTTAACAAAATGAATTATCCTAGCCCTCACACAGAAGTTAACACAATAAGTTATCCTAGCCCCACACACAGACGTTAACAAAATAAATTATCTTAGCCCCTCACACAGACGTTAACAAAATAAATTATCCTAGCCCTCACACAGAAGTTAACACAATAAGTTGGCCTAGCCCTCACACAGAAGTTAACACAATAAATTATCCCAGCCCCACACACAGAAGTTAACGCATTATCCTAGCTTTCACACAGAAGTTAACAAAATAAACTGTCCTAGCCCCTCACACAGAGCTTAACAAAATATGGTATCCTAGCTTCTCACACAGAAGTTAACACAATAAATTATCCTAGCCCGTCACACAGAAGTTAACGCATTATCCTAGCTTTCACACAGAAGTTAACAAAATAAATTGTCCTAGCCCCTCACACAGAGCATAACAAAATATGGTATCCTAGCTTTCACACAGAAGTTAACAAAATAAATTGTCCTAGCCCCTCACACAGAGCTTAACAAAATATGGTATCCTAGCTTCTCACACAGAAGTTAACACAATAAATTATCCTAGCCCCTCACACAGAAGTTAACGCATTATCCTAGCCCCTCACACAGAAGTTAACAAAATAAATTGTCCTAGCCCCTCACACAGAGCTTAACAAAATATGGTATCCTAGCCCCTCACACAGAAGTTAACAAAATCAGTTATCCCAGCCCCACACACAGAAGTTAACGCATTATCCTAGCTTTCACACAGAAGTTAACAAAATAAATTGTCCTAGCCCTTTACACAGAAGTTAACAAAATAAATTGTTCTAGCCCCTCACACAGACGTTAACAAATAAGCTAGCCCCTCACACAGAAGTCAACACAATAAATTATCCTAGCTTCTCACACAGAAGTTAACACAATAGGTTGTCCTAGCCCCTCACGCAGAGGTTAACAAAATAAATTGTTCTAGCCCCTCACACAGACGTTAACATATAAGCTAGCCCCTCACACAGAAGTTAACACAATAAATTATCCTAGCTTCTCACACAGAAGTTAACACAATAAGTTGTCCTAGCCCCTCACGCAGAGGTTAACAAAATAAATTATCCTAGCTTCTCACACAGAAGTTAACACAATAAGTTATCCTAGCCCCTCACACAGAAGTTAACACAATAAATTATCCTAGCTTCTCACACAGAAGTTAACACAATAAATTATCCTAGCCCCTCACACAGAAGCTAACAAAATAAATTATCTTAGCCCCTCACACAGAAGTTAACACAATAAATTATCCTAGCCCCTCACACAGAAGTTAACACAATAAATTATCCTAGCCCGTCACACAGAAGTTAACACAATAAATTATCCTAGCCCGTCACACAGAAGTTAACACAATAAATTATCCTAGCCCGTCACACAGAAGTTAACACAATAAGTTATCCTAGCCCCTCACACAGAAGTTAACACAATAAATTATCCTAATTATCCTAGCCCCTCACACAGAAGTTAACACAATAAGTTATCCTAGCCCGTCACACAGAAGTTAACACAATAAATTATCCTAATTATCCTAGCCCCTCACACAGAAGTTAACACAATAAATTATCCTAGCCCCTCACACAGAAGTTAACACAATAAGTTATCCTAGCCCGTCACACAGAAGTTAACACAATAAATTATCCTAATTATCCTAGCCCCTCACACAGAAGTTAACACAATAAATTATCCTACACAGAAGTTAACACAATAAGTTATCCTAGCCCGTCACACAGAAGTTAACACAATAAATTATCCTAATTATCCTAGCCCCTCACACAGAAGTTAACACAATAAATTATCCTAGCCCCTCACACAGAAGTTAACACAATAAGTTATCCTAGCCCGTCACACAGAAGTTAACACAATAAATTATCCTAATTATCCTAGCCCCTCACACAGAAGTTAACACAATAAGTTATCCTAGCTTCTCACACAGAAGTTAACACAATAAGTTATCCTAGCTTCTCACACAGAAGTTAACACAATAAGTTATCCTAGCCCCTCACACAGAAGTTAACACAATAAGTTATCCTAGCCCCTCACACAGAAGTTAACACAATAAGTTATCCTAGCTTCTCACACAGAAGTTAACACAATAAGTTATCCTAGCCCCTCACACAGAAGTTAACACAATAAATTATCCTAGCCCCTCACACAGAAGTTAACACAATAAGTTGTCCTAGCCCCTCACACAGAAGTTAACACAATAAATTATCCTAGCTTCTCACACAGAAGTTAACACAATAAATTATCCTAGCCCCTCACACAGAAGTTAACACAATAAATTATCCTAGCCCCTCACACAGAAGTTAACACAATAAATTATCCTAGCCCCTCACACAGAAGTTAACACAATAAATTACCCTAATTATCCTAGCCCCTCACACAGAAGTTAACACAATAAATTATCCTAGCCCCTCACACAGAAGCTAACAAAATAAATTATCCTAGCCCCTCACACAGAAGTTAACACAATAAATTATCCTAGCCCCTCACACAGAAGTTAACGCAATAAATTATCCTAGCTTCTCACACAGAAGTTAACACAATAAATTATCCTAGCCCATCACACAGACGTTAACGCAATAAATTATCCTAGCCCCTCACACAGAAGTTAACACAATAAATTATCCTAGCCCCTCACACAGAAGTTAACACAATAAATTATCCTAGCCCCTCACACAGAAGTTAACACAATAAATTACCCTAATTATCCTAGCCCCTCACACAGAAGTTAACACAATAAATTATCCTAGCCCCTCACACAGAAGCTAACAAAATAAATTATCCTAGCCCCTCACACAGAAGTTAACACAATAAATTATCCTAGCCCCTCACACAGAAGTTAACGCAATAAATTATCCTAGCTTCTCACACAGAAGTTAACACAATAAATTATCCTAGCTTCTCACACAGAAGTTAACACTATAAATTATCCTAGCCCATCACACAGACGTTAACAAAATGAAATACCGTAGCCCCACTGCCAATAGTTAACCATAGGGAATGAAAGGATGGTGTTCTAGTCTCTCTCAAAGGAGTTAAAAACGCAAATTAATTTCACTGACTCCATTCACAAATGAAAAGAAAAAAATAATTGAAGTTCTGCAACCCCTCTCTCAACACAAATGTTGCCATCCGGCATGGGTAATATATATAAAACACGCCCTTGCTTCGGAGGATTAGTCTGTGTTTTCATTACACGATTTGCAATGTCCGCACGATGTCTGTAGGTATGATGTGTGCTCGATGAGAAAAGTGGACGAAATTCGTTATCGTGCATCTGTGTGCCCGGTCTGTGGTTCGATCGCACACATACCGCTAGAAACATAATTCTATTGTCATTGATGTCGTATTTCTCTCACTAGAGAGATTTTGATAACTTTTAAACAAAAAAAAATGCCTCTATAAGTACCTATCAGTATTTGCTGGGCACTTGGTCGCTATTTTAGCTACGAGTTTCTTGATTTTCAATCCGTAATATTTGTCAACAATTAGTGTAAAATATGAGCGATTTGGTATGATCTTCCGCTGAAATGTTGAGAGGCCGAAATCAGAAATACGCTCTAGGTTAAACACAAAGAAAGCAATGTAAATGGTGTTGTGTACAATACTGACACACGTGAAACGCGCCGAGCCTTGACCAACTATACAATGTAATCTCATTAGACATACGCCATTCTATATATAGCGTAAGGGACATACACAACTCCGAATGACTTCTAAACAATGGACTTAAAGTTAAGGTAAGTCGATTAGCGATTTCTGTCTTAATCGTCAGTGACAATATTTTTACGACTAGGTACCTATGTGGCCAACCTAGTGTTTCATTATATATGGATGTTGGCCGACCAGTTTGTTTACCAGTATAACCAGAGACGTCTAAATCACACGTCTCTGGTAGAACAGTTATCATTTTGAATATCGTATACAAACATGTTTTTGACGAAAACGGCTCGTTTGTGTTCTATTCTGTTACCTCTACTATGTCTTTGTGATTTGAGCCATGATGACATCTAGCAAGAAATTTTGGAAAAGCTACACGTACTTTCATTTATAAAATTTCTTTTATAAAATATCTGACATTTGACCCATCAGAACGCTGCGTATTCGCTACTTCAATAGCCACACCCGGCCTCAGTCTGGGCCGATTATCACCTGTACTCGTAGTACAAGAAATAATTATCATCTCAAAATGGAAATGATCTTCATGCTCTGCCTTATTTTCATATACTATTTTAAATTATTCTTGAGTCTAATACTTTGATATAATCACCGTGATTACATGATTTCTTACATCGGCGTGAGGTATGTCCATGGTGCAAAAGGACTGAGCGTCGCAACCACTGAGTTCTCATCGGAATTTAGAAATGATTTATAAATAGGTGTGGTATAGGGTTTATTTGTGTTCTAAATACATAATAATATAACTAAGTTATTTCATAATTAAGCCATTAATACATAGGTTGGACACTTGTAAATATATCAGATACACACTAAATAATTAGATATACCCGTATTTAAAGTGGTCACGTGATGGCTTAGCAAGGCAAACAGCAAAAAGCAGTGGTGACATAATTGACGGTATGTACAGTGATTGATGCAATATTTCTCTATATTTCCTTGACCGGCAGGAGAGGTCACAATCTTATTTCACGTTATCCAAGTCTGTTCGCGATTTTGTAATATCTAAAAGCCGTATTTTGATATTTGTGTTTGATCCGGGTACGTTAATATAGACTATAAGCGGTCAGTCAAGCGAAACACCTGTCCAGATTAACACACCTGTGTCAGGTGAGTTTATCACTCACGACCAAGCTACCGCATACACTACACCAGTGTTGTCCGGCAAACGGACAATTGACTTCATATCACCCGATAACTCTGTTCAAGTGGATTCCAAACGGCTCCAACCTTACGATTCCCCTCCTGATGCCCAGTCTCAGCACCAGCTACACCAGGTGTCGGAACATGTGTGTGAACTTTCTGACGCTCATTTGTCAATCATCTGGTGCAGTTACTGGTCAGGCCGGTCTCTGACGCACTTTCTGCTGTACTTTCAAATTCGATTGCACTTGAAATAAATTCCCAACTCGAGCCGCAGATGAAACATTTCATAGAAAATGATAATGAAATAAAGAAAGTTGTCCATGATAGTGTTGGAAATTTGGTGTCGGATAATATGAAATCCGTTACCTCGTCAGTAAGTAAGTTGGAACAACAAATTTCCTCCCTACAAGAAACCATCAAACGTTTGGAGAAAGTCCAGCTAGCCCAAGAAGCTGACCTCGAGGAAGCGGCCCAATACTCCCGACGGACTTGTTTGAAATTTCTCAACATCCCTGTCGCCGACAAATTTGACGCGCTTGAAACAGTTCTCGATCTTTGCCGTTCAAAACTTAATGTTAATTTGTCGCACAAGGACATATCTCGTTGCCACCCTCTTGGTCCCGTCAAACATGGGAAAACAACGCTGATTGCCCGTTTTGTGCGTTATCAGGATAGACAAGCTGTTTTCGATAACAAGAAACGTTTGAAGGGAAATCCGGACGGAACAATGGTCGTAGAGGCTCTCACCAAATTCCGCCAGCTTCTGGTGTATGATTTGAACAAACTTCGATATAAGCGCCAATTAGATCCTTTTGGACAATCGATGGTCGTATTTTCCTCCAGATGAAACCTGAATCTTCGAAAATTATCATTAAATCATCCGCCGACATCGAGCGTTTGATTCCCGGTTACAAAGACTTGATAAACCAGGAGTAAAATGTGCTTAGCGTGAAGCGGTCTTTGGCATTCTTATATGATGATTTAGCATGGAATAAAAGTTATGGTTTTAGTATTTAATCATCTCTCGATAACATACATCATCTAAAGTTCATTTGTTTCTGTCAAATGTTTTTCCAATTTCCACCATTTCCTTGTTGTGGAAAAAATGTTCAAATATTTCGGGCGTAAAATGTCGTTATCATGACATCTTTGTATATATATATATATATATATATCTAACGATCCCTTTGACGAAGTCATGATCTTTTTATATAATTACACGTGGTATTATAGTAAAGCAAGCTTTACTGTCTTACCAATTATGGGATTTATTATGTCGCCGGAAGCATCATGTCGTCATTAGTATCACATGTCTCCTACAGTATCTATAGACGTCAGTAGTAGCTATTAGTCGCTAGTAGAATCTTGTACCGCTAGAAATACCATATGTCGTCAGTAGTATCATTTGTCGTTATTATTATCATATGTCGCTAGTATTATCATATGTCGCTAGTATTATCATATGTCGCTAGCAGTATCATATGACGTCTTTATTATAATATGTCGACAGTAGTAGCATATGTAGTCATTATTATCATGTGTCATCAGTATTATCATATGTCGTCAATATTATCATATGTCGCCAGTAGTATCATATGTCGCCAGTAGTATCATATGTCGTTAGTTGTATCATATGTCGTCAGAAGTATCATATGTCGCTAGTAGTATCATATGTCGTCAGTTGTATCATATGTCGCCAGTATTATCACATGTCGTCAATAATATCATATGTCGTCAGTAGTATCATATGTCGTCAGTTGTATCATATGTCGTCAATAATATCATATGTCGTCAGTAGTATCATATGTCGTCAGTAGTATCATATGTCGTCAGTTGTATCATATGTCGCTAGTATTATCATATGTCGACAGTATTCTCATGTCACTAGTTATATCATATAACGTCATTATTATAATTATGTCGACAGTAGTATCGTATGTCGTCAGTAACATCATATGTCACTAGTAGTATCATATAACGTCATTAGTTTTATATGTAGTATATGTCGTCATTATCATACTTTTGTCAATAGTATTGTATGCAGTCAGTAGTATCATATATCGCCAATTGTCGTCATTATTATTATTGTGTTGCCAGTACTATCGTATGTCGTCAGTAGTGCCATATGTCGCTAGTAGTATCTTTTGTCGTCATTATTATCATATGTCGTCAGTAGTATCATGTATCGTCAGTATTATCTTAAGTTAGTAGCATACATGTACATGTTTGTTTTCAATATTATTATATATGTATTTTTATGCCTTCTCTAATAAGAAATACGAACTCTACCGTTTGTTGTATTTGAGTCTACTTTATCCTTCTGTCGTTCCTTTCAGTATATCTCGTCTATGATTTTAATAATACCTCTTACGATATTGAATATTCCCTTTATTTGTGTTTCAGTATTTATATCTAGTACGGAAATAAGACTTTCGAGCTGTAAAACTATCAAAAATGTCTCTTATTTGGTTTTAGATTGTATTTATATATATTTTTCACAAATGAAAACTGTACATCAAAGTCATTCTTTATAATCCTAGCCACTGTCTTTTTTATAAGTTCTATTTGTTTTTCCTTGTCGATGTATGCAAAGTGTTTTTTACTTTGCTATATCTGTATTGCATATTTTGTACATAAACCATTTATAAACTTTATGTGTTGCTGGATCGCACGATGTTCTGATATAAATTATCCTCCTCGCCTTTCTGTGACCTCATGGTATTCATTTCTCGATAATGGGTAATGACTACTTGGGTCACAGAATGGCGATTGGTATATTTTATTCCAAGGTCTACGGCAGATGTTTTGTAAAATCTTTCATTTTTTACTCGTTTTGTATAAGTTCAATATTTAAGTTATTATTGTTACTACATGACTGGTTCATACACTTGCTCACGTTATTGAATCGTGTCATGTTAATTAGTTTTCGAAACTATAATTTTACACTACTTTTGCTATTACTTCTGCTTCAGCACATGGATGTCGCATCAAATCCTGGTCCGAATGGTGGGGAACTCTCTATTTTTCATGTAAATATTAGGAGTTTTAGAAACAAGTTAGATTATATCGAGGACATAGCTAGTGAATATGACATTATATGTTTGACTGAGACACACCTAGATGATAACGTCTCCACTGACGATTTACTTATAGCCGGTTTTCATGAACCCTTTAGACATGACATAAATTTTGCTGGGGGTGGTGTATTATTTTATATTAATGACTTGTTGAAAGTTTCTCGTCTACATACTATAGAATATCCGTGGGATGAAGTTATATGGATAGAAATTACTTTAGTTAGGTCAAATCTCATAATTGCCACTGTCTACAGGCCCGAATACTCGATAAATTCGTTTTGGCAAAACTTAAAATTATCTACTGATAGTGCATTAGATATGTCTCAAAATGTAGTTATTGTTGGTGATATCAACGTTGATTTACTCTCTGTTTCTAATAAGCATGTCCTTATTGATTATATAAACACGTTTTCCTTGAAAAACGTTACATCTGAACCTACTAGAATTGGTCCATCCAGATCTAGTTTACTTGACCCCATTTTATTATCAGACTCTCTTATTTGTAAAGAATCGTCAGTTTTACCTATAATAAGGAATGTAAGCGACCACGAGGGTTGCATTGCAGTAATCGAAATTAACTGTTTCACAAAACCTATTTACAGACGGAAAGTGTGGTTATATAAACGAGCTGACTTTGACATGCTAAATGACCTTATTGACAAATATGACTCGACTGCCTTGTTTTCTAACAGTGATTCAGTTGATGCTGCGTGTGACAATTTTACTGACATTTTTTTAGATTTTATTAACAGATGTATACACTCTAAAACAGTTACAATTCGACCTAACGACAAGCCCTGGATGACATCTGAACTTAGAAAAAATTTGAGAATCCGTGACCGACTACACAAAATTGCCAGGGCAACACTCCGACATTCAGACATTGACAAATTTAAAGCTCAGAGGAACAAGGTAAATAATATGAAAAAAACATGCTAGACTTCTCTTTTACGAAAATGTCCATGGACTTATTGATGGATACGTTTCTTCTGATCCTAAATCTTACTGGAAACTAGTAAAACGACTTATGAAATCCGGCGGACATTATCAACACATCCCTTCAATGACGGACCAAACGACCAATATTACCTTTTCTAACGATGACGATAAAGCGCGTTTACTTAATAACTATTTTTGTAGCATTACTCATGTTAATGATGTTGATGTCCTAGTTCCGATTATTGAGTCCAAAACTGATAAACGCTTTGTATCTCTCAGGTTAAACTATTTGGAAATAAAAGATGTTTTACAGATTTTAAAACTAGGGAAAGCCTCGGGAGGGGATGGGATTAGTCATCATGTGCTGAAGTACACTGCAATTCTATCTGTAAACCACTTGAACTACTTTTTAACATGTCTCTTTCTTTAGGTGTGTATCCAAACAAATGGAAACTTGCAACTGTAATGCCACTTTTCAAAAAGGGTGACCGTCATACGCCATGCAATTATAGACCAATATCCCTTCTATCTACAGTAGGTAAAGTTTTCGAGCGTGTAGTTTACAAACACTTGTATAATTATTTGTTTGACAATCGTTTGTTTTATCACTATCAGTCCGGCTTTATGCCTAGTCATTCTCCTGTTTATCAACTTATTGAAATTTACCATAATATTTGTACTGCTTTAGAAGAAAAAAAAACACACTTGTATTATTTTTTGTGATATATCTAAAGCTTTCGATCGTGTTTGGCACAGGGGCCTGCTAGCTAAATTGGAATCTTATGGAATTTCGGGATCATTGTTAAATTGGATCACAAATTATCTTCACCAGCGTAAACAGAAACTTTTAATTGGAAATTCTTGTTCCGGTCTAGGTAATATCGACGCTGGTGTACCCCAGGGCCGCTTCTCTTTTTGTTATATATCAATGATATTTCAGATGCTCTTGAGTCGGCCTCTAGGTTATTTGTAGACGATACATCATTATTTCATTCTGCTTTTTCATGTCACGAATTACAGACTGTTCTCAACAGGGACCTTGAATCTTTAAATCAGTGGGCTAAACGTTGGTTGGTTTCTTTTAACCCTCTAAAAACAGATGTCCTTTTTATTTCAAATTCAGTCAATACTGACGGGGATCTAGATTTATTTTTTGACAGAGAAATTTTAAGTTTTACAGAAGTTCACAGACACTTAGGAGTAAATTTTAATTCAAATGGAAAGTGGGGGAGCCATGTTGAGGCAGTATATAGCTCGGTTATGAAAAAAATTAATGTTTTACGAAAACTGAAATACTTGTTAAAAAGAGATTCTCTGTTAAAAATACATAAATCCTTCATTCTACCTGTTTTTGAATATGCTTGTGAGGTATGGGATGGTTGCTCTGTTTTGGATTCTGAGGAATTAGAGAAAGCACAAAGAGAAGCGGCTCGAGTTATAACAGGTTTACCTTTGTATGCTAGTAATGAATCACTATATTTTGAAACGGGATTGGAAACATTATCAGAGAGAAGGAAGACACGTAAGTTAAATGTATTATACAAAATGATAAATAATTTAACCCCTTCTTATTTATCGGCCCTTTTGCCAAACACAGTTGGTTACAACAATCAGTATAATTTACGGAACCAACATGATTATATCATTCCTTCTTTCAGACTCTCCCTAAGTAACTCTTCTTTTCTGCCATCAAGTTTACGTCTGTGGAATTCGCTAGACAATTCAATAAGAACATTATCATCTTTGAATGCTTTTAAATCTTCTTTGTCTAATGACGCTAATTCTTGTCCTCCATCTTATTATAATTTTGGCGAACGTAAGCTAAATATATTACATACGAGACTCAGACATCAGTGCAGCTCTTTGAAAAGTGATTTGTTCCGTGTTAAGATTGTTGATAACCCATCGTGTGCTTGTGGACATTACTGTGAGGATGTTGGGCACTTTTTCCTAGAATGTAAGCTTTATGATAGGGTAAGAATATCATTTTTTCAAAGTATAAACACGTTGAACTTAGATCAAGTGAATTTACATCTATTTTTATTTGGAAATGAAAATCTGTCCCTAACCACCAATACAGAAGTATTCAGACACGTGCAAATTTTTATCAAATCCAGCAACAGATTTTAAGTAAAATGTACTAAATGTTAAATATATTATATATGCCTTGTTAATGTTATCATGTAAATATTTATCATGTATTGTATTAGAGGAAAAGGCGGCCATAAGTTGAAATAACTTGTGCCTAATCCTCTGCTCAATTTTGGGGCAATAAATATGTTTAAATCTAATTTAAAGTGTTTTGTTTACATAGTGCCACACGTGGCTAGCCTTAGTGTACGGACATACATTATATATACATCATATATGTAACCATTAAGCGGGTATGTTTTTTTTTTTTTTTTTTGGTCACAACAATGCATCATTTAAAATCTCTGTATTTCTCCCATTTTCCTGACATTTAGGACATGTCAAGTATATACACGTATACAGGTAAATTTTGTTGCCCGAGGCACCACTATTCACCACTTTCTTTGGTGTGAAACTATAGAAGATAAGACTAATTCATGTAGGGCCCAGTGTTATTTCGAAAACGGTCGAATTGAAAATCACTTTTTTAATCACCGGCCATTTTAATGGAGTGTACCCTGAACGCCTCATTCCCCGAACACCAACTCTGCCAACTTGAAAGGAGGGTGTTTATAAAGGGAATCATTTGATGTTAAAGTTATAGTCTGTTTCAACTAAGAATGTCAACGTGTTCTTGTAAATAGGATACGTACATATCAATAAGGAAATAGGTAAAGCTTTTTTTTTGTTTTACATATATAAATGTAACACATTTTTGTAGTATATGAAGTATTACAAAATAGTTATTAATTATTAGTATTTAAAATTGTTATTTATTATTTTAATGATTATAATATAAGATTATATTTAATTGATAAATCAAATTTAGTAAGTCACGATGGTACACTGATGTCTGTTATTAAATTGTATTTGTATTACATATATATGATGTTGAAACATTATCCACATCTTAGCATTAAATAAAGTATGATCTAATATAAATAGTAAACTCCTAAATGAAGCTGAATTAGCACTATGTATGACAATACATTATCCAGTTATCTAGATATTATGTCCTTTTACAACCTGTGATAATCAAGTAATCCATAAGTCCAGAAAACACAAAACACTCTATCCAAGATGCAGAAGCTCGGATGCTGAATCGGCATAGGTCATCAGGTCGATTGTCCCAGTCTGGTAACGGTCCTTCAAGGTGGCCAGGCGTCTGTCAATGTTGGCGTATTTCTTCTTCCGGGGTTGAATGATGCCTCCTGCGTCTCTCTGAATCCGGCTGATGTCGTTCATGTTCTGTATGTCCTTAAACGTCTGGATGATGGTGTAGATGTTGGGGTGGGCATGCAGTACCTTCTTCAGTTTTCCGTGCCAAGCTTCCAGATGGTTAGTAGTCCGGGGTCCCTCGGTTGAGAAGTGGTTCCAGGTGGTACGATCTCCCTCTATCCATTGTGTGCAGCTACCTCAAAATCGACGAAGGCTGTAGTGGGTCGGAATGGAATGTCGAAGTGTGCCATGTGATCCTGGAGAAGGGTGAAGAAACGGCTGTAGATTGCCTGGCTCTTTACGGGAAGTAATGCGTATACGACTGGTGTCATGATGCCTTCATTCTGTACATGGACGCTGTAAATCTGATGAAACATTGTTGGACAGTTGTAGAAAGTTCCATCACAGAAGAAGGTGTCAGATGCTGCAAGTTCGGCCAGGTTCTCCGACGAAGCGAATGCGATCATCCTGTTGTTCTGTTCACCGTCGTCAAAGAGGAGAAATGGTTCGCCTGTAGATGCTTCTGTCCATCTTCCATCCAAGGTGATGTCGGCCAAAGTCTTTGGTAGTGGAGGAGTCTACTTGCGGCGAGCACGGTAAAGAGACAATTTCGCTGTGTAGAATGTTGGTATTCGCTGGACCACGGCCTTGGAAGTGTCATCCCAGTCGTTGTCTCGGAGTTGATTGAGCTCTTCCTCAAAGATGGACGGAATAGGCTGGACCGATTATACGCATTTGTTGGTGATCTGGTTCATGATCTGTTTGGCTACAGCACTGGCTGGGTCTGAGGCGTGGGTGTGTGGATTTCTTCCGAAGTTAGCTGGTATGTTGTCGATTGTCGAGAGTGATGCTGAGCAGCCTTAGGTCGAACATCTCCAGAATGTCCTGCTGCCGTTCTTTCGAATCTGTTTGAAGATGAATCCATTATGTGAAAGGTTCTGTCCGCCTCTTCTGTTGGTGATGAACTTAACGTTGATCTGAGCATTAGCCATACTGTCCTTGTATCAAACAACAAAGATAATAATATCAATCAAATTAAACACAATTTACATAAAAACTGAGAGAAAATACTAGATTAACTAATATTTGACAAAAGTTACAATTTACACAAAAACTGAGAGAAAATACAAGATTAACTAATATATATATGACTAAAGTTATGATTTGACAATATATATCTGTGACAAAAGTACAGTAATAAATCAAGCAATGATTGAGATATTGATCTTTCAAAGTGCAGATTGAAATATGATAATTTCCCAAAATGAACTTGGCTTTTATACATTTCCCATTGAATAGCTTGGGATTTAAACAGATTTAACACAGATATTTGATTCCTTTATTTTACAGTTATTAACAGTTTTTCAGTTTTCTGAACAGTTATCAGAATCAGAACTTAATCATCTGATTTACCTGTTTTCTAAATAGTTATCAGAATTTACCTGTGCAAGTTACCTGTACTACAATTCTAAAACAGCTTATAATCCACTATCATCACAGTTGACCCCCCCCCCCCCCCTATAAGTTGTTTTCTTTGTTGTTTTCTGTGTTTTGATATGTCCGTATTTTCTTTGTTATTTTCTGTGTTTTGATATGTCCGTATTTTCTTTGTTGTTTTCTACCCTCGATATAAACTATTTTTATTTGTGAAGATATGCACGTTTTTCTTTTCTCTTTTCATTTTGACTTGTGCCTCTCGTCAATGTTTTGGCAAATGCACCTTACAAACTCAACAAAATACACGAATGTCTATTTTAATAAACAAAAGGGAAATTAACTCTAGATGTTTTACTTTCCTCGTTTGGTCAAATTATCTCAGTCTGTAATGGTGACAAGTGATTTCCATATATCATTTTCTATTTACAGAAACGTCAACATGAGGAACCTGTGGACATTATTTGTCATTTTAGTCGTCGTTGTTTTGGTGTGTGTACTTCTTTTTCGCAACATCCAAGTACCACAGCAACTGAAAGTTGATTTCGCGATCAAAGACGCCAAACAGACACCAGAAGATAAACGATCCATAGATGATATTAAGCTGAAGGTATAGTTTTATAGAGAAAAAACAAATAAGAATATTTGCTATTGTACTTGTAAACAACACGTCTGCCGTACGAGTTTTTCCTCTTGCCAGAGGTCTGGAGGACTAAAATGTTGCATAATTGTATCTATGAAGTGATAGTAGATATTTGTTCTTTGATTTTATTGCCTGTAACAGAGTTGATGAACCGCAAAAACGTCGATTGATTTATCGTGTTATTTGCCTTCAGTCTGTTGTTGTCACGTGAGTTGGACCCGATACTGCACCTCCTAGCCTGCACGATATGACATAGTTGGATTTATCGTGTTATTTGCCTTCAGTCTGTTGTTGTCACATGAGTTGGACCTGATACTGCACCTCCTAGCCTGCACGATATGACATAGTTGGATTTATCGTGTTATTTGCCTTTCTGTTGTGGTGACATGAGGTGGACCCGATACCACACCTCCTAGCCTGCACGATATGACATAGTTGGATTTATCGTGTTATTTGCCTTTCTGTTGTGGTGACATGAGTTGGACCCGATACCGCACCTCCTAGCCTGCACGATATGACATAGTTGGATTTATCGTGTTATTTGCCTTTCTGTTGTGGTGACATGAGTTGGACCCGATACCGCACCTCCTAGCCTGCACGATATGACATAGTTGGATTTATCGTGTTATTTGCCTTTCTGTTGTGATGACATGAGTTGGACCCGATACCGCACCTCCTAGCCTGCACGATATGACATAGTTGGATTTATCGTGTTATTTGCCTTTCTGTTGTGATGACATGAGTTGGACCCGATAGAGCTCCTAGCCTGCACGATATGACATAGTTGGATTTATCGTGTTATTTGCCTTTCTGTTGTGATGACATGAGTTGGACCCGATACCGCACCTCCTAGCCTGCACGATATGACATAGTTGGATTTATCGTGTTATTTGCATGAGTTGGACTTTCTGTTGTGTTGGATGACATGAGTTGGACCCGATACCGCACCTCCTAGCCTGCACGATATGACATAGTTGGATTTATCGTGTTATTTGCCTTTCTGTTGTGGTGACATGATTTATCATGAGTTGGACGCACCTCCTAGTGCACGATATTTCTGTTGTGGTGACATGAGTTGGACCCGATACCGCACCTCCTAGCCTGCACGATATGACATAGTTGGATTTATCGTGTTATTTGCCTTTCTGTTGTGGTGACATGAGTTGTGGTGACATGAGTTGGACCCGATACCGCACCTCCTAGCCTGCACGATATGACATAGTTGGATTTATCGTGTTATTTGCCTTTCTGTTGTGGTGACATGAGTTGGACCCGATACCGCACCTCCTAGCCTGCACGATATGACATAGTTGGATTTATCGTGTTATTTGCCTTTCTGTTGTGGTGACATGAGTTGGACCCGATACCGCACCTCCTAGCCTGCACGATATGACATAGTTGGATTTATCGTGTTATTTGCCTTTCTGTTGTGGTGACATGACCCGCCGCACCTCCTAGCCTGCACGATATGACATAGTTGGATTTATCGTGTTATTTGCCTTTCTGTTGTGATGACATGAGTTGGACCCGATACCGCACCTCCTAGCCTGCACGATATGACATAGTTGGATTTATTTGACTTTAATGCTTCTACTTATTTGTACTGAAAGGTGTTATATACCTGTGTATCTTGTGTTTGTTGAGAATGGAGATAAATATATGGTAGTATGATATATGTATACTTTATTGGAGGATGTTTGGATATGGCATATTGTTGGCTTTTTCCGCTTAAACGAGAGCTCTTGATTATCAATGAAAATCCAATCTCAATTTACTTGTTTTAAAAGGGTTGTGCAAAAAAGACAAAGACTTTTGGACTTTCAAAAGAAATTCAGTGAAAAAGAAATATTTAGTGCATGCAATACACTAGATAAAAATGTACCATACAGTCCCCCCGTCTATCTTCCTTAGGATTGGTCAGTAAATCTTGATGCTTAAGTCTTCAAAACGAGGACGACTTTAGACAATCAAACTTAACCAAAATAAACGCATGAATATAGATGGTGAAGTACAATAACATTATCTAATCAATTTCAAAAGTCTTTCACACAGAATGATTTTAAAAGAATATTGATTACGTTGGGGATATTCCAATCCGTAGCACTAAATCAGGTAGGATTTATTCAGGAAACACGTTGTAAGTTTACTTCAGTTTTTGTTAATTGTAAATCAGGCGGAAAGATTCAAGGATTCCATCCTCGAAACGGAATTGCGTCTGGATACTGCACAAACGATTAACCCTTCGAGCTACCAGGGAATCCGTAAGATAATCCAGGGAGCCCTCAGGAATGTCGACGACACAAGTCTTGCTAGGATGTCACTGGAAGAGATTGCCGAGCTCTATCACAGGTTTGGAATCACATCACATAAATAATGACAGCATCACCGTAGGAAGGAAATATGTCACGACCTATTGTTAGTGATATCACACTAAAAATATCTCATTAGTCGGTACAGTACAAGATACAAATATATTAGCCAGCACTTATCAAACAATAATTGTCTTTCTATTATACTTATTAAACTTATGTGTATTCAACCGCTCGTCAATCTGTCATTTAGAATTCTCGTCTTGTATATTGTAAATTAATTTTCATATATCTGAATTTTTTGTGTAATATAATAGCTTCAGTAGTGTATGGAATGTTTATCTACTTTAAGCCTTATAACTTATTAGTATCTGATTATGTACACATACTGCTGTGTATGTTGTACGTGGACAATATGTACACATACTGTTGTCTGTTGTGTATGTTGTACGTGCACAATATGTACACATGCTGCTGTCTATGTTGTACGTGTACAATATATACACATACTGCTGTCTGCTGTCTATGTTGTACGTGTACAATATGTACACATACTGCTGTCTGCTGTCTATGTTGTACATGTACAATATGTACACATACTGCTCTCTGCTGTCTATGTTGTACGTATACAATATGTACACATACTGCTGTCTGTTGTGTATGTTGTACGTATACCATATGTACACATACTGCTGTCTGTTGTGTATGTTGCACGTATACAATATGTACACATACTGCTGTCTATGTTGTACATGTACAATATGTACACATACTGCTGTCTGCTGTCTATGTTGCACGCGTACAACATGTACACATACTGCTGTCTGTTGTGTATGTTGTACGTATACAATATGTACACATACTGCTGTCTATGTTGTACATGTACAATATGTACACATACTGCTGTCTGTTGTGTATGTTGCACGTGTACAATATATACACATACTGCTGTCTGTTGTGTATGTTGTACGTATACCATATGTACACATACTGCTGTCTGTTGTCTATGTTGTACGTATACCATATGTACACATACTGCTGTCTGCTGTCTATGTTGTACGTATACAATATATACACATACTGCTGTCTGTTGTGTATGTTGTACGTGTACAATATGTACACATACTGCTGTCTGATGTGTATTTTGCACGTGTACAATATGTACACATACTGCTGTCTGCTGTCAATGTTGTACGTATACCATATGTACACATACTGCTGTCTATGTTGCACGTGTACAATATGTACACATACTGCTGTCTATGTTGCACGTGTACAATATGTACACATACTGCTGTCTGTTGTGTATGTTGTATGTATACCATATGTACACATACTGCTGTCTATGTTGCACGTGTACAATATGTACACATACTGCTGTCTGTTGTGTATGTTGTACGTGTACAATATGTACACATACTGCTGTCTATGTTGTACATGTACAATATGTACACATACTGCTGTCTGCTGTCTATGTTGTACATGTACAATATGTACACATACTGCTGTCTGTTGTGTATGTTGTACGTATACCATATGTACACATACTGCTGTCTATGTTGCACGTGTACAATATGTACACATACTACTGTCTATGTTGCACGTGTACAATATGTACACATACTGCTGTCTGCTGTCTATGTTGTACGTGGACAATATGTACACATACTGCTGTCTATGTTGTACGTATACCATATGTACACATACTGCTGTCTATGTTGTACGTGTACAATATGTACACATACTGCTGTCTGTTGTTTATGTTGTACGTGTACAATATGTACACATACTGCTGTCTGCTGTCCATGTTGTACGTGGACAATATGTACACATACTGCTTTCTATGTTGTACGTATAAAATATGTACACATACTGCTGTCTGCTGTCTATGTTGTACGTATACAATATGTACACATACTGCTGTCTGCTGTCTATGTTGTACGTATACAATATGTACACATACTGCTGTCTGTTGTCTATGTTGCACGTGTACAATATGTACACATACTGCTGTCTGTTGTGTATGTTGCACGTGTACAATATATACGCATACTGCTGTCTGTTGTGTATGCTGTACGTATACCATATGTACACATACTGCTGTCTGTGTTGTACATGTACAATATATACGCATACTGCTGTCTGTTGTGTATGCTGTACGTGTAATCAAAAATATTTTAGTGGAGTTTTTTTTATAGTTATTATGAGTTTTAACAGAAATTCAACATACATACGAATTGTCTTACCTATCAAGGGGTCATTAATTCTATAAAAGATACTTTTGCGTGAAGATATTTAAATGTGATGATATGGTATCCATATTAATTCAGAATTATTGATGAAGATTAAAAAGGGAATACAGGATTTCTGTAACGTCACATTCATGTTGATTGTAATGTATAGGCCTACTACAGAACCAAACAAACACCATTCACATGTTAAAACAGAGTTAAAACTGATGTTGAAGCACACTACCTTAGAGTAAAGAATACATATGTTATAGACTGTTCTAGTGCTTCACAGTTAGAAAAGAACCCATTATTAAATAGAATAGAAGATGATCCTATTTCCGCTGTAAATCACCTGATGTAGCCATGGCTAAACATATTGCATGGTCCATTGATTTAAAATGGGGAAAAGTGCGCTCACCAGACTTGTGCTTGGTTTCAGATATGTGAATACGCTCCAGATTTTCTGCCCACGCAAGGACATGTTAGGGGGAGTGGGATGGGGCTGGTATGTGTGTACCGGCTTCTCAACCAATGACAAATGTTTGGTTTACGTTGTCACGTGAGTATGAAAAGTTACATCGCAATTGTTACGCCCTGTCTTTATATAGAATCAATGTTATTCGGTTTAAATCGACATCCCGGTAAAAAAGGAGGTTTCGGTGATGCTACATCAGACATCTGCTTCGTCCTTCTAGGACTAGTCGGTGATGCTACATCCTACAAGTGAAGTTCTTATTTGTTGATCGACAGTCTGGCTTTATAATTTTTTGCGACATTATATGATAACACATGCGCACAAACACCGCCGTTTGTAAATAAACCTTGCTACTCACTTAAATCGCTCGCGACAAGTTTGGATGTTAATGTCATTCATTTCGTAATTCTGAGTTGACTTAGCGCAATTAAATAATATTTACCATACCCGTAACAAAATCCAGTACTGACAAATGTGAATTAACCTGCTGTGTCACTTCTGTTGCTGTCATTTCTGCCCGCCATCGTGTGTCCGTGTTTTCAAAATGAACTGCCTTGTTTTTGAAACTATCACGTGACGTTATCAACGCCAAATTTGAGAGAGATTTTCCGCACCAAAGTAGTTGTCAAGCTGGACACTGGAAATCGATTGTGAATAACGGGATAGCATAGAAACGTAACCGAAAGTTTAATAAAAATCGCGCGTACAATTACTGACAAAATTTATGTTTTTATCGTGATGTCCCTCTAACTAAGACTTGTGTATTCATGAACAAATTTTGCAACGGTGAAAGAATCATTTTCGGTCCTTGTAAGCATCAAAATTGTTTTCCGGACAAACAGATAATGGTATGCTATCCGTAAATACCAAGATGTTTTACCTTGAACCTCGAATATCATCTATTGTAGAACTTATAATAAAGAATACCACACCGACTTCTGACCTTATTTACAAATTACCCGTCAGGACAGCTTACTTTTAAATCAGATATTTACACCGAAGGATGGCAATGTCAAGGTCATTTCCAACCACAAGAGATGGGGTTTCTATGTCGGATGTACATGTAGCAATCTCAAACACAATGTACACCTACAACTCAGTATTGTGACAAAATTTTCAATACGCGACATAATCTGTATAGACCATGATGGCGAATGTCATCGATGCAGACTGTAAAAGACGCAGAGATGGAAAGCACCTTTAAGGACAAATTTAAAGTAAGATATAGTATTGTCGAACAATTATCTAAACTCCAGCATGCAGTTGTTTCGACCTTCTAGGACTCGTCGGTGATGCCACATCAGACATCTGCTTCGTCCTTCTAGGACCCGTCGGTGATGCTACATCATACAACTATTTCGACCTTCTAAGACTCGTCAGTGATGCTACATCAGACATCTGTTTCGACCTTCTAGGACTCGTCAGTGATGCTACATCATACAACTATTTCGACTTTCTGGGACTCGTCGGTGATGCTACATCAGACATCTGCTTCGTCCTTCTAGGACCCGTCGGTGATGCTACATCATACAACTATTTCGACCTTCTAAAACTCGTCAGTGGTGCTATATCAGACATATGCTTCGTCCTTCTAGGACTCGTCGGTGATGCTACATCATACAACTATTTCGACCTTCTAGGACTCGTCAGTGATGCTACATCAGACATATGTTTCGACCTTCTAGGACTCGTCAATGATGCTACATCGGACATCCGTTTCGTCCTTCTAGGACTCGTCAGTGATGCTACATCAGACATCCGTTTCGACCTTCTAAGACTCGTCAGTGATGCTAAATCAGACATCCGTTTTGACCTTCTAGGACTCGTCGGTGATGCTACATCAGACACTAGCCCCCATAATTCTTTTTTATATATTTTATATATAACTAATAACTTTAGAACAAGGCCAAGTAACGGTATATATAGTGGCATGCAGGACAACACTTATTAGTCCGTAAAAAGTGACTGGTGTCTGAATATACGTCATTTTTGTGATATCTTTGATTCAGTTTCGTCAGTTTTGAGTTGCTTAACGGTGAGCACTTTGATATTGACGTTTGATTGTTGATTGTCATACTAAACCTTGTTTTGTTAGTGATGAAGAAGAGGACAGACTCTTGACACAGGACATCAACCAAGTGTTTAAATGTGGAAGAAGACAAATACAATCAAAGTGAGTCAATATCTACACATTTACGGAGTAAGTATAGGTAATCCTAAATACAAAGCCTTTGTCTCCCGCGTCGCCAATAAGGCCTTTTCTTTTGTAGAAATTTACACTATCCTTTACATTGGTCTGTGATGAGGAGATTTGTTCTCTTCGTTTTCTAAAACCTTTTTTGTTAATATTTTTTTAACTAAAGAATCCAATATGGAAGACAAATAAAGACACTAAAATTCAAAATTACCTCCCTTACATTCATAGACAAATGCTACATACAGGGATGGTTTATCATGGTATATATATATTTATTTACTTGTTCATTTTTTTCATTTCTCTGCTCTTGATTTCTTTATTAATTTTATCTCTGAGTCCTTAGTTGTCACAGTTTCGCTGCTTTCTGTGACTCCGTTTCAATCTTAATATTTACCGTATATGAATTAATTCCACGGTGAAGGGTTGAGTCCTACACCCAGTTGTAGACTTCAGTTTTAAATCCATGATGTCATGCTGATGTTACACTTATCGTCGGCTCTCCACTTCTTATTTTATACAATCCCAAATCTACCTTATATGGGTCCAAGTGATTACAGTTATCTATAATATATTCTTATAACAAGTAATATATTTGAGCAACAATTTTACGAATGTAAAAACGGCAAACGTTAATTGTATCTACAAAATTTATATATCATCTCCAAACAAACCGTACATTACTTCATCGAAATAACGGTTTCTGTAACCTAACTGAATCAAAAACTTTTTTCTTCTCTTTTTTTCCCTGTTAGTGTTTGTTATCGCCTTTTTGTGACCATAAAGCCCATTGTATTAATCTCAATATCTAGAATACACTCTAACTTTAGTCAACAGACTGGTTAAAAGTCTAACTTTAGTCAACAGACTGGTTAAAAGTCTAACTTTAGTCAACAGACTGGTTAAAAGTCTAACTTTAGTCAACAGACTGGTTAAAAGTCTAACTTTATAATCAACAGACTGGTTAAAAGTCTAACTTTAGTCAACAGACTGGTTAAAAGTCTAACTTTAGTCAACAGACTGGTTAAAAGTCTAACTTTAGTCAACAGACTGGTTAAAAGTCTAACTTTAGTCAACAGACTGGTTAAAAGTCTAACTTTAGTCAACAGACTGGTTAAAAGTCTAACTTTAGTCAACAGACTGGTTAAAAGTCTAACTTTATAATCAACAGACTGGTTAAAAGTCTAACTTTATAATCAACAGACTGGTTAAAAGTCTAACTTTAGTCAACAGACTGGTTAAAAGTCTAACTTTATAATCAACAGACTGGTTAAAAGTCTAACTTTAATCAACAGACTGGTTAAAAGTCTAACTTTATAATCAACAGACTGGTTAAAAGTCTAACTTTATAATCAACAGACTGGTTAAAAGTCTAACTTTAATCAACAGACTGGTTAAAAGTCTAACTTTATAATCAACAGACTGGTTAAAAGTCTAACTTTATAATCAACAGACTGGTTAAAAGTCTAACTTTAATCAACAGACTGGTTATAAGTCTAACTTTATAATCAACAGACTGGTTAAAAGTCTAACTTTATAATCAACAGACTGGTTAAAAGTCTAACTTTATAATCAACAGACTGGTTAAAAGTCTAGCTTTATAATCAACAGACTGGTTAAACGTCTAACTTTATAATCAACAGACTGGTTAAAAGTCTAACTTTAATCAACAGAATGGTTATAAGTCTAACTTTATAATCAACAGACTGGTTAAAAGTCTAACTTTATAATCAACAGACTGGTTAAAAGTCTAACTTTAATCAACAGACTGGTTATAAGTCTAACTTTATAATCAACAGACTGGTTAAAAGTCTAACTTTAGTCAACAGACTGGTTAAAAGTCTAACTTTATAATCAACAGACTGGTTAAAAGTCTAACTTTAATCAACAGACTGGTTAAAAGTCTAACTTTATAATCAACAGACTGGTTAAAAGTCTAACTTTATAATCAACAGACTGGTTAAAAGTCTAACTTTAATCAACAGACTGGTTAAAAGTCTAACTTTAGTCAACAGACTGGTTAAAAGTCTAACTTTATAATCAACAGACTGGTTAAAAGTCTAACTTTAATCAACAGACTGGTTAAAAGTCTAACTTTATAATCAACAGACTGGTTAAAAGTCTAACTTTATAATCAACAGACTGGTTAAAAGTCTAACTTTATAATCAACAGACTGGTTAAAAGTCTAACTTTAATCAACAGACTGGTTAAAAGTCTAACTACAATAAACAGACTGGTTAAAAGTCTAACTTTATAATAAACAGACTGGTTAAAAGTCTAACTTTAGTCAACAGACTGGTTAAAAGTCTAACTACAATAAACAGACTGGTTAAAAGTCTAACTTTATAATCAACAGACTGGTTAAAAGTCTAACTTTATAATCAACAGACTGAACTCGATATGCTTTTACTGTTTGCAGTGCCCTTAAGGAAGAATTAAAACTACAGAACCCTAAAGCCGCCACACCTCTCACAGACGCCATTACTCAGAAGGTAACGGCAGTGCGCATGTGCCGTTTTTTCTGTAGAGAAATACTGTGCTTTATCATCCTCTCAGATGTCTGCTTTCAAATCGATTAGTGAAACTGTGACGCAGACCAAATCTGATAATTATCCAATTTTCCAAATATTATAAAGTGTTACTTATGTAAAAGTGATTGCTACAGTACCGAATCCCTATAGACATTCTATCAGTGTGACATTGTCTCTTGATTTCAGGAAAGAGTCGATGTCCTTCTGATCGAGGGAAAGGATGCCGACTACATAGTACAGGAACTTCTGCGACGCAATGTTTTACGTCATGTCGACCAGCTGTCTGTAGTGTTGAACACAGTGAACAATGCCACATCAGTATCCGACTATCAAAAACAAATACTCCTGTTCAAAGCTCTTCACCAGGAGGGATTCAGGATCTTCCATTTTGAAAGAGATCCAAATCATGTTTTCTCTAATAACCCCTGGCGGACAGGATGTTACACAGTTTGTATGGTAATGTGTTTTGTCTGATGTCGTCCTGACACATGTAACTGTCATGGCTGTTAAAGGGGTATTTTTCATCATGTTCCAAAATCTGCCTTTACAGTGAAGTCCTGTAATTCTGTTTGACACAAGCTTTAAGCAATACTAAAAATATCTGAATAGTAAAACTAATAATCTATAAGTAGCTTATAAATATCTCTGTGCCGACATAATCGCTCTCATGGATTTAAACAATGGCGGAGCGAGGAGACGAATGATAGTGTTTGCGTTGCAGGTTTATCTAAATAGCTTATATCATTTAATTTCCTGTACGTGATGGGTAAACCTGAATTTATAGAACTTTTCCTCACAACATTCAATATATGCTATTTAAGAGGCGTTCTATTAAATTCAGATGACCTAAAAATACCCAAATCGTATTTCTGTATTAGTTATATCTAATGACATCCCCATCAAGGCCACTTGTGTGCAAATTTTCGATAAAAGCTGCGTTTGGTGATGCAATATAAATATAAATTACCTTGTGATCAATCAATTATCAAAAAGGTCACAATTGTTCGCTATGTATTTTGTCGATTCAAAATCCCGATCAGAATTCAAAGGAGAAATCAAACTTACCATGTCATCTCTCTGTTCCGCAACCGCGCGGATTTGTTTCAACGGAACTTTGTTCCCACCAGGGGGCGCAGTGTTTGACTCTATATTTGGATAAATGTTCTGTTTGGTGCGGGTTTTCACACACTGACCACGCTGAACATTGACTACATGCCATCTACATACTAACAGCGCATTCTTTCGCCTTGACACATGTTATAGCGAATGCTGTTGTCGTTGATTCATTGTTCATTCTCGTCCGTATTTAACCTTTCTTTAGTTTATTGGGATTGTGCTTTGATCTTGAATGACCTTCAGGAACCTGTACTTTCATTGTAACAGATATTTTATACGCCGCCGGAGGCGGTCGTATATAATCGTCATCTCCGTCTGTCCGTCCGTACGTCCATTTCTTGTGAACGCAACTCCTCCTAAACTAATCATCAGATTTTCATGAAACTTGCTCAATGTCACTACTACAATGGGTAGATGTGCATGAAGGGGCGATTTTTTGGTTCTTTGATTTTTGTAAGATTGATGCCATTTTCAACTTTGTATCTGTAGCTTGCTCTTAGTGGAGCTTTGTGAACGCAACTCCTAAACTAATGATCAGATTTTCATTAAACTTGCTCAATGTCACTGATACAATGGTTCGATGTGCATGAAGGGGCAATTTTACGGTTCATTGATTTTTGTAAGATTTATATATTTTGTGGTGGAGTGTATTGTGTCCACGGCACTCTTGTTGATTTAATCTCGACCAATAACTGTGGTTTCATGTTCTTTACCAGATGAGGGAGAGAGAGGTGGAACCCCCGATAGCTGTACCCGAACCAAAGAGTTTGGAAGCAATGGATGATCGCACACTGGTCAACACTTACTTCAGGTAATGATAATGTCGTGTTGTGATACCAAATTAAGATGATGAAGTATATATTTATATATAGAGACACATCTGCTATACAAACATATATCTATATCGTAAACATTGAACAATCAATCAAAATAAAAAAAAAAACAAGAGTTAGTTATCCATACACAAAGATATCACACGTGTTGATTCATTATAGAAAAGAAATTTCACAAATCAGTTGTTTGTATTGATCTATGTGAATGAATCAATCAAATTAAGGAACACAACTTATCGGTCATTGTTAATGATCAATCAAATTAAGGAACACACAACTTATCGATCGATGTAAATGAACCAATCAAATTAAGCGAAAAGCTACTCCTCAGTTTGACGTAACAATAGTCTGACGTAACAACAGTCTGACGTAAGAGTGGAGCATTGTCTTGGTGGCATTGTTGTAAATGATAATTGGCTCATGTCATTGTGTACATAGGTCAACCTTGATTTTTTTTTACTCTGATCGAATACTACTCCCGCCGTTCAAGGTATATTGGACTTACTGTATATGGGCAAACATTGTCACTGTCAATTATTGTAGCAGCACAATAGCTTGACAGAAGACTGGGAAGAGTTTGCTTCATTGAGAATGGAGTGTAGCTCTTTAAGTTTCTGCTTATACTGTAGAAATCTCGTTGATAACCCTTTATGTTCGTGTATGGAAAACGAAGAGACTAATGAACACTATTTGTTACATTGCAGTCTTTTCCAGCCAATCCGTGTGCATGCCTTTGTTGCAATAAATCGCCCAATCTTAAATAGATTACTCTTTTTCGGTGATGATAAATTATCAAACGATGAATTTGTATTAATTTTTTCTTGTACGCAAAATTTCGTCTTCAGATCGAACAGATTTGAATAATGTTACTACCCCGAACATACAGCCATAGTTATATCCCCAGTATAATGTTACTACCCTGCATCCTACAGCCATAGTTATATCCCCAGTATAATGTTACTACCCCGAACCTACAGCCATAGTTATATCCCCAGTATAATGTTACTACCCTGCATCCTACAGCCATAGTTATATCCCCAGTATAATGTTACTACCCTGTATCCTACAGCCATAGTTATATCCCCAGTATAATGTTACTACCCTGTATCCTACAGCCATAGTTATATCCCCAGTATAATGTTACTACCCTGTATCCTACAGCCATAGTTATATCCCCAGTATAATGTTACTACCCTGTATCCTACAGCCATAGTTATATCCCCAGTATAATGTTACTACCCTGTATCCTACAGCCATAGTTATATCCCCAGTATAATGTTACTACCCTGCTTCCTTCAGCCATAGTTATATCCCCAGTATAAAGCATACCCTTTAAACAAACGTATCATTATGAATGTTACTGGATTCCAATGCTCTGATATCTAGTCAGATAATAAAAATCCCTCTTCATCAATTTTATCAAAATGTTCATTTTGATTTTACCAGTTTTGTGATGTCGAATGAAGTTCTGTGTAAGGAAATTTTAAGGGTTGGTGACATTGACGATGGTGGCTGGGATGTTTGTGTCGATGACAAATACAGACCGTCCTCGCCATGTCTAGTCTACTCATTCGGGTAAGTTTACTTTTTATCATTTTTATTATTAGGGGATTAACGTCCTCTATTATGGCCTTTAGGCCTTTCAGAGGACGAGAAAAGATAGGAGGGAATAGAAGGGGAGAAAGTATGTAGTGAGAGGAAGGGGAATATAGGAGAGACTTCGCGTCCGAGGGTTTTCTTCTGGTGCTTTACACCGTCCCGATCTTCATCCGGCGATGTGTCGTCCGAGGGAGGAGGGGGGATAGAGAGTATGTAAGGCGGGGTCGATTTTAACGGCTCTACTAATATTTTTGTTTTAGGTCCGAAAAATTGTGCGACCTCTGTAACTATGGCGTTTAACTTAATGAGCTAAACGTATGGGACTTACGACTGCCGTTAGGCGCTGGCCCTGGGGAATTATTTAAATCATAAATGATTGGGGAACCTGTTTACTTGAGGTGTACCGATATGAGATTTCGAATATATAATTCTATCCTACCGCATTTTAATTCCTATTTATTCATCAGGGTTATATATATATATATATATCCTACGCTATTCATATCACTGCCCTGATGTACTATTATAGTATAATTTTGAGAAATAGTGTGCTAAATGCACTTAATAGAAAATTAACACACCGTGTGTGCGACCCTATTGGAACTAGTCGGTAAACTGTGTAATTTGATATTATATATTTTGGATGGCCGTCCGAGAGATAATTATCCTTGTCATTATCCCTACCTACGTATCTAGGAACCCCTGGACCGGCTTGCAATAAGCTTTCTCTTTTTCGAATAATCCAGATGGTTCTTTTTCGTGCTAGGGCGGACCAACCTTCACATGGGACACCACAGCTTTAAGTCCCATCCGACGGACTGTATGTTAGTAAAAAGTTTTTAGTGCGCATGCAGGTTCATTTTTTTGTCCTTTCTTCTTTCTTGTCTGCCTCTTTCTTCTGTTGAGTCTGATCCATCTGCACCAATGTCTTCATTCTTTTTTTTAATAGACCACTTTCACTGGTTATCTCATTCCGACGTTTTATAGTATATATGTGCTATATGGTGATTTATTAGTAGGGGTTGAACGGTATATACCTATAACTGACCTTATGTGCAGGGGAGGGCTATTATTTTTAACATGCTGGATAAAAAAAGGGGGGAGGGGGCCGGAAGGGGAGGCGGGAATGAAGCATGCTGGGATAAAAAAAGGGGGGAGGGTAGGTGGTCGGGAAATGAAGAGGGTCATATTTGGTATTAATCTTATTAATTCTATGTTGAGTATTGTTTTGTTTGCCCATATATAATCTGTTCTAACTGCAGAAATTAATAATAAGTACTTTAAAAATGGTGAAGTTTAAAGGTAGAAACAAAACTAGCTAGGGTAGGATTGAAGTTGTGATATTAGTCTGGAATTATGATCAATCAATGCCTACTTACAACTCTTATGGGCCAGATATGTATAGGTAGAGATTTTCTATATTACTTTTATAACGCTAGATTTGTTCAAGATTAGTTTGGGGGTGGGGGCTTGGAGGGGGGAGGTGGTAGGGGATGGTTACCTGTAACTGTATGTAGGGTAATACTGTAGGGAGAGAAGAGCCAGTGCTTTTAGGTTGTTCCTAACAGTCGTTAGACATGCACTCGTATATTGTATAACTATTTATTTGGGTATTTTATTGCTATTTTTTGTTTTTGAGTGGGGGAGAGTTAATTCTTTTAGTTCTAAGAGGGTTGAGTATTCGTTTTACCGGAACCGGAAGCGCCACAGGAGCCACGTCGGATGGCCGGACTCCCCGCATGAGGTCAGAACAAAGACGTTGTAGCACTCCTAATCCGATGATCAGATGTTTTTATGTAGTTTGTTAGAATGTGTTAGATAATCCGGCTTGTCTATTCTTACTATATAGCATAGCCGGTTTATCCCTTGGGCCCTACCTAACTTACTTTTTAATAACTTTTATGTTTGGTTTATGTTCATTAAGTTAATGTTATGCGGAGAGCACCTATCCATTTATCTATACGGACCGGAAGTACTACAGGAGCCACGTCGGGTGGCCGTACTCCCCGCCTGAGGTCGGAACAAAGACGTTGTAGTACTCCCTTACCAGTGATGTGTATAAATACTTATACTGTTGTGTTTTAATTAGTACTCAAAGATAAATTTGTTAAACTGTGTTGGATAACCTGTCCTGTCTAGTATTACCATTTAGCGAGTTCAGATTATCCCTTATGCCCTTCCTAACTGGTAAACGTTCCGGGACACTTAGGATAACTCCCCAACACATATTTACCCTGTGGGGCAATACCGTGGGGAGAGAGGAACCAGTACTGATATTTCATATCTAGCTGTTTAACAAAGATATTATAGAATATCCTAAAACTATTCGACTTTTGACCCTGCACCCGTCCTTATTTTATTGTACAAGTGATTCCCGCCTGCAGGGTATAGGGCTATCAATATACTGTAGTTTATGAATATAGTCACTTGTATTGGGATGTTATTTATGGTTAAGGGGAGGTAAATCTTATATAATTTTCGTTTCTTTTTATATTTCGTTGATTTTATTTATTTTTATTAGTACTATAAGATCCTGCTCATTAATCCAGTCTTCTAATAGTTGACCTCGATTGTCGTCATGTTCACTTCCCCACAGAGAATTATGGGCATTAAAATCTCCGGCTATAATGTGGTGTTTATATCTATTAGTTAGATTTGAAATGAAGTCTAATTCTGATTGGTCAATTTTGATTGATGGGCTAATGTCTATATTAAAAATTCCATTTATATTTAAATCTCCGATATATAAAGGTGTTCTCTACCTGTGTGACTGTTAAATCTCCGATATATAAAGGTGTTCTCTACCTGTGTGACTGTTAAATCCCCGATAATTAAAGGTGTTCTCTACATGTGTGTCTGTTAAATCCCCGATAATTAAAGGTGTTCTCTACATGTGTGTCTGTTAAATCTCCGATAATTAAAGGTGTTCTCTACATGTGTGTCTGTTAAATCTCCGATAATTAAAGGTGTTCTCTACATGTGTGTCTGTTAAATCCCCGATAATTAAAGGTGTTCTCTACACTGTGTGTCTGTTAAATCCCCGATAATTAAAGGTGATTCTACACGTGTTACTGTTAAATCCCCGATAATTAAAGGTGTTCTCTACATGTGTGACTGTTAAATCTCCGATATATAAAGGTGTTCTCTACCTGTGTGACTGTTAAATCCCCGATAATTAAAGGTGTTCTCTACCTGTGTGTCTGTTAAATCCCCGATAATTAAAGGTGTTCTCTACCTGTGTGTTAAATCTCCCGATATATTAAAGGTGTTCTGTTAAATCCCCGATAATTAAAGGTGTTCTCTACCTGTGTGTCTGTTAAATCTCCGATATATAAAGGTGTTCTCTACATGTGTGTCTGTTAAATCTCCGATAATTAAAGGTGTTCTCTACCTGTGTGTCTGTTAAATCCCCGATAATTAAAGGTGTTCTCTACATGTGTGTCTGTTAAATCCCCGATAATTAAAGGTGTTCTCTACCTGTGTGTCTGTTAAATCTCCGATAATTAAAGGTGTTCTCTACATGTGTGTCTGTTAAATCTCCGATATATAAAGGTGTTCTCTACATGTGTGACTGTTAAATCCCCGATAATTAAAGGTGTTCTCTACCTGTGTGACTGTTAAATCTCCGATATATAAAGGTGTTCTCTACATGTGTGTCTGTTAAATCTCCGATATATAAAGGTGTTCTCTACATGTGTGTCTGTTAAATCCCCGATAATTAAAGGTGTTCTCTACCTGTGTGTCTGTTAAATCCCCGATAATTAAAGGTGTTCTCTACATGTGTGTCTGTTAAATCCCCGATAATTAAAGGTGTTCTCTACATGTGTGTCTGTTAAATCCCCGATAATTAAAGGTGTTCTCTACCTGTGACTGTTAAATCTCCGATATATAAAGGTGTTCTCTACCTGTGTGACTGTTAAATCTCCGATATATAAAGGTGTTCTCTACATGTGTGACTGTTAAATCCCCGATAATTAAAGGTGTTCTCTACCTGTGTGACTGTTAAATCCCCGATAATTAAAGGTGTTCTCTACCTGTGTGACTGTTAAATCCCCGATAATTAAAGGTGTTCTCTACCTGTGTGTCTGTTAAATCCCCGATAATTAAAGGTGTTCTCTACCTGTGACTGTTAAATCCCCGATAATTAAAGGTGTTCTCTACCTGTGTGTCTGTTAAATCTCCGATATATAAAGGTGTTCTCTACATGTGTGTCTGTTAAATCCCCGATAATTAAAGGTGTTCTCTACCTGTGTGTCTGTTAAATCCCCGATAATTAAAGGTGTTCTCTACCTGTGTAACTGTTAAATCCCCGATAATTAAAGGTGTTCTCTACATGTGTGTCTGTTAAATCCCCGATAATTAAAGGTGTTCTCTACCTGTGTGACTGTTAAATCCCCGATATTTAAAGGTGTTCTCTACCTGTGTGTCTGTTAAATCTCCGATAATTAAAGGTGTTCTCTACCTGTGTGTCTGTTAAATCCCCGATAATTAAAGGTGTTCTCTACCTGTTTGTCTGTTAAATCTCCGATAATTAAAGGTGTTCTCTACCTGTTCGTCTGTTAAATCCCCGATAATTAAAGGTGTTCTCTACCTGTGTGTAATTAAAGGTGTTCTCTCCCTGTGTGACTGTTAAATCTCCGATAATATAAGGTTGTTCTCTACATGTGTGACTGTTAAATCTCCGATAATTAAAGGTGTTCTCTACATGTGACTGTTAAATCCCTGATAATTAAAGGTGTTCTCTACATGTAACTGTTAAATCCCCGATAATTAAAGGTGTTCTCTACCTGTAACTGTTAAATCCCCGATAATTAAAGGTGTTCTCTACATGTGTGTCTGTTAAATCCCCGATAATTAAAGGTGTTCTCTACCTGTGTGTCTGTTAAATCCCCGATAATTAAAGGTGTTCTCTACATGTGTGTCTGTTAAATCCCCGATAATTAAAGGTGTTCTCTACATGTGTGTCTGTTAAATCTCCGATATATAAAGGTGTTCTCTACATGTGTGACTGTTAAATCTCCGATATATAAAGGTGTTCTCTACATGTGTGTCTGTTAAATCTCCGATATATAAAGGTGTTCTCTACCTGTGTGTCTGTTAAATCCCTACATGATATATTAAAGGTGTTCTCTACCTGTGTGTCTGTTAAATCCTCCGATAATATAAAGGTGTTCTCTACCTGTGTGTCTGTTAAATCCCCGATATATTAAAGGTGTTCTCTACCTGTGTGTCTGTTAAATCTATATTAAAGGTGTTCTCTACATGTTAAATGTTCTCTACCTGTGTGTCTGTTAAATCCCCGATATAAAGGTGTTCTCTACATGTGTGTCTGTTAAATCCCCGATAATTAAAGGTGTTCTCTACCTGTGACGGTTAAATCCCCGATAATTAAAGGTGTTCTCTACCTGTGACTGTTAAATCTCCGATATATAAAGGTGTTCTCTACCTGTGACTGTTAAATCTCCGATATATAAAGGTGTTCTCTACCTGTGACTGTTAAATCCCCGATAATTAAAGGTGTTCTCTACCTGTGTTCTCTACCTGTGTGTCTGTTAAATCCCCGATAATTAAAGGTGTTCTCTACCTGTTTGTCTGTTAAATCCCCGATAATTAAAGGTGTTCTCTACCTGTGTGTCTGTTAAATCTCCGATATATAAAGGTGTTCTCTACCTGTTTGTCTGTTAAATCCCCGATATATAAAGGTGTTCTCTACCTGTGTGACTGTTAAATCTCCGATAATTAAAGGTGTTCTCTACCTGTGTGTCTGTTAAATCCCCGATATATAAAGGTGTTCTCTACCTGTTTGTCTGTGTTCTCTACCTGTGTGTTAAATCTGTTAAATCCTCTACCCGATATATAAAGGTGTTCTCTACATGTGTGTCTGTTAAATCCCCGATAATTAAAGGTGTTCTCTACCTGTGACTGTTAAATCCCCGATAATTAAAGGTGTTCTCTACCTGTGACTGTTAAATCCCCGATAATTAAAGGTGTTCTCTACCTGTGTGTTCTCTCCCCGATATGTGTGTGTGTGTCTGTTAAATCCCCGATATATTAAAGGTGTTCTCTACCTGTGTGTCTGTTAAATCCCCTATAATTAAAGGTGGTCTCTACCTGTGTATGTTATATCTCCGTTATTTAAAGGTGTTCTCTACCTGTGTGTCTGTTAAATCTCCGATATATAAAGGTGTTCTCTACCTGTGTGTCTGTTAAATCTATATTAAAGTTTCTCTAAATCCCCGATAATTAAAGGTGTTCTCTCCCTGTGTGTCTGTTAAATCCCCGATAATTAAAGGTGTTCTCTCCCTGTGTGTCTGTTAAATCCCCGATAATTAAAGGTGTTCTCTACCTGTGTGACTGTTAAATCCCCGATAATTAAAGGTGTTCTCTACCTGTGTGTCTGTTAAATCCCCGATAATTAAAGGTGTTCTCTACCTGTGACTGTTAAATCCCCGATAATTAAAGGTGTTCTCTACCTGTGACTGTTAAATCCCCGATAATTAAAGGTGTTCTCTACCTGTGTGTCTGTTAAATCCCCGATAATTAAAGGTGTTCTCTCCCTGTGTGTCTGTTAAATCCCCGATAATAAAAGGTGTTCTCTACCTGTGCGTCTGTTAAATCCCCGATAATTAAAGGTGTTCTCTACCTGTGACTGTTAAATCTCCGATATCTAAAGGTGTTCTCTACCTGTGTGTCTGTTAAATCCCCGATAATTAAAGGTGTTCTCTACCTGTTTGTCTGTTAAATCCCCGATAATTAAAGGTGTTCTCTACCTGTGACTGTTAAATCCCCGATAATTAAAGGTGTTCTCTACCTGTGACGGTTAAATCCCCGATAATTAAAGGTGTTCTCTACCTGTGACGGTTAAATCCCCGATAATTAAAGGTGTTCTCTACCTGTGACTGTTAAATCTCCGATATATAAAGGTGTTCTCTACCTGTGACTGTTAAATCTCCGATAATTAAAGGTGTTCTCTACCTGTGTGTTAAATCTAATTAAATCTCTACCTGTGTGTCTAAATCCCCGATATTAAAGGTGTTCTCTACCTGTGTGTCTGTTAAATCCCCGATATATTAAGATCAAAACTCGCAGAGACACTCAAAAATCCCCGATAATTAAAGGTGTTCTCTACCTGTGTGTCTGTTAAATCCCCGATAATTAAAGGTGTTCTCTACCTGTGTGACTGTTAAATCCACGATAATTAAAGGTGTTCTCTACCTGTGTGTCTGTTAAATCCCCGATAATTAAAGGTGTTCTCTACCTGTGTGTCTGTTAAATCCCCGATAATTAAAGGTGTTCTCTACCTGTGTGACTGTTAAATCCCCGATAATTAAAGGTGTTCTCTACATGTGTGACTGTTAAATCTCCGATAATTAAAGGTGTTCTCTACATGTGTGACTGTTAAATCTCCGATAATTAAAGGTGTTCTCAACCTGTGTGACTGTTATGTGTTCTCTACATGTTCGACTAAATCCCCATAAGCACCATAGGTGTTTCCTCTCCTGTGTGTCTTTACTCTAAATTTAACAAGATTTAAACAAGGATCACGCCGTCATAGCCATCGTCTAAGATTTAATAACATGCTTGGCAAGGGGTTCTATGAACAGTAAATACACTGTGTCATTCAAAATGTCGTTGAGATTTTTGTCTGCCCATTCTGTGTTCAGAAGAAAAAAAACTTTCAGTAACATGATGACCTAGTGTTAAATATTCAGCACAAGTTTGGATTGTAGAGCATGCTTTTGAAGAAAACTGTACAAAATCATCTATTTATTTTCTTACGGAAATCGTACTCCTCAGTTTACCATTTAAACAGATATATGCTATTTTTGATAGTGCTAATCCGATTTACTTTGATTGCGTCATGACAGGTTGGCTTTGTTATACACAGAATTAAATATTTGTGTAATTTATAAAATCAACAAAACTTAATCCTGATGAAGTAATAAAATTTAATCCAGGCAGAACTTTTCGTGAACAGTGCATAAAATCTATGACCCAGCGAATTTTCAGTTCCGGATTTCCCCATGCGATATATTCAGACGGTTTCGCTGGAAGTATACCCCGCTATTTCGTCTTTGCAAACTGACCTCAAGATATTTTGATGCTTACAATAGTTTTAAAAGTCATTAGAATACGCAGAAAGGTACAAAACAGCCAGAAAGTTTGAAACTTGGACAAAATACTCGTTTAAAAACATTGTTTTGCACAACTGAGATACAGAATTATTGACCCCGGTGTTTGTGAAAGACAAAGCGAAAGTAAAACATTCAATGCACCTGTGGCGAATCGCTTCTAAAATCCAAGGATTTATGTCATTAAGATATTAAATGAAGAAGTACTCTGTTACCTGACATTGAATGTACTAACCACTATGCGTCCGACTTAATATACATGTTGTTGTCTGTTGATTAGTATTGGACTGGAGGATCAGCGACGGTCTAAATTGCAATGGTTTCACAATCTCGGCTTGTCGGACAAGAATAGCACCATAACGAGGAAAAACATTAAATGGAAAATGATGGATTTGAAATCAATCCGTACCTCGTTAGGACATAATGATGTAAGTAGTCACTTTGAAGTACCTCTATACCATATAGCATTTCGAAAAAAAAACTTTGATAATACATATCTGCATCAAATCTCTATACAATATTCAAGGTAAGACTTTGTGATTCGGAATGCCTCTATACCATATTCAAGGTAAGACTTTGTGATTCGGAATGCCTCTATATCATATTCAAGGTAAGACTTTGTGATTCGGAATGCCTCTATACCATATTCATGGTAAGACTTTGTGATTCGGAATGCCTCTATATCATATTCAAGGTAAGACTTTGTGATTCGGAATGCCTCTATACCATATTCATGGTAAGACTTTGTGATTCGGAATGCCTCTATATCATATTCAAGGTAAGACTTTGTGATTCGGAATGCCTCTATACCATATTCATTGTAAGACTTTGTGATTCGGAATGCCTCTATTTCATATTCAAGGTAAGACTTTGTGATTCGGAATGCCTCTATACCATATTCAAATTAAGACTTTGTGATTCGGAATGCCTCTATATAATATGAAAAGTCGGTCTTTGATACTCGGAATGCCTCTATATTATATAAAAGGTGATATTTTGTGACTCGGAATGCCTCTATATCATATAAAAAGTAATATTGTGTGACTCGGAATGCCTCTATATAATATAAAAGGTGATATTTTGTGACAAAGAATGCGTCTATGTTCAATAAAATGACAGACGTAGTGACTTGGAATACCTCTATGTTCTATAGAATTCCTGACAAGGGTTCTGAAGTCATTATTTCCTGTACTGTGATGTGATGTGTTGTGTACTGTGCTGTGATGTGTTGCGTACTGTACTGTGATGTGTTGTGTACTGTACTGTGCTGTACCGTGCTGTACTGTGCTGTGCTGTGATGTGTTGTGTACTGTGCTGTGATGTGTTGTGTACTGTACTGTGATGTGATGTGCTGTGTATTGTACTGTGATGTGTTGTGCTGTGTACTGTGCTGTGCTGTGCTTTGTACTGTGCTGTACTGTACTGTACTGAGCTGTACTGAGCTGTGCTGTACTTTGCTAGACTAGACTGGAAAATACTTCCTAGAGCTGTGACGTTTATCTGTAAATCAGAAAATGTTGTATAATTATCTCTTTATTTAACTCTGGTTTATCATCAGACATTTGATCGACAATCCAGATATACCGCAAACCATTTTCATTGAAAAACATAGACAGATTAATGTGGATATCATGTAGGATTTCTGTTTATATATTTCAGCGCCAAATCGACATTTTAAAAATGGACATTGAGGGGTCGGAATGGTTAGCCGTCCCCAATATCCTGGAAACTGGAATCTTAAATCACGTCAAACAACTGTACTTGGAAATCCATGTATCCGTTAACAATAGACGAGCTCGTGACTGGATCCCAAAATTAGATCTGCTCCGACAGTTACATGATGTAGGATTCCGACTTTTCTGGTCTCACCCCAACCAAGTTCATTATAATACCGCCATATCGATTTACACCAAGCGGCACGTGTCATCCTGTTATGAACTTTATTACGTTAACATAAATTTATGATATCTATGCTGTTTAACGTTCATCATGTAATGTACTTTTTTCCTTAACATAAATTTATGATATCTATGCTGTTTAACGTTCATCATGTAATGTACTTTTTTCCTTAACATAAATTTATGATATTTATGTTGTTTAACGTTCATCATGTAATGTACTTTTTCCCTTAACATAAATTTATGATATCTATGCTGTTTAACGTTCATCATGTAATGTACTTTTTTCCTTAACATAAATTTATGATATCTATGCTGTTTAACGTTCATCATGTAATGTACTTTTTTCCTTAACATAAATTTATGATATCTATGCTGTTTAACGTTCATCATGTAATGTACTTTTTTCCTTAACATAAATTTATGATATCTATGCTGTTTAACGTTCATCATGTAATGTACTTTTTTCCTTTACATAAATTTATGATATTTATGTTGTTTTGCATTCATCATATTACACGAATTAATCTGTTTTAGATCAAATTTCTTTTTTTCGTTGTTTTCTAAAAAAAAATTTTTTTCTAAAATTCTACGGTCATTACTGCTGATGATATCCTCTGATTTATTCTATTTTGTAAGATGATATAAGGATTGTTTAATAAACTCAGAAATCATCGCACTTGTTGTGTTTTGCATGACGTGTTTTATAAATTATTTTATCTAAGCTTTGATAGGAATATTTTTCGTTTCATGTTGGTTCGAATGTTTTTTGAATGATGGTGAGAAACAAATGGCATGTTCCCTATGGTTCGTATCAACCGATTCCAAACTGGTATACCCACCCCTAACGGGATGTTACAATATTCTAGTGGGTTACTGATATACACAAATATGTACATATAGCTCAGCGACATATGTTTGAGCAATCAGCGCCCCCAATGCCAAACCCAGGGGTTGCTGCAAGGGTGACAAGGACATAGACATCAAGATCACCTTTCCATGTTCATTTGTAAAATATATACATTTAAAGTTAGCAACACGGAAAAATGGAAGACAGGTATGCGCAGAATTTGCCGAATATCAAACTTGAACAAGTAACAAGTCTAGCAAGCAGTCTTATCATTATTCATTTTGTCCTTCAAAATATGATGTGCGGAAAGAATTCAGTTAGGGTGCAGAAAGATATCTGCCAATCAGGTCACAGCAGCCTCATTAAATATGCGCGGAATTCGCCGCTCATCGACCTTGGCCAAGAGATTAAGGTAACAAGTGTACCAACCAAGTATCATCAACATCATCTGACCAGTCCGTCAAAAGATGTCTGCGATGCATAATGTAATGACGAAAACGATGTCACAACTCTGTCAAATAATAACTGGCTGAGTATAAATGACCTTTTCTATATCCCAGCCTCACATCGAGAGTGTAGTATATGTTGCAAATACATGAAAACTCATACATTACACATCATTAGAAAGGTTAATTAGAGAGAGAGACGATGGAAGCAAAAAGCTGATAGAGCTTGCCAACAATGCAATATCTTGAATAAAATATGTACGGTTATGAAAATGCCACGAAATCTTTAAAAAGGGGCACTGCAATCACACATGTCATTTATTTCAAGAACAAAATACTGTTTCGCTGTGTAGGTTAGGCTCATTATTTGGTTTACCCTAAAAACAAACACAAACATTCTTGATTATGATTCAAAAAACAAAAATAATAATAATTAATTTCATAATAACGGATTATTTTATAACAAATCACTACGCATAACAGTTGGCGTGACAGAAAAACTCCTTTAATTTGACTTTTGGAGGAAATGTAGTGGTCATATCGATCGGAAGTATCTACTAGAACTGAAAATCTAGGACACGACCAGACTCATCTTTATCAGTCAGTTTTCTCCGATCTTTACCTTCATCCCGTATCTTCAATATTTAGATGTCTGAAGTCGGCTTCGTCGATATTCCAGTGTTTGAAATATCGACATATACGAAAACAATGTCAGTGTTGTATGTTCACTATCATGATCTCATTCAGAAACATGCGATTTCCTCGTGAAATTAAACGTTTAAGGTGTTCCATGCTCGTTAGTAGTCAGTGTTATTTCATTATTAAACATTTTAAATAATTTATCGTTTGAAAAAAAATTAAATTAGGGCCTTCCTGTAAATTTTGTATTTTGTGCGGAGACAACTCGTATATATACTAGATGTAACAAACCACTCGTCGTAAAGATAGCAGGGACACAATTCTGAAGAAACGAAGTCGAATTTAATGTTTTGTGCCACTTTCATTTCTTGATAAAAGAGAAATTTGAATCGTATACATGTAGAATAGAACTTCTAATCACACAACCAGAAGACGACACGGCAACCTTTATCAGACTTATGGCTAGTGTGGAGCTTGGACGAGATGGTAAGGAATCGACTGTACTATACACACTAAGCTAGCAAATAGTGTGCCGAGATGGTAAAAAGTATACGAGACAGTCACAATGTACTGTGGTCGATTCGGCGACGCATTATTAAACACTAAGTCAAATTTGTGTGAGAGTCTATGGCCCCCTTCGTCCCTATCCAGTTGGCATTCTTGTCACCCACCTGAACATGTTGTTTTTCCTATTACCTTTTTTCTTTTTTAATTTTCACGGTCAATAATACATTTTTGCTGCGTGGAATAATCTATAAATCCAATTTGCTTGGTCTTGAACAGAGAATGCTTTCGCTATGATGTGGTGATTTTTTTTCCTTCTTGTGAAGTCGCACACCGAATCTCCTGTCCGTTTCTCTGATATACGATACGTCGCTGTTCTTACATTCGATTTTATATACGCATTCTGTGATGTTCTTTTTGTGTGCTTTATCCATGGGATGGGCTAAGAGTCTACCACGACCACTGTCTTTGGTATACGGGATGACTATACAAGTCTTTTCGTTTATAACCAAACGTTTAACAAGGCCGGGTAGCAGAATGGACTGCAATACACTATAATACGTTTGTGGGCCGACATATACAGGTATTTGAATGTTTTTTTTTCTAAAAACATCGACTTCATGATTTATTAAGCCAAAATGATATTTCGTAACAGCGATGAGTAATTATTTATTGTTACATTAAAAACATTTAGACGATCAGATTTCGTTCATTTCTACCACATCAACAGAGATCGAGAAAACTGGAGTTCAAATTCAAGTGTTTCATAGAAAGACGAATTAGCAAAGTTGAAAAGTGGAACTATTTTGAGGGTGATTATGTAGAAATGGCAAAGGAATTGAATATCGAATGGGAAGATATCCGACAAAGCAAAAACCCCAATGTTCTATTTAACCAGATTTTTTGGAATATTTCAGCATAGCTAAGGAAAAGCATATCCCCATGATAACGCAAGGACACCACAACTACATACCCTTGGATTGTGAGACAAAGTCCAACCGATATCAGAGTAACACCGTAGATGGCAAAGATATATGGAAACGAAAACCGGTAATAAGTACAAGGAATATACTATAGAGAGAAATCGTGTAGGAAAATTGTTGAAAAAAGCGAAAGTATTCACGGAAAAAAACAGAGCCAAGTGTGCATAAGACAATCCAAAATAATTTTGGAAATGTGCAAATTCAAAATATGTAAAACCAAGTCACGTATATCAGAGCTTAGATATACGACCGCTATTTGACAGGGCAAACACATCAACAGAGACTGAGAAAAGTTCTCGTAAACTCTTACAAGTGTGTTTACAGAATAGTCAGAGGGAGAAATTCTAGATATTGAGAAGTACAACATATTGCACCAGTTAA
The DNA here is from genome assembly GCF_031769215.1 of Ylistrum balloti. Lineage (NCBI taxonomy): Eukaryota > Metazoa > Mollusca > Bivalvia > Pectinida > Pectinidae > Ylistrum > Ylistrum balloti. The sequence goes on along the minus strand of NW_026782224.1, from coordinate 1,333,412 downwards.
TTGATAACCTCTACAGCGAGGACGATGTCATGAAACTGGTGAAAGACCTTGATGCTAATACATACACACAACCAGAAGGAATGCACCCAATTGTACTCATACATTCACACAGCCAGAAGGAATGCACCCAATTGTACTAATACATACACACAGCCAGAAGGAATGCACCCAATTGTACTAATACATACACACAGCCAGAAGGAATGCACCCAATTGTACTAATACATACACACAGCCAGAAGGAATGCACCCAATTGTACTAATACATTCACACAGCCAGAAGGAATGCACCCAATTGCACTAAGTAAGCTACAAGAAGTCAGCCAAGCATTCAGCTATCATCTACAATACATCAATGTAAACTGTACCAGGTTTATGGAAGTTTGGTAGGGTTACGGTATTATTTAAAAAGGGAGATAACTTTAACATAGGGAAATAACGACCAGTAGGTATGAAGTGGTATGGAAAATGATGGAGAAACTTGTGAGAACAGATAAAGTCAACCATATGACTAGAAACAACCTGTTCAGTATCAAACAGTTCCCGTTCATATCAGTCAGATCCACAACTTTACAACTCCTTAGAGTCCAGGAGGACTGGACAGAGATACTAGACGAAGGTGGCACTATCGATGATGTGTTTATAGACTTCATGAAGGCCTCCGATAAGGTTCTACATCAAAGACTTATGAAGAAGTTGTCAGCATGTGGTATCGGGTATAGCATATATATATATATATATATAATTTTTTTCAGCAACAAAACACAAAAGTCAATGTTAAGTGATCAGCGTCCAAAGAATAGCGTGTTACGAGCGCGCCTTATATGGCATTCCAGATCATGTGTATGCGCCAACATATTTATTTGTTGATGATACAAAGATATTCAAGGATCTCAAATTTTGAAGACGCCATGAAGTTGCAAGAGTACTTAGATATACTGCACAAATGGTCAGATACTTGGCTGCTGAAGTTCCACCCCCCCCCCCCCCCCCCCAAAAGTACAAAATGATGACAATTACCAGATGGAAATGTCCCAATGAAGAGTATAAGTGCCATTTATACAGTCAACACGGCGAAGGAGTAGATTCGGAACACTCGGAGGGCGAAAAAACATTGGTGTGTTAGTTGACAACCATCTCAACGTCGGGAACCATATTAAACAGCAGGTGAACAAAGCTAACAATATCGTGGGCATTATTAGAAGAACATACGGCTATTTGGATGAGGATCATTTTAGATATTTATTCCAGGCACTAGTCAGACCTGATTTAGAGTAAGCTCAGGCAGTATGGTCGCCATACAGGACATGGAACTTATAGAAAATGTTCAACGGAGAGCTACAAAGCCAACACTGAAATATAGACGTTTAAGGGGTGATATGATAGAAATGTTTAAGATCATGAGTGGTAACTACGACAAAAAGTAGCTGATGGATTCTTCGCCAAAACAAAAAGTACATCCATAAGGGGACACTGTCTTAAAGTACATAAACAGTGCTGCAACACAAATGTGAGAAAGTTCAGCTTCTTTTACAGAACAGTGGAAATAATCTACCAGAATCAACGGTGCATGCAAATACTATCAAATATTTTGTAGCAAGATTAGATAAATTTTGGAAAGACCAGGACGTAAAATACAACCACAACTCGGACATAGACACCAGCTTCCATAAAATATCCTATGGTATTTCCTTCGCTTTGTTAATATTTGTTTTGTTAGGAAATTTGACAAGAAATGTGATGGTCAAGCTTGATGATGTACTGCCGGCATTTTATGAAACTGCTAAAAACCTTCTACTTAATTACATTTTTTATCAATACAGTGTAAATTTCAGGATACAAACCAGTTAAAACTTGGATTTCACTGAACTGGTAACATCGGAGTATACAATAGTATTCTTTATCAATAGTCCATGTAGACAAAAAAAATGTGTGCCAAGGGAGACAACTCGTGCGTCCTTAGGTATGATATTCCACTTCCGACTCGCACAAGAAATTCTGACCGTGACATATAGGAATAATATAAGCGTAGAATGCGTTATTCTACTTAAACTGAATCGGGTAGAATGCAGAAACGGTGACACATATTACACTAAGATCAATTTTTTTTTCAAAATTTGGATAGGTTTACTTTGATCGTAGAATCAGGGACGTTAAAACTTTGCCGACGATGAGCATATTTAACTCTATCTACCTATGGAGGAGCAGATGTACCCAGGGAGGAATCCAGGGGAACAGATTTAAGCAGGGAGGAACGGGTGTATCCAGGAGGAACAGATTTAAGCAGCGAGGAACGGGTGTATCCAGGGGGAACGTATTTAATCAGGGAGGAACGGGTGTATCCAGGAGGAACAGATTTAAGCAGGGAGGAACGGGTGTATCCGGGGGAACATATTTAATCAGGGAGGAACGGGTGTATCCAGGGGGAACAGATTTAATCAGGAAGGAACGGATGTATCCAGAGGGAACAGATTTATCTAGATTTATCCATCATGGAGGAACATAGTGACCGAGAACGTACAAATTAACTCAAGGAGACACAGACTCAGCTAGGGAGAAGCATATTTACATAGAAACGAACAGATGTATCTGTACAGAAACATACCAAGTTATCTGCATAGAAATAAAATCGGGGTGGGGGTGGGGGTTAGTTAAGGATTATGTTTTAATTTGGTGCACGGACATAAATACTTTCTTACATACACCATGGTGAATTTACTCAGTGACATGGTAACTTCTCTCGGGCCTTTATATAGTGAACATATAAATATCGACGTAGGCTAAACTTTGATTGAGTTATTAATGGGACATATACAGATAATGATAGCCATTAATGATTTATCAAAAATAAAATGTGATTCAACGTGAAAATTGACTCAGCTTATTAATACAATGGATTAAGAAATGAAGCTTTTTTTCTCTTTTTTTGCTCGCAGAGTTATAAATATACGGTGTTTTTTCATTTATAAGCAAAAAATAAATTCAACATATCTTCGTTTAAAAAAAATATCAAAGTGGTTGAAATTCATATTTGAATATTTGAATTAGGAAAAATAAACTGTCTACTACTGTTCATGTTGAAAAAAAAAGACTGATATAAAAATGAAATCAGTGAATGAACTCAAAATTTAATTTCTTTTTGTAAATTGCGCAGAAAATAAAGATCCTTGCTATTCCAATGATAATGATTAACGTCTTCGATATCTATTATGTAATATCGTTCTCCTGATCGGTAATGTTTTGTAAAGTGAAAGTAATACTGCGTCTAAATGACGCGGATCAGGTAGTGGTCATTTTGGCGGGAAATGGACGGCACTGTCAGCAAAGATGTAATGTTTAGTGAGGACAGATTTATTAACCGTGCAACTCTTTGAGGTCCATAAACATTGCTGGGAAGTCATGAACGGCAGACGGTAAAATATGCAAACCCGCACTTAGCCATTTATAATCGAGACAAAGTTGACGCGCATGCATTGAAGTATAACCACGTTACACACGACTGCACAAAAATGGAAAATTGTTGTATTAACTTCAGAATGATAAATTTGTGACTTACAGATTATGCTCGATGGTGTTTTCCCATTTGTTTGCTTTTGGTGTTGTTTTTTTTATTGTGTTTGATAGGCTTTCGGTGGGGTTCACTATATATAACCTTTTTTTCACACAAACATTTTTCTTTCGCAGTCAGTTAATCAGAGTAGTGACAATTACTTCATTTTGTAAATTACCTTATTGTAGATGAAGAAATTAAGATAAATCAGTGAAAAAGCTCAACTCGCATGCAGAATAAACATGTAGAGAATGTGTTTTTTGGGAAGGGGGGGTTGAACTAAAAGGAAATGTTTTCAGTGATTCAGATTTTTTTTCAGTGGGGAATTCGAAGGTGTCTCTATTTTCTAATATAAAGTTTGAGCAACACTTGTAGTAAATTTTCATATCGTGTATATTTGGGAAAACAATATTTTAACAAGCACATGGTGTCAGGAAATTATTGTATAAGAAAACATCAGTGCCAGGATTTGTGGGAGGGTTTGTGGTGTCAAGTGTTGACAGTTTATAAGGAATGTGGAATTTGACCAGAGTGACCACATAAACTAACATTGGAGACATAATTAGAGAAAGCAGGGAGGCTTTGGTCACATGACAAGAGGGTATTATCTGACCTGCATGTAATTAAAGGGATTAATTAAGGAGATTTAGGGCCTGTTTATCTACCCAATAACTGACCAGTGTGTTCCTGGCATCCCTGTATCAACAGGGTGTCACCTCGGTCCATCATAAAACTTGACCACTAGACAGTTATGGTCAGTCGGAGAAAACACAGACATGAAGATACCAATTAGTGGCTTTAACACAGCATTAATGTAGAGGTTAAAACATTGTTTTGAAAACAGCTTCAATGACAATGTTACCTAGACATCTACCTACTGTCACAATGACTTGGGCTTATATTCGTATAATACCAGGGCTCTCACACCCCATTTTGGGAATGGGGCCCGGGGACTTTAGAATTGGGAAAAATAGCATCGTTTTCCTTAGAGTTGGGAAAATTTGGGTCTAAATTGGGAAAAAAAGATACTATTTTGCATTGGGAATTCGGCCCGAAATCTGGCAGATCGAGAGCCCAGAATACTGTTTATCACTGGGGCAGTAATCCCAACTCAAATGATCTCTTAACTATACAGATTATTAACTAGTATAATCAATGTAGGCTTCTTATCCCAGTTCTTGAGTAAAAAATTACTGGACCCACAGCTTTCTATTGAGCAGTACAGGCTATACAATACAGGCTATACAGTACAGGCTATACAATACAGGCTATACAGTACAGGCTATACAGTACAGGCTGTACAGTACAGGCTACACAGTACAGGCTACACAGTACAGGCTACACAGTACAGGCTACACAGTACAGGCTACACAGTACAGGCTACACAGTACAGGCTGTACAATACAGGCTACACAGTACAGGCTACACAGTACAGGCTACACAGTACAGGCTATACAGTACAGGCTACACAGTACAGGCTACACAGTACAGGCTGTACAATACAGGCTACACAGTACAGGCTATACAGTACAGGCTACACAGTACAGGCTACACAGTACAGGCTATACAATACAGGCTACACAGTACAGGCTACACAGTACAGGCTACACAATACAGGCTATACAGTACAGGCTACACAGTACAGGCTACACAGTACAGGCTATACAATACAGGCTACACAATAAAACTCTGGATTTCTTCAGAAATTTGTTGAAATTTCTGTATTGATTTTCCCTTTATTTATTTTAACAGGTTTTACTATAACAACCTTTCAGTCTTTCAGCAGATGAGAAAAGATAGGAAAAAGAGTAGGAGGGGCAAAATAGGACGTGATGGGAGAGAGTAGGATATACAGATTGATTTTTTCAAGATCTTTTGACCGTTTGTACTGGTTTGTTGGTAATTCTGTATTAGATATTCGCAAGAACATTTTTTCCTTATGTATTTCAAAAGTTTGGAAGTCTTCTGGAAAATGTGACACTATCGCCGACAGTTAATGTATTTAAAAACAGACCTGATAAATATTGATAAAATCAGGAACTCCTCTATAATTATAGATCTCAGATACATTAACAAGTAACGTCATATTCACTTTCATTTTTTTTTTTTTTTTTTTATGTCATGTTTTTGAGTCCGATGAAGAGGACCTTATAAGATCCTGTATTGGTTAATAAACTTAACTTGTATTACTAAACTTGTGTTAATCACTCTTTAAATCCCTCTGAGCCAACATGCCAAGTGACCATCAGTATAAAATGCCCCTCCTGGGATGTCTATGCAGTCCCTGATTTAGTGGAAGGCCAGTACTAGTGTATATAGGTCCCTCCAGGGTAACCCATTGGGACTTCTGACATCTCTCAAAGCTTATAGTCTAAAACTGGTCAAGGACGTACTGATAATTCCCACATTTACTATGATACCCTTCTAATATTCACCAGGAAGGATTAATTACTACATGGAAAATTAACAGCATACCCTTCATGAGACAGTTTAAATGTTAGTCTAAACAAAACACTTACCTTATACCTAATTTAAGTAGTACTGTATTGACAAATAGAAATTAAAAATAAAGATGAGTGCTTGTGACATATTCCATTAGAAAAAGTCATTTTTATTTTCCCTATTTTTTTGATGACCATGTAATTAGGTTTTGGGTATTCTTTGTATGGGCTACAGTTTTTCAAAAGTCATGCATATTTCATTGCTTGATGATATAAGATAATAAAAAAGCACATTATTTTCAATAACATATCAGATGAGCAGTGTGCTTGAGCTTAATACTTTATGAAAGACAACGGGTCAAATATTGTCAGAACTCAATTTGTTACCACGGCACGTGCCAGGCATGATTCTAAACATTTGTGTTGTATATATATATCATTGTCTGTTTTCTGTTTGCCATTTGAAATGAGTTATTAATTATATATGCTCCAAACATTATCTCTGAACATTTTCAACCAACACACACTTGACAATTGTTTTTCTACTTTGTAATTTTTTCATTTCATTGGTTAGGTGATGAATGCTACCAAACTCCACACCAAATTAAAATGTCATGAAACGGACTACGCTTGACAAGGGACTTGTCATTTGATTAAAATCACTGGAGCATGGATTGGCTGTGTTCACTCAACCATCATGAACTGGTTGTCTTTTTACCTCTGCATCAGGTAACACACATCCTCATGACAACACTCTACAAATGTCATTTATCATGTATTCATAAATTACAATGTGACCCTATCATTAGCATATCAGAGTATAGTAAGATAGCGGCGGGCAGTTTGTATAGCAATATTACTACAACTTCATCAAGTACCATTGCTTTCTATTGATTTTATAGTGAGGTTGGCAACTCGTCTGTGACCTTTCTGTTTCACTCCAGTGATTAATAGATTGTTGTGTCTTCAAATTCATCATGTTGAAGTTCAATTTAATTAATTGGATTTGTTAGTTTGAAAGGTAGATCAAAGCAGTGGATGAGAGTTTATATTTAATTTGATGACTTCATCAAAGTTTGTCCCAAAAGTACTTAAGAGAATCTACTTTAACTAGATTCCTTTGTGAAGAAATAATCATAAATACCGAAACTCAAGTTTGAATACATAAGCACTGACAACAGCCTAGAAACGATTCATTTGTAATGTGAATCATGGGAGAAAGATTGTTGAAGATTTTTAGTGTGAAACCAGAGAGAAACTATTATTAAAGATTTGTAACATGCAACATGGGAGAAAGATCTTTGAAGATGTTTTGAGTGATTGTCAGTACTGCTTTTATTTACAAATTTGCTGTACAACCTGTAACAAAAATCAAGGGACTTTGAGAAGTGAAGTAAAAGGTAAACTTGTCATTACTGTCTGGTCATGTATACCAGCTATGTTGAAGATAAATTTCTCTAATAACTGTAGACGATATCTTCAAACACCCTTATAAAGGGAATTTAGCTTGGGATCTAACAGGGCTCTCACACCCCATTTTGGGACTGGGGCCCGGGGTCCTTAGAATAGGGAAAAATAGCAGCCTTTTCCTTAGAAATTGGGAAAACTTGGGGTGTAAATTGGGGAAAAAAGATACTATTTTGCATTGGGAATGGGGCGGAATATCGGCCCCAAATCTGGCAGATTGAGATCCCTGTTTAGAGTAAAAGTACCTTCTAGTACCCAGCAGGATTTTAAATCAGAAACATCACTTCCCAAATACTGAACAGTGAGGAGGTATACAATATGACAATGGTAGCTTTCATCAACACAGCCTGTTAAAGGGTACCCCGCCCAGTCCTATTCATACACACTGCAAACACTTGTATCTCCATCAACCATCTCTGTCCTTGGCGGTGCAAATTTTGACAATTGTCATTTGCATTTAAGCATATATATTTGATTCCATTTTATCTTTCTCAGACACATAAAAATCAGTAAGTGTGTATCTTTCTGGATAGCCATTATACCTGTAGTATGGGTCCATTAGGCTCAGTATAATGGACAGTGTTGTAACACAGAACCTTGTCAAAGACCTTCTTCTCCCCAGTTAAATCACCCTGTGATTCCCAAATGTGTTTGTACCCACAATGTCCTGAAGCCTATCTTACAGCCGATCATTTCCGCTGGAGATATAACAGGATGACCCCCAGTAACAGTATCAGAAACCCTGTACACATAACTACCAATTTTGTGCATGAGGAAAGGTCATTATGGTGATATTTCGGTAACAAATCCGGTTGTTAGCCAGGTACAAACTTGATGTCCCCTGTTTATAGCTTATATCCAATTTCATTTATAAAAAGGAGTAAATCTTTAAATCACTTTCGCGCAATAAAATTTCGAAATAAATAATGGTACAAACTACTATGCAAAAACCTAGTCATTTCAGAATCTCGTTTACTTGTGGTCTACACATTTAACCTGACAATCATTAGGTCATACAAATGTTTGCTTCCTTTGAACTTTAACACACTGATAGGAATGTTTGGTACAATTAAATGATTTCTCACTTTCCATCTTCTGTCATCATATTACCACTGGATAGGTAAGAATGGGCGGGCTCCACTACTAAACTACACGTTTGAATACAATTTACTACTTGGATGCTATTTTGAATTCTGTTGGGTAACTTTAGAAGACAGATTTAGAAAACAACATTGATGGGCAATCATTGTTGCTGTGTCTGATCAGTTGTGTATCAAATTTCCAAGGAAAGTTTTCATTGCTGATGTTCGGCAAGGAACATAATGTTTGAAGGGATAGCTTATTTTTGTCCAGTTTTCCTATAGTGCTGACATTGTGTAACATTGTGTAACATTGTGTAACATTGTGCAGACATTGTGTAACATTGTGTAACATTGTGCTGACATTGTGCTGACATTGTGCTGACATTGTGTAACATTGTGTAACATTGTGTAACATTGTGTAACATTGTGTAACATTGTGTAACATTGTGCAGACATTGTGTAACATTGTGTAACATTGTGCAGACATCATGCACACATTATGTAACATGGTGTAACATTGTGCACACATTGTGTAACATGGTGTAACATTGTGCACACATTGTGTAACATGGTGACATTGTGTTACATTGTGCACACATTGTGTAACATTGTGCAGACATTCTGCAGACATCATGCACACATTATGTAACATTGTGCAGTCATCATGCACATAAAGCTTCCATGCAGTGCATAAGAACCATCACTCTCTCTTGCGTAATTTAATTATTATTGCCCTTTGTTATTTTTCATACTTAAATTTTGTTCGCAGCATTACACTAAAACTATAAGAGGTATCATCATGAAACTTCATAGATCGATAGATCTCCATGAGAAGAATGGTGATACACAAGAATCATTACTCTTTTTGCATGGAGGTACTGTCCTTTACTAATTTTTCATATTTAATTTTGTCCCATTCGAGGAACAGAACCTGTCTCTGACGGCCCTTGTTGTATTTTAAAGTCGGAAGTTAACAATGAAATTTGGTTATACAGTCGCACATACTCTAATCCTTTTACATTTATGAACAAAGAATTCTGTTCCAAAAAACTGGAGCTATTCTGGGGTCCTATCTAAGAAAGGTCTTTGCTGAGTTATGTTTGATTCCTAGATACTCCTAGCTGAGATAAAGCCTGGTGAAGCACATTTCATACATCAATATGTTTGTCTGACAATGAGATTTACAGCGACTGTAATACCTTCAGGGCTCAACAAACCCTTTTATCCGATTGTCCGCTTCTAGGTAAAACCTGTGTCGGACAAGTTGGACTCAGAAAAACGGGAAAAATACTTGTCCAACCGGACAAGTAACTAATCTTAAGTTATTTCTTATAAATATCATTTTTTTCACCTCAACATCCCTTTTAAAAAAGATAACAAAATATCAGGCTGTTGCCTGCGTGTTTAGTTTTTCCCGATAGCTTGTTGTGTCGCCTGCAGAGCTGGCATACACTTAGTGATCATTTTGTCCGTTGTCACGCGTCAGCGTCGTCCGTACGAAAGTTTTCAAGACTTTTTTCGGTAATGCTTTGAGTTATCAAAATAAAATTTGGCATATGGCTTTTTGATGCAAAGGTACAGATTAAGTTCGATTCCCAGCTGTCTGTGACCCTTTTTGGCATAGTTATACCCCTTTCAACTTAGAAAATTTCCTGAGAATATTGTTTTCTGGACGTTTTTGGCTTATGCTTCAAGTTATAGAAATGAAATTTGGTATTACAACTTTATGGTTGATCTTTACACATCCAGTTGAATTTCTGAGTGACCGTTACACTTTATGCAGACGACACATACAGTTCCGACGAACTCTTGTATTTAATTGACCTAGTCTATATGCGATCACTGCGTATGCGACAAGTGCAGTGTTGACTTAGCTGCATGAAAACAAAAGTAGGCAGGTTAGTGTAAACATGTCGCTGGAGAAGTTCAGTTTTTCAACCAGCAGTCAACCAAGCACTAGCAACAGTAAACGGAAAAAACTGTCCGATGATGAAATAAGTGAGAAAAAGAAAGAATATGATAGAGAAAAGAGGGAAAGGAAGTTTATCCCGAGGTGGAAAGAAAAATACGGCTACAACGTAGACATTGAAGCGGTAGATGGGGAGGAATATTGTATTGTGCAGAAAACATCCATCACTTGCGGATAAATCGTCTTCCTTGTTCGTTGGAACAAATAAATTCAGATCAGACACAAATACGACACATTTAAGCAGAAAATCACATCTGAAGTGCGAGGAAAGGGAAACCATAGAAAGAAAAGCTGCACAGGAAAAGTCATCCATAGACAGTGTTGGGGCATTACCGGACAGTGTAAAATGACAAGATAAAGCACTTAATGAACAGATTAAACATTTAATCACAACTGCTTATTCTGTGTGTAAGAATGAATGGCCGTTCTCACATTACCCTGTAGCAGTAGAAATACGAGATAAATGGCCTTGACATGGGTGATGGAGTTTACAGAAATGACTTGGCTTGCGAAAGGTAAATAAGTTCATAACTGAGATATGATGAATATGAAACTTTTAAGATTATGAAAAAAGTATATAATTTCTTTTTAAGATAGATATATGACTAAACTTAACATGATATTATAGACTAGATAGTAGACATATATTCAGAAAACATAGTAGCTGTCACAGTCAACATAAAATTTAAAAAAGATATATATAGATATACTAAACAGTTTAAATCACAGACAAGCAGAAATAAACAATAGTAAATGGCCATCACAGAAAACAGCATTATATTATACATGTATATTCAATATTTTATTATCAATGACAAAAAATGTAAAAACTATTTGAATTAATTTAAAAAAATAAATTCAAGTACAATAAGACGACAACTATAATGCTACTTTTTAATTTTATTCAATTTCAGGTTTGCACAGCATTGTTGGAATATTTCAACAAGTCTGTAGTCAAGATGTTACAACAGAAAAGTTTATTTCGGTGCTTCTTGATGGTGCAACAGATTCATTCGTAACAGAACACGAGTTAGTCTATTTGAGATGACGAGTCTCGAGTTAGTCTATTTGAGACGACGAGTCACGAGTTAGTCTATTTGAGAATCTAAACATGATCTTTGAAATTTGTCTGGTGTTTCCACTGTCCACTTCCTGTTGTGAAAGAGGGTTCTCTGCTATGAAAAGAATAAAATCTGATTGGAGGAACAGCATGCAATCAGAAACCCTCAGGATTTTGATGTATTTTGACATCGAGGGTCCCCATCCTCGTGACTTTGATGCTCAGGGTGCCACAGAATTCTGTTGGAGTGGCGACTGTCTCTTTAATGAGAACTTCAGCACAAAACATCATAATGGATAAAAAAAATATTATAAAATGTGTCTCACTGACCTTAAATGTTGCTTTCAGTGAAATTCAGGGGGGACTAGTGACTTGATGACCAGGACAAGTACTTTTTCTTATGTACTTGTCCTACAGGACAAGTTAAAATTCAAGGGTTTGTTGACCCCTGACCCTTCCATACCATTGTATTACAGAATGACCATTTACATGTCAGATTCATTAAGATATTACAAATGTCTGATATCTTTAAATAGCCGCTGTTTCTCAGGTTATTTCAAAACATTAACTGATAAACAAAGTAATTAGTAAAAGTATTTGTGTTTAAATTATGATGCAGGTCATGAAGGGAGGTAATTTTATTATTGTGGACATTCAATTAAAAACCATTAAAATATTTCTGATATGTAGTTCTTTTGTTGTTGTTTTTTTAAATTATCAGTATAACTGTATATGATAATCCCTTTGTTTTGTTGGTACCAACATTCAATTCTTTGTAAATACTGATGTATTGATGGGTAATATACTAATATACAAAGCTGTTGAGAATTTTAAGGTTTTGTAGTCTGTAGTCAAGAGAGAATTTCTACTGCATCTTTTAGAATTTTTTTCCAAAGTGTTAGAAATCAGGAAAACGTGTTAGACATTATTTTATTGAAATCCCATTGATTGTTGATAACTTAACACAGCTGATGATCGAGCCTGAATGTAACCGGTGACATTGTATACGCAGCGTAACCATCACATTCAGAACATATGACACTGATAGGTATCATAATTATAAATAATGTATGTATCACATAGTGTACATTTTTATACAATCTGATATTAAAATGAATCTCTATTCTACACATTGACAAGTGGCCCTAACATCAACCATGTGTTCTTCATCCTTGATTGGTCAACCATATCTCAGCTTATCTATTCCATAAATAATTAAGAGTTGAATTTTAAGATAATTGCAACACTGCACCAAATAAATGATAAATTGGCAGTAATTTATATTTTCATAATTATTAGATTACTGTAGCTAAATAGAGAAGTTTGGGAAAAGATGGTAAGTGTCATATGGTTTATTTTCAAACTAGTGAAGAAACCTTTATTATGTAATGCTATTTAACCTTCAATAATAAAACCATAGGTGGTCAGGTGGTGCAGTCATAACGCACTCGCCGTTCACCTAGCTGTCCGGGGTTCGATTTCCGGAATGGATGTGAAAAGGTAAGGGGTCACCTGTCTGACCATGTGGGTTTCCCCCCCGGGTACTCCAGTTTCCTCCCACAATAAGACCCCTCACACGCTTCTATCTGAGCCAACAAGAGTGATTTATATAAGTTGGAAAAACTTGCTTCGCAATTGTTGTGAAATAAATAAACTTTATTATTATAATTAAACTGTGGTCTTTTCTGGAAATATTCAGGACAAAGTTTTGAACACCTAAGATCCTTCTTAATGTTAGCTAGTTATGAGCCACAGCTAAAACTACCAAATCATAACATAGGAAGTCCTATTAAGGTACTTCTGCTTTATTGATGAAACACTTTGCAAAACTGAGCTAGGCTGAGTTATGTAATCCACATTAGCTATGTTTTTATTATCTGTATATAATTTCTGATTTAATTTTAATTTCTTTTCTTTTTTTTTTTTTCCTGATTACTAAACATCATGCAATTACAAAATAGTTAAATGCTGAAAGAAATTTCAGTTTTCATTTGATATTTATATAACTTTTCCAATATGTCCGGTACATGTTATAGCAAGCTGAACTTAGCTTGGTTGTACCATTTTGTTCTTTATTATTGAATTACAACAGTAAAACCTACTTCAATAATGCACCACTCGTTCTATAAATTGACTCCCAGCTTTTCTTTTAAATGAAGATGTTAAACAATCAATTTATGCTTTCAGCAACACAATATGGCACGACTTTTCCCAAGACATGGTTGAGCGGTTTCCCCAGCATCGATTGAAATTTGGCTCCATGCACCCAGCGTAGCATGACAAGTGAGAATCTGTCAATCTATAAAGTCAGCAGCAGAGCGGCAGCAAAGGGAGCTTATACACACATTGTGTTAAGACAGAGGTAATCCGCAAAGTACAGCAGGAATCTCAAGCTTGTGGATGCACTAGCAGTTAATTAAAGGACTTTTAATAGAGCACCTGTAGTTGCTGACAAAGTGACTCCCTGTAATTTCTCACTTTGCTTCTGTACGTGTGGAGATCTATAGCCACAGGTAAAGTATTTGTTTGATTAAGGAAAATATGATTCATTAACTCATGTCTATCTTTTCATGTTTTTATCCCTCTCCTGAATTGTTAGTTTAAGGTCAGGGTAAGGTCACCACTGGACACTCAAAACTTTAAAGAAAATGGAACTTGAATTTGTGTTGTTAATTATTGTGAAAATTTTGTACAGGAGCTGTACCCATAATTTTGTTAAAAGGAGCACATTAAGGAAAAAGGGATTGTGTTTGGCCATTTTCTGTGTCGCAACTGCTCGCAAAATATCTCTCTACTTTGTGTAATGAAAGGAACTGGCTATAACTGTTTGTAAAATTGATATCTTCTATATCAAAATGTAGGCGAGTATTCATGTTTCTAATTGAGTATACAGTCTCTACCTGTGATAGGATAAATTATACAAATTTATAAAAACCAAGGGCACTTAGTCACGTACATATATTTAAATTAATGCATTGATTGGTGAAAACATCAATAGTTTACATATCTAAATTCATGGTATAACTTTTATATAAAGTATCAATGGTATTTGTATATAGATAAACATTCTTACATGGAAATATTATACGTCTCAAATTAATTAAATTATGAATATCAAAAACTTTTAAAAATGTAAGTTATTATGGATTTATGTACTTATCCATTTTTTTAATTAATGTAATAATTTTTGTAAACATAAAAACAAATTAATATGTAGTTATAGGGATTAAAACATTTGATTGTATTTCTGTCTTCATTAGTAAATGTTATCATACATCCTCATATAAGATTATGTAAAACTGACAATAGTTTATGTAAATGATGACTGTATGTGTATGAAAGTTTCTGAGATACGTCATCCAGGAAATAGAACTTTCAAAAAAATATCTTGATAATTTGGCTAACAACTTGAAAGATGATAAAAAATACATAATTTTAAAGATTTCAGAGTAAGATAGGAATTATTTTATCATGATTAAAAGGTTCAATTTTTAGCTACTTTAAACAGAGAATTATGAGATGATCTGTGACCAGTTTGCCTTTTAACTTTTTAAAGTTCATTCTCTTTAGTCTTTATGGCAACGATCAACACATGTTCAATTACTGATGCATAAAATAGTTTGAGGAAATATCCGTTACCTGTGAGTCTTTACTGTGTCCTTTGATGTACCATTTTTGAATTTTGGAATAGTCGTGTGTCTCACCTGTTGGTAATGAAGGTGTGAATTCCATATGCAAAATTGATTTTTGGGCACACTTTCATTATATCCCTGCGTCCCTTTTAGTGAACTTAACAAAAAACCTATCAATTATTAAATTTGAACTCTTTTACAAAGTCTTCAGTATCAGAATCTGAAAATTTTAAATGTATTTTAGAATGTTGGAAGAAAGTCTGGGGTTGATTGTAATCCCACACTTTAAACTACCGAGAAACACCTGCTGTTGAAATTCAGTCATTTGGGAACCTCTTAGTTTTGGGGTTCCATCGTTCAGCCTTGCTGAACAATCATAAAGCAATGACAGAAAGGAATTATGTTGATAGTATGCTATTGAGACCTCTATAATAATATGTTGAGAGATATCAAGTAAATTTGATTGTATTTAAAACGTTTTAAAACTGTCAAGAATCTTTTCCGTGCGGTTGAGGTGACATCTTCCTTATGCTGTATGTACATGTGGCTAGCAGTTATCTACACGGTCTAATTGTCTCATACCTTTATTGCTTTGCATTTTAGTAATATAGGTTTTATTTCAGTGCCATAAAAACATCATTTGAAATGAAAAGTCAATTAATATTAGGATTGATATACCTATGCTAAAAGCATTCAATTAAAAAAAAGTTATTTTTTTAGCTGTTTTAAAATCCAAATAAATCTGATAACAACTTGAAATTATTAGTGAGATTTTTTTTAAACATTTGAATTGCAAACAGCATAAAAATGTTGAGCAGGTGCAAGTGGAGAGAAAAGGTTTGATTGGAGGATGATTGTCTTGGCGTACATGTAAATCATGTGTGGACCAATTGTGTTACTAGGTTCTGTTACATCCTGGAAATATTAATTCTGTTTTTTCCATTTAATTGTCGGCAGGATAGCTAACAATAATAACGTTTTTAGTTTCAGAAAACAAACAATACACACATGTCTTCCATGAATTACAACACCTTGAAACATTTGATAATGTTAAACATATTTTATTTCATTTAATTCAAAAGACGTTACCACATGGATTCACTTGACCACAAAACAGGGAAAGGAAGTATGTTTTTTACCCAACGCCTTTTGTTTATTCTATAAATACTATCTTCTGTGGTGTACATATATCCCGGGGTTTGTGGTATTTGTATACCCAGGCTTTAGGTGCAGTCTTATATCAGAGTAATTTGATGTAAATGTGATGTGTCCCATATGTATGGCGTGTCCTGGACTAAAGCTGAATGTCTGAAGGCAGATAAGTAGAGAACAGGTACTCAGTTACAGGTCTGTGGGATATTTTAAGAACTATAACACTTGTGTTGGTAAAGACTGTTTCTCTAAGGAAATAACTGTATTGTCCTAAAGTTCAACTTGTACACTTCAGTCAAGTAAAGATGTAGCAGACTTAGGTCAATAAAGATTGATAGGACATTGACTTCACTGAGTCAAAACTGTTCATGAAATAACAGACTTGATTGAGTAAAGAATTTTAATGACAGAACAGACTTAAATGAGTAAAGAGTTTTAATGACAGAACAGACTTAAATGAGTAAAGAGTTTTAATGACAGAACAGACTTGATTGGGTAAAAAAAATTTAATGACAGAACAGACTTGATTGAGCAATATTTAATGACATAACAGACATCGATTGATGAAGTCTTAAATGACATATTATGATTATATTATAAGAAAAAGAATGTATCTAAGTTGAGGACATCAGTGATTGTTGTATCTAAGTTGAGGACATCAGTGATTGTTGTATCTAAGTTGAGGACATCAGTGATTGTTGTATATAAGTTAGGGACATCAGTGATTGTTGTATATAAGTTGAGGACATCAGTGATTGTTGTATCTAAGTTGAGGACATCAGTGATTGTTGTATCTAAGTTGAAGACATCAGTGATTGTTGTATCTAAGTTGAGGACATCAGTGATTGTTGTATATAAGTTGAGGACATCAGTGATTGTTGTATATAAGTTAGGGACATCAGTGATTGTTGTATCTAAGTTGAGGACATCAGTGATTGTTGTATCTAAGTTGAGGACATCAGTGATTGTTGTATATAAGTTGAAGATATCAGTTGAGTATTGTTAGTGATACCTGTAGATCTGAAGCTGCCAGTTTTTGGATAATCCTGTTTACTAGCATACACATGTCGTGCAGCTGTAGAAGTCATTTCCTTTGGTACAGAATGTTTTAGGGGATACTTACTCTCCTTAAAGAATTAGTTTTTCTTTACAGTTCCTGAATTCTCATTACTGGATGGGTTTATTTACCTTTCACTGGCTGAATAAGAACCACAAAATCCTGAGGGACTCTTTACAGCTATTTGATAGAGCAATTTGAAATGGAGAAAAAGCTGATTTCTCCAGAAAAACAGCAGTTGTTTAGGTATGGCTGGTTGACTGCGATAATGGATTAGGTAATTCATGGCAGGTTCTTTTATATCCAGGATGAATAGTACTTAAGGAGGGATGAGGCCGTGTTTAGATGTAAACAAAATTGTTACACAACAGTTACTCGACGTTTTCTCCAGCGTCCAGTCTGCAAAAGAATGATCAGCCTCTAGCTGCAGCAGGGCAAAACCAGATTTCAGAGGTTTAAACATAGACCTCAGAAACCTTCAAGACAAACAATTAATCTGGTCAGTGTTTGAGTCCTGGTTGAGTCCCACTGCAGACCTAATTTAATAAAAAAAAATTAAAAAATCAGTGCTTATTTTTAAAAAAATCTGATAAATTTTATTTAGAAACATTTAACTTGTTGCATTAAGTTTCGGTAAGAATCAGAAAAATCAATTTTCATATTATTTACATTATGATTTAATGATATGAAATAAATAATACTTTCTTTGTTATTGCCTGAAATTTTAATCAAATGCTCATTTTGATTTTTATTCTTCTAATTTTATGTGATGAGGCTGTAATCTGCCCAGCCTTGAACTTTTGACCTTTTAGTATGAAGCATCTGTCTCCTAACAACCATTTGTGATTACTTTCCCTCTGTTGTTTGTATTTTAGGTGACAAATGTTTTAATTTCGTGTCAGGGCGTTATTGGGGTGTAAAGGATGCCAAATGGTCATTTAAAATGAATCTCTTATAACAAAGATATTTAATGATTGGTAAAGCTATCTTAATTTGGATCTAACACTGATCAAGTTGACTCACTTTGATACCATTGCAGCTCACTTAAAAATCTTTTAAACTAATCATGGTCGGTATGATGTTTTATAGACGAAACAAGTAAAAATAATACATTATCAACAGATTAAAAAGGACAAGAATACATACTGCATTGTCCCCATCATCAGCACATCAGGCTAATCAAATATTCAAGAGAAATATCATTGTAAAGGAGTTAGACCTTTCTATTTCTAGTTTAGTCAGTTAGGTAAAAACAAATAGTATGGATTAAAAACTCTTCGACTTTTTACAAGTGATTAATAAGAAATATTTAGAATCAGTGACATTAGACAACTGTCAAAGTTACTTTGTCTTACACTGAGATAGGAAGTATTGAAGAACTCTCCCCATTGTAAGAACTAAATAACAGTATTCGCGTTAGTGGTGACGCTACATACCACCATTTACAGAATTACCAGTTGGCTAATTGAAGTGATCGAGGAAGTAATAGCTATTGATCACTAATGCTGATCAAAGTTGATGTTTTTCCAAGCAATCACAGACACATTACCTGGCGTGTGTTTCACCTGGCCTGAGGGTCTGTGTGAGGATTCCTATGTGAAGCATCCATCATCATTCAATTTCACCCACCATTTCTCATTGACAGTGCTTCTCCTCTGATACTGAATTAGAATTATGAAATAGATATTCAAGCTATTCAGGTTTTTAGTAGGACATAACATGCATTGCCATTGAAACTACTTCAGTCATTTCTTTGCAAAGAAGTTTTCTAGTTTTGAGGGGTGGGGTGGAATGAGGAAAGCAAATTCTACAGAAAAGAGCCGACTGGAAAAAAAAAACTTTAAGAAATGGATTTGTAACTCAGGACCTATTTTTCAGTATAAAAAGAAATAAAGTTTTCATCTAGAAATTATGGACATTCTTTGTAAGAAATATCAGATAAAAGCATTTGATTTAAACGAAAGAACTGTTAATATATTCAGTATGACAGAAAGTAATGTCCACTAGTTGAAAGTAACCCAGAAATATTTTTTCCCTTGCCACCAGCTTCTCAGCAATTAGAATACGACTTTTGACTGGGTAGGTCTTGGCTGCTGTGAAGGAAGGTTTAGTAGCTGGTGATGTGTGAATGCTGACATCACTTACTGTAAGCAGGACCTACAATTAGTGGAGTGTTGACAGGGAGGTGATATATATAGTATCAGGTGCTTCATCACCTCCAGCCAAAACTCATTCATTGTGAAATTGGTATCAAGTGCATAGTGGGAGGGGAAGAAAATGCAAAAACTTCAAAACACAGTAAAGAATGTATTATGTAAACTGTCATTGTAAAACAACCGATGATTATGTGTCTTGTAGATTTTAAGTGGATTTTTATAGAAATTTCCAAATTGTGTATATAGAGATGCTGCTGATCTTGTATATTCAGCATTCCTTAGTTAATTGTATGAAATTCTTTGACAGATTAGAGACCAACGTTTAGTGTACTAGTGTTCTATATAGGGTAGATTTTTTAGCCCACCATCTAATAGATGGTGGGTTATTCAAATCGCCCTGCGTCCGTGGTCCGTGGTCCGTCCGTCCTATAACAATTCTTGTTATCGCTATTTCTGGAAAAGTACTGGATTGATCTTTCTCAAATTTCATGTGCAGGTTCCCCTTGGTCCCTAGTTGTGCATTGTACCTTTTTTGGACTGATTCGAATTCAAGATGGCCGACAGGTGGCCATCTTGGATTTTGGATGTAAAAGTTTGTTAACGCTATTTCTTGGAAAGTACTGGATGGATCTTTCTCAAATTTCATATGCAGGTTTTCCTTGGTCCTAGTTGTGCATTGTACCTTTTTTGGACTGATTCGAATTCAAGATGGCCGACAGGCAGCCATCTTGGATTTTGAGAGTAAAATCTTGTTACTGCTATATCTGAGGAAGTACTGGTTGGATCCTTCTGATATTTCATAGATATTGGTTTCCCTTGGTCCCTAGTTGTGCATTGTACCTTTTTTGGACTGATTTGAAATCAAGGTGGCCCACAGGCAGCCATCTTGGATGTCGACAGTAATACAGCACAAGCATATTGTCCATTATCCACCTGTAACTGACTGCTATCTAATAATACTTTGGGATCTTTTTCAAATGATATTTGCTAATAGGTGCTTAATAAAAATATCTTGTGCCATCATTGAGTACATTCAATGAAGACCAGTTCATGAACATTTACAACACCTGTAACAAACAAAAAAAAATAAACAAATCTTCAAGAACTGAAAACAGATCCTCAAATGGTGGGCGCCAAGATCCCTCTGGGATCTCTTGTTTTTTTTTAAAGAAGAATTCAACCTTCCAGAACAGAAAAACAAAACTGAATGTGTTTATGCAAAGTGAAGTATATTGTGAAAATTCCTATACAACAAAGCATGTATAAGAATATAATATAAAAAGGCCACTGTGATTATTTCCAGTATAGAAGCCAAGTTAGTGTAAATATTTCCTGTACGGAGCCAAGTTAGTGTAAATATTTCCTGTGCGGAGCCAAGTTAGTGCAAATATTTCCTGTACGGAGCCAAGTTAGTGTAAATATTTCCTGTGCGGAGCCAAGTTAGTGCAAATATTTCCTGTACGGAGCCAAGTTAGTGTAAATATTTCCTGTACGGAGCTAAGTTAGTGTGAATATTTCCTGTATGGAGCTAAGTTAGTGTGAATATTTCCTGTACGGAGCTAAGTTAGTGTAAATATTTCCTGTAAGGAGCCAAGTTAGTGTGAATATTTCCTGTATGGAGCTAAGTTAGTGTAATTATTTCCTGTACGGAGCCAAGTTAGTGTGAATATTTCCTGTACGGAGCCAAGTTAGTGTAAATATTTCCTGTGCGGAGCCAAGTTAGTGCAAATATTTCCTGTACGGAGCCAAGTTAGTGTGAATATTTCCTGTATGGAGCTAAGTTAGTGTAATTATTTCCTGTACGGAGCCAAGTTAGTGTGAATATTTCCTGTACGGAGCCAAGTTAGTGTAAATATTTCCTGTGCGGAGCCAAGTTAGTGCAAATATTTCCTGTACGGAGCAAAGTTATTGTAAATATTTCCTATACGGAGTCAAGTTAGTGTAAATATTTCCGGTACGGAGCTAAGTTAGCGTGAATATTTCCTGTACAGAGGCTAAGTAAGTGTGAATATTTCCTGTACAGAAGCTAAGTATGTGTGAATATTTCCTGTACAGAAACTGAGTATGTGTGAATATTTCCTGTACAGAAACTGAGTTAGCGTGAATATTTCCTGTACAGAAGCTAAGTAAGTGTGAATATTTCCTGTACAGAAGCTAAGTTAGTGTGAATATTTCCTGTACAGAAGCTAAGTTAGTGTGAATATTTCCTGTAGAAAGGTATTATTAGGTGCTGGTTCTATAAACCTCTGTGGATTTATTTATTCATAGTCTCTGTAAATAGACTTTATCTGTCATCGAGCACTTTTTATAACTCTTGGTCATTCTCCATGTTTTGATACATTCTTTGGAAATGTCTTTATGAAAAAAATTCCTTAAAAACTCTCAATTTACAAAACTAAACTTTCAGGATCTCAAAAATTGTTTTAAATATGATATAAGCTATGACATGTTATGCTCGCTTGAACACTTATTTTTGCTTGATGTTGATGAATATTTCTGTTTTCAATTTAATTTCTAGATTGTTACACGGAAATAGAGTTTTTGTTCCAATACATTTTCATTGTTTGATATACCAACCATGTCAGTTCCCAGGAGAATTCCTGAAGCCATTAATATAGGTTGTTGAGAAGGGTTCACATTGAATCAATACAAAGTGATGGTACAACAGTTATGGTACAGATATCTGTCTCTTTAATGTACGTAATGACAGAACATTCTGTTCTAAATTAGCATTACAATTCCAATCTAAGCATCGATTATACTCCAAATTCATTAACCATGGGAAAATACAAATAAAAAGTGGTAATAATAGCACTGAAATTGACATATACTTCAACTATATCAGAGTTAATCACTAGGGGGGGAGAGGAGGGGGGGGGGGATGGTGGAGGCACACCGTCCCTTAGAGTAAATTTAGGTAGAAATCAGTAAACACTGAGGTCTCTCTAAAAATCCAGGTAATGAGGGCAATAAACATCTAGTATACAGAAGAACTACTGTGTTGTACTCACTCTTATCTACTTATGTCAGAGTTTGTTCTGAAAACATATATACCCAATATTATACTTTTGTGTAGTTTGTGAATTTGGGACTAAAAGCAGCCACACTTTGCTGATTTACGTCTTCAGAGCTCTCTACAGGAGCACAAAATTAATTTGTCAATTTTAAGAGATTCCAATTGATACACCAATGCAATGGTATCATATTTGTAAGAGCGCTTGTTTGAAAATCAGCAACAAAGTTAAAGATGGCAGACACAAGTTTTTGAAAAATTTTTGCCATTGTGCTGGAGGAGGAAGCAACACGATGGCAATGGTAGACGTTGCTTCCTCACTTTATGTACCTGGATAGAACGGTTAATAGCATGTGTTAAACATACTCCACGTCTGGGAAAACACTTCTATTATACCCAAACAAAACAGCACTGCAATGCCTGCAGAAAGTCATGTAAACACACTTAAGGTTTCAGAAAATAAAAAAAGTTAACAGCTAAAAAAAACGACTTAAAGAAAATTTGGAAAGTTAAACAAATTTGCTTAAGGCTCCATTGATATCCATACAGACCCCATGTGGTTATCTGATGCTGCTTACTGAGCCATGTGGGAGCAAATTCTCATAACCTTCAAAATTAATTACCATAACATGTGCATCTTATAGGATGGGATTTTTTCCATCTCCATTTTACCAGTAGGTGTTACTCTATAATTAGTACTTTTGTCACATCATAATAGGAAAGGCTGGTCAAGTGTGATGCTCCTGCTGTATAGACAACCAAAGTCACTGGTAATATTGTAAGCATTATATGGTTGGTATTAAACTGGTGACTTTCTCTACTAAAGCTGGCTATAGGGATGTTTACCTTTTTTTGTTCCATTTTTTTAGTCCGAAATATCATATCGATCTTGTCTATTACCGTTGTGTTATATATTAATTATCATTGGTCGAGTTGTTAGTGATTTAATGCTGTATTATAACAGTTCTGTATTATCTATTACTCTCCATTAACATAAACCCCCTCCCTCCATCTCCCCAACACACACACCAACACACACACACCAACACACACATACCAACACACACACACCAACACACACACATAAACACACACATACCAACACACACACACACCAACACACACACACAAACACACACATACACCAATGCACACACACACCAACACACACATACCAACACACATATACCAACACACATACCAACACACATATACCAACACACACACACACCAACACACACCAACACACACATACACCAACACACACATATACCAACACACACACCAACACACATATACCAACACACACACACCAACACACATATACCAACACACATATACCAACACACATACCAACACACACACACCAACACACACACACCAACACACACATACAAGCACACACACACCAACACACATATACCAGCACACACACACCAACACACATATACCAACACACCCTCACCAACACACATATACCAGAACACACACCAGCACACACACACCAGCACACTCACACCAACACACACACACACTGCCAATCACATACACACACACACACAAACACATACATCACCTCTCTCTCTCACACACACACACACAAACACATACACAAATACATACACACATATACACCACCTCTCTCTCTCTCACACACACACACAAACACATACACACCAACACATACATACACCACCTCTCTCTCTCTCTCTCTCTCTCTCTCTCACACACAAACACATGCACACACACACAAGCACACACATACACACTCACACACCAACCAACACACACACACCAAAATACACACCAACCAACACACATACCTACACAATGTCCTTTGCTTCTATTTAGCATTAGTATTTTTTCATTGAACCCATCATACATATTTCAGCTGAAATATCAGTAGGGGTGTAGCCAGTGTAAATATATTCATTTACAAATTACCTCAACCTTTATCAAATTGCAGATCATTTGTTTTAACACTAAAATATTTTCTGCCTCATTAAATAAGGACAAACATACATGTGTTTTAGCGAACTGCCAGTAAACTGACAAGTGTTGTATTCAAGTCTTACTACTATAACTTGAATGACTTTTAAAAAGCAATTTGATCAAGACAGATTTCTCTGAAATGCAATGAAATTTCTCTATGAAGGCTAACCCCTTTTCTGACTCACATACATTGTATATCTATAAAAATATTCATGAAGGTATGACAAGAAAAGCATGGACCAATGAGATTTACATATTTATTAAGATCTATAACAAGGGCTTGTATTTCAGCATTCTTAAAGAGGAGCAGAAATACAGGAAGTGTAACACACTGGTGGGTGTATACAAATTTTGTGGAAAATGTTTTTCAGGGTAAAATAACATGGATGTTCTCTTTAGGTAGATTTTATTCTTAGCACTGAGTTAGCGGAATCATCTTCTAGAAGTTAAATCATCAATTTAATTCTCCGTACTAGCGAAGAGGAAAAAACAAAACTTACTGCTTTTTGAGAAGTTATATATTAAAAATAATAACAAAACTGATTCAAGAAAGGAAAAAAACCAGAACTTACAGAGAAGTAAAAACAAAACTGAAAGAGAGGTTATACATCAAGGAAAAATCAACACTTAGAGATAATATATATATAGAAACAAAACAGAAAAGTTATATATTATAACAAAACTTATTGAGAAGTTACACAAATTGTAAATCAAGATAGAAATTGAGAAGTTACACAAATTGTAAATTCAGATAGAAATTGAGAAGTTACACAAATTGTAAATCAAGATAGAAATTGAGAAGTTACACAAATTGTAAATCAAGATAGAAATTGAGAAGTTATTGTAAATTAAGATAGAAATTGAGAAGTTACACAAATTGTAAATCAAGATAGAAATTGAGAAGTTACACAAATTGTAAATCAAGATAGAAATTGAGAAGTTACACAAATTGTAAATTAAGATAGAAATTGAGAAGTTACACAAATTGTAAATCAAGATAAAATTGAGAAGTTACACAAATTGTAAATCAAGATAGAAATTGAGAAGTTACACAAATTGTAAATTAAGATAGAAATTGAGAAGTTACACAAAGAAATTGAGAAGTTACACAAATTGTAAATCAAGATAGAAATTGAGAAGTTACACAAATTGTAAATTAAGATAGAAACGAATGTTTTAGAGAAGACATATATATACTAAGCTGATATCAAGATTAAGAAAAATCTCTTTTCACTAATCAAATCTTTTCCTCAACATGTATTTCCAGTAATAGGTTGAAGAAGAAATGGGAACTTGTTAGTGGTGGAGATATGTAGGGGTTGTATTAACCGTGTTGTTCTGTTGGATGCCGTACAATGTCTCCAGGTAGACAATAGTTATAATTCTGTTTGTTTATCCAGGTATACAGTAAATAGACAATGTTTATAACATTGTCAAAACATTTTTCTTAATTTTGTTTGTCAAGAAGAGTTACTACAATAAGACTACAACACAAAGCACCAGAATGTGCCTTCAGTAATGTTTTTATGTCTTGTTATGAGTATTGTCTCTAAAGTCAAAGATGCATGTCTACCCGAAATCTAGCTCCATCGACCCGCCAATACATAATTCACGACCCTACTGTTGAGAAAGAATACAGCTGATAGAGAAGTCATCGACATGGTCCAGCGCTCAGGTGTGGGATGTGCCGTTTTGCTTTGTCTCAGCATAGTCTCCTTTCTTGTTTACATACGGTAAAGTTATCTTGTCATGGCCCTTGAACTCAAAGATGTGTTGTGGACTATTATCACCGATGATAAGTACCTACCTGGGGAGATACACAAAGATATACCTGTTTATATAACAGTACAGGTAGATTGGAAGATGATAGGATTGAATTGAGTGAGGAGATTTAACAATGTCGACACTTCTGAAATATTGTGTTTTCTTGTTATAGGATAAATGTGACGTAAAAAAAACATTACAGATGATGTAATGTTGTCACGGGCGGCGGTGTATCTTACGATTTATAACTGTTGTTATTTCAGGTTATTTATCATTCAGACTTAACGCTTCTCTGTGATTTCTACACTGAAGATTACCAGACACACTTAAATCTGATGTGTCAAGCATCAGGATCTGAAACTAAGGATTATGGTGAAGATTTCAGAATTGGTAAGTCTATACAACATCCATTATGTTGCTTCTGACATTTACTCAATGTGTTATACCAGTATGTAGATAATGCCCTGTAATACAGTTGAACGAAGGTGGTGCCTGTTTGTGTTTCAATTTGATTTAAAATTCTGTTTGATTTCATTAATAGTGTTGGTTTTCTGTTTATGTACTATGTAAGTATACATACAGGCAATACTTTAAGATTTCCTCTCTTTTGTGTTAAGTACTGGTGCTACATTAGATTGTAAATAAGTCCGATAAGATTTTCATCATATGTAATTATCAGTTGTACTGTTGAAGTATATATTGGTGGCGAAATTTATTTGAAGCTTTGGTCTTATACCTTCATGTGAAATTAATTGATTTTCTGAAATTTATATCTTCAAGCTTTAATTCTCTAACAGTGTAGTTAAAAAGAGGATAACACATGCAAACTCAACATTCATCAACTAATCCATCTCATATACACCCAATCACCAAACACACAAGTTTTGACCACCTGTAAGGATGACAAGGTATCACATATTTTGAAACCTTCTTTATGGAGTTATTGCCCTTGTTTATAAGTGATGATTTTTTTTTCCATGGTATGTCCTTAGTGCTTGGCCCCTCTATACAGTTATTACCCTTTGTTTATGATAAAAAAAATTCTGGTGGCACATTCATCATGCTTGGTTCCTGTATACAGAATTATTGCTCGTGTGAATTAAGGTTGCTTTTTTTTTCCCCCAAAAGCTGGAAAGAAAAAAGATTTATATCATTTTATAGAAACCATTAAGCAGACTATTGTTTTCTTTTGTAATTTTTTTTCTATGCATGTATTTCTGATGTATTATTTTATCCTGGGAAAAATTGAGATCAATTAAAAGATAAAAAAAAACAGTTAAGTTCCTAAATCTGTGATTGTTAAAGAAAAAGATTAATAAAAGTGATTAGTTTTCAGAAGAGAGATTTTAGTTGTGATGTAAATAATTTAGCTTGAACTATTGCCAGTCAGATTGTTGGGTGTAAGTTCTGTGATTGAATGGATTGGAATTTTAACAGCAGCCAGAATATGTTTCCTCATAGCCTTACTGTGGTAGTCAAACACTCGTCATGTTTTATTAAAAGTATCAATAATTGAAGTGAGATGATGAGTGATAGTGAGTCAATTGAAGTCGGTATGTACAGGTGAGGAAAGGTGTCATTGCATGTGAGCAGAACTCAAGCATGATTTCCATAGATTTTGCTGGAAACTTGTATCATTGAATTTGAAGTGTTACTACATAGTTTAGGTAATCACTTTCTACCAGAACACTTTACACCTATACATAGTCTACATGGTAATTGTGACCTCTGTTACCAAATTCATTGATAGCACACCAGGCCCCACTTGTATAAAACATCTCAATTTAAGATTTCCTCAAGTCGACATTTTCCTCTCCTTGAAAATATCTTGTATGAAAATTCCTCAAGGAATTTCAGGACATCCTAGCCGATGCCTTCCTCCTGTTCCTTGAGTAAATTTTATACAAGCCGTTTTTGATGAGATATCAGCAGAGGAAAATCTTGACATGAGGAAATCTCAAGTTGAGATGTTTTATACAAGTGGGGCCAGCTACATAGTGATATTGTAAGTGTTGACAGTAACTGGGCATCAGCTGAAGGTTTAAGTTTTGTTCAGTCACTTCCTAGGTTAAATTTAGGCCTTTAGCATCACTGACGAGTCTTTGAAGGTGGTAATTTTGGCCCTACTGTATCCAGGGCTCTCGATCTGCCAGATTTGGGGCTGATATTCGGCCCCATTCCCAATGCAAAATAGTATCTTCTTTTCCCAATTTAGACCCCAAGTTTTCCCAATTCTAAGGAAAACGCTGCTAATTTTCCCCATTCTAAGGGCCCCGGGCCCCAGTCCCAAAATGGGGTGTGAGAGCCCTGGTATCATTTAAATTTGTATTAAAAGGTGCTCTTCACTTGTGTCTTTTGTACAATGTTTGAACCCATGTCTTGTGGTAACTTTCCACAGTGTAGCCAAACACTCGTCATGTTTTATTAAAAGTATCAATAATTGAAGTGAGATGATGAACGATAGCACAGACGACATCCAGTTATACCCACAACTGGTGGTATGGGCAAGGCAAAGACTAAGTTGAGGAAGGAACTATTGTAACAGAACTGTGTAAGAGTGGTTGAGATTCTGTGGTAAAGCTTCAGAATACAATCTGGAGGGTACTGGTTTGTATCTTAATTCTTTGGACCAAAGTCAATTTAAATCAAATACCAAAGAAATTTAATGTAAAACATTAAACACAAAACTGATGTCACCACTCAAGGGAATGTGATACCCTGAAACACAAAACTGATGTCATCACTCGAGGGAATGTGATACCCTGAAACACAAAACTGATGTCACCACTCGAGGGAATGTGATACCCTGAAACACAAAACTGATGTCACCACTCGAGGGAATGTGATACCCTGAAACACAAAACTGATGTCACCACTCAAGGGAATGTGATACCCTGAAACACAAAACTGATGTCACCACTCGAGGGAATGTGATACCCTGAAACACAAAACTGATGTCACCACTCGAGGGAATGTGATACCCTGAAACACAACACTGATGTCACCACTCGAGGGAATGTGATACCCTGAAACACAAAACTGATGTCACCACTCGAGGGAATGTGATACCCTGAAACACAAAACTGATGTCACCACTCGAGGGAATGTGATACCCTGAAACACAAAACTGATGTCACCACTCGAGGGAATGTGATACCCTGAAACACAAAACTGATGTCACCACTCGAGGGAATGTGATACCCTGAAACACAAAACTGATGTCACCACTCGAGGGAATGTGATACCCTGAAACACAAAACTGATGTCACCACTCGAGGGAATGTGATACCCTGAAACACAAAACTGATGTCACCACTCGAGGGAATGTGATACCCTGAAACACAAAACTGATGTCACCACTCGAGGGAATGTGATACCCTGAATCACAACACTGATGTCACCACTTGAGGGAATGTGATACCCTGAATCACAACACTGATGTCACCACTCGAGGGAATGTGATACCCTGAATCACAACACTGATGTCACCACTCGAGGGAATGTGATAGCCTGAATCACAACACTGATGTCACCACTTGAGGGAATGTGATACCCTGAAACACAAAACTGATGTCACCACTTACTCAGTTCAAAGGTCATGGAAATTGATAGATCTAGGTATCATGATATTGTGATGGATGATGGTTCAGTAAATTATCATATCATCAGGTACATTACTGAGGAAAACATATGTTTAGGTTGGTTGTGTTGAGATCTTTACACCTGATATAACTGGAGACTTGAGACAATGTTGGTTGATCATCTCGTGTGTATATGTCTAGGTTGGTTGTGTTGAGATCTTTACACCTGATATAACTTGAGACTTGAGACAGTGTTGGTTGATCATCTCGTGTGTATGATTATGTATAGGTTGGTTGTGTTGAGATCTTTACACCTGATATAACTTGAGACAGTGTTGGTTGATCATCCCGTGTGTATGATTATGTATAGGTTGGTTGTGTTGAGATCTTTACACCTGATATAACTTGAGACAATGTTGGTTGATCATCCCGTGTATATGATTACGTACCTGTAGTGTTAGCATGTCTGAAATAGTTTACCTGTAGGACCAGGTAGGTAAGGTAAATATAAAACTGATCAGGCCAAAGTGATTGAGACATTATCACACCATCTCTTCTAAAAAAATCTTTTTAATCTTCTTTCATTTATCCTGTGATCTCGGGATATCTCCATAGTATCAGCTGATGAGATGCTCGCACGACAGTCATGTGAGAGTGAAAGCATGTCAGTGTCTTTGTTGATGATTGGATGGTTTTAGATATTGAAGATGTCACACCAGATCTTGGGAATTTATAGTCTGTGTTTTTACAGTGTCAATCAAATGTTTGTAAGAAAAATACTTGGAACGAAAAAAAATATTGCTTACGCTGTAATATCATTCCTGATTAATTAAACCTTCAAAGAGGAAAAACTCATTAGCAACATTCAAC
The DNA here is from genome assembly GCF_031769215.1 of Ylistrum balloti. NCBI lineage: Eukaryota > Metazoa > Mollusca > Bivalvia > Pectinida > Pectinidae > Ylistrum > Ylistrum balloti. The sequence continues at coordinate 1,302,626 of NW_026782224.1, read as the reverse complement.
TTAATGCTCAAACCTGCTGATGTATTGTGTGTCAAACCTTATGAAAGATTTAATCAAAATGTTTGATTCCTGACTCTGCCTGTAGATGTTGTCTTTCTAAATTGTTTTCACACAAAAAAACTTTAAAAAAATTCAGATGTCACGCTTTTTCAATGTAACTGATTTAGATTCTGCAGCTAAAGAATGAAGATGAAAAGGTTTTATGCTTGTATGTTTTAGTTCTGTTTCTTGTGTTCATTTGAATCTTACTTCCATCAGTGTAAACCAGGGATGTATGTAATGAATCCATTGTACATCATTTTGTCTATAGATAATGAAGTATTAAATCTGTAGATTTTTCTGTGAATATTTTGGTTTGACAATGGGTCATAACATTTCTATAGAATTTTCAAATATTCGTATGTAATTTCATCATCTTCCAAACTGTAATTTCAAATATCTTTACATTTCCAAAAAATAAACAAAATGTGCCATATCAAAATGTTTTTCAAAAAAAAAAAACAATGTATTTTTTATCTATGATAAACTCCTTGAGGGGGAAAGAAAGGTTTTTCCTTTTACATCTCCATTTTACAATTTCTTACTTGTGACAAATTTCTTTTATGTCCTATGATGAAACAAATTAATGAAATATGTAAACTGAAATGTATATGTACATTAGTGCATGTTGAGATTCTAACCTCAATAAAGATAAAGAAATTAACAGAATAATTCCACAGAATTATAGAAAAAAAAAAAATGGGATTTAAACATGTGAAATGGAAAGTGACAGGACATTAACATGTGTAAATGTTTCTAGTCATTTAATGTTTATTTTATGCAAGCTTTTCGTTAAAAGTACAAAATAAATTAAAACTTTGCTGTGACCTCTGTAACGACATGCAGATGTGAAGACAATACTAAACAAGTAGATTTATTTTCCGTTTATATTCCTGATGTTGACACTGCCATTAATTTTACACTTGTCATTTTCAATTTGGCTTCAAATTTTTTATCTTCTTTGTGTGTTTTTTAACTAAATTCTTTTCCTGTTTTCCTCGTTCTGGGAATGTATACAATTTCATGGCTAGTTAGTCTTTAGGAGAGATAGTGTTGGTGATTTACACAGGGTATATATATCCCTTGTGGAGGTGGCTAGAGCACCATCTGTACAGACCTGCAGGAAACACCTCCACCAATATATCTTTTCTTAGCAATGGTCCTAGGACTCCACAAAATGGATGATGATTTGAAAAGTGGAAGATATTTCCATGAAGCATGATTCCCATTCCAGCTAAAGTGTGAGAAAATTAACATTGATCATAAATAAAACTCAAGTGACTTAGCACGACCATTTTCCCTATCCACCATTTTCTCTGTCGCTGTAGAAGCATTGGTCTGGTAAGTTCTCAGATGTCTTTGATTGTAGTGTAAATATTTATGTTCCCTGGAACACCAGGAAACAGTCCTGGAACAGGAGACTGCAGTGAGCATGGTCTATTTTTAGTATCACTTTGTAGGAACAAACTCATATTTTAATTAGGTGGGCCCAATATTTATGACTCTTTTTTTTTTAATATGATAGTGAGAAAAAAATCATTTTCTTATGTGTATTATAAAAATTAAAGATTTGTTTATCAATTTTTTTAAATGCAAAAGTATGGATGGCGTGTCTGAAATTTAAACAGCTCTACAGCAGTCATTAATTTATAAATGTGAACAGAATTAATAGGGGATTTCCCTCTTTTTTTTTTTATACAATATTAAGTTTTCTATTGGTGTTTGCTTATTGTGATTAACATCAGTAGGAATCCGACAAGTTGAATATTGGAGGTATCATATTGAATGATGTATGTAAAGTTTGAAAGGCGTAACAGATTCAAATCAATACCATGCTGGCTTTTTCTTATTATAGGTTGTCTGTTGTTTTGACTTGATAGAATTTCCAATCAGGAGAATGACAGTATTTTAATTTGAATACCTGATTTATTTTGATTTCTGGTCGGGTTTGGACTGGTCAATTTATCAGTGACCTTTGAAGTTTTAATTGAGTGGTCAGTTTCACAATAAATTGAATGACCCCAAGAAATATAGGATACCATGTTGTTGTTGGTATCGGATTTAATTTGAACTTGATTGACAGCTCAGGTAAATGTTTGCTTCAGTTAGAAAGGTGACACGGACGTAAGTTGTATCAACTTGACACATTTCTACAAGTGTTTTAATCTTTAACTGAATTACATCCATATCATTTGAATCATGAACAACAAAATGCAGACACAGTTGTGAAATTTGAAAATTTAATTGCAAACTGATTATGAAAATTCAAATATGGAAAGAGCATGCTAATGTTTTTGACATGTAGAGTCTTATCCCTGTAGATCAATATAAAAAGGTATACAGAATAATGCTGTCTAGAAATGAAGGAGACATTTGCCATGGTACTTACAGTGACTGTGTACATTTTTTTTTGTGCTGACAAAAAAAAATAAAATTTTCAACAACAAAAAAGAAAGAGAGAGAGAAGGAAATTCAACAATGCACGTTTTTATCTTTTTAGATTTTTTTCCCCTTTTTTCCCCAAATAAATGAAGATTTCAGGATTTCTTATTCATAATGATATATTGTTCACATTAACAGGATGCGAACCACACAGAACAGACCAATGTATTCAATTAAATTTAACAGCAGCAAAGCAGGACTTAACTTAGCCTTAAATCAGATTAATTTCAGAAGATGCTGTGTCATAGAAGTCAATATTTGGAGTACTTGTTCTGTGTGGTCCCTAGTTCGTCCTGGATAAGACCACAACTGGAGCAAATAAACTGATTGCATTGTTAAGGCTTCATCATTGACCAATTGAGGCTAAACTGTGTCAGTGATGTAGGGGTCGTGTCAATGGCATAGGGTCACAACAGCACAGCAGTGAAAGCTTGGGTCCTCAGGGGCAGGGCAAGTCTCAAAGGGCCATAATCAAAGAATAACAATCTCAGCAGAGGGGCAGATCAACAGTGCCTAAATACTTCGGCAGGTGAGATAAAAATCACAAATTCTAATTGGTTTGACCTGAGGTCTTGATTTACTTGGAAATAAAATGAAAGTAGAAGTGTGATGATAATCAGTATTAGGCCTATATTTCAAAGGAGTTCTTACACCTTTTAGGGGTCCAGCCTATCACCTTACCTGTAAAGACGGAACTCACCTGTACAAAAGATGATTGGTTCTGTTGTGAGATGATCTGTCCACATCAAAGACATAACTGTTGACTTTATTAATGACACATCTCCGAGGCTTTCCAATCTCTTTTGTTAAAAGTCAAGGAAAATTGTTGGTCAAACCTGACTTAAATGTTTATCTCAATTAATTTGTCAAAACATTCCAACTCTAGAATATTTTGGTAGAGATATGGCTTTGATACAATACTGGCTAACAGCACATAGTTGAATATCCAGCTTCCAAGGTAGGAGGTAAAAATAATTTATATATCTGTTAGTGAAGATTTATAAACCAAATACTTTTAAAGTGTGGCCTGTTAAAATATTACTTGTGTCTGTATCTTCTGAAATTTTACCTTGTCAAAGTATTTTTCACAAATTATATTTGTGTAGTGGTTGTCAGAATGTAAAAATTTTACTGTGCTGCCATTAGGTTCATATTACATGGAATGAATTTGTGTTGATGAGAAAATATATTTTGGCCATGGTGATGATTTATATGAGAAAAATTATACGTTTATGTTGGTTGAAGATCTTTTTTCTTCCTTTTGTTCTGGAACTTTGTCGCAGAAATTATTTATTGCCAACGTAAATGCTTGTTAATTTATATTTATGAATTTTTATTTTACCTTAAGCAAGAAAGGTAAATAAGCTTTCAGGAGACATCTACTCCTAGTTAATTGGTCACTGGTATCTGTGTAAGGTGAACTCGTTAATCGTCTCATATTTATATTTTTATATTACATTAGGTCTGGGATAGCTACTGATTTTGTATGTATTTCCTTTGTTTTCTGTGATGTATACCATCCACAACATGAGATAGATATTACTGTAAAATTACTCCTGGTCAGAATCTCTATAACAATTCTGTCACTTTCTAGATGTGACAGGTAACACTTTGATGTGTACTGAGAATCTTTAGATGTCAGTTTTAGTGACTGCGGACTTTGAGGTGAGCTGTTCACTGGACATGCAGTGGTCAGTTTAAGACTTTGAGGTGAGCTGTTCACTGGACATGCAGTGGTCAGTTTAAGACATCAGTCATTTATTCCCTTGACATATCATAAGAATTGGTGTGACAGATTTATCATATAAAAGACATTTGACCATAGCTGGGAAAACTCAGGTTTTTCCTAAACATGGCTGGATCTGTCTGAATACAGGTCATTTGAATTGAGTCATATCTGATGTATCCTTTATTTTCATTGGATTTGTGGGTACTGTCAGTCCATGAATTCATGTCCACAAACTATTAGAAGAAGCAGTTGTTTACTTGTAAATAAGGTATGTGTCACAAAATAGCCATTAAAAAATAGTTCTGCTAAAGCATGGAGACAGTTTTGGTATGATTCTGTGTGAATGTGCTTTTAAAACAAATGTCACAAAACTTGAGACATGAAAAAAAGTTTAAGTAATGGAGGCCTGCTTGTAAAGTACATCCCAAAAATCTCGGTTTGGTTATTTATACAAGGGACGAAATGCGTAGTACATCATTGTTAATGAATTGTATAATCCATACCTAAAAACATGAAATACTAGATTTATCATGTTTCCACCTTAACATGTCAAAAAACACAAGCAATGTTTTAAATGCACATTTCTAAAGAACCTGGTATGTATGACTATGTAAATTTTTGTGGGAGAGAAAGAGATTGTATATCCCACTAACGTGTCGTTATCATCAGAATTAAATTAACTCTGGAAAGTTTTAATAGAATTAGTACCTCTGGATCATTTCAATGTAAATTGTCTGACTTTATTAAGATGTCATGCAATGTGTTATTGAATTTCCATGTTTTTTTATGTTGTCTCAACCTCCAGATGTTGACAGATAAAAAGGTTGGGGAGGTTGCTATTACATGATATACCTGTAGGACACCTGTACAATACAGTCAGCACTTGTCTCTAATTGTTGGTATAAATTCAGAGTTTAACCTGCCTTTTTATACACAAATTTCTCATACAAAATTTCACTTTTTGTATTTGTCATTTTTCAGTACCAATATAATAAAGCAATATTATTTTAATTTCAAGAAAGTCAGGATTTGAAATCATATAGAAATTATATAGAAGTGTAGTCATCAAAACGTTTAACAGGAGATTTTCTTTTTGTTAGATATACACAAATATTCCAGCTAATTTTCTAGGGAAAATATATCTTTCAGAGATACATTAACAGCGTACTGACAAGGTAAATTTTTTGCAATGTTTTTCCAGTGGTTGTAGATGATCTTAACAGCACAGGGTGTGAAACATGCACATTTATCATGATTTTAATTGTGAAAACTACATGAAATAGATCTACTAAAACACATTTATAAAAAGGCTACAAAAGAAAGATGAAGATGAATTTGACAGGTGAGAAAGATTGTCTTGGTTCTGCTCTCTAGATTTTGGAGTTAGGTTTGCTGTACTTGACAAGTGGGCTGTCATTATTCTGTCTGCGTGTCTTCCTCAACTACCTTAACTTTTCATATCATAAAATGAATGGGGAAAATGGAAATAAATCTCCATTCATTATACGTCTACAAGCAAATTATTTTAACAGATGAAAAAAGCTTGTCAAAATGATAATCATGATCTGTAGTAATTTGAACACTCATAAACAAGGACCATTATAGATGTTTGTGTATAAAACACTACATAAGGGTGTGTTGCTTTATAAGGTTTAGTTTGTATTGCCTAAATATGCAAGAGGATAAGATTTTTCTTTTTTTAAGTTGTGTTGACACAAGAAAGAGAGTACTTAAACATTCTAAGCCTTGATCAAATTATTGGATAAAAGTATATTTTTTTTTATGTGTAAAGAAGCAAGTTATGGAGGTGAATGTTGCAGACCTGGCTATGACCTACCGGTAGGTTACAGAAGATCTGGTGTTGTTTTGTATAATCACTGTAAATACTACTTGTAATTTACTACTCACTGAACAGATTCATTTACAACATTTTATTGGTTTCATTCGCACCATTAATGGATTCAGGAATAATACTTGTTGTTATAGCCAAAAGCATTACTGGAAACGTTGGTCTTTTCCTGTAGGGATATTAAATACTAGCCACAATATACCACTTGTCTCTTTAGTACACTGCTATTAAGCCAAGGGTCCTGGGTTCGAATCCTAGTGCAGGCATTGAAATTTATTACCTCTGTTACATTTAGATTAGGCACATTGATCTGGGTCACAGAGACTTTTGTTTTACTTAGATTAAAGACTTATGATCAGGATTATGGAAAAGCTCTTGTGTGATTTAGATTGCAAACTTTGTGCCATTTATGTTTGATTGTTGATAAAGTTGTCTTCATCGGTGTCATGTTTAACGCAGAGGGCACTAAAGTAAGCAAGGTTAGTTGTGAGGTCAGATTTCTGTTGTGTACGTAGTGCAGATTAATGACTCGGCTTTGACATAAGTTCAACAGCAGTAAATCGGACCATTAATTTCTATTTAAAAACTGCAACATATACCTATTGTATGGAGCAGGTCAATTAGAGGGACCAGGCAATCAAAGAAAACAAATCTATACAAAGGGGCATTTCAACTCTAAGGTAAACCACAGACATTAATTTAAAATCTGATAGGTAGCAGAAACACCAATCCTTCTAAAGTCTGTCACACTTATCAACAATCCAACAGGTGAAGTAATTACTACAATTATGCTCTGTTGTTTGACACCAACTGAATAAGTAAGAAAATTTTTCTGCAATGACGGAATTATCAGGTGTCGGTCAGACCCGAAAGCAAAGGATTTTTATCTGTCAGTGTCATGGGGAGCCCATAATAAGTTCTGATGTTTAAAAAGATTTAAAAATAACAGGAAGTACAAAGACTTCAATAATAATGGTATCGCTTAGTATTGTGGCTTTTACAATTGTTTTGGAATCTTGATTTAAACGTGAAATGGACACATTTAGGAACTGAGTTAGAGTTAAAACAAAATAATGGAGCTATCAGTAGCACTGATTGGCTGAACGTTCAAAAGAAACTGTCTTTGATGTTAGATAGTAAATTAGATAATTTAAACGGAATTGAAACTGTGAGTCACTCAGGCTTCCCGTCTTATTGATCAGCCATTGATCCAGTGTTGGGCAACACTACGGTTGTTTGTATGTAAGTGACAGTACTAGAAAAGACTCGGCCGGTGACAATTCTGATAAAACCATAAACTGAGAGGATGTAATACTTAAATTTGATAGGATTGTACATACATTTATAGGTGTGTTGATTTTCTCTGTACGTAAATGATTTGGAATAATATCACTATAATTTTTGTCTGCATTAGTCTAAATTTGATGTAATGTAATTACTTTCAATATAACAAGGTTTAAATTTTATCAGCTGTCAATGTCAATTTTGTTGAACATTGTCTGGCCAAAAGTTAACGTGACTATAATTGGAAACCTTACTTTCTGTTATATTTTGTTAGTTTTGTAAATTAATCCTTAACAAATATTGGACTTGGGTCTGGTTTGTCTGTTCTCCACTCCATTTAAAACCATCCAATTTTCAGGTGCTATGTTGCATTTTAATTGCTGTTGATCTTACCTTTTGACATCTGAAGGTCGTTCCTGGCACCTGTTTTTATTTAAAAGTCTGTTGTGTATTATATCATCATCTTTAAACTTAATCATGAAAATTTTGTGTGCATTGGCCGGTTTTGTTCTAAAGTTTTATCTTGAAAATCTCATTTTATTTCAAACTCTTAAAGTGCCTAGTCATTTACCAAAACACACAATAATTCCACTGCAGAACAAACACAACCAAAATAAATAAAATTTATATAACTTGTGTCACAGGGAACGCTTTGTTTTAAAATGAGCCAGTACAAATTTTAAGTCTTTTGAATCCTTCGCAACAGAAAAGGTGTCACCACAGGCTTTTTAACTCCTAACGCTGGGAACGAAAGGTTTGATCGCAAAGCCCTGCTTCAAATCAGTTTGAAATTTAAAGACAGACCTGCATGCTACACACCAGCTTTGCCTCAAATACACCAAGATGCAAAATTATACAGAAAATGTCATCAGATTTATTTTTTAAACTGAACAGATCTGGTTTAAAATTGTTTTAACAAGCACGTTTTCTGGTTTATCCATGGATCAGTCAACTTTTCTGACAGGAAGAAACTTTACCCGTAGATGAACACCTGATAACACTCTGAACCTTATACAGCACAATGGATTTCATATTTACAATTTATGGCAACTTAGATAAAGTTCCTTGGTGTTGGTGTAAAGATATGGAATGAATAAACCCCATTTAAATACCTGGTCAGGTAAAAAAACAGTGTTGGATTTGAAACAATAGTGTAGTTATATTGTACCTTATGGTATTGTGGGAAACGCACCTCGTCCGTTAGAAGGACAAGTGAATCTGATGACAAGGATTCAGGCCAAATGGAGCGAACTTTTTATCGTTGTATTGCGGACCAAGTTCATTCTCTGTGGAGAAAGTGCCTATTGAGAAAAACATGAAAACTCCATGTTGATAAAAATCAAGATTTTATAGGTAGGTTAACAGGAAAACAACCTGAGAAAATCAGTAATTTTTTTATATATAGAGTGGTTAATTACATACAAGGTATTTTGAATTTTGTATACAGATTCAGTGAGAGATTTGAAATTTTGATTATTATCACTATAGTATGGGAAGGTACGTTAAGAAAATGAGGCTCATTCTACCTAGATTTGGAGTTGTTTGGTTGTGGTAGTGAAAAAAGAAATTTCAGTAGCTAAACATGGTAAGTTTTTATTAATTTTATTTAATTATTTATTTATTTCATTTTTATAGATCAAAATGTTATTACCGTATACAAAATTGTTTTTGTGTTGAAACAATCAATGAAGATTTCTTTGGTAGAAAGGTATTGGATGTTACATCAGTAATATTGATGATTTCAGTACATTTTTCAGAATCTTTACACTGTAACTGTAATTGTAGAGTACAAATTGACCAATTTTTCAGAATCTTTACACTGTAACTGTAATTGTAGAGTTTTCACTTTACACTGTATGTAATTGTACCAAGTTTTCAGAATCTTTACACTGTAACTGTAATTGTAGAGTACAAATTGACCAAGTTTTCAGAATCTTTACACTGTAACTGTAATTGTAGAGTACAAATTGACCAAGTTTTCAGAATCTTTACACTGTAACTGTAATTGTAGAGTACAAATTGACCAAGTTTTCAGAATCTTTACACTGTAACTGTAATTGTAGAGTACATATTGACCAAGTTTTCAGAATCTTCAGGAAGTACATGTTACTTTGTTTCAAAATTTCCAGTGTTACTAATAGAAGACATGCATGTAGAATTTACACATAAAAATAACCTCCATGTTATAACTATAGTAAACAAACCTACTCAGAATATAAAAGTTTAGTTTATCTATGAATCAATGTTTGTTAAATAATTGATCCAGTTTGAAGGTTGGTTGGAACTGCACTCTACAAACATTGGAAGATTGGCTGTTATAATGTGGTGTCAGGTAGAACGCTTCTACTGTCGTGTCACATGCATCTTTAATCACGATCCTGTGACAGTTTGGTACATCCGAGTGTGTATGTTACTAATTTATAGTGTATATTGGTGTGAGTGTGTGCTATGAGCCACTGAAGCTTAGCACCTGCAGCATCCTCGGGTGTGATCGCCATGTGTTTGTGTTCAACTACACCACAATTTTATTATAAATTGACAAGTTTTTTTTATTTCAGTTTAATATAAAGACCTTATGAAAATTTGAAAATTTAACAATTCTGTTTCCTGATTTCTATTTTTAGATTAATTTGTGTTAAATTCGCCTATAATTAAGATACTGCTCTATTTATTAAACAGGTTATATATAAAAGATATTGAGAATGTGATAGGTTCTGTTGCAGATCTCTTTAGTGCTACAAAATGCATTTGTCTGGACCTGTAGTACAGTACAGGAGTGAGAGTCTGTTTTATGGCCATGAGACAACAGACTTACAATCATCGGATTTTGTCTGCTCTGTGCCTCACCATCTCCTTGTTAAACTAAACATGCTACTGGTTGACAGACATTTGTCAGAACACATCATTAGTTCTCTACTGCAAATGAGTCAAAACTTCTGTAACAAAATCTCGGAGAAGAAAGTCTTCACTTGGTGGGGATGAGGTCATATGAACTTGTCAGCACCAATTCGAGTTTTTGTCTTGCTTATGATGGATGAGGCAGGTTATAAAAAAAAAACTGGCTTCTTTCTGTTGATGATGTGAAAACTCAAAATTAGAAAAACTTCTGGATTTGTTTTGGCAAGATGGATGTTTTTGATAGAGATGGTTTGTTGATGGTGTTGTGTATTTTTAGGAGGCACTGTCTGGAATGTCATAGGTGAGAGGGAGTGTGAGGAGGGAGATAGAGGGTGATACTGAGGGAGAGGGAGGATGATGCTAAGGGAGAGGGATAGACAGGAAGGATGCTGAGGGAGTGTGATGCTGAGGGAGAGAGATGGAGGGTAATGCTGAGGGAAAGGGATGGACAGAGAAGTGAATGCTTAGGGAGAGGGATGGACAGGGAGGTGGATGCTGAGGGAAAGGGGTGGACAGGGAGGTGGATGCTGAGGGAGAGGATTGGACATAGAGGTGGATGCTGAGGGACAGGATTGGGCATAGAGGTGGATGCTGAGGGAGAGGGATGGACAGGGATGAGGATGCTGAGGGAGATAGATGGACAGGGAGGTGGATGCTGAGGGAGAGAGATGGACAGGAAGGAGGATGCTGAGGGAGATGGATGGACAGGGATGTTGATGCTGAGGGAGAGAGATGGACAGGGAGAGGGATTTTGAGAGACTGGGATGAACAGAGAGGAGGAAGCTGAGAGAGAGATAGATCATGAGCATGAGTGTTGGTCAAGTGGGGAGGAGAGAGGGACTAGGAAGGATGTGAGGATGGACAAGGGGGAAGATAACACAGTATTTATCTTGTTGACAAGAGAGCTGGAGTAGGGGAGATATACACAGTCACCTTACCATATTGTATTTCTTGTCTAGATGAGTACAAATGCTCAATGTCCCTCAGTCTGTGATGTATTAATTAATCCAACACTCCAGTTTAGATGGATTAGTACTATCCTCAAATTATTACTGAAGACCATTGGTGAGCCATCCTCTTTTGTATCAGTTTTATAGACCTCAAGTCAGAATAAACCTCATGCTGGGGATGGGTGTTAATTTTCCAATTAGACCAGATAGGGTCAGGTTATGTGCTGACCCCTGTGGCTTCATAATCCAGTGCAGTATAGTAGCCATACAAATCACTTCTCTGTTAAGTTCCTTCTGGTACTTCACTACAATGAATGCAGCGAATTAAGAAATGGGGAGGGGGGTGGGGGGATCTCGCTTTATAAAAAAAAAAAATCTTTATTAAAGATTTCAAACTGTCTACTTCACTTTACAAAATGCAGGTTTTAACAACAGGTTTTACACACACCTGTTATGACTTGTGATTTGTATGTTTTGTCAAATACTTGACCAGTCAGTACATAAATCTACAGATGTTGACCAGTGTTGCTGGTCCTAATTAGACTGATAGGACTGACCAGTACATTGTCCATGTACAGAGGTGTGAGTAATTCGTATATACACATACAGCCGTCAGCGGGCCGGAGGCAATGATCAGCATATAGACATGGACACATTTAATTTTAAACAATATAGCCCCATTGACCTCGTGTACTGGACCCTACATATTGTTCTACAGCCACTTTGACCATAGGTATTACAAGTGCTGTATTGTTCTGTATCATATTAACTCCAGAATCCCACAATATTTTCGTGATTAATGTCTGATAATTTATTCGGGGAGAAAAGTAATTGGACAGATTTATCAGGCAGTTAAATTGTTGCTCTTGTAATTTAGATAGATTGTTTACTCTGCCTAGTTGACTGTGCTATCAACGTGACCAAGATTGAATCAAAGTTATTGAATTAAAATTTTAAAATATGTGAAGTATGTACATCAAGTTGAAAGATGAAAAGTTCAAGTATTTGGGTTTTAATTATAAAAAGTGTCTGGAAATGAAATACAATCTCAATATTTAAATCTAGTTGAGGGAGATGGATTAATCATAAACTGTCGTGTCTGTTGAGGCATTTTATCAATAAAAGCAATGATCAAACTAACGTGATGCACCAATTTTGTGGAGAGTTGAGTTGTACAGTGATTCCAGTTATGTGGTCACTTTCAGATATTTTAAGGAATGATTAAGACAAACATTTTGATAGTAGACACAATCTGTTTTAGACAAAATGTACTACACTAAGTTAAATAGCCGTTGTGAGTCTAGATAAAACCTGGGTACAGTAAAAGTGTTACTGTGATATATCTATCAACGCCTAAATTGCCGCGACATGTGCCGTCTTTCATCCTCCTGGGTAAAGATACTACCTGTAATGGGTGACCTTGTTACAGACAGGTAGTTGGTCAGTACCGGACTGTACATATTACTTACTGTGAAAACAGGCACACAACACTGGCAAAATAATTATACACTGCACTGCCAAAAGTCATACCACATTTGTTTGTTTATCATCAATGAGGCTTGATGGCCAGTTTGATTAGACGAAGTGTCACATTTCGCCCCCCAACAGATCAACAGAGCTGGGTATAGTGGTAGCTTGGCTGTCATTGGCTGGCTAGCGTATGTAGCCTTTAAGTGTAGGAGGTACTTCTGTGTATAGCAGTCGAGCAGCAACACGTGGGACAGCTACCACAATTACTAGTTTGTTGTGTTTTCATCTTTCTAAAAACAAAAAGAAATGTTTCATTTCCTGTATTTTTATTGTGTGATGGAGTAGATTTTATTCTGTGGTACTGATCATACTGCCTACACTACTTGGAAGGATACACAGGGACGATAGGCAGTATATACACACATCTATAAAGGAAATTAATTATAATGTCAAGGTGAGTTCATCACATCTAAATTAATTCATAGGTTTTTTAAATTTGAATATTCAGTTTTAATAGATTTATGTAGTTGTTTGGTAGATATAACAGGGACAGGTCTTATAAAAAAAATTGTTGACGGTAGAATATTTATACAGGGCAAGTTTACAAACTAATTCATAATGCAAATATTAATTATGATATTTACATCAATGACAATACTTTAGATCCCATGAAAAAATGTATGTGGTAACTTATATGATACTTTTATTTACAAGGAAGAAATTTCTCTATGAAAATGTCTGTCAAACAGGATTAAGAATATATGATAAAAAGGAAGAAGGGATATATTTTATCGAAGATATCAGCCCAGCCATATCTGTAACAAACATTCAAACTCATCTAATTTTTCTTAATCTATCAAATCTTTGTCATATTAAATTTAACCTGAATGTTCCTATTTTTAAATTATTCTATAAATACCAAAATGGTAGAATTATATTTGATAAGTATAAATGATTCAATAGCAGTAGTTTTATAATTTCTAATCCATAACCTTAGAAATATTTTGTCACTAATGATAAGTTTTTATATTTTGAATTTGTTGGTAATTGTTATCATGATGTCTTTAATCTACATATTGATATTATTCTCAGTAATACCTACACTTTCCACAGGTTACAAAATTCTGTAAACTTGTACAAGAGTGTAGAGGATATTTTTTCTGATAAACTGTCCTAGTTTTTTTTTCTGTGCTGGGACATATAATCCTGTGTTTGTCATTTCTGTGCTGGGACGTATAATCCTGTGTTTGTCATTTCTTGGATTATGGATTGCTTTCCCTTAATGACTTGTAAGTGATGTAGGATCTGATTTTAAAGTTATCTTACTCTAAATCTCACTTTCAATCTGAATTGATTACAATATTTCTTTTTCTAGAAACATATTTTTGGAATCACATAAAAAAGATATAGATAAGATCAGGTGATAAATTCTCATGTCTTCCCTGCATATTGGGTACGTGTATGTGGCAGGATTTTAATCCCAATCAAATAATGTACTAACCATATTCTATACAGCAAATATCTGGTATTGACTCTTTTGTTAGGAGGTAATAATTACCTCTCACGAAGAATTATTAATACCAATTTATAATGGAAATATTGAATAGTTTTACAATACTTGTATACATGTATTAGAATTTGGATACAAAGGTTGAAAACTCCACAACATTTGTTTGATAAAGGAAGGAAATTCAATCTTGGCTGTAAATCTGGAGACAAAATAAAGGATCTGGGAATATGACGGGGATTTAGAATTTAAGTAAGATAGAGAAGAAAGCCAGGTTTGAAAGATGTAGTGTTAAATAGATCTGGTGGGACTTCTATGGGCGATTATTTTCTGGAAGTTGAAATGATAGCCTCCAATAGCCATGATACAGGGGATAGGGTTCACTTCTGCTGTTCATGATGAATGGAATCACTGAAGAATATTATCACAGTATTATCTTAATAGCCTTAACTTAGCCGTGGGTAATTTGACCACGCAATGGACTGGTAAAAAAAGTACAACCTACGAAACAACACGTGAGAGATAGGGGACACTCCTAAATCTTTAGTCGTGTTGGGAGGGATGCAGGACTTTCACATTTTCATGGGATTTTGATATCTGAAGAGGCCTAGTCAACATACTCAGGGGTGTAGGGTTCCTGTCCAGAAACATCCCCTTAGGGGTCGACTTGGAGGTCAGCATCAGAGTCCATGGATGAGGGAGTGTGAAATTTGATGAAAATGTTGCAGATAAGCGCTATCATAAATCTTAGCAAATCTTAGCAACAGAAGACATTTTTCAATAGACTTGAAATTAGAAATAAGATAATAGGCAAGCTGGTTTATGGAGTAAGGCTGTGTGATAGTGCCATATTATCTCTTTAGGAAGTCAGAAAGCTGTCATTTAGTGGATGAAATATGTCTGTCAAAGTCAAATCAAGTTCACTTGTCTTTCTAACGGCATCTGTCCAGCATAATCAGTAGCAACACAGACCATCTGGTAGTGGCATCAAAGGTCATCTCTTGGACAGGTAGTGGCATCAGAGGCTATCTCTTTGACCCAAGTGGCATCATAGACCTTAACTTGGACAGGTAGTGGCACCAAAGGTCATCTCTTGGACAGGTAGTGGCACCAAAGGCTCTGTCTTGGAATGAATTCTTATATTTGGATATATATGGCGTTGTTAAACTTTTCCACCGCCAAGGTCAGTGTTTCTATGGTTGCTAGGTAACATTCTTATATCCTCAGCCATTGTATTGATGTTTTATATATATATATATATTAATAGTGTAACCCTTGTCCCTTCACAACTTTCTCTGAAGAGACTGAATAATAGTGGATGTAACATCTGTTAAATAGTTATAAAAGTCCTGTTTAGTGGTACCAATGTCCCTCAAATGTGTGTAAGATGACAATCCAAAATCTTGTACATTACATTTTTTACTATTATCAAAGAATTTTTTGGTATTGATAGAAATAAATTTTAAAGATTATATTATTGTTTTGCCAACTGAGCCAATTTTAATGAGATAACTGTTTATGATGGTTAGTCAGGAATATATTGGGAATTGAAGGTTTCCAGAATTGATCAGACAGATTCAGTTTGATTAAAAATATTCTACCAGATAAATGTTTTGTGCAAGCTCTGACATACTGGTTACATGAGAATCTCATTAAGTAAAACGAGGCAGTGTTTCATATCAGAAAAATCAATCTTGATGTTACTGGTTTGTGTTTTGCCTATAAGCATGTTGATGGAAACAACTTTTCCCAGAGGTGTACAATGGATGATTACACTGTCCATGTACTGAGCAAAAAGATGTGAAATTTATATAGAACAATGCAGATGATATATTTCAACAAAATTCATCTTTAGTCATTTTTCAAGTAAATAAATGCTTGACTTGTTAATATTTTGAAAGATACCTTTTGAAAATTTATCCAGAATTACGCAGTTCTACTTAAGTTGTGATAAAAAAATTTCATAAATAAAAAACATGAGAATATTTAGGTTAGATAATTATTTCCTTTCTGATAGCAGGTGATGTATTTTTGTCTCAGTTTTTTACAAGGTTCAAATAACTTCACATATGATTTATTTCAAAAAGTCATTTTCTGATGAATATTGTCACGCAAATTTTCAGATGACTCTGGAGTTTTGGGGATGTTTGTGTGTAACCTGATATCACAGACATTTATTTCATCAGAAAATAACAATAAAAAGTGAAACTTCACTTCAGATTACTTGTAGAAACAGATGGATTAGATTTAGTTGTTCAGTACAGACATGTAGTGGTACCAGCTGATTACAAATGATTCACAGAAAGTACAATAATTATATAGCTGTGACAACTACAGTCAAATAATACCTCACGTACTGTTCATTATATACAGCACATATATAATGGGTGTCTTTTGTAGTCTTGTTCTGACTATAGATTAGGGGGGGGTAGAGTAATACTATCTATGTTAGTCGTTGTCAGTAGTCATTTATCTAAATGTACCATCCTAAATAGAGAGGCCCGATGGTCTCATTAACTTAACCACTATTGTGTCCTGCTAATTATCAAATGATGCATGAGAATTATTAGATATTGACACCAACTCTTACATAACCTTCAAAAGATTCCATGGTCAATTCAAATAAATTTCTTTAATGATTGTAAGGAGGCGATGCTATGTAGGACTTTTATAAAGCTGGACTATAATGTACATTGATAGTGGATTCTTATCTGGTGATTAACTACCAGTATTTTATGTCTGATATTACTAATTTTATTTTATATATTGCCTGATGATGTCTTCTTTACATGCATTTAGAATAATTTGTTGATTTAAATCTTGATAATATGTCATTCAGTGCAGAATTTAGTTCACATTAAATTTATGACAATATGTTTTAACTTTAAATATCCAATAATTGTCCTCATATCATAGTTCCATATGTGGTTTTCCTTTAATTGTTCAAAATACAACTTTGTACTTGTACTATTTTTGTTCTAATATGCTTTAAGTAAACTTTCAAAAACATACAGAAAAGGAAAATTTGCACTCAATTTTTACATGCTTATTAAATAGTACAATGCATTGTCCAGTTCTTTGGAATTTTTAATTAATCTACGATTATCAGTGACTGCAGCAGTCATCTTGTCCAGCTGTTGTGAACATAGCAGCATTCTTCATAATAGATTACTAGGGAAAGAAGAGGAAGTGAAGACATAGCTATATATATAACAATTGATTCTCAAACATAACTGTATGTTTCATATTTATCATCTCACTTAACAAAGTGTTGAAGGTTCCTATTATTCTGACAAATTAACAAACTGAGGTTCTGTATTCACAGCAGCACAAATCTTAAGTCAGATACTTTACTGGAGGGGTGCATTGGCGATTGAGATCAGGGAGGCCGAAGTGAAATTTAATGTGTAATGATACACCAAACTTCTCTATAATTATTTGTGTCACATATCTGTCATACTTAATTTTGAAGATCGTCTTGATGCAGGTATTTTCAGCAAAAAGAACAAGAATTCAATGAATGGATTACTTTATAGTCTCTAATTTCAAATAAATCTGTGTTCCAATCCAGCTTTGAACAACACAAAGCAGATCAAAATACTTTTAACGTTTTTGATGACAATCAGCTCAGATATTTTCATCCTGTCTTATCTAACACAAATCACAAATACTTTCATTTGGAAGAAAAATCAGCAGGTCGATGCTTGATCTTCTTTTCAAACGATGTCACGTCCTGTAGATAAAAGATCTGTCAATAAAGTTCAAATTTAAACTGTTTCAATATGTCTAGTCTTTACAGAGGATGTTGAATGATCAACAACCATTACAGACTTTTTAAAGAGTTCTCTTTGAAAATCCCTGAGTAAATTATTATGGCGGTAATATTTGTATGAAATGTACTGATTGTGTATCAACTATTTCCTTACTGTATTGACACGAGAATTCACGACATATCAAATTTAGTTCTATCTAAGCTGGCCATTTGAGAGAGTAGACAAATATTTGTCAGTTACTTTGTCTCTGGGATAATTAAGATTCTCCTATTTACCTTGGCTTTCACATCAATTGGGAGCTATGGTTAGACTTGAATGAGGCGCTGGCCGTGGTGGGGAGGGGATACACACACTCTCTCCATACCCGTGATAGGTAAATCCCTCTGTGTACAGACTGGGATTAATTATCAGTAAAAAACTCCTTGTGACCCCTTACAGTGTCGTGTGTGTGATCCCTGGTGATTGTCATGTTTTTGTTCCTGGTAAACACATTATAGGAAAGTTTACTAGAAGTGTATATACATTGTGTCTATAATGTAGACAGTAGAAATATCAACCAATTCTGCCCTGTACCATGGGAATTCAAACTATATAAGGCAAACTATCATTATATGCTGTTCATGCTTGTATAAATGTCGTCCAATGAACATGAAGAGGGTATCAAAATTCAGTGATATGTTTTATGATGTTCATATTTAAGAAAATTTAACAATGCTATGTAATAAAAGTAGTTACAGATCTCATCTTTTATTTAACCAAAAATTCTAAATTAAAAAATATCAATTTAGGAGAAATTTATTATAAAGATAACATCTTATTTAGAGTGTGTATTTGTGATCTTGGTGTCAACTCTTAACATGTTTTATTTTCTGAATATGTTTCCATGTGTTTTGATGTTTGTGTCTGGTACTTATAGTAAAGATATTAAACATTCAGATGGTCAGAACTGAACAGTTAAACAGCTATCTGTCTAATGATTGATAAACCCCCTTAATCTGTACGGAGAAAGTTGGTCAGATGTGAAGTCAGGATCAACTTAATCAATATTTATCTTATACTTAGCTCAGCTGGTGTTAAGAAGTTTATCAAGTATCACTATTAGTACAGGACAGCCTACTTGTGTCAATTTACACATAAAGGTAAGTGTTCTTCACACCACCATTGTCTACAGTAGAGAGGGAGGTCCACCACAGAGGCCACGGGTCTTTAATTACTGATCTATATATGGTCATGACTGACCAAACATAGGATAATCCTCAAACTACAAATATTTGTTGTTTTTAATCACCACATCAGTGCTGGCTACATTGTTGTTTCTTGCTGTGATTCCTCATTCTTAAATATATGAAAAATCTGTTTCCTCTCTCCGAACTAAATTTTGTAAGAATTGAACAATATGAATCACTCTCTCCATGGCTTCCACTTGGAAAAAAACTATTGATTTGTTATATTTTTTCATATAAAAGAAGAAATATCTCTTAATTAAAAATGTCACATAAAAACACCAGATTTTAGGGTTGGTATGGTTTGGTGTGGGCTAATCCGTTTGACAGTCATCTGTTTTGTGGGGTATTATTGAAAGCCGTACAGAAAGCACAACCTACTCTCCTTCTGATAACAGAAAATCTAGATTTTTAAATACATCCGACAGAATTTAGGTATAGTTCTGATGATGTTTTTAAAGATATTACAATTTGAATTAGGATGTATCTTCACTCATTAAAACTATGATCACCTTGTACATAGCTTTTTGAAGCCCTCAGTTCATTGATTTGGAGTTGGGATTGTTAACCAATTTTTTCTCCTCATTATTGAATTATCACATACTACTTCACACCTACCTTTATTGACTTGTGTAAAACTTGGAAAGGTTAATGCTGTATATCCTCACGAAATTGTACAACATTTAACAGGATACAAAAATCTTAAAACACCAATCCAAAATTTTGACAGTACATATTATAGTATGGTTTTTATCTGTCATAAATTTTTGTTGGTCTAGAGATCTCCATCCAGTCTTATGAAGAGTAAGTGCCCTTTGTTTTATAATCTTAATCTTGTCTGTGAGATCTCTTCTCTAATTTTCTAACTGATCTCTTTCAAACTTTACAAGCAGTATTACTATGACATGGCAATATTTTTTCCTAAATGGCAGTTCTTTTCAACATATTTTGGTGGAGTTATTGCCCTTTGTTTTTTAAGCATCTTGCTCTTGTCCAGAGATTTCTTTTTGAAAAATTTGAACAGTCTCATCAAAATATGATATATACTTTATCACTATATCATATAGCCATGTCCTCTCCAGATATCAATCCCCATACTACTGATATTTGTGATCATTTTACATAAGGGAAAATGGAAACTCACTTGAGGTGTCATCAAAACTTCTCACCAAGATGAAATGAATCATTAACGGAAAACTTTTCAAATGTTGTACTGTAACGGTATTTGCACCACAGTTGTGTTATTCAGATGCAGTTGTTTTGCAGTGTATATTTAGCATCAACATTAAGAACATATATATAAAGATCTTTATTGCATTGAAGTACAAAAGACTTGTATATGTTAAGGTATTTTAGATAAGGATGGATGATGTTTGGATCGAGTGATGTCACATCTGTCTTACCTGTGATTCCCCTGTATGTTTTTCTTGTTATTAAATATTTTTGAAATGTTTACCCTCTGTTGAACTGCGAGTGGTGGATTATGAACTAATGAACATATATTTCAGTATTTCTTTGAAAGTAAGATTAAAATACAAGATGAAAGAAATATTTCTGGTGTTAAAATTTTATCGGTTCTGGTATTTTCATGTATATTTTTAAACTTTCGGACAAAGTGGTTGTGTGTGAGGGCCTAATGTTAAAGGTCTAGGGTGTTCGGTAGAATTGCATATAATCTACTGACGTGTCTTATTTGCATATGATAAGTCAAGATAAGTTATTGTGGAAGGTGCTATACGGATTACCTGGCCTCACTGATACCTTTGTAAGCTGTGATTACCCTTCGGGAGGAAACAATAGTTTGTTTACCTGTATTGGACGGGGCCCCTTTATGTGGCTATCTGCTGTTTGTTTACTGTTAATTAATAGGGTAGCAGACTAATTGTTAGGTGCGCGGAGCACCATTGTCCGAGGTGTTATGATGATTGGGGAGCTCTCCTGAGTCAACACCTACATGGATAGGTTTCACTTTGAAGTCCTGACCAATCTAGCCAAGCCAGGTACCCACAATAACAACCCCAGAAATGATTATTTCACCAAGAAAGTCTGTGATTTTATGATAGTGGTACTTAGTTGATAGGTCAACAGATTGACTATACTAATCTGTAGGATTAGGGTTAATCCTTGAGATGTAGGTTGGGTCAGGGTTTCTGGCATCAGTCAGATACAGCTGTCCACCCAGAGGAATAAGTCACCTTCATACTGATCTCCATCACACTGAACGACACTGTCACTGGTAAGTCAGCACCTTTATTTTTTTCTATTAACATTTACTTATAGGGACAGTTTACAAATTTTCCTTCTTTATATAAAAAAGATAGAGTGAAGAAGAAAAGAACAATTTAATGAGTTTTGGTTTTCAATCGCTATGGTAAAAATCTAAATACATGTTTTGTGTAAAAAAAAATGCCTTTAAACAAGAGATGTTGAATTATCAAACAAAGTCAATATTTAATTTTATATTAAAAGTTAATTCTTAAACTCACCTCATGTAAGATTACTTGTACATAAAAAAATGATCAGGATACAGTGTCTACAAAAAATATTCTGTCACACCAACTGTGGTTGACATTTATAGTAAGGACACATGAGAAACTTGTAAATGGATACTTCATTCTGAATTTGGTTATTTTTGAAAAAAAAAAAGAATATAAAAAATAAGGTATTTTGTTGAATGAAAATGTATCTGAATGAAAATAAGTTCCCCTATGTGTGGACGTTGTTGTCAGTCAGCACCTTTTTCAAACATATACACATGCCATTAAATTTTGTGTTATAATAAACTGATTTAAAGTTTGAATAGGAAGAGTTATAGCGTTACATGATGCTAAAATTTTGTGTTATAAATGTACAGAGAGATGTGATTTACTACAGTTGTTTTTGTTGGCTGGTTTAAGTGTGTGGAACATGCTTGTTGACAAAAGGAGACCTTAAAAGGAAGGTGTTTCTTTGTATAATTAATTATTATTTATCGTTCATATACCATACAACATTGTCCAGGTGAGAAGACCAGAATACAAAAGTCCTGTGTACAACAGGATCTTCATACCGAATTGATTTAATTTAGTAGTCGTGTAAGTAACGTCTCGGACAAAAATTAATGTGTCACGGAAAATAAATGTCTCGTACAAGTTTTAATAACGGCTCAGTCGGGCCAGTAAGAAACAATAAAGTCAGTTATCAGGCAGGGACAATGAACATCATTTTTAATATGCTGACAGGTAGATGTCACACGACAAAACACGTTGTTTCTTCACATTAACGGGGCATGCAGCAATCTCTCAGAAACCCAGTGTTTGACACATCTGTTACAACCCAACCAGGGTTTTACCTGTGTAATGCATCAGTAGTCAAAACACTTTCTCTAAACACGGTTAATGCATTTCCTGTATCAGCTCTGAGAGCATGGACATAGATACGGAGGAGAATGACTGTGCGTTAATAGCCCGCACCTGTACTGATAGTCCAGCACCGATTCACAATCCAAGTAGTTGAACTATTGGTTATTTTTCATTGTGAAGGTTTATCTTATCCGTTAGCCAATATTAGCTGAGGAGTTAAGATCTGCCTGCCTTAGACAGACAGTAAAAGGAGCCGATTACAGCCACAATGGTCAGTGCTAGTAGTCATTATACAGATCACAAAAGGAGAATGATTGGTCAAGCAATGATTTAGGGCCTTCGATAACCGGGGGCCCTGTGCTACCTGTCATCAGCCTGTCCCACTGGTGGGCTGAGTGATGTGTGTGTATACCTGTCAAGGGGGAATATATAGACAACTATATTGTAAGTGCAGTTTGATGGGATGATTTTTTTGTTTATGTTGACAAATGAGTATTTACATGCATCTTGGAGGATGAACACATGTTTGTGTAAACAAAATGACAGTATTCCAGGAAGTTCATAAATGTGTGTTAACTTGACTGTTGAATTTCCAAAAGTAGCCTGGGATAATTCATGAGGCTATCAGGATCCTTAAGTAAGTATTGTGGGGAATGTTGATGATGTGACATTTGTGTGTGATGTCAATATCGTGATGGGCCATAATGACATCTGGCTAGCTTTTCTACATTCAGTGAACATGTTTAGTTGTTGTAGCATCAAAGAAATGTATGATTTATGTCTGTCATTTCTGACTGTTATTGAATTATGTAGACTTAAAAGCTTTTAAACAGTTTTAATAATTGTATTTATTCATTGGTAGAACATTTAACCTTATGTCCTATGTGAAACAAATTATATTGTCTGCATATCAAATGGACGGAAACAACACAGCGACATTACCTCACTTCTCTACTTATATTTTTTCAAAATACTTCAGTTGTACCTAAATAACAACCAACTTTGGTGTGAGATACGCCACTCTTTAAATCCTATTTGTGGATGAGAAACATACAAGTTGGATTGATTTTGAGAATATGGGTATTGACTCCTTCATTGACAAGTTTGTTTTTGTTGCTGTAAATGTTGTTTATTGATAGAGTAAACAGTAATTAGACATTTCATCTGTTTCTTCAATCAAAATCAATTCAAAACTTTCTGGACTTTGTATCACCAAGAACTTTCTACAAAATACAGCAATGTGGTTTGGTATTGGGGTGTAAAATTCACCCGATAAACCCACTAAATTTTTTTTTTTAAATATGGAAAATTTAATTTTTGATGGATTTTTGGAACTGTTGGCAACTCTTTTAATACTATTCATTTGACATTAGATATGTGTTTCCTCGTAAATCTGGTTATTTCTGTACGTTTGAGTGAGATATCGTGAAATTCTACCGATAACTATGTTTCTTTGAATTAGTTAATTTGAATTCATCAAAAGAAAAGGATAATATCCTAAATGATAAGTTTGTATTCAATCTTGTACCCATTTTTACTCTAGAGCGACGTAGATGATAAAAATGACTCTGAATGGCACCACATCGCTTTTAACATTTCATAATCCTTTGTTTGTAAATAATTTTGAGAACATCCATAAGTGGGTACTTCGTTTCATAAATGGAAAAGGAGCAGGTTTGTTAACAAATTCACCTGTGACATTTTATCCTGCGAGTAAAGAAGAGGGTCCTTACGGTTACAGCTTGTTTGTATATACCAGGCGCAACAAAGGGGAGACAATCTGCTAGCTAAATATTTGTCCTCAATCCGTAATCCCTGAGACATTCATGGTTATTTCAAGTGGTCAGATTTATATTTGACCACTAACTGCCCACTAACTGTCAAGTGTGAAGTAAACATTAACAGACCGTTGTGTTAGTACTAGTTACAGACAGGCAAAGTTCACCGTTGTAGTGACCACAGAATGTCACAGAATATGGAAAAACCTTTATAAATCAAACGCGTGGATATATGACCAATGAAAATGGTTAAATAAGAGATGATTTTGCTACCTGTATCACTGGAAATGAATGTGCAGATCGTTTGTTTTCAAGTTTGATAACACATTATGGATGTTGTCACAAAAGTCTTGTAAATTGTGTTGGTGAAAGATGACATATCAAGTTATCAGCAAGGTTATTGAATATATGCATTTTGATGGCTGTCAGACAGTAGGTAATACATGGGAAATTACCATTACTAGAAAGGTGAGATTACAAAACACTAGGATAGGTATATAGATAAATCTATAGTATATACTGGCTATCCAGAATATGACAACACTATGGTAGGTATATAGGTAAATCTATAGTATATACTGGCTATCCAGAATATGACAACACTATGGTAGGTATATAGGTAAATCTATAGTATATACTGGCTATCCAGAATATGACAACACTATGGTAGGTAGATATATAGAAAATAAGCAGATCAGGCTAGAGTGTGTAGCTGTTGGTTCTATA
The DNA here is from genome assembly GCF_031769215.1 of Ylistrum balloti. NCBI lineage: Eukaryota > Metazoa > Mollusca > Bivalvia > Pectinida > Pectinidae > Ylistrum > Ylistrum balloti. The sequence continues at coordinate 1,277,617 of NW_026782224.1, read as the reverse complement.
TACAGTTTTTTACCTGTTGATTGAATCTGTCAGCAGTGATGGATTGCCAATTACCAAAGTTGATGTGTTGTGTGGGTGACATACCTGGTTAGTGCATCAATCCTGCATTATTTCTGTGTACTAACCACCTGTCATCAGGTTGTTTACTAATGAAATCAGTTCAACATGTGCTCAGGCTGACTGTGAATATAACTTACTTAGTTTTAAATATTTGTAGTCTGAAGCTGATATATACAGTGTAATTATGGTATGAGGGGGGAAATCTGATTTTTTTTATGAAGAAAGGATATATTTATTTGATTGTTACCATCAGTTAACTAGTTAACAAAATGATTAACTTCATCACTTTTTTATGATAATTTTTTCATTTTTTATACACATGTAGATATTTTCTTCCTTTGAATTAAAATTTGAATTACCTGGTGAAATAGATAGCTTAGTTTAACATATGACGGTTGGGGGACATTTCTGAAAAGCTAAAACCATAATGAGGGGTAATTATGAACCGTAATTTAATAATAATATTATAATTGTTTGAACTGTGTAATTTATAATTCTGGTTACAATCCAATTTTTTCTTTTATATTATTTATCATTTAATTGCTAGTGGTTTTGACCTGGGTTTTCAAATTTCTTAAATATATTTGACATTAAAGGTCCTTCTCAGACCCTCTAAGTAAAAGTTATATCATTAAATAATTCACTTATACTCTTCTTTTTTTCCCTTTTTTTCCTCCTTTTTCTGTAAGACTAGTTTAGCCTGAGGACTCTGCAATTTTTAACAAAAAAAAATTATATTTCCTGCATTATACTTATCAGAAAACATTTAATACAAATTTAAATGTTTCCTTTATATGAAATTTTCAGGAATATTTTATTAAGCTGCCAACAATACCCAATTTAATTTTAATATGTAACTATATATCAAAGGTCATTGTGACATAATTGATACTCCAGAAATGACTGATAGACAAAACCAAAAAGGAAATTTGCCACTAATTGTATCTGACTTCTGTCTAGAAGAAATATGAGATTGAATTGATTACGGTCAAAATGCAGTATATAGAACAATGATGTAATATTACCTATCCTGTATATCTACAAGTATATCTACAAGAAATAATTAGTAGAATCAATTTACAACATACATGTACTACACCAATATCATGTAATATGCCAAGTGCCACAGGGAGTTAATTTATGAAGAAAGCAAAGAGCTTATCAAACTGACACACTGAAGCTACTTACAATGTTCTTGTACTGTTTGTGTCACCTGTCTTGCAATACTGAGTGGTCAGTCCACAGGGGATGGACACTTGACATGTATATGACTGACTAGTGAGTGTCCAGTACATTGCAGCTAGGGACTTGCATTAAATGACATTTGTGTAGTGTAGTAAACTCCTATGGCAGGACCCATTAATTAAAGTAAGTACTACACCAGGTATGGACTGGTCAGTGCTCTAATTAACTGGTAAACAGGTGTATGTCACTCACTCTGGCCAGTAAGACAATGGTCAGTCACCCAGATCTTATGGTCAGTATGATATGGGAATGTTTCGCTGACCAGTATAGGTGGTTTTATAATTACTTTTGTTGGATTAAGATTCATGTAAGTATAAATGGATATTGATCAGAGATTCTAGACTAATTAAGACTAATTACTGTTGTGTTGTGCTGATATACTCCTGGGCAGTTTTATAATATGTTCTGTATGTCTAAACAATTATTGCTGTTAATGAAAGAAAATTATTTATGTTCAATTATTAAAAACATTAAAGAATCATTTTGACATAATTCTCATTCAATACAACAGAACAGTGGTAAAATCCCTATTTATAAAAAGACCTCAGACAGATGGTAGTTCAATATATATAACTACTAAATAAGTATACAATAATCTGTATGTCTTAATTATTTGACTTTTTTTTTCAAATCATGTTAATCTTCACATATTGTTCTTTCTTCCTCTACAGACAAATATGTGTTAGCACTGAAATTAGATACAACAGACAAATTAATTATGTCATAAAAGGCATTTAATTATAGGTAATGGCAGTAATTATATTCTTCCACAAATATCAGGAATTGTTAGAATTCTAGTTAATAACCAACGAATTGTCTCCTTGTAACACATCAAGTGAACTTTTACCGGTTCCCTAGAGCTCATTTTGTTTAACTTGATAATTTCAAATGACCCATGTATTGCTTAAATGTATGCTAATGAATGACTAATTGTATATAGATTTACATGGTGACAGGTTTAATGCCTTGCGCATGGTGTTTTTATGATATGCAGAATATTCTTATGTTTAATACATGCTAAACATTATAATTTTGATCTCAGGATCTGGTTCTTTTATCCGTGATTTATTATTTGCTATGAAAGTGATGTAGGGTATGATACCATTAGCAATGTTAAATACTCATTATACCACAGGGCTCTCACACCCCATTTTGGGACTGGGGCCCGAGGCCCTTAGAACTGGGAAAAATAATGGTGTTTTCCTTAGAATTGGGAAAACTTGGGGTCTAAATTGGGAAAAAAAGATACTATTTTGCATTGGGAATTGTGCCGAATATCAGCCCTAAATCTGGCAGATCGAGAGCCCTGTACCATACTAGAGTTGTAAAAAAACTGTATCACTATCATTGCGTTATGCATGTCTGTTGATTCTGTTTTACATTGCCCAATAATCATGGGGTAAGTGAAACATCAGACTTGTTACTTAGATGGTGATGGTTTCCTAGTGAATATTGATTAAACTTTGTCGTGTGCGTATGAAATCTGAGACAGAATTTTCCCGTTGATATTTTTCAGGTGATGAGAATGTAAACATAGCTGTATAGGACAAACATCATAATGGCAGCCCTGTTACACTTGGTCGCATTTCTCATCTTCTGGATTACCTCCCCTTCTCATGGCCAAGACGAGTTACCAGCGATCAAGTTCTTTACTCTGGAGCAACAACCAAAGGATACATTGATTGGTAAGATGTCTGATGCAGAAGTGCTGAAAACTGATGTACCAGCTGCTGAATTCAATACGTTGACCTTTCAACTGTTAGACAATGGAGACACATCCTCCAGGGTGTCAGTGGTAGAACAATCCGGAAATGTTTATCTAGCAAAAGTTCTGGATAGGGAAGCACTATGTGGATATCTGTTAAACTGTCAGTTCACTTTTGATGTAGCGGTGCGGACTGCTTCCAACTCTTATATCAACATCCTCACAGCACAAGTCACAATACAAGATAAGAACGACCACGTTCCTATATTTCCCAGCAGCTTCGTCAATCTTCAGGTCTCCGAGAACGATAAGGCTACAAAGTATACTATAGCTCCAGCGGAGGACAGAGACATTGGAAACTTTTCGGTTCAGAGTTATGAAATTGTACAACCGTCTGATATTTTCGACCTTGAAATTACAACAAATCCCGATCAAAGTGTGAGTCTGCAAGTGATATTGAAAAAAGAATTGGATCGAGAAGAACAAAATCGTTACCAATTTCACGTAGTGGCAAAGGACGGTGGAGAACCACCAAACTCTGGAACACTGAGTATTGCTGTAGAGGTTCTTGATGAAAATGACAATTACCCGAAGTTTTTGGAGTCTGAGTACAGCATGTCGGTCAAAGAAAAGGCTGCAGAAGGCACTATAGTGCTACAGGTGTTGGCTACTGACAAGGATGTTGGTGTTAACGGGCAGATCACTTACCGCTTCAGTCCCCATCAACAGGGTCTGGAACAAATTAAAGAGGTGTTTACAATCAACACTCAAACTGGTGAAATAAGCTTGTCCACAATTCTGCCAGCCAATCCTGGTAAAGTTTTCCAATTTTACGTCGATGCAAGTGACCAAGGTGACCAGCCTAAAGTCACCCAACAACAAGTAATGGTGACGGTCGTGGATGGAGGCAATAATCCTCCCGAACTTCTCCTCAGTTACATTGTCACCAGTGATAATGGTGTCATGAACATTTCTGAATCTGCCAAGAATGCTACACCACTAGTTCATGTCAGGGTTGATGATTCCGATTCAGGTTTAAATGGAAACGTGTCCTGTACCATCAACGATACAAATTTTACTCTTCAACCTGTAGCTAGGAAAGGATTCATCGTCATGACAAATAATCGCTTAGATAGAGAGGTTGTTGAGCGTTACTACGTCACAGTATTTTGTGAGGACAAGGGATCACCGCCTCTGAGTTCTGTTGTGAACTTTACTGTTAATGTGACAGATGAGAATGACAATATCCCAAGATTTTCAAAAGGTGTTTATCCAGCAACACTTGTGGAAAATGCAGATGAAGGAGGTGTGGTGACACAAGTATCAGCCTCTGATGACGATATCGGAAGAAATGCTCAAATTAGTTATTACCTTCATGATGATAGTGTTTCTAAATTTGCCATTAACTCTCACACTGGAGTGGTTACAGCGAATATGAAATTTGATCGGGAAGTTAATCCCCGAATTACATTTCGAGTTCTGGCAGTTGATGGTGGCAACCCTCAGCAGACAGGAACGGCAACTGTTGTTCTCTCAGTCACCGACATCAATGACAATGCACCGTCTTTCAACAGCAGCAGAATTCAGATGATGGTTGGGGAAAACCTTGATCCTCTCACCAAGGTCGGAGAACTAAAAGCTGTTGACCTTGATGAAGGAAACAATGGCAAGGTTGTCTACTCCTTATTAGGAAATGTGTCCAGAGACCTGCCATTCATTGTGTATCAGGATGGAGTTGTCCGTGCTAAGGATACTTTGGACCGAGAGGTTCAGTCTCTGTATACCTTTCATGTTCTTGCTCGAGATCAAGGAGAAACTCCACTAGAAACAAACATTTCTGTGACTGTGCTTGTGACTGACGATAATGACAACAGTCCAGTATTTGTTTTTCCCAACGATAGCAATGACACAGTTTCCATTGGGTACTTGACAGAAACACCATCTTGGGTAACGAAAATAAGTGCCGATGACAGGGATTCAGAACAGAACAAGGCTATTGTGTACAGTATTCGTCATGGAAATGACCTTCAGCTGTTTTCAATTGACCCCTATAGTGGAGACATTTACCTTCTCAATACTCGCATGATTTCGGAGGATACAGTGATACGCCTGACTGTTTCGGCAGAGGATAATGGAAATCCACGACGGGTTAGCACACATTCATTACACGTAATCCTTGTTTACACCAACGCAACATCCCTCCTTTCAACGACAGAAAACAGCAGCAACAAATACATCATTATCTCAGCTGTGGTGGTCGTCCTCACCGTCATTCTGTCTGCTGTTATAATAGGCCTGATTCTGTTCTTACGACGGAAGGATCAACGCCAAGAAATGGCAAGGAAATTCAGCAGCAGCATCCAGAATGAGAACTCCAGTTATCTTGAGAATGGGAAGATGTGTTATGGAGAGAAACAAGACCACTCTGATAGTAATGGGGATTTATACAAACAGAAAAAGAAAAAGGAGGTCAGCTTCTCATTAGACGAGGATCTAGATAATGTGTTTGATATTTCAAGTGTGTCGGCATACAACAGTAGCAAACATGAGGTAAGCTTCAGAAAAAAAGATTTTTCATCTGCATTCAAATCTGAACAGTCCAGATTAGAATTATCTTTATAGGCAGGTGACCTTTATATTGAGGTTCATTTACTATGATTTGTATTATATTTGGACCTGAAGCTAGTGGCCACTATAGACAAGTTGTATAATGGTCGTCATAAAAGCAGGCTTGGCTGTAAAACATGTTGCTGAGTGAAATGTCCATGGCAGGCAGTTGAAATTCACTCTGTGAAAATAACCAAATATTTTTAAGTAGGACTCGAAAATATTCCATGCTTGTGCAATTTCAATTTTGCATATAAAAAGGAGTAATTGAAGCTAGAAACTGAAACAGTTGTAAATATTTTCAAAATTCAAGAAAATGTTGAAATATTAAGGCCCTAAATAGCGAGGCCCTTGCTGACCTGTCAGTCTTGTAGTTTCTCTAATTATTTACTACGACCGTAACTAAGATAAAAATAAAGGAAAACTCAAGCTTTGAGACGGTTTCACATTTTTACATTAAAATAAAATAACATAAAATTGATTAATGGGAAAAATCATTTATCACTTTCCAGTATTCAGTATTATTTTTATATTAATTTGAAAGCATGAAAGTGTGAATATTTGTGTAGGTTTAACAGTTAAGGTGTGACATGTATACAGACAGGTGTAAGAACAGGTACACTGTGTTACCTGTGGTCATTTATAACCCCAGGTACCTGTTTCGTTGACAAGATTTGATCAGGCAGACACTAGATTTTAGTGATACTTGGCCCAGCTAACCTGCCCCTTGTTTTAACGTGTCGAATGTCGTACCCTTGAGGTGCACTTCGACCTGACTAGGCGTTAAGGCCCAAACACATGCAATTTCTGACAGGACATTCTTTTGTGTAACTCCATGTAAATATTCAACTCATATCAACCTTAAATACCCAAACATAAAGCAATTCTTACACCTACGGTACAATGAATGTGTCCAGGTGATTAATTTCCTTCAATGCTTGTCAAAGTCAAATGTGCAGACATAAGTTGATATATTTTCTGAAATCATTGTAGAGTGAATGATCGTAAACAATGATGAATACTTGTGTGTGGTCGACACACGATAGAAAAACATACAGAAATGTTTATAATTGGAGATAATATCAACTCTGCAAGTTTAAAACGCAATCAAAGGTCAAGTGTTCAACTTTTGAAAGGGCATTCTTTTTCCGTCAGCCACCCTCAAATCAAAAGTCAGCTTATAAAAAAAAGTTAGGAAAAAAATTAACAGACTTTCTTAAGGACTTGAAATGATTCACAGAAACATCTGTAAAACAGCAGAAACACAACAATAGCAAGTTAAACAAGGAGAGAATTTGAACTACGACACATGACGCATGTGTAAAACCTGTGCTATTGTTTGTGTTCACAGACACCCTAAACAGGGTATAGGATGTTCTGGTGAGCTCATGGTTCACGTAAAAAATGTCAAATGTCTGAAGTGACACATTATCACAACCAAGTGTCATTGTTAGTAAAAAAGGAGATTGAGGAATATTGTTTCAGGAAGACAGTAGATGTATGTTAGTGAGATTGCATGACGTCCTGTAACGTATCAGGACAGTGTCGCTCTAGTTACACACTAAAGTGGTATTGAGTCATATTTAAGGAATTATCAGGTATAGAATTGGAATGCTGTAATAACTTAATGTTTGAGATATGGATCTAACTATAACAGTGTTACCAGTAATTTTTACTTTTTACTGGGCCACATACACCGATGGCCCTGATCAGTCATTCATACATACACAGGTCCTCCAAGGACGGCTGAAAAGCAGTCTTCTTACAGTTTGTCTCTCACTTATAGGACAGGTCCATGGGAGAACCTGTACTCGTAAAGTTTGTCTCCAGATGTAGATATTAATTTGTTTTACACTTCCCAAAAAATCTGCAAAATCAGTTTAAGTGTTAATTGCTACCTCATGCTAGTCATTTATGGAAACAAGTATGTTGTGATCTTGACAGCATGTCATAAGATACTGTTGTATAAGTTTAACGTACTTGAAAATGTTGCTTTACAAAAGTTTTTAAGTAAAAGTGCCTGTTTCACTAGCTCCTATGTTGAATATTGAAATATAAATTAACATAAAACCATTTCCTGAAACTGTTTACGTAAGGTATTAAAATTGTGATAATTAAACACATTTAAAGGTCTTTACTGAGCTGGGATGTGTTTGATGTGTGAATGACTTTGTCAACATTTACTTAGATTTTGTTAACTGGCCTGGGATGTTAGTTTAGCCACCCAAACGTCCAATATAATCCCTGGTAGATTTTCTAGGGTGTCAGAAGGGCCTGAGTGTTTGGACTACCAGAAGAGAAACTTCTGTGTGGTCAGCTATGGTCAACACTTGACAGTAAAGTGTTATGTAATTTTTTCTACTTTCTCAACGACCAAATTGGTGAACTTTTAGCATGAAATTTCTTGTTGTTCTTGACTTTCTAATGGGGTAAAATCAACGTGAACAGATAAAATATTGCTAAATGATTGTTTGTTTCAGTTCTGAATTTTCATTCTTTATTTGTATCCTTTTCAGTTAGGATTTTTTACTCTTTTTTCTTAAAGCATTTTCAGTTCTGAATTATTTCTATTTTTGTTTTTTTTTTTGCATTTTTTAGTTCAGAGTTTATTTTCTAATCGCTTTAATTCTTTCTTGACAGCAGGCAGAGAAGATGAAATCATTCCAGACACCGTTGACCTATGACCCCCAGACCATTCAGACCCTTCATCTACATCAGCTTCTCATACAGAATCAAGACGACAGAAAAGAGAAAAGTCATAAAAAGGTACGTACGAAAAAATTTAAATCGTGTGTGTGGATATTATAACTATGAAAATTCTTTAATAAAGGTATATATAGAAAAACTGTAAATCGTGTTTTAAATATTAAGCAGCCAAACCTCGTTATCTCAAACTCAGATAACTGGAAGATCCCATTTAAGTATTCCATCTGTCATAGCAAAACCCTTCACCAAACATTTGATCTCACTTCAGTCAAATACTTGGATAACTTTTTTCACTGATCCCACCGACTTTGAAATAACAAAGTTTGACTGATGGTACATGTATATGTATAGAGTCACATATTGAAATCACCAATCAGACTTGGACATTTCTCTGCCACTCTGTGGACACAAGATATCAGGATTTTGTTTCACATTATGTTGAGGTTTTCAGCTTTTTTGCCTTCTTGAAATTATCAATTCTGATTCAGCGAAGTCATGAAATACTCAACTCTGCCATGTTGGTGGTGGTCAAGAATATGGAAAATCTATGTGATGACTCAGGAATTGGTTCAATTTAGTTGTAAAGAGGAAGACACAGTAACATAATTTCTGGCAAAAAAACAGCTTTTTAGAAAGAAATTTGATCTGATTGATAGAAATTGATTGGATGAGGGAAAATAATTCTTACTAAGTTCTGGATATTTTCTTTCTTTTTCTTTTTCTTTTTTTTGGACATATCAACGTAGATCCCAATTCTGTCTGCTTTGAAATCAGTTTAAGGATTTTTAATTGTTGTTCATGTTAACATCTAGCTAATATTACTGTGTTCAGATGTTCTTTGGCAATGTTACTTTTTTAAAAAAAATCTGATGCAGAGCAAATATTGAATACAATGTCATCCATTTTGCATACTTTTGTTGAAAAGAAAACATTTCTGCCATCAGAATTGTTTTAAAAAATATGAAAATTATTGAAAATGTCAGAGAGGAGGGGAAAAAAAAAACAAAGCTACATCAATATGGCAGTCAGTATGAGTTTGTTTCTTGCTGAGTACAAAGTCATTTTCAGGTCCATTACCTGTAATGTATTTTCAAACAAAAACTTGATACCTGTTGATAGTTAGCATATTTCATAGGCTAAAATGTCATGAATCTGATTTCAGTATTGTAAAATTTGATATCCTAATTCAGAACTATGTTGTTTGTTAAAATTTGTTCTAACTGTGTTGGTCATTAAGTCAGGGGCAAGCTGTGATACGTACACACATAAACCCACTCTGTAGAGTCAAGCTGTCACCGGCCCCAAACCTACACTATTGTCAGTGGGCAAAAATCATCTAGTAAATCATAGCCATCCCTTTCATCGCCTGACCTATGTCCACCCTAGGGTCAATGCCAGAGTGACCGGTCCTGATGAGTAATGGCCAGTTAGCCAATAGGGTGTGTTGTCCTGGTCACTCCTGACTGACCAGAATTTAGGACCATCAGTTAGTGTGTATAGGGAGAATAGCAATTATAATTTTAATCCCAGACTAATTTCAGGCTTATCAATAGCTCACCTCAGACTCCATTATAAAATTTTCAAAGTTATTTTAATGGCCTAAATTGAGTCACCAGACCCAAGGCATACACTGTTTGTCTAAACAACAAACATCTGAGAAATTTCATTTATTAAATAAATGACATTGAACATAATGAGAAGTCAGCACTATAAATATTAAAACGACTTTATTTAATTAACAGTTGAATGTAAAGTCACCACATGATGATATAAGCGATACATCAGGGGAGACAACTACAAGTGACAGTGGACGTGGTGGTAGTGATATGGACATGCCAAGCTGCACTAACATACCAGGTAAGCTTACTAGACTGATGATACTTGGTCACTGTCAAAATATGCAGATTAGGTTCATTTACAATGTAGAAGACCAAAAGATGATAGAAAGTGAATCTTATAAATTGAATTCAATGTTGTTTGTAACCTAGTATCATCAATGTGGTCGCCATATCATTTATTATAAAAATTATCAAAAATGTGTTCATAAGCATCCTTTGAATTTCTATGTATGATTTTGTGACATTTCAACATTACAGATGATGCAAAAGCTTTCAACTTTAACAATAGTCACCATGGATATCGGTCATCACCAGGGTCTTCGTCCTATCTAACATGTGGACCACCAACAGAGAAGGAGGAAAGTGACCTTGTGAAATCTAGACCAGTGTCGGACATATATACAATATCCTCCAAACAGAAAGACTTCAAACATTTAACACCTCGTGAAAACTTTGAGAGGAAACATAATCTACAAAGTAGTGCTCAAAAAACGAGAGATAGTGACTCTACAAGACAGAAGCCAAGCGATTGGTCACCTTCATATGTGTGAGACCAATGAGAACCTTTGTAATATTGACAGTCTCATTTCATCCTATGGCAGCAGAGGACACAAATAGTGTATATTTCTACAAAACCAACCAATCAAAAGATATGTAATACACAGCCTGTTTTATACATTTATATAGAAACTGACTTTCATGGTACATTATAGATGTTGCCATGGTTTCATATGAATCAGCAATGCCGTCCATTTTTAGTATATAACAATTTTTTATGCGTGTTCCTGTGAGGAAGCTCAAAGTGATTCCATGATTAGGATTCGACCTTGTGTTTTACACAGACTAGGGACCACACTAAACACTATTGGCCTGATTGCTGTAGCTGTTTAATGATACTATGACATGCAATCTACCTACATTCTTGTTCTGGTATGGAAGCTGTGTGTGTGAGTGTGTGACAATCCCCAATTGTTGGTCATTCTCTTGCCTGTCAGTACAGGTGTGGCATGTAATGCCTGTTGAGACTTCCACCCCTTTACACACCAAGTAGACTAGGCTGTCCATTATTTTCTGTTTTACTCTATCAAAGATCAGGGTGCTTTAAGTGTCAATATAATGACCGTTCAAAAAACAGAAATTTGAGATCTTACACCGAAGAAATTCAACACATGATTGGGTCAACCTGATTTGTAGCTTTCACTTGTGGAGCATTTTATGGCTAATTGTAAAATTATACAGGATGTTTTGGTTTGTAAAGTTTGGCAGTGAATTATTCCAGAAACATTTTTTTTTTTTGTTCAGTTGATGGAGAGGTCTAAATTATGATGAAAAGAATATCTAGTTGGTAAATAATGTAAAGGAAGGAACCTCCATCCATTTGTTGTTGTAGAGAAACCAGATGGATTTTCCTGCTTAAAGGAGGGTTGTGTCAACGGTTATCATAGGTTAGGATTTGTGATAGAAAGTGTTTGTCTAGTCACACACAATGCTTTGCAAATTTGTTAATCACACCATAGATGTTCATTTACTTTTCAAACGATATTTATTTTGTAGGACAACAATATCAATTAAAGTGATTTATAATCACCTTTCTGAGCAAATTTTCACTAGTGGAAATTTTAAACATTAAAAAATTGTTTAATGATAATATTAAGTATAATTATTTTACTTAGTCTTGTCACATTGTGTTGTAGCTTTTAATCTATATTGAAGGTACTTTATATACATTTTGATAAATGTCTATATGTATGGATGGCTATATGTTTGGATGTGGATGTTGGATGTCTTTGTGTGGATGGCTGTTTTTATAGAAGTCTGAGTGGATATCTGTGTGGATGACAGTGTGGATGTCTGTATGGATATATGTGTTGACTGGATATCTGTATGGATATCTGTGGATGGCTATATGGATATCTGTGGATGGCTATATGGATATATGTGTGGATGTCTATGGATATCTGTGGATGGCTATTGGGATATCTGTGTGGATGACTGTATGGATATCTGTGTGGATGTTTTAATCAGTGATGAAGCACATCATAATAAGTAATTACACAAATGAGCATCAACATTTCTGATGTCATAATTTAAATTTCTTCCATCTTGAAATTTTCAGTGAGATTACACAAATATTTGGGTAAATTAGACTAGTGCTACTAATCACTGGAAATGTTCAGATAAATGTTTCTAGATCATTTTGTGGAGTAGGGTTTCCCTGTGATTGAGCTAGTGAGGAACTGAATGGTGCTCTGGGCTCTGATTGGCTGAAAGTTTTGGTGCTAATTTCTGATTGGCTCATTTTGTAATTTTCCTGTTACCAGGCCCTGTCCTTAGCAGCTTTGGTTCTGCACCTTTTTTATCATGTGACACAAATTGATGACATAATCAGACAGCTGTGCTGTTCTATTTTTTCATGATTATCATTAAACAATGTTACAATAAATAAACAAAATATTAAATATTTCCTTCTTTTTTTATCATTTTGAAATTCTCAAGTTCAACCTGTATGATTCAGTTCAGACTTGCTTGAAATGAACCTGAGATGGTCCTGACAAAGTGTTAATTTTCAAGCCTGTCGGAAATCCAAAACCACCTTGAAAATCTAAACCCATCTTAAAAATAATTTTAAACTTTAAGCTCAGAATTCCAATGGTGCCATGTAGCAAAAAAAATAGTTGAAATGTTCAAGAAAATAAAGGTGGCAAAGTGCTCTTTACCTCCTCATCAAAACATCCATATGGCGGCCATTTTGAAACATTTTGCACAATCATGGTTTTCCTAAACAAAACCTCCATATATATCTTAGATTTTTTGGTGGGTGCTCCTAAGTAGGATAACCACACATTGAAAAACATGTAGTTAGCTTCTCCAGTTCCACAGGTGCCATTTGGAAATTTGAAAAACTGTAACAGTATTGTTGTTTCTGTTTCCTTTCATGTTAAAGTTTATTTTGAATCATTTATGGACAGTTCCGTCTACCACTGATATATTTTAAAAGGACTGAAATCTTGAGAAATCAGCACAATCAACCTTAATCAAATAAAACTAAAGTCAACATGATGATCAGTACAGTATTAAAAATATATTGTTCATAAATCATGAGCACCAAATGTACCTTGTCTACGAAGCGCAAACTTTTTATCTTCAAAAACTTGAAAAAGTGTCATGGCGGTGGGTGTGAAAATCCTGAAAAAGTGTAATATCGGCGGGTGTGCGCGTAGGACGAACAGTCCAATTTTGTGACGTCTAATGAGGTAAAGTGATGCTATATATTAAGACGATCTCGCCACAGCGAGAAGGATTAAAGCAAAATTGAGGTTCTATTTGTAAGTTTTGTTTGTTTATAAGTGCTGTTAGTTGATAATTCAAACCAAGCCCCCAGACTAGCTTCTTATCATAGCGCCAACTCGCACGTACAGTGTTCTGTACGCTTACGTCATGTCGAGAATTCCGTAAAATATATTGTTAAAATTCATCAATAGTTCAACCACACTGTGCTTCTTTTTTGAAATATATAGTAATCGTATTGTATTTTAAAAAAATTAACTAATTTTGGATGCTTTTAAAATAGCGATTTGAAAAATCGCGGCATTATTTACGCTGAAAATTGTCGCTAGAGGGCTCTAACTCTTTTCGATATTTCAGCCAATGAGAAGGCCAGGATCGGTAAATTTTGTCAGAAAGGCCGTCGCAATAGGCCATGCGTACCGAGTACGTTTAGCCTAAAAATCATTTTAACGACCACTGTGTTAATTTCCTTTATCGACACACCCACTGTTGGACTATCTCTGGTAACGATGACGTAACAATAGTTACGTTACCCTTTTAACTTTCACCGCTGCTGAGGAGAGTTTAGTTTAACAATACAGACTGGTAATTAGGGATAAAAAATTCATGATGTTTTCAAAACTTCAAATAAATTTTCTTTCCGGTCCTTGAAAAAAACACGTGCCAGTGTATAAATTATGCATGGCTGTCGCTGCTCACTTCTACTCTAGTCATGTCGGCAAGGTATCTGAAGGTCTTCTACTCTCGGGATTATATCGGATACAGCAACATATATCGTCAGCTCGGGCGGGTAGGGGCTTTTATAATTTATATATTAATATCGTTAAGTATTTATTATCGTATTTTTGTATGGGTCCTTCCCATAAAACCGTCGTTATACATACAGATAAAAAATCGTTCAACATATCAACTGTACACGAGGAGCGTGCTGTTCCACTCCAATGGAGGTCAGTGGTGCAAAGCTTTGTGTCAGTGCTGTACATTTACCAAACATATTAACTGTGCACGAGGAGCGTGCTGTTCCACTCCAGTGGAGATCAGTGGTTCGAAACTTTGTGTTACTGTTGCATAATTATGAAGTATTACATCATAGGGTGAACACGTGTTCCTCTTCAAGATTTTATTATAAATGTTCCAGAAATTAGAACAAAAAAGGGACTTCGTCAAAATTATTTTGCCCCGTTCTCGTGTGGGAACTATGGCTTTTAAGAGATATGCTTTTATAACAAGGAATAACAGAATCCCGACTGAAGACAGGAAGGACTCGTAAGATGAAGCATGACACCGATCATGTATACACCAGCTGTGAAGCATTTTATTGCTGTATCCCACAAAACAATACGGAACGTCATTTATATTGTAGATAGTCGTGTCGGTGCGAGGAGAACCAGATGTCCTGGTGGGTAATTATCTACCAAATAAACACATAAAATCTTCACGTCCCTCGGCATATTTTGACATCAAATTTGCCATCCCTATCAAGTCATCACGCTGATAAAGCTACTATCTGCCTCTCTATCCTGAATCGTCCAGTACAGGACTCGACTGACCACCCGACTGTCCACTCGACTGACCACGAGTATTCGCGCATACAGGATTGCTGCCCGGACAAGTCATTCTTTGCTGTAGTAGAACTATCAGCAGGTCACATCTGTTAATGGAACCAACTCCAATGTGGTCATACTATTAAACATCAGACACTGGTCAGTCAATTCTCAATGGTCATCCGTGACCCGGTCCCTCGGGTATGTTGTCCGGTACGTAATGGTCCGGAGATGTTATCCGCTGTCCGGATCTCAGTCATATAGTTCCGCCCCTGGCATCTGACTTTTGAAATTCGCTAACGAGAATGTACTGTTTCAATTTACGCGTACATTCGACATACACGCGAAAGGTAGATTAACCAAGTAAAGGGTTTCAATATCTAGTTGATGTACTGGGTCACCTTAATTTACCCTTCCGTCAAACATTAGTTCACAAGTGACAAAATCACTCACCGTCTTAAAAAAAACCCAAATGTAACGCCACGGGGGTATGATAGTTATATCATCTCTAATACCAGGGACGTATGTTAGTTATATCATCTCTCGTGTGGCATTAACTCACCGTCGTACAAAACTCTGATGTAACACCAGGGACGTATGTTAGTTATATCATCTCTCGTGTGACATTAACTCACCGTCGTACAAAACTCTAATGTAGCATAAGGGACGTATGTTAGTTATATCATCTCTCGTGTGACATTAACTCACCGTCGTACAAAACTCTAATGTAGCATAAGGGACGTATGTTAGTTATATCATCTCTCGTGTGACATTAACTCACCGTCGTACATTACTCTGATGTAACACCAGGGACGTATGATAGTTATATCATCTCTAATACCAGGGACGTATGTTAGTTATATCATCTCTCGTGTGACATTAACTCACCGTCGTACATTACTCTGATGTAACACCAGGGACGTATGTTAGTTATATCATCTCTCGTGTGACATTAACTCACCGTCGTACATTACTCTGATGTAACACCAGGGACGTATGATAGTTATATCATCTCTAATACCAGGGACGTATGTTAGTTATATCATCTCTAATACCAGGGACGTATGTTAGTTATATCATCTCTCGTGTGACATTAACTCACCGTCGTACAAAACTCTGATGTAACACCAGGGACGTATGATAGTTATATCATCTCTAATACCAGGGACGTATGTTAGTTATATCATCTCTCGTGTGACATTAACTCACCGTCGTACAAAACTCTGATGTAACATCAGGGACGTATGTTAATTATATCATCTCTCTATGACATTAACTCACCGTCGTACATTACTCTGATGTAACACCAGGGACGTATGATAGTTATATCATCTCTCGTGTGACATTGACTCATCGTCGTACAAAACTCTAATGTAACACCAGGGACGTATGATATCATTGCGAGCTCTGACATTGTTCGTGTCAGACCAACGACACATTTGTTCCTAAAGGGCTGAATAACATGCACGTCTTTACAATAAGTAGTAAAACTTATCGCTACTGTAATACCACCTAACATAAACGTAAACCAAGCTGTATATATAAAGGAATATCATGAGAGAAATTTTTGGTATGTCGGATGTCTGACCAGTGACGATACAAACCATTCCTCATTTCATCTCATAAGTTGACACTAATTCATAACGCACAGCGTTTTATACACCATTTATCAAATCATTTTCTCCAGTACATGTTATATAGATAAGGCATGTCGATTTCCCAACTACCCCATCCCAACCCAGCGTCTAACATACAAAACAAAGTTACATTCTCAATACAATTGTGTCTTCCAGGATCGGAAACCATATTTCTGTCTCGAATCGAATGGAATATACACTTGCGGACGAACAACGACACAAACAACAAAACGAATAACAACAAAACGAACAACAACACAAACAACAACACGAAGAACAACCTTCACTTTCTAGGATAAGACAACAGTCATTAAATAAGACTTTCGTTACTTGTTAAATCAATACTCATGGGAATATATCATGGACAGAACTAACGCTATCTACATAGACTAAGATAGAGTTACCTTCAGGATCAAAATCAAATTAGATTAAAGATCAGTGACTATCTTCAGACAAAGCAAGTAAAAATAGACATTAGTTTCAAGCAAGCTATAAATCGAGATGAAGGGGCCCATAGACTTAATTTAATCGTCGTGTCGTACTTTATTTACAACTATGGGCAATTGTTTTAAACGTAGCCGAAATGACATGCCCATTATCATCCTTTACGAAATACACACAAATGTACCCCTCCGATTTATTGGTTATTTGTCTGTATACAGAATTGTAGTCACTAGAACGTCGCATTTAAATTTCTATATGATTTTTCTTTGTAAAACTCGGTCAACACTTGACTCTAATATCGATGTATTTCGTACACTTTTGGACGCCGCTGATACGATTTCGTAACGTATAATTTTTACGCTTGAGCGATTTATTACAACTAAACCACCAATTTCATCTTTCTTGGATGAAGCCGCACATTTCACTTTTGATATCAAACTAACTCAGTCGTGAAGCTTTAGAATTTGTTCAGATGTAACGAGAATAATTGTTGATTTCTTTAGTCAGAATTTATCTTCCGTTTTGTGATATGAAAACAAGTTTACAATGATTGAAACTCTTTATGTTATCAAACCACGCCCCCGAATGTAAAAGTAACAATTTGCTACACGAAACCTGTACGTGTCACTAACCAATAAGCCAATAAAAAGTTCGGATTTACGACCAGTTTACAACCCGACTACACGGTGCTTCCGCGACCTTCGACCTCAACACACCCAGGAACAGCTTTTGATCCTCTCGTGCATATGGCGTGTAGTCTTCAAAGTTTTTATGATCCATCTTAGAACTGGACGACTAGACCGTCACAATTTTATGGTCAATTGAAATCTCTTCTGTAGGCCGTCTGATATCCCAATCATTTGGAATATTCTCATTTTTTGTGGATGATCTTGTCATTTGTACTGGACATTACAGTATGACAGCCTTTCAATGACCGCGGTCAGCTCTTGTCCAGTCGTCTTTGATGTCCGGGTTTATGTCAGGGATTGGACTAGAGCTGGTTCTATAATAATATGTTGGGTGGAGACTTTCCTATCTCACGCTTTGCTATTCCCGGTGGCTACAAGTCTCTCATAAATCAGAGAATTATTGTGAGATATCGTTTCGTACAAAATGTTGAGGGTGCTTACATATTCTGAATTCAATTGTGGATATGGGCAGGGCCTTTAAATGATATGACAGTATAATACACTAAAATACAGGTTAGATATATAGGATCTTAAATGATTTTTTTTACATGAAATTAAAGGGAAAAAAACGAGATTTAGAACTTTTGGGTGGGAAGTGGAGGGGTGGATGGGTTGGAGGGGGGGGGACTTGGTTTCATAATTGTCATAAAATCTCATCTGGAAGCAAGTCATTATAGTAATCCATCCATGTCGCGAAATAATTGTCTTTTTCTGAGTTACGTCCCTTGATACTCTCCTTCAGCTACAGTAGCAAGTTTGCATCTAGTTCTCATGTCAATGGTATGTAGATTTATAGGATTTTCCACATCAACCCAGAAAACTTACCTGTGCAGACTGAAAATGATGCACATGTACACTTATGTCCTCTGTGCACGTGGTGTAGACATGCAATTTCTATATAGACTTTATCGCAAGTAAGGAAACCAATTAACTCAGAAATGTTCTAATTATCTATAAATGAGGGTTCAATTCGAAATATAACGTATGAACTAAACGCGAAGCAGTTTAATGAAAACAATATTGTGTTTTTGTGTATCATGCAATGGGACCAGAGTGGACAAGGGCGACAACTCAATTGTACAAAAAAATTGCTAATATTTCGCCATATGTTTCAAAACACAGACTTATCTGCTCTTGTGAGCAGACATCGGTTGTTGCGTGGGAAAATCACGTCGTTTTCTTGCAACTTTATGATGTTATTCTCTCACAATGACGTCCAAATGAATACTGCTCACAAGGGCAGATATGCATCATAATCAATTTCTGATTGGCCCGGCCAGTAAAAAGCGTTGCAGTGTGACACTTAGCAGTGGCACATTTACTGGAAATCGGGTCGATGACAAGAAACGGGATATTTCACGGTTTTTCGTTTAATGAAGAATATATAATTCATATACATGTGTTTACATTGTATCATTTTTAACTATTATTATTGATTAATAATCAATAAATAGTTAGGTAATTGTCTGCTACAATTTAGTTTCACCGAAATACATACCGGGTATGTTAATTACAACAGGTTGATCTGTCAATGGAGGAGAGCATTGAATTGTTAGAATTTTTAAAAGGTCACGTGACCCGGGTGATGTACGATGTATTATGAACCGAATAAGATTTCGTAATTTTAAACTTTCTACAAATGTCTCATGTTATTGTGTATTCCTTTAGTGTGACTCAATAAAACTGTAAGTGCGGTAGGCATCAGAGATGTTGGGGGAGGGGGGACGGGACGAGAGGAGTGGGGAGGTAGGGGACGGGACGAGAGGAGTGGGGAGGAAGGGGACAGGACGAGAGGAGTGACGGAGGGAGAGGTGAAGGAAATGTCTAGTAGGTCCCATGGCGCAGTGGTAAAGCACTCGCCTTTCACCTGACCGTCCAGGGATCGATTCCTGAAGCAGACGTGAAAAGGTAAGAGTTCATCTGTTCGACCACGTGGGTTTTTTTCGCGAGTATTCCGGTTTCCTCCCACAGTAAGACCCCCTTCTCGCTTATATCACTCGCAACATTTGTTTCGCAATTGTTTGTAAAATAGATAATGTTTATACTATTATATAATAAGTCTAGGAGAAAATCGGGACGAGAGGAAAGGGAAGAGACTAGGGAAGGAGGCATAATCAGGGGATGAGAGGAGGGGACAAGACTTAGGAGGGAGGGAGGAGGGACAATGGAGAGGGGTCCGACCGATTAGATCGGGGAGTGGGGTATTGATGTTAAACGCTATCCGTGTCCGCCTCTCGTGTCTCCTTGTGTCTAATGTCAGACATTGGTTATAGCTTCTTTTTTTCGTCTCTGATACATATATTGTTATGCAGTCGACTTAGGAGGCCGATAGTGACTTAATGCAGCTTGCTGAATTTGATTTTCATATCGCCACAATGACATCTCTAGTTTGCGACCGCAGATAAAGTTTGTGCTGGTTTGATATAGGTTCCTGGAGCATGTGATTCGATCGTCTGTGTATGACAAATATGTGCAGTTTTCGTGCGTTGTTGGCGAGACTTGGACTGAATGACTCTCTGGAACATATCCAGTTTTCACGTTGGTTAATTGAGCTCGATTTTGCCTAAGATCAGTAGCAGTAACGAGACTTGCGTGACACAGGCGCGACATCTTTCTAATAAACCCGTACTGACGAGGTGGAATGACCCAAGACCACTTCATAGTGATTCTGTAATTATCGATAGATCTCCTGCTTCAATCTTACAGTTTATAAACATGTCGGGTTAGAAAAGGATGCTACGTTTGTGATGGTGTAGTGAACTTTGTTTCACTGGGCAGGTATACTGTTGCGTTGTGAAAACATACTTACGGGTGGTTTACAGAAACACTTCCGGAAGCAAAAAATTCAAAACTTATCAATCTTTTTTTTTCATTTCAATAAATGATCGCTTGAATGAGCGCCTCGTTTGATTATCGAGGTGTCTTGAAAACTAAAGGTCTTTGAAAAGTTATGTTATAGTGATGGTACTAGTAAAACAATGAAATGCCTGCATATATAATTCGTGACTTTCTTACAATTTAGTTCCATAAAAAAAAAACAAAACAAAACAAAAAAAACGAAATAAAAACGCGTGCATTCTGACCAGCTTTGCTTGATCACTGGCAAAAGGATGGCGTAACGTCACCCGTGTACAAGGTGGTATTTCGAAAACAATCGTCCACTTAATAACGGTATATCACTGATTTCTTTAAGCAGTGTTCCCTCAAAGAGAATAAGATTGTCTTTTTATGTATAAGTCTTAAACCTCCCCAACATCTATAAAGTATTTATCTCTAAAACCACTCCGACATCTATAAAGTATTTATCTCTAAAACCACTCCAACATCTATAAAGTATTTATCTCGAAAACCACTCCGACATCTATACAGTATTTATCTCTAAAACCACTCCGACATCTATACAGTATTTATCTCTAAAACCACTCCGACATCTATACAGTATTTATCTCTAAAACCACTCCGACATCTATAAAGTATGTATCTCTAAAATCACTCCGACATCTATAAAGTATTTATAATTAAAACCACTCCGACATCTATTAAGTATTTACCACATGGCCGTTTGTAGGATATTGAAACTGACCACCAGGGCGGGATGACTGCCCTGTCGGACGTTTCCGCCTAGCTGACTTTCATCCTCCCAAATGTCGTCGGGACAGGGTCATGAATAAGACTCCAACAGATTATACCATCAATGGACTGTGTAATTTAGTAGAAATCAGACTTTAATTGAAACCCCAACAATAGAAAGGCTATCACACGTCAAAAGTCAAATTCATAAACCTTGCGGACGATCGGATGATTCTGTAATCGAATTTTCTCAAACTGAGACTGATTTAAATCTGATTAGAGTTTAAAATTGAAAATCAGATAATCTGACTCGTAAATAGAACAATTGTTAGGCATGCTATCCCAAAATCTGGTCCTACTTTTGCCTGAATGCATGTTGCACCCTGGGTGTACACTCTCTGATGACAGATAGCGTGTGAATACAGTGATCATGCATGGTAACGTCAGATTGAACAGATAGCATCCCAGAACAACATTTATCGTGTGACATTTATCGTGTGGAGTGTAGAAACAAAACTAATGATAAAAATATACCGTCAATCATACCAGATTCTAACCAATGAAGAGAAACGTGTAAAGTAAAATCATACCTGTAACATATAGATAGATGAAATGTTTGTATCAGTCTGTTCGTCCTTACTGCAGACAAGTATAAGTCTGTCCTTCCTTACAGTAGACGAGTATAAGTCTGTTCGTCCTTACAGTAGACGAGTATAAGTCTGTCCTTCCTTACAGCAGACGAGTATAAGTCTGTCCTTCCTTACAGTAGACGATTATAAGTCTGCCCTTCCTTACAGTAGACGAGTATAAGTCTGTTCGTCCTTACAGTAGACGAGTATAAGTCTGTCCTTCCTTACAGTAGACGAGTATAAGTCTGCCCTTCCTTACAGTAGACGAGTATAAGTCTGTTCTTCATTACAGTAGACGAGTATAAGTCTGTTCGTCTTAGAGTAGACGAGTATAAGTCTGTCCTTCCTTACAGTAGACGATTATAAGTCTGCCCTTCCTTACAGTAGACGAGTATAAGTCTGTTCTTCCTTACAGTAGACGAGTATAAGTCTGTTCGTCTTAGAGTAGACGAGTATAAGTCTGTCCTTCCTTACAGTAGACGATTATAAGTCTGCCCTTCCTTACAGTAGACGAGTATAAGTATGTTCGTCGTTACTGCAGACAAGTATAAGTCTGTTCTTCCTTAGAGTACACGAGTATAAGTCTGTTCGTCTTAGAGTAGACGAGTATAAGTCTGTTCTTCCTTACAGTAGACGAGTATATGTCTGTTCGTCCTTACATATAGGACTTTTGTTTTACCAGTGTAAGACTACACTAATGAAATATTGGACGTAGTGTGAATGACTCTAATGTATAACGTCGGGCTGTGCTTATCATTACAGGTTTACCCACTTATGTTACTTACAACTCGCTGATTGTTTAGAAGGGAAAGAAAGAAATTGCAATTAACCGGTATTGTATAAAATGAAAAGTGGTTAAACACCCTACTTTTTAAATTCGTTGTTACCTTCAACACCACCAGTCGGTAAAAATATTCTATATCCGGTAAGGATATTCCAATCCCGAATTACACTAAATATTACATCTAGATCTTCACCATCATTGTAAACTTTCAAATCTTCTAATTATCTCCAAACCAGCTAAAACCCTCGGTCTACTATAGATTTGATGACAGGAAGTTAAATATACTTCACACAAAGTTACGTCATTGATGTATTTCTTTGAAATTTGGTTTATTTTGTGTAGAACTGACTGACGACGCCGAATGCTCACATGGAAACCCTCGATAAATGCTTTCCTTTTATTTTTTTTATTTTATTGTTCCAGTTAGGAACAGCCGAGACGTTTGCTCTTCCTTAACCTTGATTATGTTGCTTTTTGTTCTAATTTGGTTTTGCTTTTTTTCTGGAAATGAAAATCTGCCCGTAGATACTAAATAACTGATATTTTAAACGTGCACAATTTCATTATATCTGGCAATAGATTTTAATTTACAGTAAGTCTAATTAACTAGTTTTCTTAGTTCGGAGATCAATGTAGCTTTCCAGTATGGCCTGAAGATATGTTTGAATTAACAATAAAAATTAAAACCTCTCTTATAACAAATAAATAGAATTATTTTTTTTACTGTAACAACAGAAAGTATGTAATATGTAATGAGAATAAAGACGTGGAGCAACATGTCATTTTTTTTTCATTTAAGTAACTTCATGAAATCTAACATTTCAAAGTTCCATCTCCAGAACAAAGTTAAATTTTAATATACCTCCATCAATCCTTAATATGAAACAGAGAATTAAGCTACGTGAACCTGTTCGTTGACTTTTCAATTACTAACAACTTTTATTTTCAGAGTAATTTTTCAAGGGGACAGTGTATGTATCTGTGTAAATACTAACGATTTTTATTTTCAGAATAATTTTACGAGAGGACAGTGTATGTATCTGTGTAAATACTAACGATTTTTATTTTCAGAATAATTTTACGAGAGGACAGTGTATGTATCTGTGTAAATACTAACGATTTTTATTTTCAGAATAATTTTACGAGAGGACAGTGTATGTATCTGTGTAAATACTAACGATTTTTATTTTCAGAATAATTTTACGAGAGGACAGTGTATGTATCCTTGTAAATACTAACGATTTTTATTTTCAGAATAATTTTACGAGAGGACATTGTGTATATGTAATCACGACAGACATTAACCAGTGCCGTTTTACGAGCCATTGTTTACGGACCCACACCCACAAATACCTTCATCATCATTGTCTGTCTTTATCAAACACGAAGACATTCGTTAGATAAAACACTCAATATTTCTTTTTTGTGTCTGATAGCCGACTCTGGGAACCCGAAAGAGCTGTGACCTTTGGACGTGAGTTAGGATTTTTACTAACAAGTGCACGAACGCCGACCTTTATAGGGAGATAAGGGTCTGTAATAGGACCGCTGTTTCCACTACCAGGATGACGATCCGGTACTGGGATGTTTCAATATCCATCCCATGTGTTGACACTTAAAATTTCTGTTAAAAATTGAAGCTTTCCAGCTCTGTGTGTAACACCAATATAGACTAGATGGGACCAAACGACATCCTTGATTGTGTTTAGAAGACAAGTGGTGCAAGTAGACTTCATATAGCTGTGTCAGCATGTCCTTAAATACCACGCTATTTATGTATTAATACAAGCATCTTTTTTAAAATATGTGTTTTATTCAGTTATACAGATTTTGTCCTCTATTGTATACTCTTACGGTTTCCATGTTGTGTGAGACATTTTTGACAATAATGGAAAAAATGCACCCATATTTCCTCTTTGCGGAGAATCTGCCTCTTGTGCACAACTTTATGGAAACTAGCAATAATTGTTAAACAGAATTGTTTATCTCCAGTTTTCATTTCCAGTCTGCATCATCAACATATTTTTATTTTATTCATAACCTTTATTATCATAAAATTTTCAAAACCTGGATCTACTTTTAGAAATGGTGTTGTTCCCTGTTTTAATATTCCTGTCCGTGCGCGTGATATCTGCATGTACATCTGACACATGAACCCGCGGCGTCAGGCATTATCACACTTCATTACCTTTTATCGGGTGACGTCATCTACCTATCATTTGTCATACTGACGTAAGCCCCCGGGCCAAGAGAGGACCCGCCTAGACAGGAACTCCTAGCTGCTGATGTTAATTTTTTCGCTGTCGGAGGGAAGCAGGTCGGTTTGACTTTCGTGTTACGGACAAGCTATTCCGATGTCAGATATCGAAAGGACACTTTTCATTACTTTTATGTTCAAAAGTGTATGGTAGACTTTCGCATGGTATTTTTTAAAACCATTTTTATATACAAAAGTACACTTTTTATCACTTTTACAAACGAAAGTGTGCATGATATACTATTGTGAGGGTCAATTTTGATCTGTTACAATTATGTACCTCTTTTAAAACCAGCAGCTAGTATTGGTCGTTCAGTTGTGTGTTCAGAAGTAAACCATATGGTACACTGATTTGTACGCTTTTATTCAGTTTTATGGTCAAATGTGTACCAAAGGTCCACAG
Source organism: Ylistrum balloti (assembly GCF_031769215.1). NCBI lineage: Eukaryota > Metazoa > Mollusca > Bivalvia > Pectinida > Pectinidae > Ylistrum > Ylistrum balloti. Next base: position 1,252,211 of record NW_026782224.1, on the reverse strand, counting down.
ACGACATCTTCCGTAGGAAAAGAACGGAGACAAAAGGTCTGTTATCGTTTGACATGGGTACCCAAAGTTTTCGGTTGTAAATGAGGAATAACTTGTACGACACGCCATAATTTGTACGACACACCATAATTTGTACGACACACCATAATTTGTACGACACGCCATAATTTGTACGACACGCCATAATTTGTACGACACACCATAATTTGTACGACACGCCATAATTTGTACGACACACCATAATTTGTACGACACGCCATAATTTGTACGACACACCATAACTTGTACGACACGCCATAATTTGTACGACACGCCATAATTTGTACGACACGCCATAATTTGTACGATACACCTGGTAAAATATTTACCACGCAATTTTCTATATAAAAGTATTTAACATACAATGGAGATATTAAGTCAGTTACGAATTGAGAATCGAGTTTTTTTCTCTAACATGGCGCTTCCCAAAATGGGACGCTACCCAAAAATGGAATACTCCTTAAATATTTGACGCAGAATTTATATCTTGAAATGCAAGAAATTATAAACTATTTTTAACAGAAAAAAGGTACACACAGGTATTTATGAATTATTTTGTCATTTTTAACCGGCCCATGTCTTCTATGTTGCTTATCATCTGTACTTGAAATTGAAAAGAAAAATGAAATTATAAAAAAATTCCCGGGAAGTGATGCCACGGAACTCCACAAATATTCTATCATGTTTTTAAACACTGAAAAGTACGAAGCCCGTTTATTGACATGCTTCTCTCTCTCTCTCTCTCTGTTTTATATTACTCTCTCTCTCTTCTCTCTCTCTCTCTTCTCTCTCTCTCTCTCTCTCAATGGAAGTCTCTCTCTCTCTCTCTCTCTCTCTCTCTCTCTCTCTCTCTCTCTCTCTCTCTCTCTCTCTCTCTCTCTCTCTCTCTCTCTCTCTCTCTCTCTCTCTCTCTCTCTCTCTCTCTCTCTCTCTCTCTCTCTCTCTCTCTCTCTCTCTCTCTCTCTCTCTCTCTCTCTCGCTGTTTCTCACTCTCTCTGTGTCTCTGTCTCTCTCTACATTATATATAAGATACCTTATATGCTATATATAACTGCCCATTATGTGTTGATGTGTATTGTTAAATATTAGTTTGGAAAGGACTTAATATAAAATAACTTGTGCCCAATCCCACTATATCTATTTTTCTTTACAAATAAAATATGTTTAAAAGAAAGTTGTATACACAAAGATGTGCTGTTCATATATCTGTCAGATGTAATAATAAAATGTACATGCTGCATTCATGTGTATATGTTAATGTCTCTGACGTACCTAAAACCAGATATAAATTTTTTTTGGAAAGTATTCGCTAAAATTTATTTGGAAAACGAGAGAAATTTTGTTTATCATTATGATTTGGGTTGTTAACATGTTAAATCAGTTGCTTTGGAAACACGTGGCACGAGAACAGCGACCAAGTTGCTGGAGAATGTTACTGGAGCATGCCAGGCTTGTAATGCTTGACAAACAGAGCGCATATCCAATCTTCGTTTTTTTTCTAATCAAGTCTGACTAATTAGTTTGACCGACAGTTTAGACTGGTGTAGTGTAGAATTCCATTCTTATTATTTTCCCCAACAGAAAAATCCAATATTTTGTGAGACAGACCGAAGCACAAAATTATTGTCAGTAAAATATATCAAACCCAAACTTCAATTTTACTATTAATTTCTAACCGATAACGTGTTGCCGAGAAAAGTATAGAACACCTGTGTTTGATATATATATATATATATATGTGGTTTTTTTTTATTTATCAAGATTCCATATTTACAAAATTCGACATAGATTTGTATTTCTGGGGTGATTCAAACGGAATATTCCTCACTCCACAGTAGAACCTTTAATTGGTTATCTAATTCACTATAATCCGTCTTTATCCTGTGTGTACAACTCATTATACATGAGTTATTTATACATTCAGGCAGATCTACCACACTGCCAAAGGTATGGCGACTGTATCATACATGCTTGTTGTGTGAGCTTGTCTCTAAACGAAGATTCCACGAATGTCAGGAAAATGTTCATATTCAATTAAAGAATAAAATGAAACTTTTCACCCTTCGTGCATAATTTAGAAAACACGTTAAGCTTATTGGCTGATTTTCAAAGAAACCTTTAATGATGGCGTTTAATTTGCAATACCACTGTCTGGTCGCACAAAGGGAGACAACCCAGAGAGTTTTACAAACTGCGTACACCGCACTAAGACAGACAACTCTGGTTGCAGAATCGAAATGCGAATTGTTCATAGATAACATATTTCATTTCAACTTTTGAAAATGAAATAATTATAATACTAACACTGAGTTACCCCGCAGTAGATTTGACCATAGTAACGTGTACGTTTTTTTCATATATAAAATTGGAATGCACACAGGAGAGATGTTAAACAAAGATTTTACAAAGCAAACATGTCGCCTTCCACTAAAAATGTATGTCTTTACATTTCTGCTTTGTGAGTGCAATTTCGTAAAATTAGAAATTTGCCATCAACCTCATGATTCCATGTTTTACGATAAACGACCCAAAACATTCTATCTGTGCATTAGTATAAAATCAAATTGCAAGGAAATGTCTTTTTTTTTTCATTCTCTTTGGTAATAAAATTTAAAATAAATGAAAAAAACCCTAGTAATATATAATATATAGACCGGAGGGAGTGATCTGGAGAGCCGCAGTGTGGGTTGTAAAATGGATTGAGAGTGTGACTTAATTAGCACATTGAACTATACCCGTTAGGGACTTATATATAAACATCGGTATAAAAAAAGTCAACAATCGTTAATTTTACAAGAAAAAAACTTTATCGTTCGCTTTTACCAAACACAATTTGTGCAGTTACATCAATTTTTTGCCTTTAACTTGTGTCAATTATAATTCTAACTGTGTCAATTACAGACATTGTTGATAAAGTTTGATATTACCGACATCATGATTAAACCTATTTTCAGTTCTTGAGCAGAACACCAAACTCCAAAGACATGTTACCACATCGAACTTTGTAATGTTTACAGTGTCATTTTAGGAACAAGGAGAAGATGGCATCTTATTTCTTCCTCCACTTCCGGTAGTTTTTCCCGCCATGTTTTCATTTTCTTTGCGCGTTTATTGAAGTCGAACTCCATAATGACGTCACTGAAGCTTTCACTAGAGCTTTGCGTTGCGCCAATTATCAGAATCTTAGATCTCAATCTGACGAGGCAAGCTTTACTACAGTCCCGGTCTAGCGTCAAGGCATTTACGAAGGCTTGACATCCTGGCCAATATTTGACCAGGTTCTGACCTATAACTTGGTGGATCTCCGTGTTTTGACTGACCACGGGACCAGGTGCTGCCACGTGACTCACAATCGTGCACGCGTGCGTATTTATGTCGATGCACTGTAGTGTGCTACTCACATTGTGTTCGTGTGATAGTCCCCGTGTGAACTTGCTGAATATGTAGATCTTGTTTCGCACGGCCACAGAATGAAAATTTGAGACAGGCGTCGTTATTTCGCAAAAGGGTTTCTCCTTCCATTTCTCATGGACCACGTCATATACCTCGACCGTCATTGCGTAGTCCGCAAGAGTATCTACCGTTTTGCCACCGAATATATATAAGCGGTCATTAACAGCCTGCATGCCATGTGATTTTCGTCCCCGGCCCGGAGGGGATTCACACGTGACCCAGGTATTCTCCCGCGCAGAATAGCGGTACATACCATGTTCTCCCGACAGAAACAAATCGTAGAGTCCGTAAGTGCAGGACGTGAACTGAGGACCTGGATACGTGGGAAGGATACCTAACTGTTTCCATCGCCTCGTTATGAGAGAGAAACACCATATTTTCATATGCTTCTCTGTATCCCTGGGTTTGACCTCGCCTTTCTCACTAACATATGACAGGTCATTCCACTGTCCATGGGAATATGTAGGACCGATTATGACAAGGATTCCTTTCTCTGTTGCAGCCCCAGGTCTGAGCTCGGTTCGAGGAGAAGAATATCTCATCTGGGCTCCAACATCAGCGTGGAACATCTCGGCTTCTCGAATGTAGTCATTAAGGGGCTCAACAAACAGAACGGGGAACGTTGCCTTCAGTTTCCTATATCTGACACCATTAATAAGAGGCAAGCGTATACTATCGACCAACGTTCGCACGTGACGACTCCTGTCGGGAAAGTCAAAATGGATCCATTTCATCATCGCGTCAAACACGATGTTTTCCTCCGATACGTTTAAATTATCGCTAAACAGTAGAGTTAAAAGTCTCGACAACGATAGATGAACAAACTTTGAGGTTTCAATAATGGTTTGAAAGCACAAAATGGCGATTTTCTTACATCTTTTGCTGAGTAAATGGTAGTCAGGATAGATATCTGCCAGTTGCCAGTAGTCAAGCACATTCTCTGACCCAAGGAACTGCGCATGTCTTTGTTCTAATATTCCCTGTAGACACGTGATCTGGAGGTACGCTGCAGTAAACAGAAGGTCACGTGCGGTGTGTTTAGTGACCTTGACCTCGCCTGTATACATAAAATGAAGGACTAGCTCCATAGTATCAGCCTCGACCATGTCCAGTTTGACTGTCTGCTTGAGACCCAATATAGTCTGGACGTGACACCGGAAGTAGTTAGAAAACGTACATAGTATCAATAAATGGCAGTCAAATTTTCTCTCCTGAACGAGCAAGGTTATATCACACGAATCAGAATCGCCCTCCAGGCGTCTTAATCCTGTTCTCACGGTAGTGATGTAGTCACTGTCACCAGCAGGATTCACTGGCTTAGAGGTCAAATGCTTAAAAGTCTTATGCTTAGAGTTCACAGGAGTCAAGGACGTATCTCTTCTGATCTCTACATGCCGTTTTTCCGCAACTCGTCTCTTTTCCCTGGTTCTAAACTTCCTGTTAAATTGCCCTGCCATCTTGTCGGATTTGACGGAACAAGCACCAGGTGCTGAACTAGATAAAAGGCTGAGATCGGCATGAAATATCTTTGTCTTGTTATCGAAACTGTAGGGCTTATTTTTAGCATCCGAACAGTCGTCCATCCAGAATGTTTACGCCTTCCGTTTTCTCAGGTTGTTCCGCATCCTCACTGAAATCAGTACATTGCATTACATGAGGTAACTTCTCAGATGTTTATACAATGACGGCATCACCGACGATACAAGGCTGATCAGCAAATACAACATCAAAGGTTCAATAAAGCCCCCTGAGAAACTACATACAATATCAAACAAGGACAATTAACCATGTCCTATTCGGAACAAGTCTCCAAAAGCGTATCCGAGTGAATTCAATCCTATCACAATATATATACGCGACATTCGGAATACCTTGGATAATATATGGACTAGAACTACTTCAGAAAGACGTCATTGCCTTGGAGAAATAGGAATTTAAACCCTGAAGCAACAGATATTTCTACCAGAGATGTCCGTTTGTTGCAGTGCCCGCCAGTAACATCAACTATGGAGTAAAACGCCCGTACATTGTTTAAAAAAAAATGATAGTAAAAAATCATCGTGCATATTTCAAAGTGGGTTGCGACATCACTTGTATAACACACATAGAGAAAATGCACTGACTTGGCTCAGTTTAAATGTAATTTGAACAAAAAATCAAAGTGTGTGGACTTCATTCATCTTTTGAAAAAAGTGCTCCAAATGGATTGTAATATGCACTAACATCTACCCTCTTTGTTTGAAAATACCAGTCCTTTCTTCATACTACAGATACGAGATCATTGCGCATGTCCGTACTCATACAAATAAAGTTTTCCACGTGATCACCTGTAATGATCTAAGATTTATCTGTGACGTAACGTGGTCACCTACAATTATCTAAGATTTATCTGTGACGTAACTTGGTCACTTGTAATGATATAAGATTTATCTGTGACGAAATGTGGTCACCTGTAATGATCTAAGATTTATCTGTGACGTAACGTGGTCACCTGTAATGATCTAGGATGTATACGTGACGTAACGTGGTCACCTGTAATGATCTAAGATTTATCTGTGACGTAATGTGGTCACCCGGAGCAAATCTTATTTGATTAAACTATCAGATGGGATTCTATGAATGGGCATAATATTACCGTCTCTACTTTAAATACTTTTCATGAATTAATATTAATTTTGTTTCAATATTATGAAGGAGGGTGACTATATCAATGTTGATTTACTGGTTCCAAGAAGTCATTGAAAAGTCCAAGTGACAGATGTAAACACTTAAAGACACATGTCGAGATGCCTCCATACTCATGCCACGTAGTTGGTTTACAATACACGGGTCCTAGCACACGTCGGAAGCACGAAAAGACGCATTTTGAAGCCTTCTGAACCATAATAGAGTCATATACGTATAATTTTTGGAAAAAATTGTAAACTCTTGTTGAATCTGTCGACTAACTGAACAAATTCATAGTCTACTAACAATTCAAGTGAAACTGATGATATCATTGGTGTGTATAATTAAAGTTGATCTCAGCTAAAGCCAATGAGTAAGGAATGCTGTTATGTCGTTACAAATATGTGATAGTAAACATCATGTGGAGGAGGATCTTACAGGCTTTGTGAATAAGGATTTCATGTCGAATGTTACAGATGTTGCAAGAGAAACGCATACAAGCAAAAGAAACGCCCATTTTTTGTAACTATCTATATATGAAAAATATTCTCGTTTGTTGATTTCGTTTAAATTGTGTTCAAGAGAATGTTTCTTAAGTTCTCATTAAGTACCTTTATTAAAGATATGACTTAACAGCGAAGAACAAATTCACTGCTCAATGTTTCGCTGGCTACTTACCCACAGAATGTATGAAAAGTGATTTTTTTCTAATTTCTTTGACCAGTAGGAATTAGATACACTCAGGTCACAAGTTGGTATAAAATTGATTTGTAATGACCCATTGAACGACATCAGTGTCATCATAAAACCCAGATATTTTATTTAGGACAACAATAAAAATACCGACATGTGAACAGAATCTTAAATAACACTCGATGTCGATTAGAGTAAAAGATGGCGAAAAGAAAATGGGAAAATTACAAACAGAATGAGACCAGGTGTTCCGGAAGGGTACGACATGGCAGTCCAGCTGTATACGTAGTGTACTGTTGAGCGATGTTATATTGGTTATATAATCCAAATATAAACTGACAGATAATGCTTAATGTTTAAGTATGAAATTATAAAGCAATTTAAGAAACGAAATGCATGGAGGCAGAAAATTTGGTATTCGAATATCCGTTTTGTGAGTTAATAATGATTGATAAAGACTTCAGATCGCAGATTTAGAATAAATGTTCGTATATGTTTAGATGTAATGATGAAGATATACTGGATAATGAAAGTAATGCTAGTGTTTTATCGTACAACACTCAGTGACACAACATGTGGTCATGCGAGTGGAAATTTGTATTCCATGGTTCAGCATATAGTGTTGGGAGGTTGAACAAAAGACACGCAAGTGAATAACAGATTTCAATACAAATCAAGAATACAGTAAAACCAAATCTTAGGACTCGTCAGTGGCGCCAAGGACCCAAAACCAAATCTTGGGACTCGTCAGTGGCGCCAAGGACCCAAAACCAAATCTTAGGACTCGTCAGTGACGCCAAGGACCCAAAACCAAATGACGTCAGTGGCAAAGGACCCAAAACCAAATCTTAGGACTCGTCAGTGACGCCAAGGACCCAAAACCAAATCTTAGGACTCGTCAGTGACGCCAAGGACCCAAAACCAAATCTTAGGACTCATCAGTGGCGCCAAGGACCCAAAACCAAATATTGGGACTCGTCAGTGGCGCCAAGGACCCAAAACCAAATCTTAGGACTCGTCAGTGGCGCCAAGGACCAAAAACCAAATATTGGGACTCGTCAGTGGCGCCAAGGACCCAAAACCAAATATTGGGACTCGTCAGTGGCGCCAAGGACCCAAAACCAAATCTTAGGACTCGTCAGTGACGCCAAGGACCCAAAACCAAATCTTGGGACTCGTCAGTGGCGCCAAGGACCCAAAACCAAATCTTAGGACTCGTCAGTGGCGCCAAGGACCAAAAACCAAATCTTAGGACTCGTCAGTGACGCCAAGGACCCAAAACCAAATCTTAGGACTCGTCAGTGGCGCCAAGGACCCAAAACCAAATCTTGGGACTCGTCAGTGGCGCCAAGGACCCAAAACCAAATCTTAGGACTCGTCAGTGGCGCCAAGGACCCAAAACCAAATCTTGGGACTCGTCAGTGACGTCAGTGACGCCAAGGACCCAAAACCAAATCTTAGGACTCGTCAGTGGCGACAAGGACCCAAAACCAAATCTTAGGACTCGTCAGTGACGCCAAGGACCCAAAACCAAGTCTTAGGACTCGTCAGTGGCGCCAAGGACCCAAAACCAAATCTTAGGACTCGTCAGTGGCGACAAGGACCCAAAACCAAATCTTAGGACTCGTCAGTGGCGACAAGGACCCAAAACCAAATCTTAGGACTCGTCAGTGGCGACAAGGACCCAAAACCAAATCTTAGGACTCGTCAGTGGCGACAAGGACCCAAAACCAAATCTTAGGACTCGTCAGTGGCGACAAGGACCCAAAACCAAATATTAGGACTCGTCAGTGGCGACAAGGACCCAAAACCAAATCTTAGGACTCGTCAGTGGCGACAAGGACCCAAAACCAAATCTAAGGACTCGTCAGTGGCGACAAGGACCCAAAACCAGATCCCAGGAGAAGACTGACGAAAACCAATATTGATAGAAAGAATCGTGACGAGGAAGTGCAAAATTATCGAGTCTGACTTTAAAATAAGTCTTCACGAAATACTTATCAATTAAATATCAGAATAGCCGTATGGAATATCGCTATTAAAAACATTACAGCGGCTTTGTGTTGGTTGATTAAAAGTAGATGATATCTTATTTGGAGTTATAACATCATGGATTTGAGCTTATATTGATACATTGTGATACTAAGTAATGCATACTGTGTATATATACCTAAACATACAAAATCCTAATATGTATCGGTTTATATAAATATAAACGAGGAAGTTAGAGGGACGTAGGAGTAGGGTTTCAAGTACGTATTGAAAGACACACACATTTCCTAGCTGGGAACGCCCATCTGATTGGCCCTTACGCAAAGTACCAATTGGTCCAGTACATAGGTCACTCATGCAGTGACTCACCAGAATTACAAATTGTACGTCTTTCACAAAAAAGTTACATGATCTCTGAAGCTAGCTGCATGTGTTTGCCACTAGTAATGATCCTGACAGAAATTAGGTAAAAAGCAAACATCCTTATGATATAATGCATCAAACTGAATTATTCTCGGAGGTTACTTTTCCATCCAAAATGTCTCATTCAAGATGGCTGCCCATAAAATAAGATGGCTGCCAAGATGATGTTATATGAGATTGTGGTCCTATTGGTCCTGAGGTGGCGTTACTCGAGATGGTAGGATTACTGAAAAACTTTTAAAACCAAATTCAATAGAGTTCCGTTGTTCCTGTTTTGTTATCGTTTGTCATCATATTACAACATATATCATTCAAGGTGACTTTCGTTTTGCATAATAATTCATAATGAGTAAAAAGTGTGACAAATGTGCAAAAATGACTGGAAAGGAAAATGAGAATGAGTATTTCACATCACACAAGAATATGACAAGTTAACCTCTTTATAACAATCTTAATTCAACCCATCCTATTTACACTAGTTCATTAAATTGTTCAAAACCACAGGGCCTATATCGCTGATCTGGCATTGTGTGACTAAAATTGCTCTTCCTAACTAAAGGAAAATTAATTCTATAGGTTTCTATCTGTTTCCTCATTATGCCCCCTTGAGGTAGCCATGGGTGGTTTTTTTTGTTCATTAGATTACCCCATTATAAAGGTTTTAATTAAAATTTAAAAAAATAAAACCTTGCTAAAATTGGTCTTGTCATGTTAAAGTGGACAATGTAGGTTTCATTTTTTTCAGAATAATATTTTAGCTTTGTGTTGTGCAGTCTCGAATCTGTATCTACGCACCAAAAACCAGCTTTACAGGAAGTGAAATTTTCATAGTGTTTACATGTGGTCATGTTATGAAGGATTTCTGAGTTGGAATTTGCTGAAATGTAAGTACTCTGTTACCACGATAGCGTTGTTGATTTTAAGATATGTGTTCAGAATTAAATTTCTTCTAGAAAGTTGTGTAAGGTAGGAATTAGCAGTATTTTCGGCACTTTTAGCATTTTTTGAGTAGGTAACCATGACAATCAAATGTCTGAAATCAGTGGAAATTTTTTATTTACACAAATTTCATCTCTCTACTATTAATTTAATTGTTATGTAGTTTATAAATATAAACATGACCAATGATTTCAGGAAAAATGCAAATTAACTGTTTCCTGCTACCTGAAACCAGCCAAACCATTCATGTAAAGTTCACAACATTAAATCCGCTATAATCAGGGATGCTTCAGACCAAATTCGGACAGAATGCTTACATTTCTACTGAAGAATTTTAATAATTCCTTTACTCCGAATGTTGGGCTCCGTCCCTTCAGTCCTATGGGACCGAGAACCCTCTCATTTATACAAAATGGACCCCTCTTCACTAAAGAATGTTTATGATTTAATAAAATTGCTCTATTTTACATATTGGAATCTTACGAAAATTGAACTCATCAAGTCAGGTCTACAACTCCAAATTCACCTCTATATGAAGAATAGTAGAGCCGAGACGACTTTTAGGAGTATTGTGTTAAAGCAGCAACACATACAACTTATATTTAGACACTGGTCTTGCATTCTCTGTATTCAATGTATACGCTATCGATCAACAACATGAGAATAGTGTGTATCGACAAAATTATAAAGCGTCCTAGATCTTGTAAAAATGCAAGTGATTCAATAAGATTTAGTTATTTATCTGTAATATCGTTTGAAATGAATCCTAAACTTCGCAATGTGACTGGTGGAGCATATAATGGCGACCTCTTGAAGTGATATATATTGAAATGAATGACAAATAGTGAGTTATTCTGATCTCAAAATAAATTTAAATGCACAAGAAAGTGACTACTTTTGGACATGATGACCATGTTCAGGAAACATATGCTGAAAAAGATAGCATCCTATCTATGTGTATGTCTTGATACGGCACATTGTAATCAGTTTTCTGTGCATGGCTAGATTTAAATTTATATCGGAAATGATGACGATGACCACTACACTTACTACCACTTCACTTTAAAGCATTAGTAATAAATTATCTTCGTCAAGCAGACACGACTCCGGATGTTATCGGATATTATAAGAACCATATGAACTCTCGTCATGATGATATCATAATGTATCGTCACCTGCTACAAGAAACAATACTGTATGTCGAGGCAGTGTTAGAATTAACAATCTACTTGTATAGATCACACAATGAACACGAATCACCTTGTCGTGATATTTTCAATACACTGGTTCGTCGGGTTTTGCGTAATTCAAAAGAGCGTCAATTTTTTATATGGTGACTTTTCTTGGAAAGATGGATTCAGTCAACCCGGCTGTCGTCTGCTTGGAGAGGAATTTATCGACGAAAACTTAAATGATGTCCGCGCGGATTATTTGTCAAAAAAACGTACAAACAGCACATTTTATCAAGAATATTGGATAGCAGCGCACGTCCTGTACACCAAATGGATAAGACTAACGGGCTGTTTTCTGATTGACATAAGAAACTTAGTATCAATCGTAGGAACTTTTGATACAGCAGGGTGTAGTTCGTACTGTAACGGATCAACCTTCGGATTAACATCAGAGCGCTGTGTCTGTTTTTCTGCAAATTTTTCCGGCGAGGAGGCCTTTTGTGAAACCTCTACATGTCCACACGATTCTGATGCATTTTGTGGAAGTGTCATTTTCGCCAAAAAAGTTTGTATCTGTGTTTATGAAATATTGGATTTGGAAAGAGATAATAAGACCGGAAATTGCAAAACCATCAACTTAAGCCGTGGTGATGGAAGATTGGTGACAAATCATTGCAGCAATCATCATACGTTTCTTTGTCAAAAAAGTGATGACGATGAAGTAGTGCTTCATCAGCAGACAAAGAACTGGACAGAAGCTGGATTCACCTGTTATAGAAACTACACCTCCCAATTCTACAACGGACGTTTAGATATTAGAAACCCGTATGAAGGTCAACACTGGGTAGGCATATTTCGTAAGGGCATGTTCCAATGGGGAGGCCAGCTCAAGAGAGAAAGTGACTTCGATTGTGTATCTGTTACAGTTGACCTGAATGGTAAACTTAAGAAGAATATAAAGCCATGTGATTCACGACTGTCTTTACTTTGTGAAATATCACCAAATGAAGGTACTGGAGTTGGTTTGATAAACGAAACAAGCACGACTAACTTTACAAATGTTTTGGAAACATCTACACATGCGTATGCTGTAAACACGACATCCCATGATCTGAACGTGACATCACTTCTGATAGGACTAGTAGGAGGAATAATCATCGTGTTCACCGCGTTTACAACTTTTTGTATCTTTAAACACCGAAAAAGTACCGTTAGTTCCCGGGAAATCGTTAATCAAGTTCCTGATCCTAATGTGGACACCAACTACGATCGCTTGAATCCCATCAGAGAAGCAAATCATTACACTGAAATCCAAAACAGGCCATTGACGTATGATTATGTATCGACGTTAAACACTACCAGAGAATATGTGGTGATCACTGATACGTGACAAAAACCTGCAAGTCACCTACGTTTATTGTCTACGTCACCACTGAAATAGGTCATAAGTTAAATTATAGACACAAATTAAACATTTTAACATTTCATTAACTATCTATCAAAGCAAGTTATTTTTGTATCGCTAAGGTTTAACATCGGTGAAGAAGAGAAACGTGATGATTTCACTTTGACTTAAGTGACTTTTATATTTCTTGAAAACAACATTTCTTCATCCCCAACTTATTGTGTTTATTTGTCGCAGTTGATTCGCTATCAAAGGTATGTTCTCAATAATACAATTTTCGGGCAAGATGTCGATAACTGACAAAGGCACCACACGGGGTTTCGTAAATGCAGGTTGAGCAAACTTAGAAGGAAGTTTTTCGGTCTTCATAATGATCTCATTGAGAAATATTCTATTCATTTGTGCGAAATGGAGCTGGACGCGTTTGAAGTTTGTTAGTTTGCCTTAAGGTTCCGTTGTTGTATGCTGCTGAAACGGGAGGAATGAGACTAACACATATTGGGAAGCAAATGGGTCCGAGTAACATAAGATGTGAACACATCGCGGTCTAGCATCACCGCTTTCATCAGTCTATACTCTGCCTTGTCGCAATCTTCATCTGTCTTTGTGGGTTAGTATCGACCAATGAGAACCTTTAAAACAAATAAGTATAAAAGGGCTTACATATACTATTTCGTTACACCAAGTATTACAGCAACCAAATAGATATTGTTAGGGTATAACTCTCTCTCTCGATAATAGCTAAAATAAGTTTGGAGTCTTCCAGAAATATGCAATTTGACAAGGTTTGCGGAGAGGTTAAATTCATATTCAACAATGATGTTTGTCTTAAAACTACAGAAGGATCCTAGTATCATCACAATTCAAATTGTACGGGGAAGTATAGTTTCCCTATAAGATGGTGACGGACCACATTTCCGGATCTAATTTTGGATAGATCCTGTATTACGTAGAAGATTGGCGGTTTCTGTTTAAAGGTTATTTCACAAAACTCCCATGTAGTTTCAAAACTCTCTTTGTAAAACAAAAATGTGGTGAATCCCTTCAGTACAAACTAGAATATTATTTTGATAGTACAGGAATAATTTTGTTGAAGTATAGTTTTGTGAGGAAAACACAGCCTTTTCCAAAATTCATACAAACGTTCGTTCTAACTGTAGCTGAATATTTACACACATAGATGTATATTTATCTACATACAACTAACAACTGTAAAGTTTTGCAGTTTACAAGTTGTACTACCAATTATTATTTTTTTTACAAACATAACGATTTTTTATGTATAATATTGTATAGATATTAAAAAGATGTTGGTACAACACTATATTTATGTTAATTTTATTACTTAGAAGTGTGTTAAAGTTATTTTTTAAAAACTTTTCTTTATACAAAGTATGATGACAACATAATATGTTACCGGCATATAACGGATCGGCTAATCATATTCATAAAGAACATAGCTTGCACAATACTTGAATACAGTGTGATGTCCGTGAAGGTATAGCGAAATATGAACTCTTTTCTGCAACATCACAGTAAAACATCGCTAATTATTTCGACTTGGATGAAATTTACTCAGATTTGAGACTGTATCATATATATACACGACACGTAGCATCATTTATGATTGGAAAATTGGAAAGGTAGCATTTTTCTGCATACAACGAAAATAAATTAAAAACAAACTAGTAATTTTTAGAGCTTAACATTTCTTAAATGTGTATTCAACCAATGGATACACTTTTCATCCCTAGATATACCTGTGTAACATACACTTTACATCCCTAGATATACCTGTGTGACATACACTTTTCATCCCTAGATATACCTGTGTGACATACACTTTTCATCCCTAGATATACCTGTGTGACATACACTTTTCATCCCTAGATATACCTGTGTGACATACACTTTTCATCCCTAGATATACCTGTGTGACATACACTTTTCATCCCTAGATATACCTGTGTGACATACACTTTACATCCCTAGATATACCTGTGTGACATACACTTTTCATTCCTAGATATACCTGTGTGACATACACTTTTCATCCCTAGATATACCTGTGTGACATACACTTTACATCCCTAGATATACCTGTGTGACATACACTTTTCATTCCTAGATATACCTGTGTGACATACACTTTTCATCCCTAGATATACCTGTGTGACATACACTTTACATCCCTAGATATACCTGTGTGACATACACTTTTCATCCCTAGATATACCTGTGTGACATACACTTTTCATCCCTAGATATACCTGTGTGACATACACTTTACATCCCTAGATATACCTGTGTGACATACACTTTTCAGATATACCAGTGTGACATACACTTTTCATACATAGATATACCTGTGTGACATACACTTTTCATCCCTAGATATACCTGTGTGACATACACTTTTCATCCCTAGATATACCTGTGTGACATACACTTTTCATTCCTAGATATACCTGTGTGACATACACTTTTCATCCCTAGATATACCTGTGTAACATACATACCTTTACATCCCTAGATATACCTGTGTGACATACACTTTTCATCCCTAGATATACCTGTGTGACATACACTTTTCATCCCTAGATATACCTGTGTGACATACACTTTTCATCCCTAGATATACCTGTGTGACATACACTTTTCATCCCTAGATATACCTGTGTGACATACACTTTTCATCCCTAGATATACCTGTGTAACATACACTTTACATCCCTAGATATACCTGTGTAACATACACTTTTCATCCCTAGATATACCTGTGTGACATACACTTTTCATCCCTAGATATACCTGTGTGACATACACTTTTCATCCCTAGATATACCTGTGTGACATACACTTTTCATCCCTAGATATACCTGTGTGACATACACTTTACATCCCTAGATATACCTGTGTGACATACACTTTTCATCCCTAGATATACCTGTGTGACATACACTTTTCATCCCTAGATATACCTGTGTGACATACACTTTTCATCCCTAGATATACCTGTGTGACATACACTTTTCATCCCTAGATATACCTGTGTAACATACACTTTACATCCCTAGATATACCTGTGTGACATACACTTTTCATCCCTAGATATACCTGTGTGACATACACTTTTCATCCCTAGATATACCTGTGTAACATACACTTTACATCCCTAGATATACCTGTGTGACATACATACACTTTACATCCATCCCTAGATATACCTGTGTGACATACACTTTTCATCCCTAGATATACCTGTGTAACATACACTTTACATCCCTAGATATACCTGTGTAACATACACTTTTCATCCCTAGATATACCTGTGTGACATACACTTTTCATCCCTAGATATACCTGTGTGACATACACTTTTCATCCCTAGATATACCTGTGTAACATACACTTTACATCCCTAGATATATCTCTGTAACATACACTTTTCATCCCTAGATATACCTGTGTAACATACACTTTACATCCCTAGATATACCTGTGTGACATACACTTTTCATTCCTAGATATACCTGTGTGATATACACTTTTCATCCCTAGGTATACCTGTGTAACATACACTTTTCATCCCTAGATATACCTGTGTAACATACACTTTTCATCCCTAGATATACCTGTGTAACATACACTTTACATCCCTAGATATACCTGTGTAACATACACTTTACATCCCTAGATATACCTGTGTAACATACATTTACATCCCTAGATATACCTGTGAGACATACACTTTTCATCCCTAGATATACCTGTGTAACATACACTTAACATCCCTAGATATATCTGTGTAACATACACTTTACATCCCTAGATATACCTGTGTGATATACACTTTTCATCCCTTGATATACCTGTGTAACATACACTTTTCATCCCTAGATATACCTGTTTAACATACACCTTTCATCCCTAGATATATCTCTGTAACATACACTTTTCATCCCTAGATATACCTGTGTAACATACACCTTTCATCCCTAGATATACCTGTGTAACATACACCCTTCATCCCTAGATATACCTGTGTAACATCCATTTTTCATCCCTAGATATACCTGTGTAACATACACTTTACATCCCTAGATATACCTGTGTGATATACACTTTTCATCCCTTGATATACCTGTGTAACATACACTTTTCATCCCTAGATATACCTGTGTAACATCCATTTTTCATCCCTAGATATACCTGTGTAACATACACTTTTCATCCCTAGATATACCTGTGTGACATACACTTTTCATCCTTAGATATACCTGTGGAACATCCATTTTTCATCCCTAGATATATCACTGTAACATACACCCTTCATCCCTAGATATACCTGTGTAACATACATTTTTCATCCCTAGATATACCTGTGTAACATACACTTTTCATCCCTAGATATACCTGTGTAACATACATTTTTCATCCCTAGATATATCTGTGTAACATACACTTTTCATCCCTAGATATACCTGTGTAACATACACTTTTCATCCCTAGATATACCTGTGTAACATACACTTTTCATCCCTAGATATACCTGTGTAACATACACTTTTCATCCCTAGATATACCTGTTTAACATACACTTTTCATCCCTAGATATACCTGTGTAACATACATTCTTCATCCCTAGATATACCTGTGTAACATACATTTTTCATCCCTAGATATACCTGTGTAACATACATTTTTCATCCCTAGATATACCTGTGTAACATACACTTTTCATCCCTAGATATACCTGTGTAACATAAACCCTTCATCCCTAGATATACCTGTTTAACATACACTTTTCATCCCTAAATATACCTGTGTAACATACATTTTTCATCCCTAGATATACCTGTGTAACATACACTTTTCATCCTTAAATATACCTGTGTAACATACACTTTTCATCCCTAGATATACCTGTTTAACATACACTTTTCATCCCTAGATATACCTGTGTAACATACACTTTTCATCCCTTGTTATAGATGTGTAACATACATTTTTCATCCCTAGATATACCTGTGTAACATACATTTTTCATCCCTTGTTATAGATGTGTAACATACATTTTTCATCCCTAGATATACCTGTGTAACATACATTTTTCATCCCTAGATATACCTGTGTAACATACATTTTTCATCCCTAGATATATCTCTGTAACATGCACCTTTCATCCCTAGATATACCTCTGTAACATACACTTTTCATCCCTAGATATACCTGTGTAACATAAACCCTTCATCCCTAGATATACCTGTTTAACATACACTTTTCATCCCTAGATATACCTGTGTGACATACACTTTTCATCCCTAGATATACCTGTGTAACATACACCTTTCATCCCTAGATATACCTGTGTAACATACACTTTTCATCCCTGATGATAATTATAGGATTAAAAAGGAGGGGTCACCTAATAAGCGTATGAGACAAACGTATAAAATACTAAACAGTGAAACTCCAAACTAATTAAGTGAAATTGTTGAAAACGTTATTAACAACGGTAAGCATGTAAGATAACCTCTAACAATTATCGACCTGGTCGGTAACCCGCGAAACAAATCAGCTTTCAACCTGGTCGGTACCCCGCGAAATAAATCAGCTTTCAACCTAGTCTGTAACTCGCGATACAAATCAGCTTTCGACCTAATCGGTAACCCGCGAAACAAACCAGCTTTCAGCCTGGTCAGTAACCAGCGATACAAATCAGCTTTCAACCTGGTCGGTAACCCGTGAAACTATACAGCTTTCAACCTGGTCGGTAACCCGCGAAACTATGCAGTTTTCAACCTAGTCGGTAACCCGCGATACAAATCAGCTTTCAACCTGGTCGGTAACCCGTGAAACTATACAGCTTTCAACCTGGTCGGTAACCCGCGAAACTATGCAGTTTTCAACCTAGTCGGTAACCCGCGATACAAATCAGCTTTCGACCTGGTCGGTACCCCGCGAAATAAATCAGCTTTCAACCTAGTCTGTAACTCGCGATACAAATCAGCTTTCGACCTAATCGGTAACCCGCGAAACAAATCAGCTTTCAACCTGGTCAGTAACCCGCGATACAAATCAGCTTTCAACCTGGTCGGTATCCCGTGAAACTATACAGCTTTCAACCTGGTCGGTAACCCGCGAAACTATGCAGTTTTCAACCTAGTCGGTAACCCGCGATACAAATCAGCTTTCAACCTGGT
Organism: Ylistrum balloti; assembly: GCF_031769215.1. Taxonomy (NCBI): domain Eukaryota; kingdom Metazoa; phylum Mollusca; class Bivalvia; order Pectinida; family Pectinidae; genus Ylistrum; species Ylistrum balloti. Next base: position 1,233,222 of record NW_026782224.1, on the reverse strand, counting down.
CGGTAACCCGTGAAACTATACAGCTTTCAACCTGGTCGGTAACCCGCGAAACTATGCAGTTTTCAACCTAGTCGGTAACCCGCGATACAAATCAGCTTTCGACCTGGTCGGTACCCCGCGAAATAAATCAGCTTTCAACCTAGTCTGTAACTCGCGATACAAATCAGCTTTCGACCTGGTCGGTAACCCGTGAAACTATACAGCTTTCGACCTGGTCGGTAACCCGCGATACAAATCAGCTTTCGACCTGGTCGGTACCCCGCGAAATAAATCAGCTTTCAACCTAGTCTGTAACTCGCGATACAAATCAGCTTTCGACCTGGTAGGTAACCCACGAAACAAATCAGCTTTCAACCTGGTCAGTAACCCGTGAAACTATACAGCTTTCAACCTGGTCGGTAACCCGTGAAACTATACAGTTTTCAACCTGGTCGGTAACACGCGATACAAATCAGCTTTCGCCCTGGTCAGTAATCAGCGATAAAAATCAGCTTTCGACCTGGTATGTAACCCGCGGTACAAATCAGTTTTCGAACTTATCGGGAACCAGCGATACAAATCAGCTTTCGACCTGGTCGGTAACCCACGATACAAATCAGCTTTCGACCTGGTAGGTAACCCACGATACAAATCAGCTTTCGACCTGGTCGGTAACCCACGATACAAATCAGCTTTCGACCTGGTAGGTAACCCGCGATACAAATCAGCTTTCGACCTGGTCGGTAACCCGTGATACAAATCAGCTTTCAACCTGGTCAGTAACCAGCGATACAAATCAGCTTTCGACCTAATCGGTAACCAGCGATACAAATCAGCTTTCGACCTGGTCGGTAACCCACGATACAAATCAGCTTTCGACCTGCTCAGTAACTCGTGAAACAAATCAGCTTTCGACCTGGTCGGTAACCCGCGAAACAAATCAGCTTTCAACCTGGTCAGTAACCCGCGATACAAATTAGCTTTCGACCTAATCGGTAACCAGCGATACAAATCAGCTTTCGACCTGGTCGGTAACCCACGATACAAATCAGCTTTCGACCTGGTCGGTAACCCGCTAACCACAGTTCTGAAAAATGGTTGTTTCACTCATAAAACAGTATATGGGCAGAAAATATCAATGAACCAAACACCTTCAGTTGCTAGTTTTCAGGGAGACAACATCTGATATTGAGTTTAGTCCTGACTGTGAAGTAAGGGACATCACTGTGAGGACTTGTCTACTAACTGGTAGACTTTACCGACACCCACTCTCACCAGTGTTCCCCATCTTAACCAAACACAGAAGCCGGAGATAGACAATACTTTACTACCATTTGCCATCCGTTCAGTCAACGAGACACATGCAGCCATTCTTGTTGTTTTTGACTCTGACCTGGCGTCAGCTGATATTCTGTGCCTTGTCTATATGGTGATGTGTTCTTTAACCCTTTGATAATCAAGCTATGTTTAGTATATGTATTGTGATGTACACTAACCAACGCTATGACCTTTCAGCAGCAGAGATCGGGGAGATCCGATCAGGTAACGGAAGAACTACCTGAAGAAGAAGGGTAGCTTCATTAGGACTTACAGGTTCTGACCTTCTCCATCCACGATTTCATTTTTGTCTCGGCCGCGTTCGATCTTCTGAACTCGTATAAAAATTTAGCGATGCGAACATGGATCTGCCTTATACAACAGAGATACGTCGATATTCCCATTAACTTGCATATGTGTCAAAGCAATTAAATGCTGAAGTCCATTTCTACTTATTTTCCCCACCGACTTCTCTTTCCAGCTTATTTTTCATTTGCAAATATATCGCATTGTTTTGAAACTGATTTATAAAGACCCAGTGTCTGGTTTCATTGCCTGATAATTTCCGACTACTTAACATTTGACAATTTAGATATGTTATATGAAATATGTCGACAGTTAAAACGAGAACGTTGTTGTTATCATCATTGCTGTTCTGTGTAACAATGTGTTATATATTTTACTAAGGGTTTAATTCATTATTTTTAAAGAAAAGTTCATGATGAAACCTTCTTGAAAGATAGAAATACGTGTCAGTTGTATTTTTGAGGATAAAAGTATGAAACACTTACCTTAAAAATAGCACACGCATAGTGAAACGGTACCCAAGATTTGATTTCGTTGTCACCCATGACGTCATAATAACGAGATGCTAAAATGGAACCAGGGGAGATAACTCGATCGATGCATTCTTTGTTTGGTGTTTTTTGTTGTTGCTTTTTTTTAATCAAAATTGTCGAGGCCTAACTTTACAGATACCGTTTTATAAAGGTAGCCCTGGTAAAGAGGAGGAATTTCCTGCAGTCTGCAGCGGCTAGTGGCCGGATAGGACTCGAATTTTATTACGGACATCGCTGTTATGAGGATAAGAATGTTGACAGTGAAATGCAGATGCGTTTTAAAAATTAGTTCCGGAGTATGTTAATAATTTCTAATGTCATATTGAAGATATGAAGCAGTCAGAATCAAATTTATAATTCCAGATTCTCAATACAATAATTTAAGTAAGAGTTATTTCCCCTGGATTGGTACACTGGTGTATCTCCATTCTATTAGATTTATACAGGAATATTAATTTCTGAGCATTATTTGTTCAATTTCCATAACAAATATTTCAAACTTCGTTAGAAAAATCACTGATAACAAATTTATATTACGAATTTTAGCTCTCTTATAAGTCTAAAAGCATCTCTTTCAGGAACAGTGGAATTTTGCCCAAGCAACAAATTAAATAAAAGTGGGAGGTATTTGTAGCACCTTGGGGTGACTACGTTTCATCTTGTAAAATTCAAAAGGTCTATAGGGTCTGTGCTACGATCCATTTAATTTGGTGCTAAAAAGGTATCAAAATATTTGGAAAAAAACCCACACAGTTTCAAAATTGTAAAAAGAATGATTTTTTAAAACTTTTTTCAGCTAAGGAAATTGTTGAAAGAACCGAAGCATGCACTTCCAACTTACTCTGACTTAAACAAATGACATTTCCTCAACAGTTCCTCAAATAAAAAAAGATTTCTTGAAAGAAAAAACCTATTTCCGTTTTCAGTGCACCAAGTGTTTGTATCACATTATTTGGCTCATTATTAGAAGTGTATTCAGTGAAAATTTCAGGAAAATTGAGAACCGAAAAAATTGCCATTTAAAGGTTCGAGCAAAGTTACTATATTTCAAGAAATTATATGGTCAGCAGATAACAATACCGTTGTAGAGGCATCAATACGAACCTTGTGGTACATTCTCCGGAACATTGTTTTCTCCAAAGCTAACTTTCAATAACTATCATTTACGAATAAATGAATGGATTGGACATCACCAAATCTGGCGAAAGTGATCGTGGTTAACCGGTAGTGTTTATTTTGATCGTGTGTATATTGTCGTGAAGTGTTTATTTTGGTCGTGGGTATATTATCGTGGTTTACTGGAAGTGTTTATTTTGATCGTGGGTATATTATCGTGGTTAACCGGAAGTGTTTATTTTGATTGTGGGTATATTATCGTGTTTTACCGGAAGTGTTTATTTTGATCGTGGGTACACTGTATATTATCGTGACGTTTATTTTGATCGTGGGTATATTATCGTGGTAACCGGAAGTGTTTATTTTGATCGTGGGTACATTATCGTGACGTTTATTTTGATTGTGGGTATATTATCGTGATGTGTTTATTTTGATCGTGGGTATATTATCGTGGTTTACCGGAAGTGTTTATTTTGATCGTGGGTATATTATCGTGATGTGTTTATTTTGATCGTAGGTATATTATCGTGGTTTACCAGAAGTGTTTATTTTGATCGTGGGTATATTATCGTGACGTGTTTATTTTGATCGTGGGTATATTATCGTGGTTTACCGGAAGTGTTTATTTTGATCGTAGGTATACTATCGTGGTTTATCGAAAGTGTTTATTTTGATCGTGGGTATATTATCGTGACGTGTTTATTTTGATCGTAGGTATACTATCGTGGTTTACCGGAAGTGTTTATTTTGATCGTGGGTATATTATCGTGACGTGTTTATTTTGATCGTGGGTATATTATCGTAGTTTACCGGAAGTGTTTATTTTGATCGTGGGTATACTATCGTGGTTTATCGAAAGTGTTTATTTTGATCGTGGGTATATTATCGTGTTTTACCGGAAGTGTTTATTTTGATCGTGGGTATTTTATCGTGACCTGTTTATTTTGATCGTGGGTATATTATCGTGGTTTACCGGAAGTGTTTATTTTGATCGTGGGTATATTATCGTGGTTTACCGGAAGTGTTTATTTTGATCGTGGGTATATTATCCTGAAGTGTTTTTTTTGATCGTGGGTATATTATCGTGTTTTACCGGATGTGTTTATTTTGGTCGTGGGTATATTATCGTGGTTTACCGGAAGTGTTTATTTTGATCGTGGGTATATTATCCTGAAGTGTTTTTTTTGATCGTGGGTATATTATCGTGTTTTACCGGATGTGTTTATTTTGGTCGTGGGTATATTATCGTGGTTTACCGGAAGTGTTTATTTTGATCGTGGGTATATTATCCTGACGTGTTTTTTTTGATCGTGGGTATATTATCGTGTTTTACCGGATGTGTTTATTTTGGTCGTGGGTATATTATCGTGGTTTACCGGAAGTGTTTATTTTAATCGTGGTTATATTATCGTGATTGATGGAATGTGTTTATTTCAATATTAATTAAAATCTTAATTTTTTCATGATTTCGTTCTTTGTTTATGACTATTTTACCCTTTCGTGTGTAACCTAATCTACGTCTGTGATATAACTGGATCCTCGTCTATATCACAAGGTTTCAGTGATAACTAAGGCTCACTAAGGAACTGACTTTTCTTCAATATTTTAACACTTTATTAGTTTTATAAATAAGGTAAGTTATTGTCAATTCCACAAACAATTTTGCACAATGATATAAAAATATCCTATAGGTCCTACTTGTTGCTATAAGCTCGCCCAGTTATCCCTTATGGACCCCTGTCTTTATCGATTAACAAAGTAGTTATAATTATATTGATTAATATTTAAAATGTCGTTGTTGTACTTTACCCCAGATTATCCATCGAATATCTGACACCCGACAATTAACTGAGGCGGTTCCTTCGCCACACCCGAGCGATTTCTCTTCGTTTTGAGTCGTCAGCTGAATGTTGAGCTGAAAGAAGCACGCGCCGACCGTTTTTATCTGGTAGAATCACCAGACATTGCACACGGTTTACATGCTCGATCACACGTCCATATTAGTTTTAGTAATTAAAAATCGTTGACACCTTATTTAACTTTTTTTGATGTCACAAAATCTGCATACGTTGAATCCATGATATGTTACAGTGCAAACTTTCCTTCTAGTATCCACGACAGAAGGAAGCGATGAAGAATTTTAGCGTATTGGGGTGGGTAAGTGTTGTACATATGATAACGGACATCAGAATGAAAGCGAAGCATTGGCCGTAAACCAAATGTCGGTAATTTATCCATGAATAAACCAGATAGAAAGGCTCTCGTATTTTACATAAATCTTTATCCAACAAAACGTCTGATTAACTACAATGTTCAGACATGTTTTGGTTTAATAAACTTACGTAAACTCCACTGTGATGTCGTGAGGGTTACAATATCTACAAAAAATTACTATCTTTACTTGTCACCTTTGTTGCTTTCCGTATTGTCTTGATGTAACGACTAAAATTTCCAGAAATCAATAAAACACTAAATGGCATGGTACAGTGGTGTACGTCTCTCTAATTCCCTCTGGTGATGTAAAATACATGGTAGGTTATAAATGGTTCTTAAATTACTTCTTTAAAAGATATATCTAGACCAAAAAGTTTTTAAAATGTATGACAAAAATATTCAGAGCAATGTTAACGATGTCTCTCTCTCTCTTTTTTTTTCCATTTATTTTTCCTGAAACTTTAACAAGTTTTCAACAATATTCTACCCCCTCCCCCCCCCCCTTTAACAAGTTTTCAACAATATTCTACCCCCCCCCCCCCCCCCCCTACAAATTAGCACATTAGTTGGGAGTGTACGTGTTCACTACAATATAATATCTAGGTCTAACTCTTGGGTGTTGGATCTATCTTTAACCCAAAGTAAAAAAAGCCACGGTCGTATGGAAATGCTCTGATAGATTCTTTGTTACTGAAGGATGAACTGTTGTTTTATAAAGGAAACTTTCCCAGGACCTTTCAGCCTAATATTTGTGTATTAATTGGTATAAATAAAAGCTGTGCGACACACGCGATACTATCAGTCTACTGTTGTTTGTTGTGACTTTTACAGGAGATAAGTACATGTCACCAGAATCCTGTCACAAACAAACTTATCGGCTCTATCATCAATCCAGTGTTCCAGACTCACATTCTCACCATTGTTTACATAACTTTTATCTAAAGTACGCTGTCTTTACCTGATTAAGATAGCCGTATCATACTTACCCTCGTTATCTACATAAAGACCAGGACACCAAACATTGTCAACTTTACCAACAGTCCTGCCAAATAAGCATCTCTAATTATTCAAGTTAAAAACAAAAGATATTTATATGGGATATGTAGTTCTGTGTCTCGTTTACTCAACCTGACCGGGATTTCAGGACCTGTTGTTAAAACTTTTTTTTGCACACTTAAACTTTACATAGGACTTTATACAGGGGACGTTGCATCCAAGTATTTATTTTCTCTTTCCAGCATCGAATATCTTTGAGTATAAGGATCTTTTTGTAACATGTTGAAAATAAATCCCATTATCACGCTGTTTGTACCAGTCTTTATTTGAATCGTTAAACCGTACCACATATCATTTCGGGTCACGTGTCCATTTCTGTTAGAATCATTTTACAGGTCCTCTGATAGTTACATTTTCACCAGCGAAATTTAGAAATATTGAAACTAATTGTTTTTTTTTAACTGTAATGAAAAATAGAGCTTTTGAACACGTTTCATCTTGTAAAATTGACAAAACAAGGAGACTGAAACAAAATTTTAAAAAAAGTATTTATGTTATCAAACAGAATTCAGGAATAACAAATATCGCATGCGTTGCTGATAATTTCGTGACTTTATTCGTACTGGGCACTCGTGAAAGATATTGAAATTATTAGACACATTCGTAAAATATACTTGTTACTACAGATTACTACATGATTAAAATATCCTGTTTTATCAAGAGGTTAAGAAGTGGATGACCTTTGGGGTAGGGTGAATAGGCGAGTGTCTATAGCATATAATAAATCGTCCTCTCCTGTACGGTTAGTGATAGGAAGAGTCGGGCACAGGACAAACCTGTAACTAACTACTGAAATCACCCTCACCCTCCCCTTAACCCGCCTCTAACCGTCTTAACTTGTGGTCACAACAAACCTCTCAACTATAAATCAGAGAAAAAATATCCCGAAAGTATTATTTAAATAAATAAATAAATAAATAAGCATCTGCGAACAGTCCCTAAATTTTTTTTTTCGAAAGTTCAAGAATGAAATTGAAACCTGAGCATCTGTCAACTTGTCGTAAAAATAGATCTACACATTCAATGAAATATAGAGATTGACACTGCTATCACCAATTATTTTAATCCCAAAGGAATTGGATCCGATTCTAATCTGAAGTGGATTTTAAAGTTGTTGATTTTTAGAATACATATGCTGATTTCAGACGAAATTGATTTATTTTCTCCAGTCTGTAAGAAACTGATACGCCTGTTACTAGTGGCGCCCGCAATAAACCCAATATGGCACCATGTTAATATATTTTCTGTGCACTAATTTATCTGAAATCGATTTTTCCAAGTCAGCATACATAATATATGTTGATTTGCTCGGGTTATACGTGTGATAATTTAAGTCCAGAGAGCGAATGCTAATTTCTTATCAATTCTAAAATTGTGTCTCATAAGGACACGCCCATTTAACTATAAATGTTAAATAAACTATCTCAATAAGATGTTTCGTCCAAACTTTAGATTTTTTCATTAAATTTATATAAGTTGAGACAGGGCATATTCTTTTTTATTATCAGTATGTTTAAAGCCTTGTACCAAATAATGCTGTCAGACTTTACAGGGTTACATCATCGTTCGGTTCAACTTTCTGGCGAATGGATGATCGAAAATATTGAAGGCGAAACAGACTTGCTGAATGCTACGTGAAAATATGTCACGGATTTAAAATGTATGCGAAACGCTTCACTCGAACTGTAAACCATACCATGACTTTTGTTTTCTTCTCGGTCCGTGATCGACAAAAATTTAGCATCATCTGGAAACTCCTGTGATGTTTACAAAGAGTCTTGGTGTAATAATTCATATTAAGATTTATCAGGAAGCTTTATAATACTAATGAAAAGAACGCGTCATTTTGGAATCGAACGTCGTGCTAAATGCTTTATGTGATGTTTTGAGAAGATAAATGGCTGAACGTTTTGATTGGGAAATTCTTTATGCGAAATAGCTTGACTTAAAGCAGACTATAAACATTTGAGTACTGCGAGTAGCCCAAAAATGACTTGATATTTGGATCATCTGCAGGCTCTGGTGATGAAAATTTAAATTGTAAATATGTTAACAATCAATATAGCATTTTTCATAAAACATTTACCATTTCGTACCGGCATTCCATGCAAAAAAAATGCAGTGTTTCAGAAAAAATCATCAATGTACATGTATATATTTGTAGAACCCACTTTATTTACGGGAAATCAATTCTCGGGTCGTAGGAAGCTATTACTGTTGGGACCATAAGGGCGTTTTGTTTTCCTTTCAACTCATTCTGCCGACACCAACCATTCCTCAGAGATGCCCAAGACGCTATGTAGGATACCATTTCCGTGTATAAGACAACTTCATCAGTGGGATAGTGACATCAAGTGATACCACAGTGACCTCTATCAACAAAGGTGACATGTATTGTTTGTCACTGAAATTTCATGTCCAATTATTGTATCATTTCCAGAGTTGTTTTCTCTTTGTTATCACATTCAGGGACATTAGGAAGGAAATGCTACTTACTAGAGTCTCCGTTCCTATCTAATCTAATTTTTTTGTATGTGTATGTTTTTTTTCTGTTCTATTGTTGTCCCCATTTCATAATTGTGAAACAACATGGACTTCTTTGTTTTTTTTTCCCAATGAAATATTGTAAAATTATTTTATTTTATTATTATTTACCAAACTTCATTTTTTTCGTTGTGCAAAAGACTGAAATTGGACTGAACCTTGACGAGGCTGTTACTACAGCTGATTATACAAAAAGACAAACAAATATAAATTAATTTAATTGTTTTAATTTAGCTGCTCAATAATTAATCATCATGCACAATTTTAACAACAAAAACAACATATTAATGTCATGAATCTGACAAAACAACAAGGTAACATGGTATTATCACAACATGTATTATTGCAATATCTTATAGTATTACTAAGGCTTTTACAGTTATATTCACAACTCTATGCTTTCACTGTTTCCAAAAATCTACATCTTGAAAATATGACTGAAATATATTGTATAATTCATTTCAACTCTACATGGGTTTGATAAAAAGCAAATCTTTACAAAATATCAACTTGAAATAATGGTCAAACCACAATATTTTGATTTTCTTGAAAAGTAAATGGAATGCATATTTAAAGCAACATAAGTCTCCTTGTTATGAAAATAGAACTATTTATATTAGCACCCATATGTAATGGCACATTGCCATACATATCCTAATAATGAGGTCAATTACACCCTATTGTGATAAATAAGGATCATTACACCCTATTGTGATAAATAAGGATCAAAGAAATTTGTGTCTCTGGTGGACAATACTTTATGTAATGTAAGTTAGCTGTACATAACATCTCCAGTATATAATACAATCTTTACTTGTGAAGAGAGTTATCTCCCCTTAACATTGTACATTGATTTTGTGCAAACATTTAAACTCCTCTTTCCACTAATATTAAGAGATCAATCCTTGAAACAGCTTTCATGTCTTTAAAAAACAGTAAATCTGTGTTTAAGTATACCATTTATGTTGTAGGGATCAAAGGGCTGCATCTGTTGATATCTGTAATGCTGAACCAATCAGGGTATTTTGGGTACAGTATTAAATCATTAATTGACATCAGCTGTGATTAACATGTATGTAAAAAACCCACCACACTGGTAGTGTATGACACTAGTATTGACAACAGGTCTATTTAAATAAATCTAAATTAAAATTTACATTTAATAATTTACAAATTATCTCCACGATATTAGTGAAAGTAATGAATAAATAATTCTATACCAATCTGAACGTGAATAAAGTGGGTCATGCTATTGATGATGTCACAATACCATAAATACGTCAGAATCTAATAAATGAAGGTACATTTTGCATCGTACCTGACATATCTTTTGATCTTTACCCTGGAGCATACATGTTATAATAAATAATTAATATTCTGATGTACCAGACTTGTATCAGAATGTTGATTAAACGGTTAGCAGGAAACTTGTATGGATGAGTACATCTCAATTTTAACAAACATTTATTAACATTCTTGATAGTCACTTATGTTATGGGTTAGAGCTGATTCTAATCATAGATCAGTAACACTATGTAATCATCAAAACATGAAGCAGTGTTTCTATGTCGTTAGTTATCACAGGAGATGAATCATCAAATATAGTAATGTACATGTAACATGCCCACGGTGAAACTTTTGATTAAAATGCACATTAAAGGTGACGAAAAAGGTAACAAAAACTCGTAACAACTGTACACTGACACAAAACATTGCTGCGATTGTTACTACACAACCATATCTTGATGTGGTCGATACAAATCATCCTCGAGCTCTTCAGGATTAATCGTATAACTCCCCGACGTAGTCGTCGCTGCGTCATCGTCATCATCCCTCGAACGACATGTACTTATGCTCTCTGGTCGAAGGTTAAAATAGTCTCTGTCTTTTGAAATGTTTGAATAATTGCCAGAATTATTTGGTTGTAGGTAGTTCCATGTGTTAAAATTTGATGGCTTTGCTTTACTGTCAAGGTAAGATTGTGTATGAGGTGATGAAAAACTAGAATGACTTGGTGCTGACCGCACATAGGGTCCATTTTTTTGCCCCTTTTGCACTGAATTAGACACTAATTTTTTCTCATTTAAGTGCTCTGTACTAATGGAATATGGCCGATGTGGTCCCATGAATGTTTGTGATGGGTAGGGCCTGTTATTTGAAATCTTTGTCTGTATCTCTGGAGGAATCTTCTGTTTTCGCGGCGGAATGTTTGGAGGAGAATGGAATGTCCCAATATGAGAATTGTAAGATCCGCAATCAAAAGATCTTGAGTCATCTAAAAATAGAAATAAAATCAAATAATTAATGCATATTTCAATGATGTCATCTCTGAATTCCAAAGTAGTCACATGGACAAAATAGAGATCTAGTAATATCATTTATATGTAGACATGAACCGTTCCATAAATCAGTTATATTGTCTCCAATGGAAATGGTTAAGGCCATAAAATTCTAGCAAGTATTGTCTCACCTCCAGCATGACTGCTACTAGGCACTTCATCTTCACTTCCGCCTCTCCCACTGTCGCTGGGAATTGTCTCCCCTGAAGTATCGCTGTTGCTGTCACTAGGATGAGCTACCCTTGGTGGAGCACTTGGCTATCAAAATATGAAGCATGCAAAAACTAAGTACAAAAATAACCATTTTAGTCAGTTTTAGGAAAAAATTATATTTTGTCAGAATTTCTTTCATTTGGGACAGAAATCATACTTATTTTGATGATTATGAAGCATTGTTGACTTTACAACCTTTTATGGATGAGCGATCTTGTGTAAAATCCTAGGACGTCCCGCATGACATAACACTACACTACACAGTTAGGTAATATTGATTAGGTCCCCACTAAGATCAGATGTGACAGTATTGTTTCAGCAGCCACAACGACGTGTTCACAGTAAATTATTCAGTTGGATGTTACCTGATGTGTAAAGTCTGAAGGCACGACTGTCTAGTTATACGTTATGCTTTACTACATATTTAGTTCTGCTAATGACATCACCATGACAACTTGTTTTTATTTGAAGCTAGACAATAAAATCGATCGTTTGACGGCTAGATTACGGAAAATTGCGATATCAGGATTTGATCTAAAATGAATCATCCTAACTGATGAAATTGTATTACAAAACTGATGTTCGTTTCTCGTAATTTTGAAAAAACCTGATCCACAAGTTTGGAAATATCAAACTTAAAGAGCAGTATCCATGACAGTTGACGTCCACAATCTTGTCAAAATACTGATTTAATTGCATTTTTAAGTTAGCCTACCTCTTCTTGGTCCTGCTGATGGCTTTTAAACAACAATTGTTGGAGATGCAGGGCGTTAAGTTGTGCAGTTTGTTCTGTATTTTTGCGGTTATTTTCTGGAGCTTGTACAGTGTCGTAGAGGTACATACCCTGTAAAGAAAAGAAAAGTATTTTTAATGTTTGTCCAATATATCATATTTATTACATGCTAACAGGCAGACTTCCTTTTCAAGAATAAATAATGGATTACAGATATGATGGATCCTAATTATGAAATATCCCACAAACTTGATCGGAGAATGTCTTCATGAATATTCATACAGATGTAATTAGTTCATGATTAAAGTATATAAAGATGATGTGTTGACAATGTCGGTGTTAGAGGTCGAGAGAAATTACTTTGAATCCTGGAGCATATTGTTTTCAGAGTTATCTAATAAAAACATAATTCCGTCAAAAATAAAATTTTTAGATAAAATACGATTATACCAAGTAGGTTTATCTTTGAAATTTATTCCAATACTTAACTTTACACACATTTTATTCGAAATTAGAAAAAAAATGGATTTTAAACACAAACAAACATGCTTTAAAGTTCATTACCAAGCATTGTAATAGTGATAGTGATATTGTTGAAATCAAAACAAATTAATCACGCTATTTTCGGATACATTTGGCTGAATCCTCTGTCACAGATATTCCGACAAGTGCCATTTCCTCGAGTAAAAAACAAGAAATCATCCAGGTGATTTAACCCCCTTTCAGAAAAAAAAGGTGTGCTTGTTTTCATTCAAATACTATTTGGGGTAATAATGGGTTTGAATTACAATTTATTGACAAATTTTTCACATAAAATTTGAATTAAAACACTTTGAAATGACATGGACATTGACATAATGAGTGTATCGCATGTTGCCTTGCTATATGTACATAGAACTTGATTTGAAAATGTAACGCTATCCTTATAATACAATCCCTGGAAGTTTTAAAATATTAAAAAGCTTTTACACACATTTGTTATATTTCATTCCCATCGATTTGCAATAAAAAAAAACCAACAGTTATCAGTTAAACAAGTGTAAAAACTGACAAAGTTTTGAATTTGAATCCAAATTTATATATTCTCATTAAGCAGTGATACGTGACACAGACAGGAATGGGTAAAATCAGCACGAAGATAACTGTTAAGGCTTAAGAATGTTAGAAAAATACTGGCCACCAATTAGGACTAATGTCCAGCTTATTTCCTGCCTGCTTGAGTATTCCTATCTCAAATAAAAACATTTCACGCTAATGAATTACCTCCCCTGATTTATTTGTATTTACCTGAGAGATTAGTGGAGAGTACTTTATCTGCGCTGTATAGACCCACTCTCAGAGCAGATTTAAATTAAAGGGGCAGGCGGTATGTGTAATGAAAGGCCGAGACAAATGTATGGAACACTTCAGAAATATCTATAGGGTGAGGATAATTTCATGCCAAACACAAACATATACCCGTATATACAATGTTAAAATGGGCAACAGCTGGGCAGTACTAGAAATGAAACCCAAATGAAAACAGGAACAATGTTATTGTATAGTTTAACCTGGTCATTAATGTCTGCGACCCTGTTATTATATGTAACACTGAGATTTTATCTAGTTTAGAACTCATGCATGTTGTATGATCAGAGATTAGCTGTGTATAACCAGAATTATGATATACATGTATTACACAACAGGATATCATTTTTCCTGTGTTAACATATAACCCTCAGTCTACATGTCTACCTGTATCAAATTTCAATTTGTAGTACAAGATTAGATTAACCAATTCAAACCAAATTTGAAGATTTATAAGATGTCATCTACATATGTGATATTGATACCCAATTATTTTTTCAAATATATTTTTGCCTACATATCAAATGATTCTCATTAAAAACAATAATTATTCAATACAGTAGACCTAATTTTTAGGTATCACTGCTATATCTGAATTGGGTCTGGTTACTTTAAAAACATTTGCTGTATGATCACTCTGCATAAGTATCTGTGGGACTGCTAGCTCCCTAAAGCTGCATATAGCCAGAAAATTCAAACTGACCATGACAAACTGACCGCTTCAAATTAGCCAATGAGAACGGAGCTGTTTAGCTTGTGGATTACATATATATCCTTTTGAGTCCTGTGGGGGAAATAAATCTCTTTATCAACAAAAACAGGTCCCGCCTAAATCTGAAGAAATTAGACATATCACAGCCTCCAGGCAGCTAGAACCAGCTTTCTTTTTGAGATAGTAAGAGTATAACGGGGTGTATTAGCACCAATTTGTTCATGGTTTAATGTATGTTTGTGTTTTCATCTCTTTAATCCTTCCTTAAACTTAGACAGAAATCGGATGTAACAAAACTAAGTATGAATAATTAAAACAGGACTCAAAATAAATATAAGTATCTTTAGTGTCAAAAAGGTGGAGTTGTTTGTATTTAGATTTATAAAATAAATTCTGACTGTGGTGTAGCTGTACTACCAGAGATCATCAGAAACATTTCATATCTTTTACTTCCTTTGCCATCCAAAACCTTTTCTGCTCATGTCCTTATTCCAAGGACAAACATAGTTGATAACTTGATAAAATACATTTACCATAAAATTGACTAAAATATATCTCAAATTAATTAATAAAAAATTGATTGATATTGTAATGTTTATACAGGATTGCAACCATCATATACAAATTTGGCATTTTCACCTAAATTCCAATTGTTCAACAAAAAACAAAAAAAAAATATAAATGATTTTACAAGAAATAAGCCAATGATTGAATCAACGAGGAAAAAGAAACTTTTCAAAACAATAAACAATAGGAAGTAAGATAAAATGAGAAATTGTTCCAAAATTTCATCTGCCGTGGACTAGTACAGAGTGTAGCCTGTTTTCCCCCAAATCTCTAACATCGCAATGTACATCAGTCACCATGCTGTAATTGTCGAGGGGGTGTCACCTCCATCCATCAACACTGACCGGAGGTCAAGACTGAGGTCAGACCAAGTTTTATCCCTGACAGGGGGCGACCATCTTGTCTACTAGTTAGCTCAGTACACCGCTCAATTACCCCTACTTTTTATTCCCCACAATTTGCTAAAATTTGGGTGAAATGTGTAACTAATTGTATTATGACTGTAATTTAGTTATGTTAGATCCGATCATCTAGTTTATTAGAAAAATATTTCAATCACTAACTATTATTTATTTGAATAAAATATTTCACCTATAATTCATACATGTGTAGTACATAATGAGGGATTTTTAATTCTTTGTAACTATTTAAAAAATTTGGGAGAGTTCAGTATAATAATTGATGTAAATTTATAATTTAAAAATATTTCAAACTAAATGACAAATTGAATTAAATTGGTATTAATTTAACAAAGGTAATCCATTTCCTCTTAAAATTTTACAGATCTATTGATTAATATTGTCTTTGTAATATAGATAATCCTAATCCAGTAATTAATTACTAATTCATGCCTTATTTCTCCTGATTAAATTCTAGATTAACATTATTCCCAAATAATTGAAGGAATAAACTTTCTCACGATATGAATCTATAAAGGTATGTACTTACCGCCTTGGTATCTGTAGTTATCGGATACTGCATATTCATGCCTTTATTGTTGCCGTCTTTGAAGCTAGTACTTGGAGAAAATTTCACCTCTTTCTTTCTTTCAGTGAATTCTGCATCAAAGTTAACATCATGTTGAGATGATGCTGGAGATGCTGAATAACTATTTGGCATTGGAACACCAAGAGGACCATTCTGCTTTCGACGATTTCCATCAAACTTTTTCAAAAAGAAAATGGTCAGAATGATAGCAGTTGACACTAAAACCGTTACTATGACAACAACAATTGATATTGTGATGTAACTGGTAGACTCTTGTTGGGCGCTGGCATTTGTGGCATTGTTAACGGTAATAACTGCAGTAAGTTGGGCACACTTTGCTCTAACTGGGTTACCGGCATCCTTCACACATATCACCAAATTCACAGATTTATCTTTACTGATGGGGTAGTTCCTGTTCAGAAACAGCTCCCCTGATTCTGGATGTAAGAGAAACATATCATCATCATTGCCCTCATGTATGTAATATGTCAGCTGTTTGTTAGAACCCTCGTCAACATCATAGGCCTGAATTGTGGTGAGTGGGAGTGAGGTCCCAGACTTGGACCATATCGTATGATTGGTTTTATTGGGGTAGATGATCACAGGGTCGTTGTCGTTTGTGTCCATCACATACACAGTAACATAGGCTGTACTATTAAGGGGCTGCTCCCCGTGATCTATCGCATGCACTACAAAGTTATACTGACTTTGCAACTCCCGGTCCAGCTGCTGACTCGTTTTTATATCTCCATTTGGATAAACAATAAACGGCACCAACAACTCATCCTGAGGAGAGATGAAGTATGTAATCCGTGAGTTATCTCCCTTGTCAAGGTCAACTGCCCCCACTTTCCCCACAAATGAATCCGAGTCTTGGTTTTCCGAAATATCGAAAGCGAAAATTGTTTGATTAAACACAGGTTTGTTGTCGTTTTCATCTTCCACAACAACATACACAGAAGCTGTTCCTGTACGTGGTGGATCACCACGATCCACAGCTAACACCTTGAACTTGAAATCAACGTTTTGTTCACGATTAAAGGAGTTTGTGGCCGTGATAACTCCAGACTCTGACTGAATTGCGAAGTTTGACCCGGCGTCACTGTGTAGATAGTAGTGGACTTGGGAATTAACACCCTCGTCAATGTCGTGCGCCGATACCTGAACAATCTTGTCACCGACCTGGTTATTTTCAACAATTGTGGCTGTGTAAGGGTTTTTGATGAAGATGGGATCATTGTCGTTGTCATCCGTAACAGATACTGTAAAGTTAGCGGACACATTCATTACCGGAGAACCAAAATCATGACATGTAACTGTGACGCTGTGGTAGACTTCAGTCTCCCTATCAAGCTCCTGGTTGAGCAAGATTTTAAACCCTTTTCCTGGCGGAATACTCTCTGTTTTAAAGAATACACTAGAGACAATACAATCAACACGTCCATTCTCTCCTTGATCTGAATCTTCAACGCTAACATGTGCCACAAATGCACCAATATTAGCAGATTCTGGTATTGACACAACATTTCCAGATCCTGACAAAATGTTGATCCGAACTACAGGTGGATTGTTGCCAGAATCTTCCACATAAACATTTACTCTAGCCTGTGTGACTTTCTGGGTATCGCCGTGATCTGACGCCTCGATGATCATGGTGTAACTTTCCCCTGGTTTGTAAGTTAGCTGGGTAAGAATGTACAGATCTCCAGTAGTCTGGTCAACACGAAACAAGTCCTGAATATTTGTGTCCGTTGTCGGAATTATCCTGTAGGTCACACGTCCGTTATCCCCTGCATCCTTGTCAGTAGCACTGACCCGTTGGACAGAAGTGTTTGGGAGAGTGTCCTCTTTGACAGTGACATTGTACACAGACTCGCTGAATATCGGGGGATTATCATTCATATCTGTTACCGAAATATTCACCAACATTTGGCCACTATTGGGGTTTGGTCCCCCGTCTTGTGCCGTTACATAGATCTGATAGAATGATTGTAACTCTCGATCAAGTGCCTGCCTCACAATTAACTGTACCAGAAAATTTCCATCTAATTTTTTTGTCACGTTTAAAGTGAACAGGGAGGAGACTGGAGACAAGGTGTATTGCTTGATTGAGAATTGTAGACTCGTGTCATTATCAGTGGCTGGTATAATATCATACACAGAATTTGGAGCTGCATTTTCTGGAATCTCTAGCTTCCAGTTGGTATGTTCAAACACTGGGACATTGTCATTAGTATCTTCTACAACTACGGTTACCGTGGGGAAGAAAATTTCCTGTGACATACTCGATCGAATAGCCACTTCAAAGGTGAGATCACATACAAGTGAACAGATGGCATCGCGATCAATTCGTTTCTTCACTCTCAAAATTCCAGTTTGTATGTTCAGGTCGAAATAATTTGTATTTTGATTAGTTTCCAAAAACGAAAATTCCAAAGCGCTGAATTCCTCAGTTGTTCGATTTTCATTGAATTTCCCAGCAAGTGCTATGTTTCCGACCATATCCCCGATCGGAAGCTCCTCAAAAATCGTAAAACTGATTTCCGCACGACATTGAGTTACCCAAGTCACCACGAGCACCAGTAAAGTGAGATAACACATGATGGGAGTTATTTTAAGACACTTTATCCAGATTTACTGTTCCACCATAATCCTTTTCTATTTCTTCACCACAAAAAATCTGTAAAAGAAAATAAGAAATCAATGTCAGAAAAAAATATTCAAAATTTGAGTAATTAAATTTTCAGAATTAAATCTAAAAACTATGAGTTAAAGTAAAACATCCAATTGTGTATTGTTTATTTTTATGTGTTAATTATTGATTAGTAATGAGAAATAGAGAATTCCATATAACATTTACAATAAGTCAGGAGATTTACATGTAGACAGTACAAGTATATCTGTCCTCCCACAACATGTCACTCTATAAAGTAATGAACCTTAAAGCTATGTATGGTTTAAATTTGTTTTCATATAATAAGCTTCCTGGGTTCAATCACAACCTAAGAGTCCTTAGTGTCCAAACAAAACTACAGTTCCTTTTCACAAAATAACAGAACCGAAGTTTTCACCAACTTGTAGAGTAAAAGTAACAAGTTGCTTAAAGTCCTCATAAAAACACTATAGACAAGTTGTTTACTTACATAGAGAAATGTAATCCCCAGTGTTAATGTACCTCCCAGAAACTTCAGTGCCCACAATGGGACAGGATCCCTATATCTCTTACAATATTATTGAGGAATTGACACAGTGAAATGAGAGGTGTTGTTCTCCATGAATGGTTGACACTGTATTACTTGGGTTAACCCTGGTATTGACACAGCCAACACACTCCAGTAAATCTTTAGTCAAATATCCTTTTACAAACACTATACCCTCGCCAAACGTGTCACAAGATGTCACACAAAATCACTTAAAATATTAACCACGATGCTAAGACGTTTTTTTTTCTTTTTTCTCCACATGAATTATACATATTCCAAAGATAGACTGTGGTTAGGACATTGCAAATGGTCTCTAAAGACTGAGTGATGCCAGATGGCAGCCATGCTTCCACAGTTTTCATTTGCAGGTATCAAGTATGAAATGTATGGTTCTGCTCTCTGGGATAATTAACAGATATGTAGCTAACGGGACTGACAGTGGCAAACTCTACCTGTCTGCAGGTATGACATCTCAATTAATGTGTCGCTACCTGTGAAACGCTGAATGTTGGAGAGGAAAAATCTGAATCACCTGGTGTTGAGGTGTGATAAATCCCAAAGGAAATATCGCAAATGCATATACTGAATTTAGTAAACAGTTATACACATCTGCCGTCAAAAACAAGAGGATCACAGATTTCTAAATTTTTTTTCTAGTTGAAATAAACATTTTTTCACATGTGATTGATTTTGAAACAATTCAGAGATTTTCTAGTAATCGTGTTGTGCACTAAAACATTTTTTTTTTCAGTTATTGTTAAGTTAGAAAATAACATACTGATGAAATCTATATTTACCAAAAATGCTTTAATTATTTCTAGTGAAAAGTTAGATTCCAAACTAAATGATGGAATTTTAATACCATAAACATTCCCACAGTATCAGCAAGACTATTGAGTACACTATAAAGTAATTAAAACATTAATCAAAATTCTGGGGATTAAGCTCAAGCACCTGAAAATGAATGTTGAGAAAACTAGAACTGAATTATACAGTCCTTGTCGTACATATATAATTACATTTCTGTAAATGCTCCATCCTTTAACACTTCACCACAATCCCACCTTTCTTTGTCATGTGTGATGCACTTTTTGATCAATTTCCGAAATGGAGATCGTAACCCAGTGAAAAGATCTGTTAATCTCCCGTATAGTTACAATGCAGTACGCCTCGCTGGTTATGATATCTCAGGTATTTTTTTTATCAAACCAGAAGTGAGGCCTAGCCCCTTCGATCATTTTGTGACAATATATGATGAACCTTGCTACACGCACAGGGTAAATGTGATTTGTGACAATGGACGTCTTAAGGACTTTGTATATATGAATAGTTTATGAACTACCATCCTACACTAGAAATATGCCTGGTAATCTAACTATACTAGGAAATTTTATATCAGCTTTTGGAAATTCCTGACCACAGGACACGCACATAATTAAAAGGCAATGGACGGTCGACGTCTTATATAAAGTTTGATATTTCAATGTCTTTCTTACTGTATATAGTCATATAAATAGCAAAATATTCCCCAAAAAATTGCCTTCCGAGTCAAATATGGTTTTGTTCCTATTACAGTCAAAGACTGTTTAATAACAATTTTGGCCAAATATGAATACAATATTGAAATCTATTTGATATTTTCATATAAAATTAAAACCTTCCTTGTTTGATAGTGTGACTTTTGGATCAGAACAAAGATTTTTATGTTTCTATGTGAAGATATGTCAATTTAGCACCTGTGACTTGATTACCATGGCAACAACACAAAACTAAATATGGCCGATTGAGTGCCAGCAATAAAACGCTTCACTTATTTTACAAAAGCTTTCCATCGTCTTGCGATACTTTTGATCCTCATCAAACATGAATATTTCAAAATGCAACACATCAACAGTGGCTCTTGGGTGTCATCTAATTAACACTAATTGATAGAAAATACCTTATGCAAATAAGGCTGTGGTTTTCTTATTCAAAATGAATTATTTTTAGAAAGCTGTTAATATTGAATGGAATTTTCAGTAGAGTGATTTGTCTGTTTGCTCCTCTGTATGGCAGTTTGAAGACATTAAAAATTCACATAATGAGTTTTACCAAAATAATGATTTGTTTCATTTTTGTTTCTAAATTTAGAACAGATAAGATTGTAATTTCATTTGATATATGCTACTGGTCCACATTTACACAATGTTTTAACTGGAAGAAATCAAGAAATATTTTACATTGTAAACTACATGTATAAGTCTGTTGTCTTCTACAATATGTCCTGTCACCTAGTGTCAACCAATGCTAGACAACTGTAAAAATTTCTTGGTCAGGAACATACACAGATATAAATTTTTTATTGAGATATAGATCTGTTATCAGTGTGACATCAGTAAAAAGGTCTGTTGTTATGTAACATGGTATTGTAAAACTTTCAGGTAGAGCTAGTAATTACAGTCAGACAGGTATATGTATCTGTCAGTCAAAATCTGAAATGGGTATTTCGGGAGCGTAACCAATAAATGTGTCATACCTAGGTCAAGATATAGCCTAATTGTCTTATAACTAGAAATGTGTAGATGAACAGTATGTAAGTTTTGTGGACTGAAAATAGCTGTAATTGCATGATTTTTTTTTTAAATATCAGTTATACATTTTATCATTATGAAATAACAGATGAACAATTTTTGTTTTCAATAATAAACTTAACAGAGGTGTTTATATAATTTATGTAATTATGGAATATAAATATACATTTTTATTATCAGCTATTTTACTTTCCATAGACAGATAAACTAACTGAAATAAATTATATGTATGCTTTTAAACTTGTTATTAAAATTTTTCATTTAAAAAGTCTCGAATTATATCGCTTTAATTGACAGGGATGTAATTACACCACATTAATATAATTTTCTTCCCAGAGGTATTGTACAGGATAGAAGTGATCTATCCAAGACATTCAATCTTTGTAGCTCTAGGTCACTTTGTTTAAATAAATATGAATATATTAAAGTGGAATAAATGATAAGAAATTTTATTATTATGCCTGATACCATTTTGGACATTTTAACCTAATTACAACAGATACCTATCCCTGTAGAATTAAAACTGTATGTGATATTTTTGTGTCATTTCTCTGAAATACATTGGATAAACTATGACAGAAATGGCAGACTTCTACCAACACCTGACTTTATACTGGTGGGACGTGTACAATCATCAACACCTGTTTATCAATACCTAATGTGTTAGATTTTAAATTTAATTCTGGCAAAAAACATTGCCATTATTTTGATATAGGGGTTTTTAAAGAAAGAGGTTTTTGTTTTGGCTAGGAACAGGTGTTCTACAAATTTATCACAATGTATAATTTGTTAGTGTAACACTGTAGATTCTCAAGTATCAAACAAAAAATAATATATCAGTTTCACAAGTGAAAACTTAACATATGTATACCCGTACAGAGAGATCAACAGGCTCCAGGCTGCATGAAATACAATATATAAATGACTCCTACAGGTTCTCAAACACCTGCTGCAGTGTGTTTTATAAAACAGACCCCTCCTACTACATGCATTTAGTGATTCACTGAATTCATATTAATCATTTCAGGTAAGACTTGCAGAAAATATCCAATAATTAATTCTCAGAATTAAATAGATATTTCCACATCAAAAACAGATCATACTATTACAGGAAGCAAATTTTACATATGAAAAACTTCCCACTTACAAAGAATGTCCCTGAAATCTCCAATGTTTCCTGTCGGATGAGAACCCATCGTGGGGAATAGATCCGTTTGGAACAGATCAAGATTCAGGGAGTATTGATGTATTTAAAAAAAACCAGAATCTCGTATTTGTGACAATGATAATTATGTATGGTTGAGAGAGTGCTGTTATTCTCTGACACTAGACTAGAAAGCCCTCGTGATTGGCTCAGAGCTGTGTTGTTGCTAGGAGAGACAGGTAAAAGTGAACCAGGTGAGACAGAAGGATGCTCTAGTGCATTTACCACTAAATTGTATGTGTTTTTCTGTCACCATTTTATGCTGGTGACAAAGCAAGGCACGTGAAAAAAGTGATCACATCAATGATTTAAGAAGCTAAATGACATCAGAAATGATAAAATTGGTATGGATTTTTGACAGGTGCTTGCAAATGGCAAATTGAAAATTTTGTAAAAAGTCCCATAATTGAGACATTAAAATGTCAAATGTAGTTATCATTACATAAAGAGAATCAATGTGTCATCATATGTGGGAGTCATATTTATATGTTATAACCTTGCAATAGATAGAATCTTTGTCAATCAGACCTGTAACCTAACATCTCCATTAATAAAAGACAAGCTTAATGTAAGTCAATCAATCTGCAGTACTTGATATCTGTAGTACATTTTCAAACAGCTTCCTTACGTAAACTTGATACCGAAATTGAATTTCTGATTGTCAAAAAAAAAAAAAAAAAAAATTACACTGTTGTTCGTCAGTCAGTCCCAGCAGCCCTTAGTGTACCTATGTACAGGTGAGGATGTTAACGAGGTGGTAAATATGTGGCTAGCATACCAATAATTAGCTCCTACTTACCCAGAGGTGAGGAAAGGATGTTGTTACCTAGTCTTATGTAATCCTATGTAGTGTGGGTATTACAGTTATTAAGTTAAGTAGCTGATAACAGACCATGAGGTGACCAAACCTCACACCTGTATCGGCCAGGTAACTGAGGGGACAGATACGTTCTATAGCAACACCACAAGAAGTGGCTTCTATCTCCTTCAACAGATCTAAATAAAGCCGTCTTAGTGTGAACAAGATGTTTTCTTAATACTTTAGGTCTATTGACAAAATTATCTAGATAATTATGTAAACAGATGACTGATGCTAAAGACTTCAGATTTAGTGTGATTTTGTGTGAATTTGGTATTAGTCTCCAACTTTTTAAGTATATAAAAGCTGTTATATTACAAAGGATCATCTACATGTGTAGCTGATTGGATCACATATAGAGAACAATCATTGATTAAAATGGCACTTATCAACTTAAGATAGGAACACCAACATTACAAATATCAGACACTTGCTGAAATTTTATAATGAACTTAGACACTAATTATAGAATTATAAATTGATTATAGAATTATACAATAATTATAAAATTATATATATATCATAAAATTATACATTTATTATAAAATTATACACTGACTATAAATTATACACTGACTATTAAATTATACACTATTAAATTATACACTGACTATTAAATTAAAACATTGATTATAAAATTATACACTTTTCAAACTTACCTTCTGAGTGGATTCAAAGATATTTTAAACAATTGTTAATTCAAATTTCTTCACCAACAACTGTACAGTGAGACACTGCTGACTGTAGCAGGCAGGTTTGTTTAGTTACAGGTGATTTGGAAGTCTATACCTATTTAAAGAGTAGAGCTAGTTTGACACATTTATGGTAAAGCTTGGGTGATAAGAAGAGTAGATCCTTATGACAGGTAAGGTGCTGTTTCTGACCCCTACCCCTGACACCCATCCTAGCCTGGAGACAGTAGCCCCTACTCACTGGATCTTTTTAGCTTGGACCTGTGACTTACAGTAGGAGTATCTGTCTCTATAATTAACAACATAATTAATAATTGGTATTTAAGTACACATAAAATCCAAAATTGTGTTTTATCAAACCACACTAAGGGCATCAAATTAATACTTAAAATCTGTTACTATCTACACATTCAGAAATCATTTAGTTTATTTTGTAAATCAATGAAACCATTATTTTTACTTTTTTTTTGTTATTAATTACAAAGTAAAAATGACATTTTGTTTGTACCAATATAATAGTATCATTTTTTTATTACACATATTGTAAAATAATTTGATAGAAATTTAGCCTTCGTTTTTATAAATATGTCATTTCTTGAATTTAAATATATTGTTTCATGAATTTGATGAATATTTCTGTTCATGCAGTGTAAACATAAAAAAAACTAGCAAATTTTATCAAGATTTGTCTTTGTTATTTGTGTTTTTATATATCATCAATTTCAGGATCACATATGTAATGTTCAAATAAATATATCAACTTATTACATACCTAATGTTTCAAATACTTGCAATACTATTAAATTCATGGATATTTTTTCATATGATAAATTTCATTACTTTTTACGTTTACAATTTTTACAATGAGTTATTTTTTAAATATATATTTGATACTAGCATTGATTTTTGAAACCTTTTTTCTCTTATTACTGTGAATTCCTTTCTCATCAATATAAGACATATTTGATAATGATTTATTGATAAATTCCTGTTTAACCTAGTGTCACTGACTGAACTTCCCTAGTGGGAAGTGAACACTCCTCGTCGCCTCTAACTACCTGCTATTTCTAACATAAATAGCCGTAATAAAACTGTATGATAATTATATCGGTACAAATTTTGTTGATGTAGAAATTAAAGATGATTTTTTTCAATCCATCAAAATGACATCGATCAACAAGGTGTCAGTTTAAAATTAACAACAGTGGCGACACCTATGGAGAAATTTGTCGCCTCCAACAAATCGTCGATGCAGAAAAGTATATGTGACTTATAAAAAATTACAAATCATGCCTCATTAGATCGGTGATATATCTCCCTAACTCAAATTACTGGAAAGGAACCGATTAGGAAAATTAGATCAACCACGTGTTTATCAAAACTAAGTATGTAGCGTAAATACCATGACAAAAAGTCATCATAAAAATGAGTTATTGTCATTGTACTGTGGAAAAGAGAGTAAGGTTTTAATTCTGTAATTGTCAGTGACTGTGATGTCGAAATCCATCACAACAATCAATGTGTCTCCTCATCCTGACACAGTAGAATCAAAGTGTCTCCTCATCCTGACACAGTAGAATCAATGTGTCTCCTCATCCTGACACAGTAGAATCAATGTGTCTCCTCATCCTGACACAGTAGAATCAATGTGTCTCCTCATCCTGACACAGTAGAATCAAAGTGTCTCCTCATCCTGACACAGTAGAATCAAAGTGTCTCCTCATCCTGACACAGTAGAATCAATGTGTCTTCTCATACTCACACAGTAAATCAATGTGTCTCCTCATCCTGACACAGTAGAATCAATGTGTCTCCTCATACTCACACAGTAGAATTATGTAACACATTTCATCTCTTTCCTACCTACTACTACAGACCGTAGAACTCTCGTCTGTTACTGTTATATTCATGGCTGACCTGTTACTGTTTTATTCACGGCTGACCTGTTACTGTTTTATTCACGGCTGACCTGTTACTGTTCTACCTACTACTACCGACCATCGACCTCTCATCTGTTACTGTTCAGTGTGGTAATTCAATATTTTATTGAGAAGAAATTAATGCTTGATTTAGTATTTACTTTCAATAATAGACATATTTTCAGCTCAAATATCTGACTTCAAAATCAGCAACATCGATTTTTAAAAGTGGTAACAAATACAATTTATGCATGATAAATATATATTTCATTTTATACGCTTTGTCAACATGGCACCATCGCAATAGCGAAGATCAATATACATAGGAGTGATCAGTTCAAATTTTGTAAATGTGGTCATTCATTTTTCTGACATATTCACTGGTGAAGAAACAGTGACGTAAAATAAACATGATTTCCTGTGTAGCGTTAACGATTAGATAGGCGAGTCGACACTCCTGCTTTGACATTGCAGAATAGGTTACGAAGCATATTTTTCAATGTTCAACTTCAAAGATTGCAATATGATCTCCGAGACTTATCCTGTCACAGAAAACAAGAAGATGAGCCTAAGTGCGGACTAGTCATGGATCAGAGGCAATCTCTTGACAAGGTAAAACAGCTACATAATCCTCCTAAAGTCTTACAAAGATCCTTGTCCTATTAACACCACTTGATAACCTTTGACCAAAAGCGTTTGGTTTCTCGGCTAGATCCTGGATAATCAGTCTGATCGATGCACAAATCTAAGATCCTGGATTAATATTTTGAGCGGACAACTTCCAAGGAAATATGGAATTTGTCTTCTGATGTTATCTGATAACAGTTTACAGTATCAAAGTCCAAAACAAGATTTGTCTTCAACAGAAAATGAAAAAAATAACATTTGAAATAATTCAAAATCTCAAAATTTAAATAAGACAAGATAAAAATGCAACATAACAGCAAAATCTAAATTACTGACCTTCATTAAAGATTTCACAGTAAAAATAGGCAGGAACTGACCTTCTGTGGAGATTTAGTGGTCATCTGTAGTTCTCTAACAGAGATCACTGACGTTTACAGACGAGTATTGTACAGAGGACCTAAAACACACAGGCATTTTGCTGTGGTTGTAGTGCCTTTGAGGAGTCATTGATACAAAAATACTGAACAAAACTAAATTCTATCAGATGTCTGCAGTTTGTGGATGAAATCAACGCATAACCACTGAAATAGAAATATTGGTAACTTACTAAATAAGTCCAGAAAAGATGGATTGAAACTGTGATCACTTCAACTTCAAATCCAACTTGGATGTCAACACCACTCCGAATTTCACTGGGACATGTTTGGAGGTGTGATAATCCTAAACTCCAGAGTTAACTTTGTCCATCAAAATCTGATCATCTCACTGCAGACATGTTAATCCCAGACAGTATAATTATCGATTACACTGACCAGTGGTGGACAGGAATTGGACAAGACTGGACACTCATCGTCCACAATGGTTCATCAGGATCAGTCAGTATTAATTACAGGTATCAATCAGCAGGGCCCTGTTGGACTTCAGCCTTGTAAGTCTGCACCCCGTGTAAGGGCTACCTTTTTAACAAGTCACAGATTTATGGCTTAATCTAGTGATTAGGTCTCGGTCAATTGAAAAAAAGGCTCTCCCTTAGGGCTGGCCCTTACAGTGGGTTAGTCTAGGAACGTTTTCCATGTTCCAACCCACATGGTCAAAATGTCTAATTTATGTTCTATAATGCTACAATCGGAAATCTTTCAAACGATTTTTATTGCAGAAAGTTCGTTTAAGGAATTGATGCTGCCACTACACTAAGAATGATTCGGTGAGAAGGTGTATAATCAGATGTCTTGTTCCATGGTTTTTATGACACACCTGAATGAAGTTGTACCTTTGGATGTGTGCTCAGCCATGCTAATTAGGGAGGTTGGTGAAAGAGAGGCTCGCTTTTGGTGTCATAATCTCCCAAAGGTAATGTTGGGTTATAGCCGACAATACAAGAACAAATCCAGGGCACTTTTATCCTGTTTTTATGACAGTGGTGTTCAATGGCCAAAATTACCATGAGCTTGACCATTAGTGACTGAGATACAGGACATCTTGACCAGTGGACAAGACATGGCTCTCCTTTGATCTTTAAGTATTCTTTGAGAAAGCATCACAAAATAACAGAAATTACATAACAGCAAATCAGATTCTTTAAAAGTTCTTTTCATAGCAGTGATAGTGTTGTGAAGGGACCATTAAATAACTGGACAGCCATGGACATCTGGATTAAACCATCAGATGATAAACAAGTGTTATTGTTACTGTCGTAGTTGTAAAATCTGTTTGTAGGTTTATAGGAGGCAATAACTATTTCATGATCAGTTTAACACAAACTTGATTTTATTTTGTAGATTTAATTGAAGATGTGTACAAATTGTCTGACAACAGAGATGACCAGTACAACAGCACAGATCTGATCAGTTGTGTGAGAGGTTCAGAATATATAGAGTATGAAGTATTACTAAAGTGACAGATTCCCAAGTCTACTCTCAATTATTACATGTATATCATAGTCAACAAATTTCTGTTTAAATTATAACCCAAGATAACAGTTTAAACTATGCTGTACATAAAATGTAACAGCAGATTTTCCGTGTTCAGATGAACTAGGAGGTTTAAAAAGTTGAAAAATAATAAACAAAAATTTCAAGTTACATAATTTGTTTTCAACTTACCCAACATGGTCTATACACCAGTTTGTCACACTTATTCATACATATTTTCTGAAAATCACGGAACTGTCACGAGCAGATAGCCTGAAGTAAAACTGAGTTTAGAACACATGCAGGAGAGAGTGTTGTATGTCCTAACTCCACTATATGTGGTAGTTAAGGAACTTGGGATATACACTATCTTATAACACCGAAGTGTAAAACGAGCCGAGAAGTTTATCAAAGTTTTTCATATCACACCTACACAATGGAGCAGATTAAAGCTAGTTACCGCCATGTAATGGATTAAGTTTAACGGTCAATACTGATAACTTTGGACAATGACCAAACATCCTGACTACCCCAGCCTTATCAGTGGACCAAGCAATGCTACTGATGTGGACACACAAATGGAAAAAGGAAGAAAAACTATCAACAATGCCATTAATTAAAGTCGTGTTCTGATTCAGTCTACAGGGGGCAGTTAAGGCACCATTTACCTGTAAGTTGTCAAAACTTATCACACAAACCCTCAAACTGTTGAAACGGTTAATGTTTAGGGGAGATAACTCCATAGTTCTGATTGATAACTTTGACAAACAGTCCTATCTTGATCACAAAAGATTATCATGAGAAAATGTCCCAAAACACCTGTGCTTTCACAGGATAAGTGAACAGATAAGGCTAACAGAAAATATAGTGACACAAAGTGTTTGATTAATTTCATTTTGATCTTTTAATTCTTCTGATTGATAAAATCAAATTTTAAAAAACTCTGTTATCTTTTATAGAAACAAATAAAATGATCAAGGACCAGTGCAGCCATTTGAGGAACTGACTACCTGTAAATGACAGGCTGATGACTGAAACAAAACTGATATTAAAATTAATTAGCATAATATTGTTTATAAATTCATCAAACAAGACAAGCTAGATGGCAGGGGTTGCCAAATTATAACTAAACAGAGACACAAATCTGCCAACATGATATCTTTACAGAGACTGAATCATTATTGTACATTTCTGTCAAAGGCAAGGAGATGTGTTCTTTTTTTCTTCTGAAGCTTTCATCTCTGTGTCTAAACTTGTCTAGACAAGAAAGCAATTATCAACATGATTCTTTATAACAGAATATCCCTGAACAGTTTTAACTGTGGCAAATGTCCAGCCTGTCATTTACTACTGACAACAAACTGTTTATCAAGAAACACCAGCCTTATCACCAATTCAACCAAGTATAAATTCACTACAAATTTCCACCTTTTAGTTTCCAGAACTTTCTACTTAGTAAATAAATGGGCAGATGTTGAAGGAGTTAAAACTATAGGAAGTAACCTCTTTACAAACACCCTGAAGATGATCAAGGTTAGTTCAGTGTTTGTTCAGGATGGTAGAAAAACATGTCAGTCATAGAAACCTAAATGTATATTCTCCACTTGATACCATAATCAGCTGCTATTTGCTATTTTGAAAGATAAAAAGTGTTTTGCTAATCGATATCACACAAACAGTATCTATTCCCGATTATACTGGAGCTTCATGAGACCTCTCCATTCCATTGTGTCCCCACAACATTAAGCAGCTGGTTAACATTGATTTTCCATAATATGCCTTTCTGTTCTGTTAATGATAAGCCATTTAAAAATTAAAATCAACTAATGGATGAAATTGAAATATAGAAAGATATCTGATGGAAAGTATTGACCTTGGCATTTTTCTACAACAGAAAATGTATTAATATCAAGCAGGCTTGAATTACACAGATCATTCTAAATGTTCGGTCAAATGAGTTCTGCTTCATATTTTGTAAGTGTTGATGATGTATGGATATTTAGCACATGCAAATTATAAATAGTATTATGTCAAAACAATAGATTATTTTCAAAATTGTTTCCAGAAAATGTGCTGCACATAAAAAATTTAATTTAACTAATTTTTAGACCAATATTTTAATTTTGGAAAACTTGGATCTTTCTTGGGATCTTCAATAGTGTATATGTAGTCTGGAAAAAGGTATTAAATATGAGAAACAAATTAAAAAAGATATTCCACACAAGTTTAGAATTCTTAGGATACTTTTAATAAAACTACAAAATTATTTACTTCAGTTCTTATGTAAACTCGAATTCACCATTAAAACAGACATATGATATTTAATTTACAGGAATTCTTCATAGATCTAGCTAGATCGATTTACTAACATTCGTGCAGCTCTGACTGTTTCAAAATGGGTTTGTGTTTTTATAAGCTGAACAGGATTAAATATTTGTGTAATTTATAAAATCAAACAGAAAAAAAGCCTGATGAAGTAATAAAGTGTAATCCAGGCAGAAATTTAAGTGAACAGTATACACACTTGTTTATTTACCAATTACACTGCAAAAAATCTATGACCCAGTGTCCTTTCAGTTCAGATTTCTCCACGGTTACATTTAGACAGTTTAGCAGGGAGTGTTCTCACCAATTTCACCTACCCAAACTGACCACTCTAGAGATATATTTGTTGGATGCTAACAATAATTTTAAAAGTCATAAGGATAAGTTCTTAAATTGTACAGAACAGCCAGAAATTTTGCAACTTGGATGAAATAACCCTTTAATATGATCCTCAGAGATAAATATTTCAACAGTAGAAACATAATGAAATATTTACCTAACACTAATAGTATGATACTTAAAACACCTAGGGAACATTGCTGTTCTGTCACACATAGGTGGAAAACTCCTTGCATGTCCTTATAACACAATCACTCAATTATTTCTATTCAAAATATTTCTGTTTATTTTTTTGAATAAGTTTGGTCCAACATACTAACACCATGAAAGATCATAATGTCGTTTTTATAGATTTCCAAAACTTGACACTGTCTTCCTGTAATGTGCCATGGAATCTTGAGGTTGTTAAGAAGCATAAATACCCCATGGGCATTGATTTCTGCGACCCTTACAACTCTTGAAGGATGACTATAAACACAGTGATGACATAGATGACAGACCCTGTAATTAAATACCGAAATCTATCAAACAGAATACTCCTGCAATGTTTGAACATTTCCTTATAACTTTCTATCTTGCCAAGCAATTGAAATATTTCAAAAGGAAAAACTGACAATGTAAGTTCTCAAATGTATAAAGGATACAAGGATTTAACAATAGAAGAGTTCCGACAAATGTTGAACGTCACGTAAGATACCTGTGGTGACAGAGACGAGTGTTTGTTTAGAAAGTGTAAACAAGCCAATCAGAAGGTGGGATATGAATGACCCATATTGACTCGGTAGTTGACGTCTTGAAAGGCATATTTGATAATAAATTCATTATTATATCAACTTCGTCCAAACGTGTGCTCAAGTCAAGAACCCATCTATTATATGTGGATCTTATAAAAACCTTTATGAAATCAATAACGTTGAAACACTCCACGTACATGTGAGAAACTTCAGCTGAAGAGTTCAGGAGCACTTGTTTTTTTCTACCAACAAAGACATACACAGTTCACTAACTCTTTACTCTGAACTAATAATTCACTATCAAATGAAAGATTTCCTACAATTTCTTACAAATGACAGATTTCCTACAATTTCTTACAAATGACAGATTTCCTACAATTTCTTACAAATGACAGATTTCCTACAATTTCTTACAAATGACAGATTTCCTACAATTTCTTACAAATGACAGATTTCCTACAATTTCTTACAAATGACAGATTTCCTACAATTTCTTACAAATGACAGATTTCCTACAATTTCTTACAAATAACAGATTTCCTACAATTTCTTACAAATAACAGATTTCCTACAATTTCTTACAAATTTCTTACAAATAACAGATTTCCTACAATTTCTTACAAATAACAGATTTCCTACAATTTCTTACAAATAACAGATTTCCTACAATTTCTTACAAATAACAGATTTCCTACAATTTCTTACAAATAACAGATTTCCTACAATTTCTTACAAATGACAGATTTCCTACAATTTCTTACAAATGACAGATTTCCTACAATTTCTTACAAATAACAGATTTCCTACAATTTCTTACAAATAACAGATTTCCTACAATTTCTTACAAATAACAGATTTCCTACAATTTCTTACAAATAACAGATTTCCTACAATTTCTTACAAATGACAGATTTCCTACAATTTCTTACAAATAACAGATTTCCTACAATTTCTTACAAATAACAGATTTCCTACAATTTCTTACAAATGACAGATTTCCTACAATTTCTTACAAATGACAGATTTCCTACAATTTCTTACAAATGACAGATTTCCTACAATTTCTTACAAATGACAGATTTCCTACAATTTCTTACAAATAACAGATTTCCTACAATTTCTTACAAATGACAGATTTTCTACAATTTCTTACAAATGACAGATTTTCTACAATTTCTTATGAAACACATTTTTTATGTGCCAAACTTTCTGATGAAAATGCACTGTAATGGACTCAAAAATGTCCTGATATCAATGCGTTTTTTATATTAAATTTTACGTTAAAAAAGCCTCTGTTTAAATACATAAGTCAGCAACAGCGATCAATTACAATGCTAAGATTTGGGATCAAGTTTCGACCTTACATTGTAATATAATACTACTGTACCAAGTTCTATCACTTTTTTAAATCTGCTAATCAATGGATGCCAAAATAAAAATGATAGCAACATAAATTTAGATTTTTTTTCTCTGCTTATAAATTCAAATACTCTATGTGAAGATTATCACTGTTTATAATTAATTCTGATTTGCCGATTCTGGTACCAGCAAAAGTCGTTTCACACACAGGTACAGATAATCACAAGATCATAGATTTTTGTCTCCACCCAAACAGATAAAATATACATAAGGACAAAGGTGTTCGATGATTTACATGACTAATAAATTGTCTTCTATGAAAACTAACGTATTGGATATTAATTTTTATAAAAGGAGCCCTGATAAAATCTGATTTGTGCCGAGTGTGAACCCACAGATCACCTACTATGTCCCACAATACCCCACTGTCCATTGTGCGGTCCTGGTTTTTTTCAATAGTTGAATCCCTGTACAATTTTGGGCCAATTTCACTGTCAATACGCATCAAGATAAAGCATAGATATCCACTGACAAGACTCAATGTTTTCACCGAAATGAAATGAACGAGAAACCCGAGCTATTGGGACATTATACTCCTGTCATAACTGTTTATTTTGAATTTATGTCGGTTTTGCCTGCGCAGGGGTTTTAGAAAGTGAAAAAAAAACCTCATCATTAAAGATTATGACAGAAATTATCAGTAATTATATTGTTGGATCAGATAAGATTGATGCCATGTGACAAGATGGTCACCGGTGTGCGATTGTTCTGATGTAGTAGACCTAACTTAACACAGCATAATCGGCTAGTCTGGAGCACACAATGCTATAACAGTAGGACACACGACAGCACCTAACCCCTGTTTACATCATTATTAAAGTAATGTTTGTGTCTCAGTTTCACGCCAAATTTACTATGGAGACAGGCCAGTCAAGCAGTAAAGAAATTAGTAAAAAAAAAAAAAAAAAGAAAAAAGATTTTTTAAATACGACTGATATTTGAGTGGAATTATACTGCTTACCGTTGAAAATTTTCCTCTACTAAGACTTTGTTTATGGAATGATGATAATTATATGATAAGTGAATAACTTCTTATTTTAATTTTAAAGACATATATTAACTATACATATTGACTAGAACTCGGGACAATAAAAACAAGATATTTACATGTCATTTACAAATATCTGCATATTTCTTGATCGTTTCAGGAAGCATTTATATTCCTAAGAAATCAATTATACAATGATCAGGTGAAATAGTCAATAATAGTTCAGCTTGATATCCAAGTTAGTGACAGTTACTAGGAGTGTACGGCAGTCAGTATTCACCGTGTGGGATGAATATAGAAGATTTACATGGATGTAACTTTACAACAACAGATGCCAGCATATTAATGAAGGCTTGACACTAAATGTACCTTCTTATTTCAGAAAACGTCCCATACGGTCACTGATAGAGGTCACATTAAAATGTAACACAACAGTCAGTTTGGACTGAGGTCACATCACTATGACAAAAGTCACGTTGTAATATGACAAAAAATATATCTTTGTGTGATAAAGCACAATGAATATTAATTTTCTTAATGCAAATTGACAGCACATCATTAATTAAGAACCAAAATATGTCCATCAATTCTAGCAAAATACTCTGAACAGCTTAATTCAAAATTTTCATGTCAAGTACAGCACATTTTAGATAGACATGAAAAATTGAATAAATTGTCATCTTTGTTTTCTTTCACAAACTCAGGAAGAGTTGAGCCCTGTACCAGATGTCTGTTTACAGCAGCACAGTAGGTTTAATTACACAGAGAACATCTCCACTTTGGTTGTAAAGTTGTGTTAATTTGTCCCTGTTGTCAGAAGCTAATTATCTCCCCTTGTCACCATCGCCAAGTAGTACAATCTGCTTATTCCAGCAGTGGAGCAACAGGAAGCTCACAGCTTCATTGTCAACATGACTTATTATAGCAATGTTAACTGCCCAAGTCTGTGTCAGACCCCCATATAAATCATTCTCAATTATAATGGACACTTGAATTTATGTGATTGACTTTTTTGTTCAGAGTAAAAAAAAAATGAAAAATATACTGTTGAAAATGAGAATAAAGAAATAAATCCTTTCAGGTTATCTGTCACCTAGTTAGACTGGAGCTATAAAGATTTCCAAGGTAGGAAACACCTGATGCTTTTATCAACATTTATCATTTTTGGTAGAAAAGTCCACAAACATTTATCATTTCCGAGAGAAAAAACTCTACTTTCTATGTAAACCACTAGTATAAGATTCTTTTACCTATGTACAGAAATTGGAAATGTAGTCATTTTGGCATTATATTTGTAATGAATGTTAATCAAATACATAGATTTACATTTATATACATACCACAGTCTAGATGTCAGATCAGGCTTGACAGGTTATCTCCCTTGATAAATTTGCTGATGGACTTTATTTACAACATCTGGAATAAATATATTGTATGATATTATCATAGTACTCCAGAGTGATACAGACAAGACACTGAACTGTAAGATACATACAGGAAGCTGTGGATACAACATCTGGGAATTTCTGTTTTCAAAAACTTCCTTCTTTAATATTTTCCTCTCATTCATTATGATTAAATCATACAACAATTTGAGGAAAGATTGGCATATTATTATTTCTATTTCATTTAATGACTTTTTTCTTCCTGATTTTTGAAGTGAGACACATATTGGACTTATAGTGTAAAATTCATGTATCTCACAGAAATATAGCGAGAAATTAAAATATTGATGTGAATGGTATTTCGGATAATTGTGACAAATATGTCGAATTTTGAACAAGATGCTCAAGAATGAAAACTACAGGATTCAACAGTACGGTACAACAATGGCCCCTCCCCCAACACTACCATAGACATTCCTATACCTAATACACCCCAGCAATCAACTCCCTTCCAATTTAGGAGAAAGGTTTTAAAAGAGCCACCATAATTACTGTTTCACCGTGCCGACACCTCAATTTGGCAATATTCAGCTCCACAGCGTGATACCCAGGGTAACAGGAGGTGTTGACTGTGGACTATAATTTATGGGTTCAGACAATGAACTTTGACAATTACCAAGCCAATACCTGTGTCGAGTAACACCCTAAACAAGCCAATCGTTTTTCTGGTCTAGAATTTTGAACAGTTACACCATTTACTGCATGTCTCATGTTCCACTGGATGTCAATCAGCTGATATTCTGATTTATAATTTGGCTTATATGGTTTTTTAAATCCACTCCAAAACATGTCCAATGACCTTGTTAGTCATGGTCACATCAAAATACTATGAACACATGTAAGTCCTGATTCTTGTGTAAATCTGGTGTAGAAATGAAAATCCGATCAACTTAAAGTAGCAACAGAAAACAGCTGGTCTTTATCATAATGCTTTATCAAGATTAACTACATCAGGCAGAACTACAATGTTTTTGAGTTTGAATAATAAAAAAAAAAATAAAAATTCATAAACTTTATCAAGTTCAGAAACTGATGCCATTCAGGAATTAGCTGTATCATGATATTATATCGTAAAATTTTGATGGATAACTTACAGTTTTTGACAGCGATATATGTAGCCATCTGATACTAACTGCATATCAAAGTCCACACATTATAGTATTATAACGTGGTGTTGTATACTTTAATGTACTTTTAAATGGACTGAGAAACGTATACAATAAAACACAGGTGAACAGCACAATCACTCATACCGGAGATTTCAAATGGCCGAAAGCACAAGAAATGCTGGGACAAATAAATCTGTAGAATTGTAAAAGTTTACGAGCATTTTAAATGGGATGAAGATTCTGATATTTACTGGGAGATCTGAAGACTGCACTAACTGTTATGTCTCATCATTTCGTAGAGATTTACTCAAGAATTTCAAAAACCTGTATATGTCGAACTTTTATGAGGATCTGAAGGTGTGTCAAAATGTTTGTATCTTTTTTGAGTCTTTTCAACTGATATAAATTGTCAGAGCAGTCAAACCCTATTTCATAAATGTCTCATTAAAAGCCATCAGACTGCTAGCCTCTGGTAGTTATTTAGTGTTTATCGGTCGTGGACATCACCAGAGAACTGTAATGATTAAATTTCAATATGTTTCACATTAAAAGAAGTCGATGGTGGTCAGATTGTCACAATAAGGTCCAGACTCCCCGGAGAAGAAATCTGTATTTGATTTCCATCAATGCAACCTTGCGATGGGAGGAATTATTTTACATTTTACCAGGTGAAATAGTGTCACCTTCAATACATGAAAGGGAATACTTTTTTAATCAAGTAAAGAAACTGATGAGTTGTACAGAGGTCAAGAAAAAACCTACTATTGTAGTAGGGGCTCGATGTTCTGGAATTAATATATGAATGTACTATAAATTGAAAATCTACATATCTGAATGTTTACACATTTTATCAAAATAACTTACAACATTTATAAGTACAAAAATTTTTTTCCAAAATTGAACTTTGTATTGATCAATATTTTGTGCTTCATAAGAATAAGTAAGTTACTATATGTTGAAGTTGATTGCTTTAAAGTTTTGTGAAAAGTTCTTTGACATTTCATAATGCTCCTAGCCAATAAAAGGTGTAGAGAATAAATTTGCATCAAGAATTTCATTTACTGGAACAAACAGATTTGTAGAATAGTAGAATCAAAGATAATAACAGATAAGAATTATTTAACAACTGAACACCTTATATGAAATTAGCTGTGAAAAAATATCATCCTGCATGCACCAGTCGGAGAGATCTTTCCAATTTTTTTTTCTTTTTTGAATTTGAAATAATTTATGGGTCATCTTTCTTGACGAGTGTCCATAAAATTTGCTACAGTGGTTAATAATTCTTCTTTACTTGTCGTAAATCTTTTCTTTTGTTTGTTAGTTTTGTGTCTTCAGTATAAGCATCCTCAGTGTCCACACTATTCCTTAAGTCATAAATTAACTGTTACTTTATTGTAACCTTCCAGCTTTGACATCCTATTCAAACTAAATAATTTCTATATAACATTTATCAAGAAAGTTCATCACAGTCATGTTTCAATTATTTTTGCTTTCTTTTGTAGAAAGGTCACATAAACATCAATATATTGAAATACTAAGCATTGTCCAAACTGATGAATTTTATCTTCAAAATAATCGCATCCATCCATCACCTGGACTGACCGTTCCCTATCAGGCTTTGGTGAGGCGCGTAGTGTTACCACACGACAGTGAGAGTGTTCAGTGGCATACTGATAAGCATTGCCTGAGTACTGACTTCTACACCATAATTAACACAATAATGGACACAACAATAGCTGCTTAGTACCCAAACGTTTATCTCCGGCCGCAATCAAAGCTGACCACTAAGGTCAGTTCTAACTAATAGTAAATCTTTGTCCAGGCTTCTTATCATCAAATGATCTAAATTTGCTGGTCAGTTCAGTCTCTTCGGACAGTCAGAACTGACCACTGGGACAGAAGTATTGGGGTATATAGATTCAGATATAGCTGTGGATAATTAAAGTCAGTGTTATTAGTGAGTGGGGCTAGTCCGTGTCAATGACATGCTTGTTTATTTTCCATTTGTGACCCTTTACCTTGGTCAGAAACTACAAAGCAAGCATTTACCTGTGTAAATACCATCAGGATGGGAGAATGCTTCAACATGGGGTGAAACAAACCATAATTGACATATTCAAAAACAAACCCTTGTCATGTACTTCTCCGAATTTTAAGGCTATTTTACAGAATTAAAGGAACACCCCAGGCAGACATGTCCTCCTGCCACTATCTCAAATTAGTGTGTCCCTACAAGGGGGCAGGGTCAACAGTATTACCCAAGGTACACAAGAGGGAAAGGAGCTGTTGTTTATTTTTTGATTGTATTGCTGATAATTGTCACTAAGGTATCTTCACACAATAGAACAATATTATGTCACTTCTAAGTGAGAGAATTCCTGGGGTGTTCAATCCTGACACCACAGTTTACAAAACATGTGGTGCAGTCAAGATGGTCTCAAGATAACCCTGAGGGTAAATTATAACAGTTTAAAAATCACCTCTAAGCAAGAAAGTTATGTAATTTTACAGTTACCTAGTGCAGTTTGAACTTTCAATTTATTTTTTTAATTGATAAACTGCAAATATTTCTTTTAGTAATTTTAAAGTTTATTGAGAAATTCTACATTGCTGAGTTTAATACACTAAATATACTTGCAATAATAATTGATGACTTTTACATAGAGTATATATTGTTACTAACATTTATACTATTTCAACAAATTTAGGCTGTTAAAAACTTCACTCACGATGTCTTTAACATTTCAACAAATTTAGATTGTTAAAAACTGCAATCACGATGTATTTAATATTTCAACAAATTTAGATTGTTAAAAACTGCAATCACGATGTATTTAACATTTCAACAAATTTAGATTGTTAAAAACTGCAATCACGATGTATTTAACATTTCAACAAATTTAGACTGTTAAAAACTGCAATCATGATGTATTTAACATTTCAACAAATTTAGACTGTTTGAAACTTCAATCACGATGTATTTAACCTTTTGTCAAATATTTTACACGCAGTAAAAATCTGATGTAAATCATTATAAAATACAGATACAAAAATCATTATAAAATACTGATACAAAAATCATTATACAAGTTGCTTTACCTAGTCCTCACATTTCCAATATTACTGAAATTTAAAATCACTTATCCAACATTATCTGTTAATTGGTGAACGAGTTTGTATAACTGATAGTATTTGGGAATACTTGAATGACCTATACTGTCAGTACATTGTGCACTGTCGGTACTTACAATGCTTTACAATCTTATTTTGATATCGAGAATTAAACATGATACTTTCAATTTAAACAAAACAAAACAGCATTGAGTGCATTTAGCTTTTGCCTGAATAGATTCACTGCATGATTAGCTGGGTTCTTTAATTAAATATACATCTTAAATGTAAGGAAATCTACCGCAATTAAAGCGTAATCAGAGGTGGTCACTCGGTACGTTTGTACAGTCGTCTTTTGTAGGGGCAGTGAGGTTTACAGGTGGAACTGCTCTGTACACAGGTGTTTTCAAATGCTTCTTTACATCATAACACCTACGACAGGTAAATCCTAACGAAGAAAAAAAACAACTAAGGTGAGAAAATTTGTCTTGACAGAAGAATTGCTAACAAGAGATTCCCCGACACCCTTCTCTCTGTCACAATAAAAACTTCACCAGTCAAGACACTGCGATAAAACCTTCTCTCCCACCAACTGACCAGAACCAACTGTGACCAAACACATAAAATCGCCCAATATCGTCCAGTTAATGGCTAGTGAAACAAGGGGCTACACAGGTCCCAGATCTGTGACGACATCGCGGACTGACCAGACCCCATTCCTACTGTCTCCCGACAACAATATGACTGTCACTCAAAGCTTGATGTATTGTCTATCTACCTGTTTTTTTTACATGTTTACAGACTTACGTTGGAGAAGCGTTACCGTTGGAGATGCGTCACCAAGCCCTTGACCAACAACAAGGAGTTAAAAAGAATCTCACAACAACTATCTCTGCAATGCACTTGTCAATCAAACGACCAATTTAGACCTGGCCTTGGGGACCTGTACCAATTAATTACACATATTTCAATAAAATCTTGGCCAGTAAATGCTTAAGGACGCATCACTTTGGTAAAATATATAATACCATAAGTGTTGGTATATATATTTTACTTACTCTGATTTTGATCTGACATTAATAGTGTTCGGTGATTCAGTAAACAGATGTTTAATTAATGACTTCAGAACAATGGGGCGTTTGTGTCCTTATCGGTTATGGAAATCATAACAAATATATTCAAATGTGGGAAATCTTCAAAGATACATCATTATCAAACCGGAGAACATTCATCATAGCAACATCATTTGAATCATTATATGAAATGTTGAAATTTTTTAATGTGATTCTTTGTATTTACTCTAAGAACATTTTGTGTGTATCACTATTTCAACCCTAAAAATAACTCCTACAACTACTTACAAATAAAAAAATGTCTGACTATAGCTGTATAAATGTGATACGGTAATCTGTATAGATGTACTGTAAACTTCACCGATATCTGATATTGTATACATCTGTGCATCAATTACAACGTCTATAGATATGTATTTCCACTAGGAGATAGTTAATTTTCATTTTAATACATTTTAATACGTTGATACATGTACAACTCTCAACATAGCTCTGCCCTAATGGTGCGTGAATATTGGACACGGGAGTAAAAAATCGTACACTATGAAATACTTAATTTTATGTACACTATTCAGTAATTACAACACACAGCTTTAAGTTTTTACCCTTCTCTCTGTATTTTACAACACATAGCTGTAAGTTTGTACCCTTCTCTCTGTATTTTACATCACATAGCTATAAGTTTGTACCCTTCTCTCTGTATTTTACATCACATAGCTGTAAGTATTTACCCTTCTCTCTGTATTTTACAACACATAGCTTTAAGTATTTACCCTTCTCTCTGTATTTTACAACACACAGCTTTAAGTTTTTACCCTTCTCTCTGTATTTTACAACACACAGCTTTAAGTTTTTACCCTTCTCTCTGTATTTTACATCACATAGCTGTAAGTTTTTACCCTTCTCTCTGTATTTTACAACACATAGCTTTAAGTATTTACCCTTCTCTCTGTATTTTACAACACATAGCTGTAAGTATTTACCCTTCTCTCTGTATTTTACAACACATAGCTTTAAGTTTTTACCCTTCTCTCTGTATTTTATTTCAATTTTCAGGCAGTATTCTGGAGAAGGATGAAATAAAAATAGAGAAATCCTATTTTTCAGTTCAGGAAACTTTTGCAATGTAAAATCTATATTATACAAACATATCGATAAGGTATCACGATACAATTTCTCTATAGTAACTTTACTAGTGTCTTTGTATGATATCCAGTCTTTTCTAAGTATTAAAGAATAATGATTATATTTGTCAGATCTAGCATTAAATGCAGTCATTTGTCTATGAATCAAACGATAATTTATTGAAATATCCCAAAGTCATTTTTCTAAACAGCTATTTATTTTATCATGTCCAGTTAAATTTATCTTAGTATTATACTATCATTTTGTTCTATCATATCCAATCATTTTACTAACGTCAATCATTTATCTAACATTTTAGAATAATTATATAGTATCCTTCAATACTTTATCGAGTGTCCTACAATCATTTTATCCCCTTTAACATACATCAATTTACCTAAGTATAATTATTAAGGCATTCATCTAGTATCATTATATATTTTTGTCATACCGTGTTTTCACTGTCATACTGTGTTTTCACCGTCATACCGTGTTTTCATTGTCATGTTGTGTTTATACTGTCATACTATATTTTCACTGTCATGCTATGTTTTCACTGTCATGCTATGTTTTCACTGTCATACCGTGTTTTCACTGTCATACCATGTTTTCACTGTCATAATCGTGTTTTCACTGTCATACCGTGTTTTCATTGTCATACTATGTTTTCACTGTCATGTTGTGTTTATACTGTCATACTATATTTTCACTGTCATGCTATGTTTTCACTGTCATGCTATGTTTTCACTGTCATACTGTGTTTTTACTGTTATGCTATATTTTCACTGTCATGCTATGTTTTCACTGTCATGCTATGTTTTCACTGTCATGCTGTGTTTTTACTGTTATGCTATATTTTCACTGTCATACTGTGTTTTTACTGTTATGCTATATTTTCACTGTCATGCTATGTTTTCACTGTCATACTGTGTTTTTACTGTTATGCTATATTTTCACTGTCATGCTATGTTTTCACTGTCATACTGTGTTTTTACTGTTATGCTATATTTTTACTGTTATGCTATATTTTCACTGTCATGCTATATTTTCACTGTCACGTTGTGTTTTCACTGTCATGCTATATTTTCATTAACCTAACAAAATATGAAGGTTTAACCTACAGTTATCTAGTAAAACAGTAAATATGGAAAGAAAAATCAAGGTTTCCATTTTTCTTTGGATGTGTTGCAGATAAATGATGTACATAACATGTTCTTGTGAATTTCTTCAACTGATGTAGGTTACAATTATAATATTGCTGACAAGATACACCAACTATAAATTAAATCTGTAATTAACAAAGTTTGATAAAAGAGAAAAAGACATGTAACTTACCTGTCAGGCGTCAATACAGCTGTAAATTGTGTCATCATCAGTTCCACATAACACATATAACAACACACAACCCTGTCATTAATAAATTCCAATCAGGGCAGGTAAAAACGCTTGTCACCCGTTGTAAAGGTAAGAAGAGAAAATAAAGTGAGTGCCTTGTACACACACCTTAGAATGTCAGTAAGCCTTCGCCATGTGGGAGTCTCTAACAGAGACAACCTGGTGTTCGATCAACCATGACTGATAGTCACATGATCCAGGTATCACAGTCGAGCGCCTTTTTTCCCCCAATCACCTGGAAACATAAGAAGCATTGGGATTCTGTAAATATCTGAGATGACTATGTTATAAAAAAAATTACTGGCAAGGATGTATCAATTTATTAAAGACATGCTGAGAATATATCTGTTCACCTATAACAGTGCATTCTAAAAATAACTGTCAATCCTACAGGTAAATTGACGACATCATCAACAGTTTACTAATAGCGGCTTCGTTACCAGTGACGTTAGAGGATATGAAGATGTGGATGTTTGGCACATCAAAACAAAACCTCAAATATTGGGGTCGTTATTAATTACAAATCCACGAGTGAATCATACAGGTGTGTATATAGTACAATCACAT
This sequence comes from Ylistrum balloti, assembly GCF_031769215.1. NCBI lineage: Eukaryota > Metazoa > Mollusca > Bivalvia > Pectinida > Pectinidae > Ylistrum > Ylistrum balloti. The sequence continues at coordinate 1,188,642 of NW_026782224.1, read as the reverse complement.
TTATCATAAAACAATGACAAACTGCCCACTATGTTAGACAGGATGTAACTCTTCAGCGAAATAACATTCTGTTTCGTAACAAAAATATACAGCTGATAAATTCTGTTGATTTGATACATCTCTCAAAGTTATTCTAGCTGTAATACACAACACAGGGTACTCAGTTTTTTGGTGGAGTCAGGAAAATATTTTTTTTTTTTTGAAAATAAGTTTTGTATCTTCTTCAAAAATTATTCCAGTCTTCTTTTTTATTTATTCAAGTGTAAACATTTTAAAAAAGATTTTCCTTAATATATTTACAAACAGCATCATCCATGTATATCATTATTCACAAATATATGAACAAAATTTTAACTTTGTTAGGAAATAGACATCAGTGAAATTTTCTAGCCAACTGAATTCTTTTACATGTATGTGAGATCTTACAAATGGATATTCCAGATTCTGTTTTCTGAAAATAGTACAGCAGTGACCTATTTTGTGCCCTAATCCCAGTTAATCCCCTGCACAAGACCTACACATGGAAGAGTGACACTTTCACACCGTGACTTATGGCAGGCCACTGTCTACATGTACTAGGATAAAAGGTACTGCCAGTTCAGACCAAGCTGACATGTCGCTGGACAATTGTCTTTCATGTCTATATATCTCCATTACTACCACTTCACAGTTGACCCCAGGGGACATAACCCTGAGTATCATCTATCACAAGGCCTATAAGGCTGTCATGGTCTTGTGCGACAAACACCCAGGAATACAGCCATTGTCGGACTGACCAGTGTGGCTACCTGGGGCTAGGTGTACTTACCCAGAGGTGCCACATACAAACCATTGTACACCAGAGGACTCTCTAATGTAATAATTATAAATTATCAGCCTGTATCACCAGTAACTGTACATGTCAGGTGACACCTTGTGTGAAACACCTGGAAATCAATTTCATTGTTTTGGTACTACAGATGGTTAGGTCACTTCAACATGCTGGAGTTTATTCATATAAAGTGTATAACACTGTCAAAAGATTAAAAATCTTAATATCAATTATCTCCAACATGGTTTATATAATTATAGATATGAAAACCCAACAGTGGCATAAATCTTCTATCAGCTTGGTGTCCTAGAAATCTAAGAAGTTAAGTCTGAGGACCCAAAACAAAGGACCCTGGAGAAGTACCTTGGTGCTCATCATCATACAAAATGTTGGTTTTTCAAAAATAGAAATGTCTAAAGATTGATAATTTTACCTAAACTTTGACTGTCAAGATGGCCATGCTTTGTTTTTTGTTAAAATGATTAGTCTCAATAACTAACATACATGACCAAGTAACAATGGAGAATTTCATGTGAGTGTTGAGACGTATATATATATATATATATGTGTGCAAAAAAATTCAACCTGGTAGATTTAAAGATGGCCACCTGATTAGACTCAATATTCAACATGTACAACTTAATGGAAGCAAGGGAACCTATAGATCCGTTGGAGAAAGATCCCTGCAGAGATTTTTTTTAAGGGTACAGTTTTAATGAATCTGTTAAATTCCAAGATGGCCAACTATGTCAGCCATTTTGTTTATCCAATCACCTCTAAAAGTCACATGCACAGCAAAGGTGGAGAGGAAATCTACATTACCATGAATTACAAAAGTATAAGAATGATCCCTGCAGAATTGTTGGAGAATTCTATTGTCAAACTCTGAGAAGGTCAACTATATACCCAGGTAAAACAATACACATGATATACCCAGGTAAACTATACACAGGATATACCCAGGTAAAACAATACACAGGATATACCCAGGTAAAACAATACACAGGATATACCCAGGTAAAACAATACACATGATATACCCAGGTAAAACTATACACAGGATATACCCAGGTAAAACAATACACAGGATATACCCAGGTAAAACAATACACAGGATATACCCAGGTAAAACAATACACAGGATATACCCAGGTAAAACAATACACAGGATATACCCAGGTAAAACTATACACAGGATATAGCCAGGTAAAACTATGCACAGGATATACCCAGGTAAACAATACACAGGATATACCAAGGTAAAACAATACACAGAATATACCCAGGTAAAACAATACACATGATATACCCAGGTAAAACTATACACAGGATATACCCAGGTAAAACAATACACAGGATATACCCAGGTAAAACAATACACAGGATATACCCAGGTAAAACAATACACAGGATATACCCAGGTAAAACTATACACAGGATATACCCAGGTAAAACAATACACAGGATATACCCAGGTAAAACTATACACAGGATATACCCAGGTAAAACGATACACAGGATATACCCAGGTAAAACAATACACAGGATATAACCAGGTAAACTATACTCAGGATATACCCAGGTAAAACAATACTCAGGATATACCCAGGTAAAACAATACACAGAATATACCCAGGAAAAACAATACACAGGATATAACCAGGTAAAACTATGCACAGGATATACCCAGGTAAAACAATACACAGGATATACCCAGGTAAACTATACTCAGGATATACCCAGGTAAAACTATACACATGATATACCAAGGTAAACTACACAGGATATAACCAGGTAAACTATACTCAGGATATACCCAGGTAAAACAATACTCAGGATATACCCAGGTAAAACAATACACAGAATATACCCAGGTAAAACAATACACAGGATATAACCAGGTAAACAATACACAGGATATAACCAGGTAAAACAATACACAGGATATACCCAGGTAAACTATACACAGGATATACCCAGGTAAACTATACTCAGGATATACCCAGGTAAAACTATACACAGGATATACCAAGGTAAAACTATACACAGGATATACCCAGGTAAAACAATACACAGGATATACCCAGGTAAAACTATACACAGGATATACCCAGGTAAAACAATACACAGGATATACCCAGGTAAACTATACACAGGATATACCCAGGTAAAACAATACACAGGATATACCCAGGTAAAACTATACACAGGATACACAAAGGTAAACAATATACAGGATATACCCAGGTAAAACATTACAAAGGATATACCCAGGTAAACTATACACAGGATATACCCAGGTAAAACAATACACAGGATATACCAAGGTAAACAATATACAGGATATACCCAGGTAAAACATTACATAGGATATACCCAGGTAAACTATACACAGGATATACCCAGGTAAAATTATACACAGGATATACCCACGTAAAACAATACACAGGATATACCCAGGTAAATCAATACACAGGATATACCCAGGTAAAACTAAACACAGGATATACCCAGGTAAAACTATACACAGGATATACCCAGGTAAAACTATACACAGGATATACCCAGGTAAAACTATACACAGGATACACAAAGGTAAACAATACATGATAATATTGCTGAGATGGTTTGTGTAGACCTTCAGGTCAAAGGGACCTTAAAACCAATACACATAGGTATATAATTACATATGGTCAAATACCTGGAATTCAGCTAACTACCTGTAATCTTTAAAGTCGTTAACCTACCTCACAGAACAACAATGTCTGCCTGATAACATCATCTTCCTTACAACATAATCAGGAGAATCTCCACCCTCTCTATTGAATAATTTACTATAAACAAATAAGTAATCTCTCCTGATCGGACTAGCCCACTACCATCTGGTCTGATTCCCACTACTTTTTAAGCTAGATTAAATGTCAGCAAAAGTTATCAGGACATCTATACAGAGGTGTTTTGTTTGAACATTTTCAGTTGTAAGTGAAAGTTAGGTAAGTAATCAAGATCGATATCAAAGTGTTTAACAAGTTCACAGGAATTTCTGGAAAAAAAATCCTAAAATAATAAAAAAAAACAGCAGCAAACAGTAAAACAAAGCCCTATTTTTTTTGCTTTTACAAGATACGTCACACTTCTTTAATCATGACATATATTTTATTGATCCTGTGAGCTTTACATAACTGTAACGTGAAAATCCATGTGCTAACAACCATGGAAGATGTAAGTGAATTGACTTACACAATGTGAGATGTCTTGTTACACTACTATGCTACAGGTATATTGTGAACATATTCTGTGCCGATTTGTTTTGTTTGTGCTGTATATATCATGATGGCTGATTTCAGCCATTTTGTTTTGTGACGCTGCGGTACAAAATCCATGCACCAATGTTATAATAGTACCAGGTCAGTGCAAGGTATTGTCTCACTAACGGGGCATTTTTGTCGCATTGGAAGAGTATTTCTGTGGTGATGTTGCATTGTCTGACTGTTGCATTGGCAGGACAAAATCAAATGGCTGATATCAGTCAACATCACTACATGCATAACTGATAAACCAAATGGTTTAAAGTAATAAAGAATTGAATATTTCTTTAACCCAAAAGTTCCAGCTGAGATTCAGTGATACAACTTCTTTAATATCATATAATCACACTTGCTGCCTTTGTAGAATTTCTGTGGAGGAAATTGTGCATGTTCAAAACTTCCTGAGCCTTAGAAAAAGGAGCATTCAAGGCCTAGTGTCCACAATCTTCTAGTGTAAAACCTTACAACAATAACTGAGATCTTTTTCTGGTGATGAATTAACTTTTAAATATAAACCAGAAGGTTTACTGATAATTCATTTCTAACGGTAAAACATCTCTCTTCTACATAGAGTCCAAAAGGCTTGTTTTTTTCAAGTTTACATTTCATTAATTTTGAACCACGGCATCAGCCAATCAACAACAACATCTACAACAACCAAGACATCAGCCAATCAACAACATCTACAACAACCAAGACATCAGCCAATCAACAACATCTACAACAACCAAGACATCAGCCAATCAACAACATCTACAACAACCAAGACATCAGCCAATCAACAACAACATCTACAACAACCAAGACATCAGCCAATCAACAACAACATCTACAACAACCAAGACATCAGCCAATCAACAACATCTACAACAACCAAGACATCAGCCAATCAACAACAACATCTACAACAACCAAGACATCAGCCAATCAACAACAACATCTACAACAACCAAGACATCAGCCAATCAACAACAACATCTACAACAACCAAGACATCAGCCAATCAACAACATCTACAACAACCAAGACATCAGCCAATCAACAACAACATCTACAACAACCACGGCATCAGCCAATCAACAGCAACATCTACAACAACCAAGACATCAGCCAATCAACAACAACATCTACAACAACCAAGACATCAGCCAATCAACAACAACATCTACAACAACCAAGACATCAGCCAATCAACAACAACATCTACAACAACCAAGACATCAGCCAATCAACAACATCTACAACAACCAAGACATCAGCCAATCAACAACATCTACAACAACCAAGACATCAGCCAATCAACAACATCTACAACAACCAAGATATCAGCCAATCAACAACATCTACAACAACCAAGACATCAGCCAATCAACAACAACATCTACAACAACCAAGACATCAGCCAATCAACAACAACATCTACAACAACCAAGACATCAGCCAATCAACAACAACATCTACAACAACCAAGACATCAGCCAATCAACAACAACATCTACAACAACCAAGACATCAGCCAATCAACAACATCTACAACAACCAAGACATCAGCCAATCAACAACAACATCTACAACAACCAAGACATCAGCCAATCAACAACAACATCTACAACAACCAAGACATCAGCCAATCAACAACATCTACAACAACCAAGACATCAGCCAATCAACAACAACATCTACAACAACCAAGACATCAGCCAATCAACAACAACATCTACAACAACCAAGACATCAGCCAATCAACAACATCTACAACAACCAAGACATCAGCCAATCAACAACATCTACAACAACCAAGACATCAGCCAATCAACAACAACATCTACAACAACCAAGACATCAGCCAATCAACAACAACATCTACAACAACCAAGACATCAGCCAATCAACAACAACATCTACAACAACCAAGACATCAGCCAATCAACAACATCTACAACAACCAAGACATCAGCCAATCAACAACAACATCTACAACAACCAAGACATCAGCCAATCAACAACATCTACAACAACCAAGACATCAGCCAATCAACAACATCTACAACAACCAAGACATCAGCCAATCAACAACATCTACAACAACCAAGACATCAGCCAATCAACAACAACATCTACAACAACCAAGACATCAGCCAATCAACAACATCTACAACAACCAAGACATCAGCCAATCAACAACATCTACAATAACCAAGATATCAGCCAATCAACAACAATATCTACAACAACCAAGACATCAGCCAATCAACAACAACATCTACAACAACCAAGACATCAGCCAATCAACAACAACATCTACAACAACCAAGACATCAGCCAATCAACAACAACATCTATACAACAACCAAGACACCAGCCAATCAACAACATCTACAACAACCACGGCATCAGCCAATCAACAACAACATCTACAACAACCAAGACATCAGCCAATCAACAACAACATCTACAACAACCAAGACATCAGCCAATCAACAACATCTACAACAACCAAGACATCAGCCAATCAACAACAACATCTACAACAACCAAGACATCAGCCAATCAACAACAACATCTACAACAACCAAGACATCAGCCAATCAACAACAACATCTACAACAACCAAGACATCAGCCAATCAACAATATCTACAACAACCAAGACATCAGCCAATCAACAACAACATCTACAACAACCAAGACATCAGCCAATCAACAACATCTACAACAACCAAGACATCAGCCAATCAACAACATCTACAACAACCAAGACATCAGCCAATCAACAACAACATCTACAACAACCAAGACATCAGCCAATCAACAACATCTACAACAACCAAGACATCAGCCAATCAACAACATCTACAACAACCAAGACATCAGCCAATCAACAACATCTACAACAACCAAGATATCAGCCAATCAACAACAATATCTACAACAACCAAGACATCAGCCAATCAACAACAACATCTACAACAACCAAGACATCAGCCAATCAACAACAACATCTACAACAACCAAGACATCAGCCAATCAACAACAACATCTACAACAACCAAGACACCAGCCAATCAACAACATCTACAACAACCACGGCATCAGCCAATCAACAACAACATCTACAACAACCAAGACATCAGCCAATCAACAACAACATCTACAACAACCAAGACATCAGCCAATCAACAACATCTACAACAACCAAGACATCAGCCAATCAACAACAACATCTACAACAACCAAGACATCAGCCAATCAACAACATCTACAACAACCAAGACATCAGCCAATCAACAATATCTACAACAACCAAGACATCAGCCAATCAACAACAACATCTACAACAACCAAGACATCAGCAAATCAACAACATCTACAACAACCAAGACATCAGCCAATCAACAACATCTACAACAACCAAGACATCAGCCAATCAACAACATCTACAACAACCAAGACATCAGCCAATCAACAACAACATCTACAACAACCAAGACATCAGCCAATCAACAACATCTACAACAACCAAGACATCAGCCAATCAACAACAACATCTACAACAACCAAGACATCAGCCAATCAACAACATCTACAACAACCAAGACATCAGCCAATCAACAACATCTACAACAACCAAGACATCAGCCAATCAACAACATCTACAACAACCAAGACATCAGCCAATCAACAACATCTACAACAACCAAGACATCAGCCAATCAACAACATCTACAACAACCAAGACATCAGCCAATCAACAACATCTACAACAACCAAGACATCAGCCAATCAACAACAACATCTACAACAACCAAGACATCAGCCAATCAACAACATCTACAACAACCAAGACATCAGCCAATCAACAACATCTACAACAACCAAGACATCAGCCAATCAACAACAATATCTACAACAACCAAGACATCAGCCAATCAACAACAACATCTACAACAACCAAGACATCAGCCAATCAACAACATCTACAACAACCAAGACATCAGCCAATCAACAACATCTACAACAACCAAGACATCAGCCAATCAACAACAACATCTACAACAACCAAGACATCAGCCAATCAACAACATCTACAACAACCAAGACATCAGCCAATCAACAACATCTACAACAACCAAGACATCAGCCAATCAACAACAATATCTACAACAACCAAGACATCAGCCAATCAACAACAACATCTACAACAACCAAGACATCAGCCAATCAACAACATCTACAACAACCAAGACATCAGCCAATCAACAACAACATCTACAACAACCAAGACATCAGCCAATCAACAACAACATCTACAACAACCAAGACATCAGCCAATCAACAACATCTACAACAACCAAGACATCAGCCAATCAACAACAACATCTACAACAACCAAGACATCAGCCAATCAACAACAACATCTACAACAACCAAGACATCAGCCAATCAACAACAACATCTACAACAACCAAGACATCAGCCAATCAACAATATCTACAACAACCAAGACATCAGCCAATCAACAACAACATCTACAACAACCAAGACATCAGCCAATCAACAACATCTACAACAACCAAGACATCTCAACAACATCTACAACAACCAAGACATCAGCCAATCAACAACATCTACAACAACCAAGACATCAGCCAATCAACAACAATATCTACAACAACCAAGACATCAGCCAATCAACAACATCTACAACAACCAAGACATCAGCCAATCAACAACAACATCTACAACAACCAAGACATCAGCCAATCAACAACAACAACAATCAAGACATCAGCCAATCAACAACATCTACATCAGCCAATCAACAACAACATCTACAACAACCAAGACATCAGCCAATCAACAACAACATCTACAACAACCAAGACATCAGCCAATCAACAACATCTACAACAACCAAGACATCAGCCAATCAACAACATCTACAACAACCAAGACATCAGCCAATCAACAACAATATCTACAACAACCAAGACATCAGCCAATCAACAACAACATCTACAACAACCAAGACATCAGCCAATCAACAACATCTACAACAACCAAGACATCAGCCAATCAACAACAACATCTACAACAACCAAGACATCAGCCAATCAACAACAACATCTACAACAACCAAGACATCAGCCAATCAACAACATCTACAACAACCAAGACATATCAACAACAATATCTACACAACCAAGACATCAGCCAATCAACAACATCTACAACAACCAAGACATCAGCCAATCAACAACAACATCTACAACAACCAAGACATCAGCCAATCAACAACAACATCTACAACAACCAAGACATCAGCCAATCAACAACAACATCTACAACAACCAAGACATCAGCCAATCAACAACAACATCTACAACAACCAAGACATCAGCCAATCAACAACAACATCTACAACAACCAAGACATCAGTCAATCAACAACATCTACAACAACCAAGACATCAGCCAATCAACAACAACATCTACAACAACCAAGATATCAGCCAATCAACAACATCTACAACAACCAAGACATCAGCCAATCAACAACATCTACAACAACCAAGACATCAGCCAATCAACAACAACATCTACAACAACCAAGACATCAGCCAATCAACAACATCTACAACAACCAAGATATCAGCCAATCAGCAGCAACATCAACGACAACTGAGGCAAACCATCTTGCATTGCTGTTACCACTGGTTACTATAAAACATGTTAATACCCTGTGTGAGGTTTTTGAACAATCACTAGCATGACATGTAACAGAAAATTTCCTCAGGAAAATTTTCCAAAAAGTCTACTAACAATCTTTATAGGAAATACCAGTCTGAAAATGTCAAATATTAAGATTAACCTTCATGATTGTTATTTTTATCACACAAACATCAATGCACATTCAAACACTGCACTGTTTAATTAGTGAATCTGTCAGTTGTCAGCTAGCTAGACGACAGTTTCCAATTGATTTTCCTTAGAATTTCAACTGATGTTAACCATGTTCCTGATATCGGAACACACTACCTTTGAGTGCACTTGAGAGTTGATCTGATACATTACAAACTATCCATTCCATCGTACTGGTACAGGAAACCGTTTGATATTGCTTACTTCATAAAATGTATTGTTAGGTCCTAGATTTATCTCCGTGACGATCTGTGTGGCATTATACTCGGTAAACCCTTATCAATACGTTATCAATTGCCTTTTATAAATCATACAGGCTTTTATTTCTAAAACAAAGAAATCCTTTCAAATCCTTACACCTCCACAATACAAATCATTTTTTTAAAGCTTTTTTGACCTCCATTGATTTGCGTCATAAATTTCTACCCGAGCTCTAGGATCTTTAACCATATATGGAAAATGGTTGTAAGAATGATTAGTAAGAGTAGCTTCCTATCTATCACTGAAACCACATATCTGATATTTATGATGTCAGTGGGTTATAAAACAGGATCAAGTTGCATAAGGAAAAGCAGGTACGTGAAGCGTAAATATTAATTATTTATAAACATCATTCAGGGTTTCACCATCCGTGAAATTAATAGATAACCCCACATATCATGTTTTCATTTTTCATTTTATTTTGTTTATTTGAAAGAAAAAACATGTGAAAATTTTTAACTTAATTTTGTTCATATTTCAAGATTGATATCAATATTTTGTTCTAATTGTGAATGTTTAATTTTTTCTATTTAGGGTGTAGGAAAGCTCTGTTGAAGAAGATGATTTTTAAAGTTGAATCAAAATTTCAAAATTTAAGAATATTGGGATGCAGGGATTGTTAATAAAAAAGAAAAAAATTATCTTTGATTTTGATAATTCCGTGATATAAATTTCAGATGGAGGATATAACTACATTAGTAAGACTATTTCAGGGCTCTCACACCCCATTTTGGGACTGGGGCCAGGGGCCCTTAGAATTGGGAAAAATAATGGTGTTTTCCTTAGAATTGGGAGAACTTGGGGTCTAAATTGGGAAAAAAAGATACTATTTTGCATTTGGAATGGGGCCGATATTCGGCCCCAAATCTAGGAGATCAAAAGCCCTGTATTTACATTACCCAGAGGCTCTCTAATAAGTAACCCCTTTCTTTTTTAACACAGGAGACCTGAAACTGCAGCTAAAAGCTCACTACTTTTTTTTTCATTAAATAAAATTAAAAATAGTTTTTCAATCCAAGAACTCTTAAAGTGACCACGGTTTATGTGGTGACAAGTTATCATATCAAGAGAATTCCAAGTTTTATAGATAAGAATGCCATTTCTAGTTCCTTTGAAACAATATGACATTTCCTTTAAAATGAATTTGATGATCTCTGAAACTGAGGTCCCGTTTATACACTTTTTTACTCAGATGTTAGCGTACTTAATTGAAAATGGACATTCATGTAGTGTGGGGAGTTCATTTCCTAGGGATTTACAGACTCACTACAGAAAGAGTAGGTTGAAGATGTTTTCAAATGAATATCATATTTGAAATTCCTAGAATTAGTACCTAAAGATGATCAATATCGCCAAGGTGTTCAACACCAATCAATTATACTGAAGCATGAGAAAATGTGTCAAATTGTGATAAAACAAGGTACTTAATGTAAGATATACTTATATAGGGTCAAGGTTAACACACACTGTATTATCTCATTGTCATTCAGGCCTACTTAACAATACTTTTCTAATTAACAGGGAACAGATATAACACATGATTAGTCTCTTTTAATAACACGCTTTGTAATTGTTTGTGAATACAAAATTAGGTTGAGAGAGTTTATAATGATCTGGGACAGTAATATGTTACAATACATTATGTCTCTGTCACAATTATGGTTATCTATCATTGTACCTACAGGAAAAGAATATACCTTTCACTTGTTCATGTCTCATTTTTTTTGTAAAACATAGTCAGTATAGGCGTGACAATACTATTGACTGGTCAGTGTAGGTGTGACAATACTATTGACTGGTCAGTGTAGGTGTGACAATACTATTGACTGGTCAGTATAGGTGTGACAATACTATTGACTGGTCAGTGTAGGTGTGACAATACTATTGACTGGTCAGTATAGGCGTGACAATACTATTGACTGGTCAGTATAGGCGTGACAATACTATTGACTGGTCAGTATAGGTGTGACAATACTATTGACTGGTCAGTATAGGGGTGACAATACTATTGACTGGTCAGTGTAGGTGTGACAATACTATTGACTGGTCAGTGTAGGTGTGACAATACTATTGACCGGTCAGTGTAGGTGTGACAATACTATTGACTGGTCAGTGTAGGTGTGACAATACTATTGACTGGTCAGTATAGGTGTGACAATACTAGTGACTGGTCAGTGTAAGTGTGACAATACTATTGACCCTGGTCAGTATAGGTGTGACAATACTATTGACTGGTCAGTGTAGGTGTGACAATGCTATTGACTGGTCAGTATAGGTGTGACAATACTAGTGACTGGTCAGTGTAAGTGTGACAATACTATTGACTGGTCAGTATAGGTGTGACAATACTAGTGACTGATCAGTGTTGGTGTGACAATACTATTGACCCTGGTCAGTATAGGTGTGACAATACTATTGACCCTGGTCAGTGTAGGTGTGACAATACTAGTGACTGGTCAGTGTAAGTGTGACAATACTATTGACTGGTCAATGTAGGTGTGACAATACTATTGACTGGTCAGTGTAGGTGTGACAATACTATTGACTGGTTAGTGTAGGTGTGACGATACTATTGACGGGTCAGTATAGGTGTGACAATACTATTGACCCTGGTCAGTATAGGTGTGACAATACTATTGACTGGTCAGTGTAGGTGTGACAATACTATTGACGGGTCAGTGTAGGTGCGACAATTCTATTGATTGGTCAGTATAGGTGTGACAATACTATTGACCCTGGTCAGTATAGGTGACAATACTATTGACCCTGGTCTGTATAGGTGTGACAATACTATTGACTGGTCAGTGTAGGTGTGACAATACTATTGACTGGGCAGTGTAGGTGTGACAATACTATTGACGGGTCAGTGTAGGTGTGACAATACTATTGACCCTGGTCAGTATAGGTGTGACAATACTATTGACCCTGGTCAGTATAGGTGACAATACTATTGACCCTGGTCAGTATAGGTGTGACAATACTATTGACTGGTCTGTATAGGTGTGAAGATACTATTGACCCTGGTCTGTATAGGTGTAACATGATAACTGGCTGATGACAAGATGATTGTGCTTCAATCTTGCCCTAATTGCTGGACCTTTACACCAATCAGACTGGTCAACTGATTATCTGGATCGATCCCAAGGCTGATTGTGCAGAAATGATTAATCTGGACAGATATGACAATTATGGGAGCAATTCTCAGTGTAAATTAAGGGATTAAATCTAAGGCATAATTATTGTGTCCCATCAGGAATGGTCAAAGGTGCCACATGGTGTCTTAACATTGTATTCACATGACTCCAAAGCTGTAAAAAATGACAGGTCTGCTGCAGGTACCTGCTGATGATGAGACAGTTTAACTTGCTCAAGTTATATTCACTACAAGTTCATGCAGTGAATTTCACACTCGGAGAGAAACACTGACCTGCTGTCTGCTATGATACAGGTATTTACAATGGATGTTCCTACCCCATGCTGCTAGTCACACTCTCCCATATCAAATCTCCAAAGATCAACTCCCAGATAGTCAAGGGATCACAACAATGGTGTGAGCTTTGGTGCTGTATGACAATTTTATGTCTCTGATCAAGCAAGAAAAGATACAGGGATGTGATTTAGCTCACAACTCTAATTGGTTTGTCCACAATGAAGATCTATAGCATGATATCTCTTTAGAGCAGTCAACAACAGGTGTGGCACGATGATGGCCTGCGACATGATGGCCAGGGATGGTGTACAGTTTGCTTAATATTTCTATTCAACAACATGATAGCTACCAACGGTCCAGTCATCAAAATGAAGGAGGCAGAACCGAAATCTCGTCAAAGATAATTACGACAGGCCCAAAATCTCGTCAAAGAAATGAAATAATCTTCAACATAGCTGAACATGCTTAACTAAGTTTTAATCACCATAAAGTTTCAAAAATGAAAAATTTTGTTTTTATATTTTCTTACCATCATATGTTTTTATAAAAAACCATTGATAAAAGTGTGACTGAGATGAAAAATCACCTAAAATCTTACGGATAGCCTTTTTTTCTGAAAATTGAAAAACATTACCATATTTATGGCACAATTCCACATCCCAGGCCCATTTTTACTCTGATCCCAATAAAAGCACTGTTATCTATATTTTCTTTCAGAAACAGACAGTAAAATATTGTTATTTGAAAAGATATCTTGTTAATTTGAAAATTGTCCTGTGATCAACCAAATAAAGTACTGCTAATCTTGGACAGAAATCAAGATTAATGATTATTTTTTGGTCCCCAAACCCTGAGGAGGTCCTTAGTCCTGTAAATGCTAAATTAATTCTGAAGAAATAATGTTTTACAACATCCTGACTTTGAAGAAATTACTCTACCTCAGCGTGTTATTCGGATATTTGACTGATATCAAGATGTCGTCGTAGAGTTATCTGGGGTGGTACATTCACACAATCTTTTAAATACTTTTCAAAACAAATCCATTTAAGTATGTCTGCTACCTGTATTGACAGAATCACTGAGGATGTCCCTGATATGTTTATTTATCATTATACTCCAATATCTACAGCCATTAAATCAGTAAAAAATATTAATCTGGCATGCTTTCTGTTGTGATCCTAACATATTGTACACTTAGATGTCCCTTTAACAACATCGCAGACAGATGTTTTCCTGACAAATCTTTATTTCATTACATCAAATTGACATTAACTTTTTAAAATGAAACAACATTCAAATTGATTTAAAATGATTTTACAAGACAGAAAACGACTAAGTAAACAGACTTGAAACGTCCCAGCTCTAAATCAACAAACAAGATATTGTGGGGTTTAAAAGTATAAGGCCGACACCATGACCACAATGGGTGCCTGTCATTGACAATTGTATCTCTAGAATAACTGCCCTCTTAAAAATACGTCTCATAGACCATAGTGGCCGAAAAACACCCTCCAAACCTCTCCATCGTAATGTCCCCAACGACTTGAAGCCAAACACTGACTGCCCAGAGTAATAGCTCAACACCTGGGATGGGGACAAGGGCAAGTACAACTACCTATTGTCCAAAACTGGGGGATTAAATTCTGACATTCTTCATTCTTTTACACCAATAAAAGTCATGACTCTTTTTCTCTTTGAGCTACAAAGCATGAATAAACCAAAGCAGTAACGGAAATTTGCCTCGATATAAAAAAATCAACATCGTACCAATTAATCGAGGCCGGGAATACAGTTCCTTTAGTTTAAATAGTCCGGTTGAAGCGATTGTTGAAAATCAGTGTCACGGAAGAAATCCTTCACATAAAAATCCTTACATTACCAAACTCTACACTATTCAACTCAATATTAATTCCGCAGGTCATGCTAAAGTTCTTACCAGAATTTCTGAGCCAATTTTTATGAGGTCAAAGAATAGCAGATAGGTCAAGTCAATGTTCACGGGATGTTAGCTTCACGAGGATGACACGAAGTGTTGTTTACTCTAATACCTAAATGATGATCTGCCACGATACTGTTCTGGGCTGACCTCGGTAACGCTAGAAAACAAAATGATTATGAGAACAATGGAAGACAGTACAAAACGTTACCAAAGTTTAGACCATCAATAGAAACAACGTTGTTGTGAGCATAATGGCTGCAACTAAACACGCTGGGAACAGAGCCCAGCCATTTGTAGAACAAAACAAAATAAACTCCTGGAGCCAAAAACTGAAAAATAATATCCCCGTATGATAAAAGAAGGATAAAAGGCTGTGTTTATTTTGGGAATCATTTACATCTCGACCCTTTGTTTGTATCTCTTGATATAAAATCTGACAAGAAACATTTCTCAGTATAGTACTCAGATTATATTTACATTGGTAGTTTTTTTATATCTATATTTGTACTTTAAATAGTTACACAATAGACATGCAAGGTATTTTGTTTAGTTTTTATATCAAATCACTGAAAAAATCATTAAAACCTGTTTATGGAAGAAGACCCACTAGTAGATTGATCCACAGATGGAACGCTGTGTTGAAATTCAGCAGTCTGCAAAAATTATATTACAGAATATACCATGATCCTTAAAAGACTAGAGTCAGGAGATCAGACAAGGAATACTAGAATCTGATCACATGACACACTGAATAATAGAATCTGATCACATGACAATGAATACTGGATTCTGATCACATGACAATGAATACTAGAATCTGATCACATGACAATGAATACTAGAATCTGATCACATGACAATGAATACTAAAATCTGATCACATGACACACTGAATACTAGAATCTGATCACATGACACACAGAATACTAGAATCTGATCACATGACACTGAATACTAGAATCTGATCACATGACAATGAATACTGGATTCTGATCACATGACAATGAATACTGGAAGCTGATCACATGACAATGAATACTAGAATCTGATCACATGACACACTGAATACTAGAATCTGATCACATGACACACAGAATACTAGAATCTGATCACATGACACACAGAATACTAGAATCTGATCACATGACAATGAATACTGGATTCTGATCACATGACAATGAATACTGGAAGCTGATCACATGACAATGAATACTAGAATCTGATCACATGACAATGAATACTAGAATCTGATCACATGACAATGAGTGCTAGAATCTGATCACATGACAATGAATACTGGAATCTGATCACATGACCATGAGTGCTAGAATCTGATCACATGACAATGAATACTGGATTCTGATCACATGACAATGAATACTGGATTCTGATCACATGACAATGAATACTGGATTCTGATCACATGACAATGAATACTGGAATCTGATCACATGACAATGAATACTGGATTCTGATCACATGACAATGAATACTAGAATCTGATCACATGACAATGAATACTGGATTCTGATCACATGACAATGAATACTGGATTCTGATCACATGACAATGAATACTGGATTCTGATCACATGACAATGAATACTGGAATCTGATCACATGACAATGAATACTGGATTCTGATCACATGACAATGAATACTGGATTCTGATCACATGACAATGAGTACTAGAATCTGATCACATGACAATGAATACTAGAATCTGATCACATGACAATGAATACTGGATTCTGATCACATGACAATGAGTGCTAGAATCTGATCACATGACAATGAATACTGGAATCTGATCACATGACAATGAATACTGGAATCTGATCACATGACAATGAATACTAGAATCTGATCACATGACAATGAATACTGGATTCTGATCACATGACAATGAATACTGGATTCTGATCACATGACAATGAATACTGGATTCTGATCACATGACAATGAATACTAGAATCTGATCATAGAAGAATGGATACTAAAATGAGATCTCAGGAGATAAAGTATCTACTTGGGACAGATTTCATGACAATATAGATACAAAACATGACATCTTAAAGTCATTCTGATGTCTTAACAGATTGTTGAATATAACTGATAAAAGAACAATAACTTTAAATCTGTATTAAATTCAATGGATCTTTTATAAGTTTTCAATACTGAAGTTGTCACATTTGTATTGAATCAAAAATGTTTTACTTCTCTTTAATAATATTCTGTAATGTCTTACTTATAATGTTTTGACATAAACATTTAATCAGCCATACTTAGATAATCCTGTAACTATATAACTACCCTAAATTTGCTGATGGTAAGATATCGAAACTGATAATAAGTACATACCACTTTAAAACGGTATTGGTAAAAAAAGGTATACACTTATTTTTATTTTTTTATCATGTTTAGGGTTTTGATAAAATAAAATTGCACATGAGGAAAACTTTCAGCACTAAAATAAATCTGTATTGAATAAATGGGGGGAAAAAATTCCCTCATCAGAAATATGGAAATGATGTGATTCTGATACTAAATGACTCACAACTCCTGATATTAAGTACCTGTAAGGCCCCCTATAAATTCTGTAAATGTCAGATGTGTTCAGTGTAATAGTGGGTACAGGTACAAAGTATTATCCAACGATTGTAATCAAGATTTATGAGAAAACGATTCAGAAAACCACAACATTTTATTTCAATTCATTATACAGGGAATTAACAAGCTGCAAATGTGCCGTATAACTCCAGTTTTTCATTATACCAACACTAACGTCAATATAACAATATCTATATATTGTGCTTAAGACCATTTTGTGAGATTTTTCTTCAAATTATGCAAATCTGTAAAGAATTTCAACCAAGCAAATTAAGGTGTACATTTTTAATATCCTAAAGAACCCTGTTTTTAAGTTAATGTCAGTCTGGGAGAGCAAAGCCATGAAGCTATTGTCATAGTTCTATCGACCTCCGCTATGAATGTCAGACCCTCACATTTTCACCTCATCACAGTCGGTCAAATGTTTGTACATAATGGATGTCATACCCACACAAAATTCGCAATAAAGCTTCATATTTTCTCCTGATAAGAACTAATCACACACATGAAAACAAATAAAACAGAAGACCCTGTATCAGGTGACTTCTGAATCAGCCCAATAAAACTGCTTCCTGTTGCATTCAAGTCCGTTCCCCCAAGCTAAATCTTTGTCACAGTCAGCACTGCAGTGAGTATGAAATACCGGCGCTAATGATTGGATGTTTCCTCAGAACATTTCACACTGAATAAGGTCAGAAATATTTCTATCTGATAATTAGCACTCAGTAACCCCATGTTCAGGAACTAAAGCATACGAAGTGCATATCACAAATCAATGTCTAGAATAATGATATATATCACTGGAGGATCACTGCACATTGTCACAGATACACTGGATCATCTACCCAACAACACTGGATTTTTTTATTTACTTTTATTTCCTGAAGTAAGATCGCTTCCATTGCACCAACAAACTGACAACATGATATAACTTTTGTTGTAAATGACATATGTAAATATAACAGAACAATAAATAAAATCTGAGTATTGAGGACCCTTCATTAGTTCTTTGTTCTATTGAATCTTTCCCTTTTTTCTTTTTTATTATCTAAAGTATTAACTGTCAGCAATTCTTTTTCCAATCTGTCCAGAAATTAAAGACATACAACAAGAGACCAACAGAATCCATCACATAAGATTTCAGAATGATTCTGTTCATTACCTCTCAGCCAATAAATATCATATTCAAGATGGCCACCTGTCAGCCATTTTGTGTTTCCAAGCAATCCAAAAGTCAATCACACATAATTAGAGACTTAAAGGAACTTTTGAATGATTCCACAAATATTTCTCAAGATTTTGATAACAAATTATATCTGTTCAAATTTAAGATGGTTACCTTTCAGCCAGTTTGTTTTCCTAATCTGTCCCAAAATAAATAAACACAACAAGGGACTTAGGAAAACCTACAAATGAAATCGAAGAATGTTTGACCACAACTTCAAAACAGAGCAATAACAATCTGTAAAAATCCAAGATGATCGCCTGTCAGCCATTTTGATTTTGTTATAAGTCCTGAAATGAAAAGGGCACCACCAAGGAGAACTTATGTATGGAATTAGGGAATGTTCCATCCAGTACTCATCTGATAATGGTGGACAAAAACTGAAAGAAAAAAATCAACAAGATTTAATTGAGATAAAGCGGTAACAACAAGAGGCCAGTAGGACATGTATTGCTCACCTCAAGGCCTTGTTTCCTGAAATTGTTTTATCACAATAAAAAGGACAAGGAATTCTAAAGATTTGGGTCCATTTTCCCATTGACCCCCATCTCTCTGTCCCAAGGGGGTCAGAAAAAAATGTATACTCCTTCACCGAAGACAGCATCAGACTAAAAAATTGAGAGAGAATCCTCTCATTCCTACAGAGGCAGAAAGATTCAATGAAATAGTTCTATTTTTCATATTGGGTCTCCTCCCATCCCAAAGAAACACCACATATACAAAGTTGACTCCCATCACACAAGGATGCTTTAGACCAATCCAGGACAGAATCAATGTATTTCACTTTTTAAAGCTTTCCCATATTGGACCCCAACCCTCCCATCTCAGGGCCAGTGACCCTAAATTTATACAGAATTGATTCCTTTTTATCCAAGGCTCATGCTGTCCAACCCTCCAATCTCAGGGCCAGAGATCCTAAATTTATACAGAATTGATTCCTTTTTATCCAAGGCTCATGCTGTCCAACCCTCCAATCTCAGGGCCAGAGACCCTAAATTTATACAGAATTGATTCCTTTTTATCCAAGGCTCATGCTGTCCAACCCTCCAATCTCAGGGCCAGAGACCCTAAATTTATACAGAATTGATTCCTTTTTATCCAAGGCTCATGCTGTCCAACCCTCCAATCTCAGGGCCAGAGACCCTAAATTTATACAGAATTGATTCCTTTTTATCCAAGGCTCATGCTGTCCAACCCTCCAATCTCAGGGCCAGAGACCCTAAATTTATACAGAATTGATTCCTTTTTATCCAAGGCTCATGCCTTAGACAGAATTAGGACAGAATCAATCCTTTACAACAGAAGGACGTTTTTAAAGAATTTGTTCTTTGCCCTCTTTTGGCCCATCCATCTTACCCCAGGGAGTTGAGACTCATCATTTATACAAATTGATTCCCCTTCACCTAAGGATGCTTCAACCTCACTGGGATGAGCTCTGACATCCCTACAGAAGAAAGACATTAAAGAGTTTGCCCTATATCCATAACGTACCCTGGTCCTCCTGCCTCATCAAACTGTTGTTTATACATAATTGCTTCACCTAAGAATACTTCAAATCAAATATTGACAATATATTATCGTTCCTACAGAAGAGAAAGATTATAAAGAATTTGCTAGATTTCCACCTTTTTACCCAAACTCTCATGCTAGAGTGGGTCAGACCTATATATAGAATTAGGTCCATTTTCCCCAGGGAAACTCCTGACCAAACCTGGATGGCCAGATGACAGACAACAGATGAGCACCATGGTAAACTTAACTAGGTAAAACTCTACTAAAAAAGGTACTATCAAAAGATCAAAACCTCTTCATTTGTCTTTATCACTGGCTCACATGAAAGCCAGTGTTTGTAATGGGGGTTGTATAGAGTTCACATCACAGCATTATTGTATATCTGGACTTTCCTTTACAACAGATGTGGAGAAAATCACATCTTCACTTTACTAATTCATCACACATTATACAACAACTTATTGGATTCAATATGGTCAGTCCCCAGTATAAACTCACACTGTTTGTGGTCTAAACAAAGACCTCATTCTTCAGGTGTCATTGAATTTTTAAATACTGATCTAAAAGAAATAAATCATTTACCTGTCAATTATCTTCATGGGTAAAAGTCGTAAATCCAGGTAAATGAAACAATTTCTTTTTTAGTCCATCAACACGAAATAAACATTGTTAATGTTTGCGTCGACTTAACCATGTGCTGGTACGTCTTTAAACAATATCTATAATAGATCGCTATGCATGTTTAAACCACCTGTTCCGAAATCTTGTATATCTGCTTTGGGAAACAAACTAATCTTTGAGACAAACTAAAAAAGGTGAATAGTGTCTTTTGTGGTTAAATACGGATGTTAAGTATGAAAGGCGCCTGTTAGACGGGTCAGCGCCCACAGTGTTTGCTGTAGAGATACGTCCCCGACCCACGGGCAACCTGTCATAATTGTCTTTAATTTCAACCCTTTACAATGTAATTATGACCCCATTTAATCGTGTAAAAGGTTTCTGTATGAGTCAGGGGGTATCATGTTTCTACATATCCAGAGTATACCATAACATCTGGGCACCTACATAATGTAATTCAAAAATAACTTAATATGATAAAACATATCAGGTGGAGAACAAGGTTGAATTATAACACGTTAAGGTTTTTTATTTCTGAGTTTTGTGCTGTCTCTATTGATAAGAAATGTTGATAGGTCTACAGTTAATGTAATAATATCCTAGGTAGTCTGAAGGCTCTCTGGTCATTTAGTATCTGTTTCCTGAATGCGTGTTAACAGAAAATAAACATCATCAACTTATAAGTTTCAAATTTAACAAAATATTTTTAAAAGAGATTTCATCTTGACCTGACTCACTCCAATGAATATGAGTTTTTAATGTAGGTGGATAACACTGTGTTTTTCCTAAAAAAAATGTTGTACTGACTTCAGTGAGCCAATTATGACATCATTATCATAACAGTTATATGTAATTTATGAATCATAGCTTCCCTACCTGTCCATACCCCGATATACAGACCTCCCTACCTGTCCATACCCTGATATATAGAGACTTCCCTACCTGTCCATACCCTGATATATAGAGACTTCCCTACCTGTCCATACCCCGATATACAGACTTCCCTACCTGTCCATACCCTGATATACAGACTTCCCTACCTATCCATACCCTGATATACAGACTTCCCTACCTGTCCATACCCTGATATACAGTGACTTCCCTACCTGTCCATACCCCGATATACAGACCTCCCTACCTGTCCATACCCTGATATACAGACTTCCCTACCTGTCCATACCCTGATATACAGACTTCCCTACCTGTCCATACCCCGATATACAGACCTCCCTACCTGTCCATACCCCGATATACAGACCTCCCTACATGTCCATACCCTGATATACAGACTTCCCTACCTGTCCATACCCTGATATACAGACTTCCCTACCTGTCCATACCCCGATATACAGACTTCCCTACCTGTCCATACCCTGATATACAGACTTCCCTACCTATCCATACCCTGATATACAGATTTCCCTACCTGTCCATACCCTGATATAGTGACTTCCCTACCTGTCCATACCCTGATATACAGACTTCCCTACCTGTCCATACCCTGATATACAGACTTCCCTACCTGTCCATACCCTGATATACAGACTTCCCTACCTGTCCATACCCTGATATACAGACTTCCCTACCTGTCCATACCCTGATATACAGACTTCCCTACCTGTCCATACCCTGATATACAGACTTCCCTACCTGTCCATACCCTGATATATAGAGACTTCTGTACCTGTCCATATCCTAATGGGTATACCCTAATATATATTAACTGTGGCTTGTTTACCAGTATTTATACTATTGAATTAGCTGTAACAAATAACAATATTTCTGCCACAGTAACAGCATTTAAGTGGGACTTTAATGGGAAGCACTACAGACCTGATAGGATCACAGGGTTATCTATCAAATATACAGTCGGAATTGGCTATACATATCACACTAATAGGTTTCTTTTTTAACACCTGTAACTAAAATATGTTGTCAATATAAACAGGATAAAAAGGTGTGATACTACGACACTTCAAACACATAAATACACAGCCAACATTATCATAAATGGCTTTACTCAACGCCTAGAAAAAGATTCTGGTATGATTAATGTTAAATATAATTGATTATTTTCATTGCAATGATGTTTGTGGATCATTTCACATAGATTAAGATTTTAATTTATCGTATCAAAATGTAAACCAATGACATTAAACCAAATAAATATCTAGGATCAATCAAGACCCTGACCCTCCGTTCACCTTTCGTTATAAAAGTTTCTAGAATGTTTCACTTCTTTTTCCTGAGAAGGAAATCTATACAAAATAGTTTAATCAACACTCTTCTTATAAATACTGATTTATCAATTAAATACATGTTACAGAAAATCAATGCTGTCCATGTTTGGCAAATAGAAGCATGAAAAAATGTTTGTCTATGATCTTGTCCAGGACATAGATCTGTCACTGGGGGAGTGAAAAATCCCTCTATCACCATTCCCCCACCCCCCGCACTCCCGAATAGCCTCCCCTACCACTATCCCACTCCCTCTCCATTTAATCGTGACTCAACAAGATTCACACCAAATATTGTACACAGAAGTATATGAACTGATTAAATTTTGTTTAATTATCAACGAACTTGGGGCAAAGCTCTGTGAAGCAGGTATAACTGCATGGGACCGATGCTGTGAAGAGTATTCAATAATGACGGTAACAATTCATACCAGTTGATAAATTTAGTATCCACTACTGCTTTAACAGTCAGATGACCAGTCGATAAGTTTGTTCTAATTTTCCTCTCATCCTGTTACTAATAGTGATAGCACTTGAGAACATATCTCAATTCAACAGTGTAAGGACGATGCCAGGGTGAATGAATTTTTTCTCCAGACACCTGACAGAACTCGCACTCTCGCCATTTTGGTGCCTTACCAAGTGATCAAGCTTTTAGGTGACCTTACATTTTCAGTTAAATGCTCAAACAATTCAAGCTTTTCACTGATAAATCTGGCGGAGTATGTAATAGAAAGTAATGCCCGCAAAAACTTGTCAGAAAAAAAATTCCCCATACATCAGGAGAGCTCAAAAATACTTTGATTGGCTGCCTTCATGAGTCATTATGAAAGTAGAAACAATAAAAATTAATTTCGTGTCTGTTCTAGTGTAACAATGAGATGTGCTGTAGTGAGGATGGTGAACAGGGCTGATCCCTGGTGCAGTGCTAGAATGTGCTGTAGTGAGGATGGTGAACAGGGCCAAGACCTGGTGCAGTGCTAGAATGTGCTGTATTAAGGATGGTGAGCACGGCCGAGACATGGCGCTAAGATGTGTTGTATTGATCTGTACTGACATGCCCTCAGCTGTTGCTGTTGAATATAGATCTTTAGCCTGGACACTAGCCCATTTCTTTTACATACATGTATATATATATTTCAGGAAATACTTGAGTAATTATCAGTTTTTCTTTTATATACAAATATATGTATTCTTGGAAATATGTGAACAATTCTCAGTTTTTCTCTTCAGATCTTACCAGTATCATTTTAAGTAGGTGGTCTGTGTATACAGGTGTCATTGCATGTAGGTGGTCATTATACAGAGGTGTGATTATATGTTGGTGATCGCCCTATCAAGCTGGATTTCATAACTTCAAACAAGTGTCAGGAGTTTGATACACTAACTGCAAATGTAAAATCATGCAGCAATACTGTTGTACCAGTAATGTATATATCAATTTATTTTACAAACTGAGAAAATGATAAAAGTTAGATGTGATACAATATAAATTAGATGTCTTAGAGGCTGATAGACTACAGGTATAACACTGTACTTATAAATACACACAGCTGCTTTTACACCTTAAGACAGAAGCCTTAACAATGAATGAGCAATGAATTACCTTGCAGGTAAATCCCCTGGTATGCAAGTGTACACAGGTGTAAAAATGATTTAGACCTGTAACAGGGAGGGGTCACTCTCAGTAACCTTTTGTGGCAGCTGTTCAATTTTCTTAAACTCTTAAGGATAAACCTTCGTCTTGCTCATGGCACTGTCTCCATGAAAGGCCAGCAGTCTAGCTTGTTCATGGCACTGTCTCCATGATAGGCCAGCAGTCTAGCTTGTTCATGTTTAGTCCCCAGTAGCTTCTTATTGTTGAATAATATTTGAAAAACTAACCAGAGTCCTTAAAAATAAGCACTCTCAGATCTATTTCATATCATTGCAAAAATTCTTGAACTATTTTTAAACCATTACTCTTGAAAGGAATTCAAGATTTAGTCTTAATGACTAGATGCTAGATGAGGGACAGTATAAAGCAGTTTTAACAAGATGCAAATTTGAAATCCTATTAGTATTTCGTATACTTCATAAAATATTTTTCTAACCAGAGTAAAAACTGAAAAGAAAAAAATATCAAAACAAAGTTCATCCTGAATTTAGATACAAGCAATGAAGACACAATTTCCTCACTAATAATCTTTTGTTGGCAAGTCACAGATGCTGGACATACTGGAAAAATGAGATGCTGACAAATAGACGTTGTAAGACTGGTGTGTTAAATATACAACTGTGTGTGTGTGTGTGTGTGTGCGTGTGTGTGTAACTGTAATATCTGTGTGTCATACCACCATGATCAATTATTGATATGTTTTCCCATTTATATGACTGTATTAAGCCTTATAGATATTTATGAGCACTTAACTGATTAGAAAATAGCAATGTTGTAGAAAATAGTGATCAGTTAATTTCTGTCAAATTTTGTGACTGATAAAAGTTGTCTCCGACCCTACCAATCAACTGTTCATGGTTCATTGTTAAACTAATCAGGTTCTTTCAAACTATGACTCCATTAAAAGTGTTTGATGGTATGATATGGTGATCACTCAAGGCAATTATACACACGAATACAATACAAGTTATTTTTTATTGATAGTAAATAGGTACATAGGCTGTATAATGACCGCCCCTTATATAAAAATGAATATAAAAAACAAATGTACATATTCAGAAACACAGTTAATCTTTATACATATTTATAAGTGAAACAGTCATGAATATTTTTTTCACATAATATTAATGATTATCTCCCCTTTTGGGAACTTTTCACTCAGGACGAACATGCATTAAGATAATTGTTTTACATTTGTATCCAAACCTGTGACCCCCAAACACATGTTTGTCATCTAATACATGTCAGTACAGGTAAACTTCCTCCAGATCAGATGATGAACAGGAACTTTAGGAGACGATGACCCCTGTGTCTGTAGTACCTCAAGTACAATGTTATAACACTAGAAGTCAAATTACTGTCATGTTTTATCAGAATCTTTAAGTTTTCCTACATGCATGATATAAAGTCTTGGTGCCAGTTTGTGTCAACAAGATTGGTTTTAGGCTAGACTGCATGGAGAATTAAGATGGAAACTTCTGTACATCAGCTAGGGTAAAACACAGAGATTTCATGGAGAATTAAGATGGAAACTTCTGTACATCAGCTAGGGTAAAACATAGAGGTTTCATGGAGAATTAAGATGGAAACTTCTGTACATCAGCTAGGGTAAATCACAGAGATTTCATGGAGAATTAAGATGGAAACTTCTGTACATCAGCTAGGGTAAAACACAGAGATTTCATGGAGAATTTTGATGGAAACATCTGTTTACACATAGCATCAAAGAATTACATCTACAGAAAAAAGACATTCTCACATGTCTAAAATTTTCCAAATCAATTACTGGCCCACAAAAGGAAAAAATATGACACCAGAATCAAACTTTTTGAAATCTTACCTTAATTTGTGTTTTATGATTTTTTTTTTATCGAAATCCTTTTTCATTAATACTTATTGGTTGATAGACTGATGTAAGTGTGTGCATACAGATTAAGTTACCTGTATCTACCTGTACAATTTCTGTTTACCTGGTTGGCCGACAGTTTAATTACTGCACCTGATTTACACACCATGAAACTTAGCTACCTCATTAAACTCTCCTTATTATGATGTCAAGTTAATGGTTTTATTCTAAGGTAAGACTCTTCACAGCATACTCAGCTTCTGGAGAAAGCATTGATATATATATATATACTATAGATATAGGCCTCTACATCAACTGGACTTCGGAACATCATCCCACTCCGCCAGAACTGTTATACCACACCTCAACCAGCATGCTGAAGCACATTTATTCACAAGTTGCTATAGATATTTCAGGAAAAAAATATTCTGAATATTGTCAAGTTGATAACTGTCTAGAAAAAAACTTTTTAAAGACATTATAGATGAAATTTGATCGGGTAGGAAACAGACGCTGACAGTATTGTCCAGACTACACAGCTGGTCACAAGGATTGTTAAATTTCAAATTAGGACGTAAATATCAAATGGATTCTGCCATCAGATTCATTCAGGTTAAATATAAAATCTCATGCTAAATCCCAGCAGGATCTACAGCCATTACAGTAATCTGATCATTTGAAAAACCAGAATCAAGTTTAAAAATTTGTGTATTTTCTTCAGAAAGAAAAAGAACAAAATGGAAATGTAATTAATCTATGATCTGACATATGATATTTATCAGGACTTTTTCTCGAGCTTGAATCACATTACAGGTGTTTTACATATCAGTACATATCTACAGGTAATTTGAAAGTACTAGATTGTGGCTGGAGATGGACTGGACCACCTTCAGATCCTCATCCTCTACACATTCTTTACTAACTCTGTAGTAATTACAATGGACAATCTGAAATATATTCTCCTGTATGTAGTTTATGTAATTAGTGGCATTATTTTAACGTTAGTATCACTTCATAAAATTTACAAATCATGATGGAGCAGAATTTAAAGGACTACTGAGAATATGTCAAATTCTAATTAAGGAGGACCAAGGGGAACCATACACATATGAAATTTAAGAAAAAGCCAGTTTGTACTTCTCAAGAAATATTGATAGCAAACTTTCATTGACAAAATCCAAGATGGCCACCTGTTGCCCATTTTGTTTTACAGATCAGCCCTAAGATCAGCTGGGTAGGACTAAGGACCTAGAGGAACCTACATATGAAATCTGAGAAAAATCTATCCAGGTTGACCTTCCCAAAATTAAATTGGCAAAGTTTAAGGGACTAAGGGAAACCTACATAGAAATTTGAGAAAGATCAATCTGGTATTTTCTGAACAACAATGATAACAAACTTCCATTTTAAATCCAAGGTGGACATCTGTCAGCCATTTTGTATCAGCCCTAAAAATTAAAGGAACATAGCTAGAGAAAAAGAGGTACCTAAATAGGAAATATTTAAAAAAAAAAAAAAAAAAATGAAAAATAAAGAAATCTATTTTTGGAATTTTCCAAACATTAGTGAAACAATGTTTCATTGTCAAAGTCCATGATGGCCAACTGTCAGCCATTGTGTTTTACTGATTAGTCCCAAAACTCGGCACAACTATGGAACAATGGGAAAATACATATGAAAACTGAGAAAGATCCATTCTGGATTTCTCAAGAAATAGAGATACTTTAAAAATTCCAAAAATTTCCAAATTCATACATGCTATATTTTTATTGAATGAAATGTTCAACAATCTTAATCAATACGAGCAACTAATCAACTTTGTTATTCTTAATGAAAACAGAATTGTTCAGCATCCTTAATGAACAAAATTTGTCATCTTTATTATGTGCAAATAGACTTACATTAACAATTTTTGTCTTGATTCAAATCCTATCATTGGCCTATCATATGATTTTAGTAGAATTATCATAAAAGCAACATTTTAGTAGCAATACGAGACAGTAACACGCATGTATAAAATGTTAAAATTATCTGACTACCTGTCAAAAGGACACGAGATGTGTGTGACTAAGTATAGTGCCCAATTATTAGATTATAAGTTATTGAGTCATGTGTCAATATTAAAAACTTTTTGATTCATATCAAAATTTTACAAATTTAAAAATGATATAAAAAATTTTTTTTTAATTTAATCTTCAAATTTAAAGCTTTAACTTAAGAAAGGTTTAAAGGGTTAGAAAGGGTTAGACTTAACAGGATATAAATTTGATATCAATAAAAAAAAAAGTGCTTGCGGCTAATGTTTTAATTGTACCATCCTTACAGATATAATGTACTTTAAACTTACTTCTCTTTTAATCAGACATGTTTAGACAATTTTTTTAAATGGTGTTCAACATGTATTTTCTGTGTTAGACATTGGTATATATTTAAATACTGTTGTTGATGGCTAAATATCAAGTACCATTTTCTCCAGGTTACCTGTATGTATGTAAATAAGATTATATTAATCTTGTCCTGCCTGAAGATGGTCCACACCAGCTCCACATACAATAAGTTGAAGTAGTGGGTATTTCAAGCCATGTGGTTTAAATGTGTTGTCCTCACAGGACCATGCAATGTAGAATGAACCAATACATTTAACTAGGTTTTTTTTCATTAGATGTAATTCTGTTGATATTTTCCTAATTTTCATAATAATTGATTAATTGTAGGGTTGGTTATAAGGATAAAGACTACAATGTTTGAGAGAAATCAGTTAAAAATTGAGAGAAGTGATCTCTGTACAAGTTTATGAAAGAAACAAGGGGCATTAACTCTTAAAAAGAAAGTCAAATCGAAATGGTATTCAGAAAAGCACTACTTCTTGCTCTGGTAATAAAGTTTACAATTTAAGTTTTGAAGAAATCAGTTGAGAAATGTGGTAGGAGATCTTCAGACAGAAATATGACAGACAGACAGACAGACAATGAAATATCATATGTATATATAATACATAAAATCAAATGTTATGAGAGATGAATGATAATCAGTTAGCTCCCCTTTTGATTATTTCATGTCAGGATTAGCCAAAGAAGAGCATTTTGTATACCCATTCTCAGGAAAACAGACTTGGACTTTCAGCCATATTCAGCGATTCAGAGTTACATTTTTAGTTAGAAATATATTATGATCTAGCAATTCCATTTCTTTGATTCAGAAAAACAGATTTTAAGGTTCCAAGTGATTATGATAATAACCTCAGACTTTGTCACTGAGATTTAGAGATTGTAGTCAGTGACTGAGTAAACTATGCACTCTTTGCCACAACAATACAAATTTAGAGATTCTGTTCCTCTTGAAATATAGATCTCATTTTTGAGACATGTTTTGAAGTATTTAGTCTGTATGATTTAAAACCGACTGAAAAAAAATCAAGGGAAAAAAATCTCCTAAATCAAAATATTTGAACGTAGAACTTGAGGTCTGAGTACTGGGCACAGAGCTGTACCTATTCATCTACAGAAACAAATCAAACATGTTTTTGTTTTGTGTTTTGATTGGTCCATACTTTAACACCATGTGATCAGGTAATTTCGGTATCAGCTGGTGATGGACAGGCAGACCATGAATTGACCCCCTGTATCTAGTATTGATCCGATATTGACCGCTGTGGTACCATGTTCTTTACAGAACACAATTATTGACATCTGTCCCTCCTCAGAAGGTGACAGACCTACAAAACTCTAACACACTTGTAATCATTGAACTTCAGGTCTCAGAAAAGATTTTCACAATGTTTGATAACATTACAATTACCCAGGAGATATTTTTCACCTGTATTAAAAGGATGTTAGGTGCCAAAGCTAGCTATTTAACAGGGTTCTGTTTAATTAACCTTTATCTTTAAGCGAAATGATTATGAAATAAATGATACGTAAGAAACATACTTATATCTAATGAACCATCCAGTGCTTTATAAGAAAAATTGATAACAAATGTCTGCTTCCAAAATCCAAGATGGTTGCCTTGTGTCAATTACCTGAGTGAGTTAGACGAATAGGTGATACGTAAAGACATGTCTAACAGCTAGGTAACAGAGCCTGTTATATTACACTTTATGATTAAAGCAGAGCACCAGTTACTCTTCACTTTTCTAGTGTGACTGTGGTCTTGTTAATATTATATAATTCTTTGTTTGCTTGGTGTTACATCCTCCTGTAAACAGTCAGGGTCATTCTGAGGCTTGGTCTCCCTGTTGTACCTGGTGGCTCATCCCAGAGAACATTTTGCAGGAGGCCCACTGCATGCTATTCCTATCCACAGTTAAATGGGGGTAAAGTGTTTTGTCACACAATCGACGAAGCACAGAATACCCTGGTAGTCTATTACCCAAGTTTCCTTAGAAACACAAACTTCGGCAAGTATAATACTAATCCGGAAAAAAAAAAAAACCAAAAAGAGATTATGTTAATATGTATCTGTAGAAACTGTAGCTGAACACCTACTTTCTTAATGATCAGTGAATCAATGTTACACTAAATCGATAGTAATCTTTATCACGTATTTGTGTCTGCATACACAATAAAAATCTTCATTGATATGAAAAATTCTTTTTTACTAAACCATCAAACAGATCTGAAATAATAGGTTCTTGAAGATAAAATGTAAACTATTCATCTCTCTTTCATATTTCTCCTTTCCGGTTTTTCCTGATATTCTTAATAAATTAATCAGCAACATTCAATCTTCACAAGATCGATGGTCACAGCTGGTTGCTATAGCAAAAAGAATCACAAATTTCACTACAGAAAATCTTTTAGTGAAAGAGTATTTCATACTGCATAACTTATTAGATGTGAATATCTTATTAGTTCAAACGAAAATCACATGAGAACAGGTGACAAATACCTGTACTGCACACCTGTCCATCATAGGTCAAAGGTGTTAGTCAGTTTACCCAAGATTATTTTTCAGGCTTTTTTTCGTGTATAACAATTATATATTGAACATGATCAAAGGAGATGATGGGCTGTGTCCAGCCCGTCAGAGGACCAGTGAGTGTAATGGACTTCTGTTACCTGGAGTAACAAAGACAGTATTCTCTTTGTATCTACTATCTATATGTGTGGTAAAACGTCACTCAATGTCCGCTCTGTTCAAACTAAACACACTTTGCATGTAGACATTTAATATCGTGTACACTTGAAACTTCCTGATCCCCACTATGGTTTTCTTAGTCACCGTCGCCAGTCACCCAGATATTCTGTCCACGCTTCCTCGCAATCTAAATTCTAAACAAATTCAATTAGTCCAGTCTACCCACACAATAGCCTCATTAGTTGTGTGCAATTTGTAAAACTAGACTTAAGTTTGAATTCAATTTGCTGCTATTTAGTAGTGTAAAGTTACAATGCATTATATTTCACATTCCATAATATTTAATTGATTTGTACTATTTCTTTTTATTCAGTTTTAATACTAATCTCGAATTTTGGTGTGTCGAACAACTAGTAATTCTATATCACATTTAAAACACAATACTACAAATGATTGGGGGTAGCCCAGGGTTACAATGATGCTAAATGAACGTGACAAGCGGAGTTTCATCCTCAAGACTAAAAATACACAAATAGTAAACACTGTGAAAATTGACTACTTATATATAACAGACCTGTGATGGTAATATTCTAGTATCTGACACCCAACAGTCTGCCACATGTATATACTGTAGATCACTTAGAATTCACGAATACTCTATTTCAGGATCTTACCTCTTCAGACATATTTACGTGTACAAGATGTCGTGAACCAGGCTGATCTAGAATTGACTTTAAATTAGAGAAGGATGGGTTAGTTATCAGAGACATGGACCCTTCAAGGCTCTGATATCAGTACCCAAAATTACCATGGATGCCATCTCGGTCATTTGAATTCATGACTTGCTCTCCTCACAATTTCAATTTATTTTCATGTTAACAAGTGGTTTTCAATATATGTGCTGTATTTATCAAACTATGAAATTCTAGCAATGTTTTGGATACAATACACACAACTTTCAACTTTATTTTTTTACTTTTTTTTTATATAAAAAAAAAACATCTCTAAAGACAGCATGCTGTTACACTATTTCTCATCATTATCATTTGTCAAGTAAAAGATAATATTACACAGAAAAAACTGCACCTGTTTAACATTTAAGTCTGTGTATATCATGCATCCGTGATACAGAAAATTGACAATACATTAAAGTCAATTGGTAACAGGCCACCGACATACCTGATATCTACAGGTATATTGCACAATGACTCATTATACTAATCATATATTATTATCGACCAATCAACATTCAAAGTGGCACATTTGACTTATTGTATTAAAATTTACTGATATTTCTGTTTTGAGACAAATGAAGTAAAGTTTAAATATGTAGTTTTATCAAACTGTCGATTTATTTGCTTTAATTGTACATTTGAGAAGAAAAATGAAAGAACCGCGTGGAGCCGTTCATTCAATATTTGGCGGTCTTTTTGTCAAGTGCAACATTATATCCGTTAGGTTTGTAATTAAACGTAAAACTGAAATTTAGTTACATGTCAAATTATTCAACACTGTAAAGCGATAAAGACAAAAACAGGTGAGTCAAAATTCCCAAACCAAAACAGCCATCACCCCATCAATGTTGATTAAATCAAAATGCAGTTATAGAAAAAATACCGCGGAAAACTTTACTTTTTTTAACACGGGAAAAGAGACTTGAGATGAAAATTACGAAATTGTCGATAAACAAAAGTCAAAACTTTCACAAAACGACAAAAAAAAATTTGAATGCCGTAAATTTATTTTCATGAAGTGATATGATGAATTGTGTTCTGTTATAGCTATAAAACAAATGAATCTGATGCACACACTGTTGCTGGGACAAGAACACAAACGATAAAAGACAAATTCGTCTGTTCGTTCTGTGTTGTTTGATACTTGTACCCAAGAATGATAGGAACTACCAGGAACTACATGTTTATTGTAACATTTGAAATTGATCTGTCTAAAGGATTTCAAATTATTGTGAATGAATTTTCTATTCAAAGTAACAGTAACCTAACCTAAATTGACATATTTTCTTAAAAATCAATAAAGAAAATAACAAGCAGCTTCATTTAAGACTACATGCAGTGTATGAAGTTTGATTGGTCCAAGGGATTCAACTGATTGCGTAGAAACACATTTTCTATTTATAGTAAATATCACCTTTACTTTTGACCTTTAATATCAAAATGCAATCCCAAGCATAGGGAATAGGGAAGCATACTTGGAAGTATGAATTTTATCTGCCAAAGGAACTAGACAGAAACCAATTCTTCAGAAATAGTAAGAGTGAACATGGCATTGACCTTTTGACCCTAAAAGTATACTCCAGATACAAATATTCCTGATCCAAAAGGAGTGTTTGAAGTCTGAGGCTGACTGGTCCACTTGCGCTATTGTCCAGAAATGGCGAAACTGACAAAATGACGGATGGACAACGACTCTTCTTCAGATCTTTAGGGGGGTAATAAATGATGTTTCAGAAACTGGACAAGATATTTTCATGTTTTTCTGTTCATAAAGTGTTGTGTTATTGATACTCTTAATGCTATCTATCACATTTAATACATAATTAAGTTTATAATGATAAACGTATTCCAACCTAATTTCTGTTGCTGTTATTTAGGATAAGATATTTATTCTCTGAAATTCTTGAAAATTAATTGTTACCATAGAGATCATACTGTACCTCAAATGCTATAATGAAAATAGCTTAGTGGTAAACAGGGTGATGATTCTGAAGACCATGACAGTTAATTACATGATGTCTACAGAGTGAACCACTATAATCTGCTAACAGAATGTCTGCCTAGACAGATTAGTTTAACGTCACAGAATTGTAGACTTTGTCAACGAGATTAAAATAGTTTGGCATGTGCATATGATCAACTTATCAGGTATGGGGAATCCCTAGATATTTTTAGCAAACATTGGAATCTCTGTGAATATATTTAGTAAAAGCAATTTGTTGACATACATCTCCAGCTTTGATTGCCTGACACCTGGGCCTGTATAGTTAGGTAAGGTGTACATAAACTAGAACCAGACAAACATGGCTGACAACACCTCTCTATTGACGCTGACAACCCTCTTGTCAACACCTAGATTAAGTACAAACCTTTCTCCAATCGTAAATAAACAGTAATTAACACGATCTGTGATTTGTTTACCTGTTCACGGAACTCTCAGTTTACACGAAAATATTGCACTGATTATACTGTTATGCCAAGAACAATCATCCAATTTTTTCCACATTATTGATCAACATTATAAAAAATAATGGACGTTAATTCTTATTTAATCAGATTGCAATATTTTTTCTTTCTATGAAGAACTCTCATGATTTCTGACACCATCACAGTAACCAATTTTTTTTATGTTACGGGGTTATAACGAAATGCCCAAAGTAAATGTTTCATGAGAGATTAATGATAGTAAGTTTTGGATGAAGGATGGTCTCTGAGGACATGTAAAGAAACTTACAGGGTGGTCCCTGAGGACAGGTATAGTGACTTACAGGATGGTCCCCGAGGACAGGTATAGTAACTAACAGGATGGTCCCCGAGGACAGGTATAGTAGCTTACAGGATGGTCCCTGAAGACAAGTATAGTCACTTAAAGGATGGTCCTCGAGGACAGGTATAGTAACCTAAAGGATGGTCCCTGAGGACAGGTATAGTAAATTACAGGATGGTCCCCGAGGACAGGTATAGTAACTTACAGGATGGTCCCCGAGGACAGGTATAGTAAATTACAGGATGGTCCCTGAAGACAGGTATAGTAACTTACAGGATGGTCCCCGAGGACAGGTATAGTAACTTTCAGGATGGTCCCGAAGAATAGGTAAACCATTATGGTAAATTTAAGGATGGTATCGAATCATTTAAAGTACATGCTGATATTTTGTAACAGCTACAACTCTTTATTAGCTATGTCATGTGGCTATAATTTAATACTTTATAAATTTCATAGTGGAAGTGTTGAATTTTAAATAGAAATAACGTTAACATATCTCTTATAGATACTGCAGAGTAATCAAATGTACAGGAGGTTTTAGTAAAGATCAAAAAGATTTAAGCCATATTTCAACATTATTTAAATGTCAATAAATCCGAGGAAGGAGTTTTAATAAACAGATTTACTATTGATATCTTCTTCATTAAAATGTAGAGCTATTTAGTAAATCAAGTGCGCCCCTCCACAATCCTTTATCCTGATTTCTAATTAAGGTAAATTATTAGACCTTTAACAGAAACCAACAACACCAAAAATATTCATTCCCTTGAACCCTGCAAATTGAACTGGTCACTTTTCCTAAATTCTGCTCCAGGTTAAAAGTCCGGTATTAAGGATATAAAAGGAGTACATATGCTTGCTATAAGGCTGTTTCTGATCTCTATCAAAGGACCCTATTTAATCCCATTGCCCTCCCAACTAATCTTGGACTATTCAAGTCTGAAGACGCCCAGGTGTGGCGTTGCTAATTAAGATGGTGTTTGAAGAATCAAGGATGTCAATGTTCAAAATGGGAGAGAAACTTTCAACAAGAGAAATTTTCGGACAATTGCACAAATAATGAAGTCAGCCGAGAAACTGAAGGACCACCAACAGGTGGCGCTGGAGTAATTAGTTGTCAGAGTTAATTAACATGGACAGTGAATGTCACTCTCTCTCCCCGGTATCCAACTTCACTCCAATGAGTAACCTCCAGATACATGACTTTCTGTCAACTTTCTAGATCAGTCAGTTTTGTACATCTGCACATTTTGAATCAGTTTGAAACGTTCAATCTTAATATCAATCGATTTTTCGTCTTTAATCAATCTTTTAATAATTAAATCTGATGGAGCACTTTATCATGCGAGACCAAACCCTTGAAGATGTAGAAAGTTTCTAATCCTTAAACTGTACTATGTGCCTTAAATACTTTAAATTTAAGACCACAATTATGAGTATAGAAGTCATTTTTCTGATCTTCATGAATCCATGATTATTCGAGCAAGCTGAAAATAAATTATGTGGGTACTTCTAGTATGATTGATATAATTTTCAAGGATGGCCTTACATATAACATATCTTAAATATGTTTTTTTTTAAATTTCTGAATTTAAAACCTCATACACAAATGTGATGTAATGATTTTCCACTTTTACAGCCTAATGATAACAAATGAACCGCCCCCTCGCTGATTCATCATCACCATCATCAATTATCGATCATCATCATCATCATCATCATCATCATCATCATCATCATCATCATTATCATCATCATCATCATCATCATCATCAATTATCGATCATCATCATCATCATCATCATCATCATCATCATCATCATCATCATCATCATCATCATCATCATCATCATCATCATCGTTGACATCACTAATTTCTTCAATATCTTATGAAATAGACACTTCTAACCATTCCTCCATCTTGAATTTCATATATTTCTAGAATTTTATTGTTCTTGTGATAGCCTCAATATCATTGCTTAGAGTATCATATTGAAAACAGAAAAGAAGTTTACGTTCAGAAGAATTCTGAGGTTCTGAAGTACAATAAAACTCTCTCTACTTCCCTGCCCCACCCACCTTATATCATCCCCGAGACGTGAGCATGACTTTGGAAAAAAGTGAAAAAAAAATTGTCACACAAATTTATCAACATTTTATCTTTTTACCTTGAAATATGAGAACACATCTTAATATCTCATATCAATTAATTATGAAAATATTTAGAAATCTATATATTTCACCTGAAGACAGAAACCTAATACTCGTCCTATACTCACCCTCTTATAACCTTCACATTATCAGCAAAACTTAAATTTCCCAAAATATTCAAGACAAAAAAAAAAAAAAAAAAGAGAAAAAAACAACCCTCGTTATAAACAAATTTATCTTGTTGTGAAGACAAGAGAAAATCAAAACCGTAAATAGGTGAATACTGTAAAAAACACAAAAGGATCACACACATCACCGAATACCTCCATCCGAGAAAAAGAAATAAATAAATCATCTATCTTTATCGTATTACAAAAATAAACGTAGACTTAATTCTGATCAAATGGGGTACAATCATCACGACCTGTCAAGCATAGAAATAAACCCAGGATTTTAGAGGTCGTAAACGCTTCCCATGCGACAGAATGCCTCGCATTCACAAATGATTATTTTATATATTCAAAACACATTAGAATATAAACCACGACAATCTCATAAAGATGCATTAATCATGCGGCTCGTTTTGATAACAAGACCTTGTCAACAATGGTCAGAATAGGGTCATTGGGCAGCTACTGTCCAACCTTTCATACTACCCACTCACCCACGACTGCAGGTACATACGTGACAAGGCCGGCAATTTTCAGCACAAGCTGTGGACAAGAGTCAAACACAAGCAATACAATACTTTTATTATCTCTCAATAAAAAACCTAATTTTCCTTTTTGAAGAATATAATTTCTTCACATATTTCTGTATGGAAAGAAAGATTGACGAATAGAAATGATCAATTTATATTGAACTATTGATAGAGCCAATATAATTAAGAACAGTTCCGGATTTTCGGAAATATTTCATATCCACATTTTCTATTATGAAATATGAGATTGAGTATGAGCGTCTTCATCAATGAAACCGCGAAAGCAAGTCACAAAGAAAACTGTAGACCAGAACTTGGTAATTATATATATTTTGTTATTTCAGGTGCAATTGAAGAGAAAAAGAGAACATGAAACATTAGGGAAAAAAACAATAATAAAAACGATTGAAGTATATAAAGTACATCTTTTTTTAATTATAAAATATTATGTATTTATAGCATACAGTTATACTAAACATGGTAGTAAGGTATATATATATATATAATGTAGTAACGAAAAACGACACTTTTGCAAAATAAAAATATAAAAAAAGTTTGTCAAAAAGGTTTGTCAGACACTAAAAAAAATAAATTACACATAAATTTCATACATTTTTACCTCCTTACTTTCAGTTATCAGTATGGAGAAATAGGAAGAGCGTGTCGTGATCCAAGGGAAATAACCTCTACATCTGGCTGTTACTTTTCCGAAATATTGGCAACAATTAGTTATATATTAACAGAAAAAAAAATCAAGCGACGGAACGCCACCCACAAACAATTACTTATGCTATTTTTAAAAACCATGAATCGTTTATATTATTTTTTGTTTGTTTGTTTGTCGTACAAACATGATTCCGTGTAAATGTAGCGAAGTAAAACTTAAAATACATGAAGTGAGGAATCAGGAAACAGTCGCTTCATAAACCGTAATTAGCTCACAAGCATCGAAAGAACAGAGCTCTGAAAAGCAACAGGCGCAATTAAAAACACATCCACCATAAGTCTACATACGGAAACTAGTGAAATACCATTAAAACTTAGGAGAAAAAAATTCATATTAAAATAATAGATTAGAACTCCATAATAAGGACCTTAATTCTACCTAATGTTATAGTAGAACAAGCATCAAATATAGAGATAAACTAAAATAACACAATACACCACCATATAACCATGTAACAAGCCAACTTCTCGTCGAACAGAATTAAGACCAAGTTAAAATTGAATGAATTATTCCAAAACCCTCTCCGCCCTGGAAATTAGACACTTCGGAAATTAGCGACGAAATTTTAGACAAAACCAACAAAAAGGGAAAATCCAGCAGAAATTAGGGCAAAAGCATTATCCATAACTGACGAGAAATAAAATGATCATACCAAATATTATACTGACGGATAAAAAAATCCACAAACTAACAGAGTAGGGTTAGATATTTTTTCCGGAGAAAACAACATCACATTATCACTTACACTGACCGATCAGTGTTCTGTTTATACCAGTGAAATCATTGCTATAGAATTAGCACTTAGAATTATTAACATCAAAAAGTCCACAAATAGAGCAGTAATTCTTACAGATAGTCTTTCTTCATTACAATCAATACAGACTAGAAAAAGCGAAAGAGCTAATGTAATTAATTCAATATTAAATCTAGTTTAAACAACATGGAATTTTGGTAAATTTTGAGTATGTATCATCATATCATGTCGATATACCTGGAAATGATAAAGCTGAAGATCTAGTTAAAAAAAGCTCTTCAGAAAAACACAAAATGTTGTCAGGTGAAATTATCTCAGACAGAAGTACATTCTATTACCAATCAACAAATCAATAATAAATGGTCAGAAAAATGGAAAAGTTTGGAAAGATCAATCAACCCAAGGTAAATTAGAGATAAAGCAAATACTAAATCAAAAACTTTAGGACGAAATAAATTAGAAGATATTACCATCATAAGGCTAAAATTAGGAACCACAAAATTAAAAATTAACATCATTATAATGGTTAAAGATATCTCACCAGACTACACATTGTGAAACAGAACAGACTAATAGATAACATTTTTCTATATTGCAATACATTCGGTCATGAAAGGAAATATCTCACTGCCGAATTTAAAAGAATGAAAACCCAATATACATCCATCAAAAAGGTTTTAAAATCACGTGAAAATGAAAGACTAGTGCATAGAATGCTCGTCGAATTCCGAAGAAAAAATATAAACGATAAACAGAAAGGTCGAAGGGAGACAACTCCCAAACACCATAAACATACAGAATAGCATACACAACAGGTAGGATCCCCAGGATACACAGGGAGACCGTACTAGAGAGGATTACTACTGCCCCTTTCATCAATTGGTGCATACTGACACCTCATGAGGTATGTGGTGTCCTCCTCTGTGCCCCACCCCAGAATTCACATCTGTGAAATAACATGACAGAGTACAAATAAATTAAGGATCACACACAAGTAAACACGCTTCTTCCAGTATTTGTTAAAACAAACGACTAAATAGGAAGGAAAATACACAAAGTCCACATTTACGACCTACGGTCAGTATAGATCAAACGTAACGGGAAAATCCGGGTACAACGGTCATGGACCTAAAAATCTAAAACCTCATACAATTAAACTGAACGCACAACCATACATACAACACAACACAAACATACAAACCAAATAAACTCTATATATATGTATGTGGAGCTTTTTCAGTGTTGGTCTCGATTATGTGAAGTTTTTACAGCGTAGGTTCGAGTGTGTGGGTTTTTTTTCCATCTTAGGTCTCGAGTATGTGGAGTTTTTTTCAGCGTAGGTCTCAAGTGTGTGGAGTTTTTTCAGCGTAGGCCTCGCGTATGCGGTTTTCTTTTTTCAGTTTAGGTCTCGAGTGTGTGGAGTTTTTTCAGCGTAGGTCTCAAGTGTGTGGAGTTTTTTCAGCGTAGGCCTCGCGTATGCGGTTTTCTTTTTTCAGTTTAGGTCTCGAGTGTGTGGAGTTTTTTCCATCTTAGGTCTCGAGTATTTGGGCTTTTTTCAGCGTAGGCATCGAGTGTGTGGAGGTTTTTCAGCCTGGGTCTCGAGTATGTGGAGATTTTTCAGTGTAGGTCTCGAGTACGTTTTTTTTTTCCATATTGGGTCTCGAATACGTGGGGGTTTTCCCACTACAATTGGGTCTCCTTAAACTGCTCTATCGTTAGTATGTCTGGTGTCTCCATTGTTGTTTGTTCTTATTCTTGGAACGTGACACTACTTATTTGGATTAACCGAGATTCACATGGCGGGTGTTGTCTATGAAACAGAAGACGGTTACCCTTACGGAACAACTGGTGTTATTCTTGTACTTTTTCAGGAGACTCCGTGTAAATCGTTCTTTTGTTCACATTTTGACGTTGTTTCATCAAATTTCAGTTTGAATTAAGATTACGTTGACGTGTCCTGATTTTCATGCCCAGTTTATTTTCTCATTCTTGTTCCTCTTGACACATGTCCTCATATTACACTGGCTTTTGTAATCATTTTGATGTGGGGTTTCATTGTAATAGATCATGGCATCTACCTCACTGAACACCATGTGAGAGACCCACCAAATAGTATCTAATGTGTTTTGCTCAAGGTCACAACCACAAAGCACAGGATGAAAAGGCACTAGAGTTAAAAAAAAAAAACCTCTTGTGCAACAGATATCCAGGTGAAAATCACTTTGTTTAAATAAATGTTTTACCAGAATCAAAGGCTACAGAAAGGAAACATGTGGGATTTTCACTGGAGATATCACATTCTGATACATGTAAAAGTGATGTGTTCGTTTGAGAAAGACTAAGAGACTGTTAACACAGACAAAGACTGACAATGACATTACCATGATGCCTTTACAAATATTTTCTGTGATGTTAATAATTCAGGTGAGTGAGACTGTATGAAAAACCCCAACAAACATAGTAAATTCAGGATTAATATTTAATGATATGTCATACATATGGATAATAAATTCTGGTCAACACTTCATAGGAAAATTAATATGCAAGATTTGTATAATAAAGTATTGGATTATCTTCACAAATAGGTACAATACATAATATTATAGACCTCTCACACAAATAGGTACAATACATAATATTATAGACCTCTCACACACACAGGTACAATACATAATATTATAGACCTCTCACACACACAGGTACAATACATAATATTATAGACCTCTCACACAAATAGGTACAATACATAATATTATAGACCTCTCACACAAATAGGTACAATACATAATATTATAGACCTCTCACACACACAGGTACAATACATAATATTATAGACCTCTCACACACACAGGTACAATACATAATATTATAGACCTCTCACACACACAGGTACAATACATAGTATTATAGACCTCTCACACATACAGGTACAATACATAATATTATAGACCTCTCACACATACAGGTACAATACATAATATTTAGACCTCTCACACACACACAGGTACAATACATAATATTATAGACCTCTCACACATACAGGTACAATACATAATATTATAGACCTCTCACACACACACAGGTACAATACATAATATTATAGACCTCTCACACATACAGGTACAATACATAATATTATAGACCTCTCACACACACAGGTACAATACATAATATTATAGACCTCTCACACACACAGGTACAATACATAATATTATAGACCTCTCACACACACAGGTACAATACATAATATTATAGACCTCTCACACACACAGGTACAATACATAATATTATAGACCTCTGACACATACAGGTACAATACATAATATTTCAGATAAACACTTAACTTCCACTTTCTGAGATACAGATCTACCACAAAATGCAACTTAATTAGTAAATATAAATTTTTTAATTTACAACAACACAAAAAAGGACAAAAGAATAGATTGCATTTATATCACTTTATGTATAAATGAAAGATCTAGTTTCAGATTTAAGATCAAGCGATAGTTACAAAAATCATTACAATTTAACATAATATTATACATATTATCAATACATTGTATGTTATTGTGTTTAGAAAAATCAGTTTTGTGAAACAGAATCAATCGGAGACAATAATGGTTCAGACATCAATTAATGTAAAATCTAATTTTCTTATATCACAATTGGTTTTTAATCTATTTTATCATATTGGATATAGCAGGACACTACAAATAAATATATTTATATATATATGTATATAAAGTCTATGTAAACAAACATTAAAAAAACAACACAACTTTAACCTGCAAGGTATATAACATACCACAGCTGTTTCAAAGTCAGATCAATCCATATTTAAGTTAGGAATTTTGAATTTTCATAAACAAAATTTCAAAATGAAAGAATAAAAAAAGTTTTCATCAGCATGGACTTGAACAGGGGTCAGTGTTTTTATAATGGTTCTGGTGAAATAATTTCATGTGGTATTTTAGTTTACTCTTCTTTTAACCTAAAGCTTACTAACTTTATACTTCAAAGGAATAACTTATATACAAATCAAAGGTTTATTACAAGACTTGATGGCTTTCAACCTCAGTGAAACTTGTAACCGATGAAAATATCATGACTCAAGAAACCTTGGTTGTGTTAAACATGTCAGGTGTTTTATCAATCAAATATATGAGCTTGATTGTAGAAGATCAAGTTTTAAAAATAAGTGATTTGTGACCAAGAAACCATTGGTGTAATGTATGGCCGAAATTTAGTCATAAAATGCCTCAGCTAAAGTACAGGTGTAAAACAATTCCTGTCTAATTAAAATAGAACAAGTGAAGAGTACCACATGTTCCGATCATAAAAATTATCAAAATCTCCAAATAAAACAAAAAAATAAAATTAATATCAGGTGCAAAAATTGTCACAGTACACTCTTTGAATCTTAAATTACTGTACAGCCGGTTAGTTCTTCTTTTTCTTGGTACATTAAATTCAGTCCATGAAATAATGATGTGTATCAAATGTCATTTTATATCCATGTTGCGAAATTCTAATTCGTTAAGATAAAATTTTATTGTTTTAAAAGAAATTCGTTAAAACTTTGACATGTAAAAATTACCAGCTCTTCAGTAATTTAGGTTAGACAAATGACACTTGGTTTACAGTTCTTCAACAAAATATTTTTCTAACAATATGTGTTTGAGAATCCCTTTATCCCTCATCATGGT
This sequence comes from Ylistrum balloti, assembly GCF_031769215.1. Classification (NCBI taxonomy): domain Eukaryota; kingdom Metazoa; phylum Mollusca; class Bivalvia; order Pectinida; family Pectinidae; genus Ylistrum; species Ylistrum balloti. The sequence continues at coordinate 1,143,650 of NW_026782224.1, read as the reverse complement.
CTGATGACCACAAAGTCAATATGTTGTCAGAACGAAAAAAAAAAAAAAAAGGATAACAACCAAAACAGTTAATAAGAACTTCAACCTGAGATCATTACTAACATACCACACATAAAGTGTATCACATACACTAATATCAAGGCTTTTATACATGTTTCTGGGATGAAAAAAGAAGACAAAATAAAAAAAAAACAAGCGTTCCTCGGAACTGTATGTGTCGCCTGCATAAAGTGTCACGGTCACCTAGAAATCGAACTGGATGTGCAACGTTCAACTATAAAGATGTAATACCAAATTTCATTTCTATAACTAGTGGCATAAAGGGAAAACTGCGCAAAGCAATATTCCTGAGAATTTTCCAAGTTCAAAGGGACATATCACTGCCAAGAAAAGTTACAGACTGCCAAGAAGGGAACTCGGTGTGTAACTTTTGACCAAGAACTCATATACAAAATTGCATTTTGGTAACTCGAAGCATAACCAAGAAAATTCCAGAAAACAATATTCCCAAAGAATTTGAGTTCAAAGGGGCATAACTCTGCCAAGAAGGGTTACAGACAGCTGGATATCGAACTTAATCTGAACCCTTCCAACAAAGTGATCCCTCAGTGTCTGCCAGCTCTGCAAGCGACACAAAAAAACAACAACAACACCAAAGTAGTTATGAAAAACAATATACAAACATTTGGGGGTCAGACTCATTATTGATACAAAATTGATCCCCCTTTCACCAAAGGATGCTTCAGGTCAAATTGGGACAGATCATAGCATTCCTACAGAATAAAAAGATTTTAAAAATCTGCTCTATTTCCCTGTATGGGGCAAACCCCTCATGCCTCAAGGAACCGAGATCCATCATTTCAAAAAAAAAAAAAAAATTTGTTCATACAAAATTTTGCAGGATAATAAGGATTTTAAAAATCTGCTCTATTTCTCTGTATGGACCAAACCCCTCCCTGCCTCAAAGGATCAAGACCCACCATTTAAACAAAACTGAGAGCCATCGTTTATACAAAATTCTACAGAAAAATAAGGATATTAAAAATCTGTTTTATTTCCATGTATGGGCCAAACCCCTCCTGCCTTAAGGGACCAAGACCCACCATTTAAACAGTGCGGAGTCCTCTTCACCTGACAATGCTTCAGACCAAATTTATACAAAATCCAATCAATTTAACAGAAGAGAAAGGATTTTAAATAATTTACTAATTTTCCCTTTTAGGCCGCGCCCCTCAGGCCAAAGAGGGAGACTCACTGTTTATTCAAATTGAGGACCTTCATTTAAGGCTGCCTCTGACCAAAATTAGTGAAAATGTGCTCTGTTGTTCCAGACTAGTAGCAAATTTTGAGAAAAGTAGATGGCAGACAGATGCAACAGTATACCATAACCTGACTTGGTCCATCAGGACAGGTGACATAAAAACACTGTCACACAATAATCATCGTTTTTATAAACTCACACAACGGATACCTAGCTAGCACCATCTAATGGGATGTTAAACTGGAAATCACATTGTCATTATTGATAACTCTGTATTTTGTTGTTAAAGGCTGGGTGATTAATCCAATATCAGAAGACATTTTTGAAACCTTGCCAGGATAATAATCACTAAATCTTACTCTATAAAAAATAATGTTATCTATCAGTAATATCACATCCTGATATCAGACGTTTAAATTGTCAATTATCAACCCATCACCATGGAGACAATGGGCAATGTTCTGCCTAGTAACCCTGTGTACACAGACATCTGAGTCAGTTGTATTTAAAAAGGCAAGGGAAGGAACATTGTGGTTGATTTGTAACATCCACATCAAGTGTGGGACAGCACTAATAACACCTCCAGGGTCTGTTCCTTACATGGTAGATAGTGGTGTACAACACTGAACTGATAACAGGGTCTGTTCCTTACATTGTAGACAGTGGTGTACAACACTGAACTGATAACAGGGTCTGTTCCTTACATTGTAGACAGTGGTGTACAACACTGAACTGATAACAGGGTCTGTTCCTTACATTGTAGACAGTGGTGTACAACACTGAACTGATAACAGGGTCTGTTCCTTACATTGTAGACAGTGGTGTACAACACTGAACTGATAACACCTCCAGGGTCTGTTCCTTACATGGCAGACAGTGGTGTACAACACTGAACTGATAACAGGGTCTGTTCCTTACATGGTAGACAGTGGTGTACAACACTGAACTGATAACACACCCAGGGTCAATTCCTTACATGGTAGACAGTGGTGTACAACACTGAACTGATAACACCTCCAGGGTCTGTTCCTTACATGGCAGACAGTGGTGTACAACACTGAACTGATAACAGGGTCTGTTCCTTACATTGTAGACAGTGGTGTACAACACTGAACTGATAACAGGGTCTGTTCCTTACATTGTAGACAGTGGTGTACAACACTGAACTGATAACAGGGTCTGCTCCTTACATTGTAGACAGTGGTGTACAACACTGAACTGATAACACACCCAGGGTCAATTCCTTACATGGTAGACAGTGGTGTACAACACTGAACTGATAACACCTCCAGGGTCTGTTCCTTACATGGTAGACAGTGGTGTATAACACTGAACTGATAACAGGGTCTGTTCCTTACATGGTAGACAGTGGTGTATAATACTGAACTGATAACAGGGTCTGTTCCTTACATGGTAGACAGTGGTGTACAACACTGAACTGATAACAGGGTCTGTTCCTTACATGGTAGACAGTGGTGTACAACACTGAACTGATAACACCTCCAGGGTCTGTTCCTTACATGGCAGACAGTGGTGTACAACACTGAACTGATAACACCTCCAGGGTCTGTTCCTTACATGGCAGACAGTGATGTACAACACTGAACTGATAACACCTCCAGGGTCTATTCCTTACATGGTAGATAGTGGTGTACAACACTGAACTGATAACACCTCCAGGGTCTATTCCTTACATGGTAGATAGTGGTGTATAACACTGAACTGATAACACCTCCAGGGTCTATTCCTTACATGTTAGATAGTGGTGTATAACACTGAACTGATAACACCTCCAGGGTCTGTTCCTTACATGGCAGACAGTGATGTACAACACTGAACTGATAACACCTCCAGGGTCTGTTCCTTACATGGCAGACAGTGGTGTACAACACTGAACTGATAACAGGGTCTGTTCCTTACATGGTAGATAGTGGTGTACAACACTGAACTGATAACAGGGTCTGTTCCTTACATGGCAGACAGTGTGTACACAAGAGTATGGCATACAGAGTAACAAGTGTAAACCCTGAAAAATGGAAACAAAAGTCAAGCACTTGTGAAATGTAGGGAAACAAAGTCAATCAAAGACCAAAGATATAGACAAGGGGTCAACCATAGGTCAAACATAGAGACACAGGGTCAATTACAGGTCAAACATAGAGACACAGGGTCAAACACAGGTTAAATATAGAGACACAGGGTCAATTACAGGTCAATCATAGAGACACAGGGTCAAACACAGGTTAAATATAGAGACACAGGGTCAATTTCAGCTCAAACATAGACACAGGGTCAATTACAGGTCAATCATAGAGACACAGGGTCAAACACAGGTTAAATATAGAGACACAGGGTCAATTACAGGTCAATCATAGAGACACAGGGTCAACCACAGGTTAAATATAGAGACAGGGTCAATCACAGGTCAAACATAAACACAGGGTCAGAGATGAGCCAGGGGCAATCACAGGGACACAGGGTCAAATAAAGTTCAAACATTGAGACAGTGCAGCATCCTGGTCTCGAGATATTTTATTTTTTATTAATGAAGGTGTTGACATTTGACTGATCTTTCCATGGTATTCACAATTAAAGCTCAAATCAGTCAAGAATATGGCAGATAGAGTAAAAGCAAGAGAGATGAACAAGAAAAATGTCCACTAAAATTGTGGACAAACTCTCCTTATATCAACAGGAGAAGACAGCAATAAAATAATTTAGCAGTTATTTACCAAATTTCTGAAAGATACTGAAATCTATGTATCAGAACTAATATATAGCATACCCTGGAAGTAGTCACTCTTGCCGTCCTGGAACGTATAGTTGATAACAATCACCGAGAAGACAACAGACCATAAATGGATGTCATTGAACAGGATCAGGAATCCGAATGGCTGTCAAAAAAATAGACCAGGTAAACAGGAACATTGTTAGATATCATACAGAATATAAACAACTATCAAATAAAACAATTAGGACCAGGTATACAGACAGTAAGACTACTTACCTGTATAAGGTTGATGAGGACCAGGTATACAGGGACACAGACAGTAAGACTATACTTACCTGTATGAGGTTGATGAGGACCAGGTATACAGGGACACAGACAGTAAGACTATACTTACCTGTATGAGGTTGATGAGGACCAGGTATACAGGGACACAGACAGTAAGACTATACTTACCTGTATGAGGTTGATGAGGACCAGGTATACAGGGACACAGACAGTAAGACTATACTTACCTGTATGAGGTTGATGAGGACCAGGTAAGACTACTTACCTGGGGTTGACACAGACAGTAAGACTATACTTACCTGTATGAGGTTGATGAGGACCAGGTATACAGACAGTAAGACTACTTACCTGTATGAGGTTGATGAGGACCAGGTATACAGACAGTAAGACTATACTTACCTGTATGAGGTTGATGAGGACCAGGTATACAGGGACACAGACAGTAAGACTATACTTACCTGTATGAGGTTGATGAGGACCAGGTATACAGGGACACAGACAGTAAGACTATACTTACCTGTATGAGGTTGATGAGGACCAGGTATACAGACAGTAAGACTACTTACCTGTATGAGGTTGATGAGGACCAGGTATACAGGGACACAGACAGTAAGACTATACTTACCTGTATGAGGTTGATGAGGACCAGGTATACAGGGACACAGACAGTAAGACTATACTTACCTGTATGAGGTTGATGAGGACCAGGTATACAGGGACACAGACAGTAAGACTATACTTACCTGTATGAGGTTGATGAGGACCAGGTATACAGGGACACAGACAGTAAGACTATACTTACCTGTATGAGGTTGATGAGGACCAGGTATACAGGGACACAGACAGTAAGACTATACTTACCTGTATAGGTTGATGAGGACCAGGTATACAGACACAGACAGTAAGACTATACTTACCTGTATGAGGTTGATGAGGACCAGGTATACAGGGACACAGACAGTAAGACTATACTTACCTGTATGAGGTTGATGAGGACCAGGTATACAGGGACACAGACAGTAAGACTATACTTACCTGTATGAGGTTGATGAGGACCAGGTATACAGGGACACAGACAGTAAGACTATACTTACCTGTATGAGGTTGATGAGGACCAGGTATACAGACAGTAAGACTATACTTACCTGTATGAGGTTGATGAGGACCAGGTATACAGACAGTAAGACTATACTTACCTGTATGAGGTTGATGAGGACCAGGTATACAGGGACACAGACAGTAAGACTATACTTACCTGTATAAGGTTGATGAGGACCAGGTATACAGACAGTAAGACTATACTTACCTGTATAAGGTTGATGAGGACCAGGTATACAGGGACACAGACAGTAAGACTATACTTACCTGTATGAGGTTGATGAGGACCAGGTATACAGTATGGACACAGACAGTAAGACTATACTTACCTGTATGAGGTTGATGAGGACCAGGTATACAGACTAAGACTACTTACCTGTATGAGGTTGATGAGGACCAGGTATACAGGGACACAGACAGTAAGACTATACTTACCTGTATAAGGTTGATGAGGACCAGGTATACAGGGACACAGACAGTAAGACTATACTTACCTGTATGAGGTTGATGAGGACCAGGTATACAGGGACACAGACAGTAAGACTATACTTACCTGTATGAGGTTGATGAGGACCAGGTATACAGGGACACAGACAGTAAGACTATACTTACCTGTATGAGGTTGATGAGGACCAGGTATACAGGGACACAGACAGTAAGACTATACTTACCTGTATAAGGTTGATGAGGACCAGGTATACAGGGACACAGACAGTAAGACTATACTTACCTGTATGAGGTTGATGAGGACCAGGTATACAGGGACACAGACAGTAAGACTATACTTACCTGTATGAGGTTGATGAGGACCAGGTATACAGGGACACAGACAGTAAGACTATACTTACCTGTATGAGGTTGATGAGGACCAGGTATACAGGGACACAGACAGTAAGACTATACTTACCTGTATGAGGTTGATGAGGACCAGGTATACAGGGACACAGACAGTAAGACTATACTTACCTGTATAAGGTTGATGAGGACCAGGTATACAGGGACACAGACAGTAAGACTATACTTACCTGTATAAGGTTGATGAGGACCAGGTATACAGACAGTAAGACTATACTTACCTGTATAAGGTAGATGAGGACCAGGTATACAGGGACACAGACAGTAAGACTATACTTACCTGTATAAGGTAGATGAGGACCAGGTATACAGACAGTAAGACTATACTTACCTGTATGAGGTTGATGAGGACCAGGTATACAGGGACACAGACAGTAAGACTATACTTACCTGTATAAGGTTGATGAGGACCAGGTATACAGAGATACAGACAGTAAGACTATACTTACCTGTATGAGGTTGATGAGGACCAGGTATACAGGGACACAGACAGTAAGACTACTTACCTGTATAAGGTTGATGAGGACCAGGTATACAGGGACACAGACAGTAAGACTATACTTACCTGTATAAGGTTGATGAGGACCAGGTATACAGGGACACAGACAGTAAGACTATACTTACCTGTATAAGGTTGATGAGGACCAGGTATACAGGGACACAGACAGTAAGACTACCTGTATAAGGTTGATGAGGACACATACACAGTAAGTAAGACTATACTTACCTGTATAATGGTTGATGAGGACCAGGTATACAGGGACACAGACAGTAAGACTATACTTACCTGTATAAGGTTGATGAGGACCAGGTATACAGGGACACAGACAGTAAGACTATACTTACCTGTATAAGGTTGATGAGGACCAGGTATACAGAGACACAGACAGTAAGACTACTTACCTGTATAAGGTTGATGAGGACCAGGTATACAGGGACACAGACAGTAAGACTATACTTACCTGTATGAGGTTGATGAGGACCAGGTATACAGGGACACAGACAGTAAGACTATACTTACCTGTATGAGGTTGATGAGGACCAGGTATACAGGGACACAGACAGTAAGACTATACTTACCTGTATGAGGTTGATGAGGACCAGGTATACAGGGACACAGACAGTAAGACTATACTTACCTGTATGAGGTTGATGAGGACCAGGTATACAGACACAGTAAGACTATACTTACCTGTACAGGGGTTGATGAAGACCAGGTTACCTGTATAATGGTTGATGAGGACCAGGTATACATATATACAGACAGTAAGACTAATACTTACCCCAAATTACCTTAAGTATGCAAGGATGCCGTTGACTACTTCAGGAAGTTCTGGTACCAGGTATACAGGACACAGACAGTAAGACTATACTTACCTGTATAAGGTTGATGAGGACCAGGTATACAGGGACACAGACAGTAAGACTATACTTACCTGTATGAGGTAGATGAGGACCAGGTATACAGGGACACAGACAGTAAGACAATACTTACCTGTATAAGGTTGATGAGGACCACCTAAGACTATACTTACCTGTATATGTATAGGTTAAGACTATACTTACCTGATGAGGACCAAATGAGGTTGATGAGGACCAGGAGATACAGACAGTAAGACTATACTGTATCATAAAAAATATTCTGTAAGATGAGGACCAGTTTTACAGGCACACCAATTAAGACCTATATTTTTCAAAATAATTATTGACACACCTGATGTACTTTCACCTTTATTCTGTCTTTTTAAATATTACTCTGAATATATATGTATGTATCTTTACAATCCTGATAACCCCACTATGTTACATACCTCTGACACACCTGATGTTTATAACCCCACTAGGTTACATACCTCTGACACACCTGTTTATAATCCCACTATGTTACATACCTCTGACACACCTGATGTTTATAATCCCACTATAATGTTACATACCTAAATATATATAAACTGACACACCTGTTTATAACCCCACTTGTTACATTATAATCCCACTAGGTTACATACCTCTGACACACCTGTTTATAATCCCACTATGTTACATACCTCTGACACACCTGTTGTTTATAACCCCACTAGGTTACATACCTCTGACACACCTGTTGTTTATAATCCCACTAGGTTACATACCTCTGACACACCTTACATACCTCTGACACACCTGATGTTTATAATCCCACTATGTTACACACCTCTGACACACCTGATGTTTATAATCCCACTATGTTACATACCTCTGACACACCTGTTGTTTATAATCCCACTATGTTACATACCTCTGACACACCTGTTGTTTATAATCCCACTATGTTACATACCTCTGACACACCTGTTGTTTATAATCCCACTAGGTTACATACCTCTGACACACCTGTTGTTTATAATCCCACTAGGTTACATACCTCTGACACACCTGTTGTTTATAATCCCACTAGGTTACATACCTCTGACACACCTGTTGTTTATAATCCCACTAGGTTACATACCTCTGACACACCTGTTGTTTATAATCTCACTAGGTTACATACCTCTGACACACCTGTTGTTTATAATCCCACTAGGTTACATACCTCTGACACACCTGTTGTTTATAATCCCACTAGGTTACATACCTCTGACACACCTGTTGTTTATAATCCAACTAGGTTACATACCTCTGACACACCTGTTGTTTATAATCCCACTATGTTACATACCTCTGACACACCTGTTGTTTATAATCCCACTAGGTTACATACCTCTGACACACCTGTTGTTTATAATCCCACTATGTTACATACCTCTGACACACCTGTTGTTTATAATCCCACTAGGTTACATACCTCTGACACACCTGTTGTTTATAATCCCACTAGGTTACATACCTCTGACACACCTGTTGTTTATAATCCCACTAGGTTACATACCTCTGACACACCTGTTGTTTATAATCCCACTAGGTTACATACCTCTGACACACCTGTTGTTTATAATCCCACTAGGTTACATACCTCTGACACACCTGTTGTTTATAATCCCACTAGGTTACATACCTCTGACACACCTGTTGTTTATAATCCCACTAGGTTACATACCTCTGACACACCTGTTGTTTATAATCCCACTATGTTACATACCTCTGACACACCTGATGTTTATAATCCCACTAGGTTACATACCTCTGACACACCTGTTGTTTATAATCCCACTATGTTACATACCTCTGACACACCTGTTGTTTATAATCCCACTAGGTTACATACCTCTGACACACCTGTTGTTTATAATCCCACTAGGTTACATACCTCTGACACACCTGTTGTTTATAATCCCACTATGTTACATACCTCTGACACACCTGTTGTTTATAATCCCACTAGGTTACATACCTCTGACACACCTGTTGTTTATAATCCCACTAGGTTACATACCTCTGACACACCTGTTGTTTATAATCCCACTAGGTTACATACCTCTGACACACCTGATGTTTATAATCCCACTAGGTTACATACCTCTGACACACCTGTTGTTTATAATCCCACTAGGTTACATACCTCTGACACACCTGTTGTTTATAATCCCACTAGGTTACATACCTCTGACACACCTGTTGTTTATAATCCCACTACATACCTCTGACACACCTGTTGTTTATAATCCCACTAGGTTACATACCTCTGACACACCTGTTGTTTATAATCCCACTAGGTTACATACCTCTGACACACCTGTTGTTTATAATCCCACTATGTTACATACCTCTGACACACCTGATGTTTATAATCCCACTAGGTTACATACCTCTGACACACCTGTTGTTTATAATCCCACTATGTTACATACCTCTGACACACCTGTTGTTTATAATCCCACTATGTTACATACCTCTGACACACCTGTTGTTTATAATCCCACTATGTTACATACCTCTGACACACCTGTTGTTTATAATCCCACTATGTTACATACCTCTGACACACCTGTTGTTTATAATCCCACTAGGTTACATACCTCTGACACACCTGTTGTTTATAATCCCACTAGGTTACACACCTCTGACACACCTGTTGTTTATAATCCCACTAGGTTACATACCTCTGACACACCTGTTGTTTATAATCCCACTATGTTACATACCTCTGACACACCTGTTGTTTATAATCCCACCAGATTACATACCTCTGACATACCAGATGTTTATAATCCCAACAGGTTACATACCTCTGACACACCTGATGTTTATAATCACACTAGGTTACACACCTCTGACACACCTGATGTTTATAATCTGACATACCAGATGTTTATAATCCCAACAGGTTACATACCTCTGACACACCTGATGTTTATAATCACACTAGGTTACACACCTCTGACACACCTGATGTTTATAATCCCACGATGTAACATACCTCTGACACACCTGATGTTTATAATCCCACTAGGTTACATACCTCTGACACACCTGAACTTTGTATTAACACCTGGATGTTTTCTGTCACTAATTCAGCACAGAGTGCAATGAGTGCAGCACTGACCAGAAGAATGATAGCACTTTTTATCCTTGACCAAGAGGGTGTGCCATGCCTGGTACCTTAAAATGTTGAATGAAAATCCATGTTAAAAGAAACAGAAATCCTGAGTACAAGAATGTTTAATCAGTTTAATCAAATCTTGATATTGCTGATACTGTATATTATGTAATCCTAAATTTGGAGACTCCTTGTACATCAATATTTTAAGACACCTCAGTACTTCAGGGTTTTAAGACACCTCAGGTCTTCAGTGTTTTGAGACACCTCAGTACTTCAGGGTTTTAAGACACCTCAGTATTTCAGGGTTTTGAGACACCTCAGAACTTCAGGGTTTTGAGACACCTCAGTACTTCAGGGTTTTGAGACATCTCAGTATTTCAGTGTTTTAAAACACCTCAGTACTTCAGGGTTTTGAGACACCTCAGTACTTCAGTGTTTTGAGACACCTCAGTACTTCAGGGTTTAGTGACTCTTCAGTACTTCAGGGTTTTGCGACACCTCAGTACTTCAGTGTTTTGAGACACTTCAGTACTTCAGGGTTTTTAGACACCTCAGTACTTCAGTGTTTAGAGACACCTCAGTACTTCAGGGTTTTGAGACACCTCAGTACTTCAGGGTTTTGAGACACCTCAGTACTTCAGGGTTTTGAGACACCTCAGTGCTTCTGGGTTTAGTGACTCTTCATTACTTCAGGGTTTTTGAGACACCTCAGTACTTCAGGGTTTTGAGACACCTCAGTACTTCAGTGTTTAGAGACATCTCAGTACTTCAGGGTTTTGAGATACCTCAGTACTTCCGGGTTTTGAGACACCTCAGTGCTTCAGTGTTTTGAAACACCTCAGTACTTCAGGGTTTTGAGACACTTCAGTACTTCAGTGTTTTGAGACACCTCAGTACTTCAGGGTTTTGAGACACCTCAGTACTTCAGGGTTTTGAGACACCTCAGTACTTCAGTGTTTTAAAACACCTCAGTACTTCAGGGTTTTGAGACACCTCAGTACTTCAGGGTTTTGAGACACCTCAGTACTTCAGGGTTTTTAGACACCTCAGTACTTCAGGGTTTTTAGACACCTCAGTACTTCAGAGTTTAGTGACTCTTCATTACTTCAGGGTTTTGATACACCTCAGTACTTCACTGTTTTGAGACACTTCAGTACTTCGGGGTTTTGAGACTCCTCAGTACTTCAGATTTTTGAGACACCTCAGTACGTCAGGATTTTGAGACACCTCAGTATTGCAGGGTTCTGAGACACCTCAGTATTGCAGGGTTCTGAGACACCTCAGTACTTCAGGGTTTTGAGACACCTCAGTACTTCAGTGTTTTGAGACACCTAAGTACTGCAGGGTTTTGAGACTCCTCAGTACTTCAGTGTTTTGAGACCCTCAGTACTGCAGGGTTTTGAGACACCTCAGTACTTCACGGTTCTGAGACACCTCAGTACTTCAGGGTTTTGTGACAAAAAATAATTACCTCATTAATAATTGACATATTTCATGAAATTATTCCTTAAATGAAAATAAAAAGCCAACTTCACATAAATGTTTGCAAGAGAATAAAACTACATCCTGACCAGTAAAGAAACAAGAGGCCTAGCGGCCTGAGATAAGCAATATTGAATATAAAGGTTAAAGGATAGTTATCAAATGTCATGAAACAGAAATTGTGACACTGAATATCATCAAAACTGTCATCCTATACTAATAGTTCTTACAAAGTTATTTCCAGTGGAAAATGACCAATGTTATGCTCAAAAATGCAAATTTTCTATGAAAATCACAGTAGTCTAAAAAAAAATCCTCACAAGGCAGAAATATGAGACTTATTTTGGTAATTAAAGCACCTTAAATCCACTGGGAATTGAACAAATTATGCTCAAAAATCTAGTTTTCCTTTTTTAACTATAGTAGACTTTACCCCTCCCCACAGGGAAATGTGAGACTCTGGGGCCATGAAATTCACAATTTTGGTAAAGCACCTTACGATGCTTCTATCCATTAAGAGTATTTGATTCTACCATATCTGGCTGTTGAGAAGAAGATTTTTTTAATTTAAGTCAATCTGATCCTTTTTGGCCCTGCTCACCAGCCCTTGTTGGGTGGGGACTGTATAATTCACAAGTTTGGTTCATCAAAGGCCCGGGCAGGTTTATACAAAATTTCATTGATGTCAAATCAGGAGTTTTTGAGAAGAAGTTGAAAATGTTAAATTGTTTATGGACACACAACACTGGACGAAGGTGATTGCAATAGGAAACCATGAGACTTTTGTTTCAGGTGACTAAATAATGTGAGTTGTTAGATGTTGTCTTTACTTTCTTTTTTTCAGAAAGACAAGACAGCAGGACATGATACATTTTTCCCTCAATAAGAGATGACACTGGTGAAGCTACACTAAACAAGGCCTACCTTTATGATGCTCCCCCTTCACTTCCACGTCACCAGAATGGTCATGCTGAGCAATGTTGGCAGAATGCGTCTTCAGTGCAAATATCATCCCTATGATGTAGGCTATGGGCAGTAACACTGAGCAAGCATACACCAGGGGCTTCACGTGTCCACGGTACAGTGAAGAATCGCCTTCTAGGCTAGACTGTAAGGGGAGATAATCATGTAAAACAGGCATACATCACAGGAGGAAGACAAATATTGACAGTAAAGGAAGAGATGGGGGGGGGGAGAGGGAATACATCAAGGAAATTGGGTAGAGTATTAACTGTGAACACAAGCATATAAGGGGATGTAATCTTTGCTTCTTAAACAGCAATACTTAAAGATGTGGATCTGTTTGGTGATGTATTATTACACATGTATATAACATTACAAACTGGATACTTACCACAGAGCTGCGACACTCACTGCAGTGGAGTGAGTAACTCGAGTTTGATGTAACATCAGTGGCATTCTCATCATACACATTTACACAGCTTTTACAGTGCATGTTACCAAAGATCTTTGCAAATATAGTTGGAGCATACACACCTACCGAAAAAAGTCCAATATTAGAAGGTATTGTAAACAAAAGGCCCAAGGGCCTTCATTGCTCACATGACTTATTTAGCTATTCAGCAATTTAATTTCAAATTTCAAATATGATAAATAATTTCAGATATAATTTTCATATTCGGTCCATTGTGGTCAAAAAGAACTTAGATTCATTTTCATAAAAAATTGCTTCAGACCACACTTGGACAATATCGTTGTATAAACAAAGTTTTTTTAAGAAGTTACATTCACCAAATTGGCGCAGGTTTACAAATATCTAAATGTATTGTCCATCATACAGTGATATGCAAATCTCCTTCTTTGACAAAGCAGAATTTTTAATTGATACTTTCCAAACATTGAATTTGTCTGATAAATTTGAAAATCTTATGAACGAACAGCAACTAGGTATATCTGATGATAAACACAGTGCTAAATCTTTTTGTCTACTCTTTGACAGTGTACGTTCCCAGATCAGTATTCTTTATGAATTGTAATAACACATTACATAGTTGTTACTGTACCTCCAACTGCTACAAACAACAGAAGGGCGGTAACATTGGCTGCCCGGGGGTTGAATCGCTGGGAGTGGTATTTGATTCCTCCAACAACCATACAGATTCCCTACAACGATGCAAACACACAACTAATACAAAATACAAAACTTTCCTTAGGTATCAGGGGGCACAACCTCCCACAAATGATGATAATTCTTCAGGGAACTGCCGTAGATACAAAATGGATACAGATTCTTCACCAACAAAGGGTTGAATGTATGTCGAGAATGAAGACAACACGAACAGCTCCTTCCCAATTCACGAATTCGTTTTTTTATTGTCTTCACTCTCGACCTACATTTCATTTGGTATGTACACCTATACACGTCTGATTAACTTGGGCAATGATGACACAGATATACTATCTAAACTGATTAATCAATTAATAATCAAAATTATTAATAGATTGGAATTTTATAGTTATCAGTGACTATTTTACAATCATATCTGACCACCAGAACTACACTAGACTTAAGTGTAATGATATCCTTGCCCTATAGATGTTCAATCCTATATACATTAAAGACAGGACTCACCGGTATAAAGAGTAGACTGCCCACTATTGCACCTGAAATCCAAAAATACAAATTCAATTTTAATTTCTGTTGTTTTACTCACAATAGTCATATCAAATGTGAACTGGAGAAACCGTAATAAAGATAAACAATCTGATTGAATAGTTTGATTTAAAATCCATCAAATTTGATTTTTTTTGTTTGTTTTGCTGGATTTATTGACCCATGAACAATCAGGGTCACTTTGAGGTAAAAACTCTTTAAAGTAGCGGGTATATACCTCACTGAACAACATGCAGGAGGCTCATTACATGCCATGTGGTGCAATTAGAGTGAAGTGTCTTTTCCAAGGACACAACCTGGTCAGCACAGACTGGTGTGTTTCTCAGCTGCCAGAGGAACACAAACTATCATGGGAGGAGAATGTCTATTGACAGGATTTTCACCTAAGGTTATATAGGCATGCTGCTCTTCCCACTGAACTGTCACAACCCCTATCAATCATAGTTTCATAACTTCCAAAAACAAGCTTGTTTCATGGCATAGTCCATGAAGAAGGCATTCTGGTAAGGCAAAGTGGGAAAATGTCACTATTTATCAATATCCATCAATCCAATTATAGATATTAGAATTATTTATGTATATTCAGATTTTCTACGGATATCTATATATAAATTGTGACTTTTTTTCTCCACTTTTGCTTGTCATATCATGGTGCAGAAGGCTTCAGAACTTGATATCATAATATTCAAAGCAAGCTGAATGCCTCTAAGGCCAGCTGCAGTTTTTGATTATCAAATTAGAAGCTGTTCAGAATTTTGGAAGCATGTGATTCTATCAATGCTTAAAATGAATGTTGTCCATGTTACCAAGATTAATTTTAGGACTTCATTCCCATGATCTTTAAACTAAACACCATCAATTTTTTTGGTCTTTGATTATTTCATCTTTCACTACAGCATTACAAACAAGTGTGAATAATTGACAAGAGTAAGACAAACCTGTGAGAGAAGACTTGACCAGGATACCTGACAACAGTGAGACTTACCTGTGAGAGAAGACTTGACCAGGATACCTGACAAGTAAGACTTACCTGTCGGAGAAGACTTGACCAGGATACCTGACAACAGTAAGACTTACCTGTGAGAGAAGACTTGACCAGGATACCTGACAAGAGTAAGACAAACCTGTGAGAGAAGACTTGACCAGGATACCTGACAACAGTAAGACTTACCTGTGAGAGAAGACTTGACCAGGATACCTGACAACAGTTAGACTTACCTGTGGGAGAAGACTTGACCAGAATAGCTGACAACAGGAAGACTTACCTGTGAGAGAAGACTTGACCAGGATACCTGACAACAGCAAGGCTTACCTGTGAGAGAAGATTTGACCAGGATACCTGAAAACAGTAAGACTTACCTGTGAGAGAACACTTGACCAGGATACCTGACAACAGTAAGACTTACCTGTGGGAGAAGACTTGACCAGAATAACTGACAACAGTATGGCTTACCTGTGAGAGAAGACTTGACCAGGATACCTGACAAGTAAGACATACCTGTGAGAGAAGACTTGACCAGGATACCTGACAACAGTAAGACTTACCTGTGAGAGAAGCCTTGACCAGGATACCTGACAAGTAAGACATACCTGTGAGAGAAGACTTGACCAGGATACCTGACAACAGTAAGACTTACCTGTGAGAGAAGACTTGACCAGGATACCTGACAACAGTAAGTATTACCTGTGAGAGAAGACTTGACCAGGATACCTGACAACAGTAAGACTTACCTGTGAGAGAAGACTTGACCAGGATACCTGACAAGTAAGACATACCTGTGAGAGAAGACTTGACCAGGATACCTGACAACAGTAAGACTTACCTGTGAGAGAAGACTTGACCAGGATACCTGACAACAGTAAGACATACCTGTGAGAGAAGACTTGACCAGGATTCCTGACAACAGTAAGACTTACCTGTGAGAGAAGACTTGACCAGGATTCCTGACAACAGTAAGACTTACCTGTGAGAGAAGACTTGACCAGGATACCTGACAACAGTGAGACTTACCTGTGAGAGAAGACTTGACCTGGATACCTGACAACAGTAAGACTTACCTGTGAGAGAAGACTTGACCAGGATACCTGACAACAGTAAGACTTACCTATGAGAGAAGACTTGACCAGAATACCTGACAACAGTAAGACATACCTGTGAGAGAAGACTTGACCAGGATACCTGACAAGTAAGACTTACCTGTGAGAGAAGACTTGACCAGGATACCTGACAAGTAAGACATACCTGTGAGTATGTAAGTCTTACCTGTGAGAGAAGACTTGACCAGGATACCTGACAACAGTAAGACTTACCTGTGAGAGAAGACTTGACCAGAATAACTGACAACAGTATGGCTTACCTGTGAGAGAAGACTTGACCAGGATACCTGACAACAGTAAGACTTACCTGTGAGAGAAGACTTGACCAGGATACCTGACAAGTAAGACTTACCTGTGAGAGAAGACTTGACCAGGATTCCTGACAACAGTAAGACTTACCTGTGAGAGAAGACTTGACCAGGATACCTGACAACAGTGAGACTTACCTGTGAGAGAAGACTTGACCTGGATACCTGACAACAGTAAGACTTACCTGTGAGAGAAGACTTGACCAGGATACCTGACAACAGTAAGACTTACCTATGAGAGAAGACTTGACCAGGATACCTGACAACAGTAAGACTTACCTGTGAGAGAAGACTTGACCAGGATACCTGACAACAGTATGTCTTACCTGTGAGAGAAGACTTGACCAGGATTCCTGACAACGATAAGACTTACCTGTGAGAGAAGACTTGACCAGGATACCTGACAAGTAAGACTTACCTGTGAGAGAAGACTTGACCAGGATACCTGACAACAGTAAGACTTACCTGTGAGAGAAGACTTCACCAGTTCTACATAACAACCAGAACCTTCTTCACTCCCTTTAGACAGAGCCAGGACAAAAATTATTATTTCTACAACAGACCCAAAGGTGGCGTTCAGAACTGCTCCTATGGTAAAGGTACTCTGAGCAGCAATACTGAAAACAAAAGAACACTCACAGATAATACACCTTGTCACATTTATCACTTGTATCATTTGTAATACTTTATATTGTCAGTCATTGTAAACCTAAAACCACTGTGATAATACTTTACATTGTCCGTCATTGTAAACCTACAGCCACTGTGATAATACTTAACATTGTCAGTCATTGTAAACCTACAGCCACTGTATCATTGTAAACCTACAGCCACTGTATCGTTGTAAACCTACAGCCACTGTATCATTGTAAACCTACAGTCACCGTGATAATACTTAACATTGTCAGTCATTGTAAACCTATAGCCACTGTGATAATACTTAACATTGTCAGTCATTGTAAACCTACAGCCACTGTATCATTTTAAACCTACAGCCACTGTATCGTTGTAAACCTACAGCCACTGTGATAATACTTACATTGTCAGTCATTGTAAACCTACAGCCACTGTATCATTGTAAACCTACAGCCACTGTATCGTTGTAAACCTACAGCCACTGTGATAATACTTTACATTGTCAGTCATTGTAAACCTACAGCCACTGTATCATTGTAAACCTACAGCCACTGTGATAATACTTAACATTGTCCGTCATTGTAAACCTACAGCCACTGTATCATTGTAAACCTACAGCCACTGTATCGTTGTAAACCTACAGCCACTGTGATAATACTTTACATTGTCAGTCATTGTAAACCTACAGCCACTGTATCATTGTAAACCTACAGCCACTGTGATAATACTTAACATTGTCCGTCATTGTAAACCTACAGCCACTGTGATAATACTTAACATTGTCCGTCATTGTAAACCTACAGCCACTGTATCATTGTAAACCTACAGCCACTGTATCGTTGTAAACCTACAGCCACTGTGATAATACTTAACATTGTCCGTCATTGTAAACCTACAGCCACTGTATCATTGTAAACCTACAGCCACTGTATCGTTGTAAACCTACAGCCACTGTGATAATACTTTACATTGTCAGTCATTGTAAACCTACAGCCACTGTATCATTGTAAACCTACAGCCACTGTGATAATACTTAACATTGTCCGTCATTGTAAACCTACAGCCACTGTGATAATACTTAACATTGTCAGTCATTGTAAACCTACAGCGACTGTATCATTGTAAACCTACAGCCACTGTGATAATACTTTACATTGTCAGTCATTGTAAACCTACAGCCACTGTATCATTGTAAACCTACAGCCACTGTGATAATACTTAACATTGTCCGTCATTGTAAACCTACAGCCACTGTGATAATACTTAACATTGTCAGTCATTGTAAACCTACAGCCACTGTGATAATACATTACATTGTCAGTCATTGTAAACCTACAGCCACTGTGATAATACTTTACATTGTCAGTCATTGTAAACCTACAGCCACTGTATCATTGTAAACCTACAGCCACTGTATCATTGTAAACTTACAGCCACTGTGATAGTACATTACATTGTCCGTCATTGTAAACCTACAGCCACTGTGATAATACTTTACATTGTCAGTCATTGTAAACCTACAGCCACTGTGATAATACATTACATTGTCCGTCATTGTAAACTTACAGCCACTGTATCATTGTAAACCCACAGCCATTGTATCATTGTAAACTTACAGCCACTGTATCATTGTAAACTTACAGCCACTGTGATAATACTTTACATTGTCGGTCATTGTAAACCTACAGCCACTGTATCATTGTAAACTTACAGCCACTGTATCATTGTAAACTTACAGCCACTGTGATAATACTTTACATTGTCAGTCATTGTAAACCTACAGCCACTGTATCATTGTAAACCTACAGTCACTGTGATAATACTTTACATTGTCAGTCATTGTAAACCTACAGTCACTGTATCATTGTAAACCTACAGTCACTGTGATAATACTTTACATTGTCAGTCATTGTAAACCTACAGCCACTGTATCATCGTAAACTTACAGCCACTGTATCATTGTAAACCTACAGTCACTGTGATAATACTTAACATTGTCAGTCATTGTAAACCTACTGCCACTGTATCATTGTAAACTTACAGCCACTGTATCATTGTAAACCTACAGCCACTGTATCATTGTAAACCTACAGCCACCGTGATAATACTTTACATTGTCAGTCATTGTAAACCTACAGCCACTGTGATAATACTTAACATTGTCAGTCATTGTAAACCTACAGCCACTGTATCATTGTAAACTTACAGCCACTGTATCATTGTAAACCTACAGCCACTGTGATAATACTTTACATTGTCCGTCATTGTAAACCTACAGCCACTGTGATAATACTTTACATTGTCAGTCATTGTAAACCTACAGCCACTGTGATAATACATTACATTGTCAGTCATTGTAAACCTACAGCCACTGTATCATTGTAAACCTACAGCCACTGTGATAATGTTTGGTTTTGTTATCAATTCATTGTAGACAGTTGTCTTACTTCATTAGTTTTGCTATAATGACCCATTTATATTGTATATTTGTACATGTCCCACCATTAGATGTATCTACTGGGCAATCTGTGGTTGTAAAACAAACATTGGATCTTTGGGTCTTTACATGATCCTGCCCAGTAGTTCAGGAGTCATTCGTAACATGGTCTCAAATTTCCTTAATGAATTTTCAATAGGACTCAATGACAGCAATACTTAAATCCTGTATCTAATTTTTCTGCCCCAACAATTACCTGATAATTGCCAGACCGATGTAGTAGGTTAATGGTATGATGGCACACACTCCCAGAATACATTTCTGAAACAGACAAAAGGAAACATTTTGAAATCTCTGACAATTTGTTACATTTTCTATGTAACTGATTTTATTCCCAGTATTTCTAGCTTTAGCCATCTAGCCATAATTACTTTGTGAAAATAAAAATGAAAAATAACAATAATTTTAAGTTGTTTGAAAGTTCAACATAAGATCTGTAGAGTTATTACTGTGGTGCAGATAAGAGAACAAACATTAGTTTGGATGTGGAAGGAAAACCCACAGGAGAACACCCAAAAGGACAAACCCACAGGAGAACACCCAAAGGGACAAACCCACAGGAGAACACCCAAAGGGACAAACCCACAGGAGAACACCCAAAGGGGAAAACCCACAGGAGAACACCCAAAGGGGAAAACCCACAGGAGAACACCCAAAGGGACAAACCCACAAGGGAAAACCCAAAGGGACAAACCCACAAGGGAAAACCCAAAGGGACAAACCCACAGGAGAACACCCAAAGGGACAAACCCACAGGAGAACACCCAAAGGGACAAACCCACAGGAGAACACCCAAAGGGACAAACCCACAGGAGAACACCCAAAGGGACAAACCCACAGGAGAACACCCAAAGGGACAAACCCACAAGGGAAAACCCACAGGAGAACACCCAAAGGGACAAACCCACAAGGGAAAACCCACAGGAGAACACCCAAAGGGACAAACCCACAAGGGAAAACCCACAGGAGAACACCCAAAGGGACAAACCCACAGGAGAACACCCAAAGGAGAAAACCCACAAGGGAAAACCCAAAGGGACAAACCCACAAGGGAAAACCCAAAGGGACAAACCCACAAGGGAAAACCCAAAGGGACAAACCCACAAGGGAAAACCCAAAGGGACAAACCCACAAGGGAAAACCCAAAGGGACAAACCCACAAGGGAAAACCCAAAGGGACAAACCCACAAGGGAAAACCCAAAGGGACAAACCCACAGGAGAACACCCAAAGGGACAAACCCACAAGGGAAAACCCAAAGGGACAAACCCACAAGGGAAAACCCAAAGGGACAAACCCACAAGGGAAAACCCAAAGGAGAAAACCCACAGGAGAACAAACCCACAAGGGAAAACCCAAAGGAGAAGGAGAAACCCACAAGGGAAAACCCAAAGGGACAAACCCACACCCAAAGGGACAAACCCACAGGAGAACACCCAAAGGGACAAACCCACAAGGGAAAACCCAAAGGAGAAAACCCACAGGAGAACACCCAAAGGGACAAACCCACAAGGGAAAACCCAAAGGAGAAAACCCACAGGAGAACACCCAAAGGGACAAACCCACAAGGGGAAACCCACAGGAGAACACCCAAAGGGACAAACCCACAAGGGTAAACCCAAAGGAGAAAACCCACAGGAGAACACCCAAAGGGACAAACCCACAAGGGAAAACCCAAAGGAGAAAACCCACAGGAGAACACCCAAAGGGACAAACCCACAAGGGAAAACCCAAAGGAGAAAACCCACAGGAGAACACCCAAAGGGACAAACCCACAAGGGAAAACCCAAAGGGACAAACCCACAGGAGAAACCCAAAGGGACAAACCCACAGGAGAACACCCAGTGAGCCCAGTGGCGTCTGACACAGTAAAATAGTACTTACTGTGAGCCCAGTGGCCGTCTGACACAGTAAAATAGTACTTACTGTGAGCCCAGTGGCCGTCTGACACAGTAAAATAGTACTTACTGTGAGCCCAGTGGCCGTCACACAGTAAAATAGTACTTACTGTGAGCCCAGTGGCCGTCTGACACAGTAAAATAGTACTTACTGTGAGCCCAGTGGCCGTCTGACACAGTAAAGGGACACTGTGACCCAGTGGGAAAACCCAAAATAGTACTTACTGTGAGCCCAGTGGCCGTCTGACACAGTAAAATAGTACTTACTGTGAGCCCAGTGGCCGTCTGACACAGTAAAATAGTACTTACTGTGAGCCCAGTGGCCGTCTGACACAGTAAAATAGTACTTACTGTGAGCCCAGTGGCCGTCTGACACAGTAAAATAGTACTTACTGTGAGCCCAGTGGCCGTCTGACACAGTAAAATAGTACTTACTGTGAGCCCAGTGGCCGTCTGACACAGTAAAATAGTACTTACTGTGAGCCCAGTGGCCGTCTGACACAGTAAAATAGTACTTACTGTGACCCCAGTGGCCGTCTGACACAGTAAAATAGTACTTACTGTGACCCACGTGGTTGTATGATACAGTAAAACAGTACTTTCTGTGAGCCCAGTGGTTGTCTGATACAGTAAAACAGTACTTACTGTGACCCCAGTGGTCGTCTGATACAGTAAAACAGTACTTACTGTGACCCCAGTGGTCGTCTGATACAGTAAAACAGTACTTACTGTGACCCCAGTGGTCGTCTGAAACAGTAAAACAGTACTTACTGTGACCCCAGTGGTCGTCTGATACAGTAAAACAGTACTTACTGTGACCCCAGTGGTCGTCTGATACAGGAAAACAGTACTTATTGTGACCCCAGTGGTCGTCTGATACAGTAAAACAGTACTACTGTGACCCCAGTGGTCGTCTGATACAGTAAAACAGTACTTACTGTGACCCCAGTGGTCGTCTGATACAGTAAAACAGTACTTACTGTGACCCCAGTGGTCGTCTGATACAGTAAAACAGTACTTACTGTGACCCCAGAGGTCGTCTGATACAGTAAAACAGTACTTACTGTGACCCCAGTGGTCGTCTGATACAGTAAAACAGTACTTACTGTGACCCCAGTGGTCGTCTGATACAGTAAAACAGTACTTACTGTGACCCCAGTGGTCGTCTGATACAGTAAAATAGTACTTACTGTGACCCCAGTGGTCATCTGATACAGTAAAATAGTACTTACTGCGACCCCAGTGGTCGTCTGATACAGTAAAAATAGTACTTACTGTGACCCCAGTGGTATAGTACTTACAGTGACCCCAATGGTAGTCTGATACAGTAAAATAGTACTTACTGTAACCCCAGTGGTATAGTACTTACAGTGACCCCAGTGGTCGTCTGATACAGTAAAATAGTACTTACTGTGACCCCAGTGGTCATCTGATACAGTAAAATAGTACTTACTGTGACCCCAGTGGTCGTCTGATACAGTAAAATGGTACTTACTGTGACCTCAGTGGTCGTCTGATACAGTAAAATGGTACTTACTGTGACCTCAGTGGTCGTCTGATACAGTAAAATGGTACTTACTGTGACCCCAGTGGACATCTGATACAGTAAAACAGTACCTACTGTGACCCCAGTGGTCTTCTGAAACATTAAAACAGTACTTACTGTGACCCCAGTGGTCATCTGATACAGTAAAACAGTACTTACTGTGACCTCAGTGGTCATCTGATACAGTAAAATAGTACTTACTGTGACCCCAGTGATCGTCTGATACTGTAAAATAGTACTTACTGTGACCCCAGTGGTCATCTGATACAGTAAAACAGTACTTACTGTGACCCCAGTGGTCATCTGATACAGTAAAATAGTACTTACTGTGACCCCAGTGGTCATCTGATACAGTAAAATAGTACTTACTGTGACCCCAGTGGTCATCTGATACAGTAAAATAGTACTTACTGTGACCCCAGTGATCATCTGATACAGTAAAATAGTACTTACTGTGACCCCAGTGGTCATCTGATACAGTAAAATAGTACTTACTGTGACCCCAGTGTACTTACTGTGACCCCAGTGGTTATCTTATGCTCAGGGTCAGTATATCCTAAAGCTAAGGCAAGAATTACAAACACAAGTAAATCTGAATTAACTGTTAAGGGTGACACTATTTATAGATATATATATATGTATATAGGTAACAGTAATTGTTTATTATGAGTGACACTAGTAACAATAATTCATTATCACACAAATAATGGAAAAGGGAAAAATATATTCCAAGTATAAATATTTCTTAAAGAAACCTTAAAATTTGAACAGGAAACATAATGATGATGGAGACAGACAGAAATATCTGCCAATCTGTCTCCTTTGATTAACAGTATAAGGTGTAAGGATACTGAAGAGGATGATGTTCATGCCGTCCACGCTGTACTTGTAGTAGTAGAGATACACAGACTGGTGAGTATACATCAGAATTTCACTTTCCTGGTGGTCCTCCCTCTGTTATCAATGTCAAGGTCATCCTTATACATATACATCACAATCATCATCTATGTTCAGTTCATTCTACAAGTTTGGTTAAATTTGGTGAAATCTAATGAGTATGAAAATTGGTGTCATCAGATCTGACTATCTGCTAGAAATGATAGATGGTTTTATACATACCACATAACTGTAGTCTTCTACCTTTAGCTTCTGGGGAGGCAGGAACATTATCTGTGTGATGGCTTTAAAGTTCAGCTGAAAGCACAGGTCACAGTTTTACAATAAAACAAATACACTCATTTTGTGATTGGAATTTTAAGTTAAAGAAATAGTTGTCTATATTTTTCTACTTGACTTCAGTTCATCAAAACATTTAGTATTACAAACTGTTATTCAAGCATTCAAAACTTTGAGACAACAACCTAAATAAAACCCTAACAACCTAAATAAAACCCTTCCTAACAACCTAAATAAAACCCTTCCTAACAACCTAAATAAAACCCTTCCTAACAACCTAAATAAAACCCTTCCTAACAACCTAAATAAAACCCTTCCTAACAACCTAAATAATACCCTAACAACCTAAATAATACCCTTCCTAACAACCTAATTAAATCCCTAACAACCTAAATAAAACCCTTCCTAACAACCTAAATAATACCCTAACAACCTAAATAAAACCCTTCCTAACAACCTAAATAAAACCCTTCCTAACAACCTAAATAAAACCCTTCCTAACAACCTAAATAAAACCCTTCCTAACAACCCAAATAAAACCCTTACAACCTAAATAAAACCCTAACAACCTAAATAAAACCCTTCCTAACAACCTAAATAAAACCCTTCCTAACAACCTAAATAAAACCCTTCCTAACAACCTAAATAAAACCCTAACAACCTAAATAAAACCCTAACAACCTAAATAAAACCCTAACAACCTAAATAAAACCCTTCCTAACAACCTAAATAAAACCCTAACAACCTAAATAAAACCCTTCCTAACAACCTAAATAAAACCCTGACAACCTAAATAAAAATCCTAACAACCTAAATAAAACCCTTCCTAACAACCTAAATAAAACCCTTCCTAACAACCTAAATAAAACCCTAACAACCTAAATAAAACCCTAAATAAAACCCTAACAACCTAAATAAAACCCTTCCTAACAACCTAAATAAAACCCTAACAACCTAAATAAAACCCTTACTAACAACCTAAATAAAACCCTAACAACCTAAATAAAACCCTTCCTAACAACCTAAATAAAACCCTAACAACCTAAATAAAACCCTAACAACCTAAATAAAACCCTAACAACCTAAATAAAACCTTCCCTAACAACCTAAATAAAATCCTTCCTAACAACCTAAATAAAACCCTTCCTAACAACCTAAATAAAACCCTTCCTAACAACCTAAATAAAACCCTTCCTAACAACCTAAATAAAACCCTTCCTAACAACCTAAATAAAACCCTAACAACCTAAATAAAACCCTTCCTAACAACCTAAATAAAACCCTTCCTAACAACCTAAATAAAACCCTAACAACCTAAATAAAACCCTTCCTAACAACCTAAATAAAACCCTAACAACCTAAATAAAACCCTTCCTAACAACCTAAATAAAACCCTTCCTAACAACCTAAATAAAACCCTTCCTAACAACCTAAATAAAACCCTTCCTAACAACCTAAATAAAACCCTAACAACCTAAATAAAACCCTAACAACCTAAATAAAACCCTTCCTAACAACCTAAATAAAACCCTTCCTAACAACCTAAATAAAACCCTTCCTAACAACCTAAATAAAACCCTAACAACCTAAATAAAACCCTTCCTAACAACCTAAATAAAACCCTTCCTAACAACCTAAATAAAACCCTTCCTAACAACCTAAATAAAACCCTAACAACCTAAATAAAACCCTAACAACCTAAATAAAACCCTAACAAACTAAATAAAACCCTTCCTAACAACCTAAATAAAACCCTTCCGAACAACCTAAATAAAACCCTTCCTAACAACCTCAATAAAACCCTCCCTAACAACCTAAATAAAACCCTAACAACCTAAATAAAACCCTACCTAACAACCTAAATAAAACCCTAACAAACTAAATAAAAAAACCTAACAACCTAAATAAAACTTCCTAACTAACCTAAATAAAACCCTAACAACCTAAATAAAACCCTAACAACCTAAATAAAACCCTTCCTAACAACCTAAATAATACCCTTCCTAACAACCTAAATAAAACCCTTCCTAACAACCTAACAAACCTAAATAAAACCCTTCCTAACAACCTAAATAAAACCCTTCCTAACAACCTAAATAAAACCCTTCCTAACAACCTAAATAAAACCCTTCCTAACAACCTAAATAAAACCCTAACAACCTAAATAAAACCCTTCCTAACAACCTAAATAAAACCCTAACAACCTAAATAAAACCCTTCCTAACAACCTAAATAAAACCCTAACAACCTAAATAAAACCCTAACAACCTAAATAAAACCCTAACAACCTAAATAAAACCCTTCCTAACAACCTAAATAAAACCCTTCCTAACAACCTAAATAAAACCCTAACAACCTAAATAAAACCCTTCCTAACAACCTAAATAAAACCCTTCCTAACAACCTAAATAAAACCCTAACAACCTAAATAAAACCCTTCCTAACAACCTAAATAAAACCCTTCCTAACAACCTAAATAAAACCCTTCCTAACAACCTAAATAAAACCCTTCCTAACAACCTAAATAAAACCCTTCCTAACAACCTAAATAAAATCCTTCCTAACAACCTAAATAATACCCTTCCTAACAACCTAAATAAAACCCTTCCTAACAACCTAAATAAAACCCTTCCTAACAACCTAAATAAAACCCTTCCTAACAACCTAAATAAAACCTTTAACACACGAAATAAAAACCTAACAACCTAAATAAAACCCTTCCTAACAACCTAAATAAAACCCTAACAACCTAAATAAAACCCTAACAACCTAAATAAAACCCTTCCTAACAACCTAAATAAAACCCTTCCTAACAACCTAAATAAAACCCTTCCTAACAACCTAAATAAAACCCTAACAACCTAAATAAAACCCTAACAACCTAAATAAAACCCTTCCTAACAACCTAAATAAAACCCTTCCTAACAACCTAAATAAAACCCTTCCTAACAACCTAAATAAAACCCTTCATAACAACCTAAATAAAACCCTTCCTAACAACCTAAATAAAACCCTTCCTAACAACCTAAATAAAACCCTTCCTAACAACCTAAATAAAACCCTTCCTAACAACCTAAATAAAACCCTTCCTAACAACCTAAATAAAACCCTAACAACCTAAATAAAACCCTTCCTAACAACCTAAATAAAACCCTTCCTAACAACCTAAATAAAACCCTAACCTAACCCTTCCTAAATAAAACCCTTCCTAACAACCTAAATAAAACCCTTCCTAACAACCTAAATAAAACCCTTCCTAACAACCTAAATAATACCCTTCCTAACAACCTAAATAAAACCCTAACAACCTAAATAAAACCCTTCCTAACAACCTAAATAAAACCCTTCCTAACAACCTAAATAAAACCCTTCCTAACAACCTAAATAAAACCCTAACAACCTAAATAAAACCCTAACAACCTAAATAAAACCCTTCCTAACAACCTAAATAAAACCCTAACAACCTAAATAAAACCCTTCCTAACAACCTAAATAAAACCCTTCCTAACAACCTAAATAAAACCCTTCCTAACAACCTAAATAAAACCCTTCCTAACAACCTAAATAATACCCTAACAACCTAAATAAAATCCTTCCTAACAACCTAAATAAAACCCTTCCTAACAACCTAAATAAAACCCTTCCGAACAACCTAAATAAAACCCTAACACCCTAAATAAAACCCTTCCTAACAACCTAAATAAAACCCTTCCTAACAACCTAAATAAAACCCTTCCTAACAACCTAAATAAAACCCTTCCTAACAACCTAAATAAAACCCTTCCTAACAACCTAAATAAAACCCTAACAACCTAAATAAAACCCTTCCTAACAACCTAAATAAAACCCTAACAACCTAAATAAAACCCTTCCTAACAACCTAAATAAAACCCTTCCTAACAACCTAAAACCTAAAAAAACCCTTCCTAACAACCTAAATAAAACCCTAAATAAAACCTAACAACCTAAATAAAACCCTAACAACCTAAATAAAACCCTAACAACCTAAATAAAACTCTTCCTAACAACCTAAATAAAACCCTTCCTAACAACCTAAATAAAACCCTTAAAACCCGAACAACCTAAATAAAACCCTAACAACCTAAATAAAACCCTTCCTAACAACCTAAATAAATAAAACCCTTCCTAACAACCTAAATAATACCCTTCCTAACAACCTAAATAAAATCCTTCCTAACAACCTAAATAAAACCCTTCCTAACAACCTAAATAAAACCCTTCCTAACAACCTAAATAAAACCCTTCCTAACAACCTAAATAAAACCCTTCCTAACAACCTAAATAAAACCCTTCCTAACAACCTAAATAAAACCCTTCCTAACAACCTAAATAAAACCCTTCCTAACAACCTAAATAAAACCCTTCCTAACAACCTAAATAAAACCCTAACAACCTAAATAAAACCCTAACAACCTAAATAAAACCCTAACAACCTAAATAAAACCCTAACAACCTAAATAAAACCCTAACAACCTAAATAAAACCCTTCCTAACAACCTAAATAAAACCCTAACCCTTCCTAACAACCTAAATAAAACCCTAAAACCTAAAAAAACCCTTCCTAACAACCTAAATAAAACCCTAACAACCTAAATAAAACCCTTCCTAACAACCTAAATAAAACCCTTCCTAACAACCTAAATAAAACCCTTCCTAACAACCTAAATAAAACCCTTCCTAACAACCTAAATAAAACCCTTCCTAACAACCTAAATAAAACCCTTCCTAACAACCTAAATAAAACCCTAACAACCTAAATAAAACCCTTCCTAACAACCTAAATAAAACCCTAACAACCTAAATAAAACCCTTCCTAACAACCTAAATAAAACCCTAAAAACTAAATAAAACCCTAACTAACTAAATAAAACCCTAACAACCTAAATAAAACCCTTCCTAACAACCTAAATAAAACCCTTCCTAACAACCTAAATAAAACCCTAACAACCTAAATAAAACCCTTCCTAACAACCTAAATAAAACCCTAACAACCTAAATAAAAACCTAACAACCTAAATAAAACCTAACAACCTAAATAAAAACCTAACAACCTAAATAAAACCCTTCCTAAACCTAAATAAAACCCTTCCTAACAACCTAAATAAAACCCTAACAAACTTAATAAAACCCTTCCTAACAACCTAAATAAACCCTAACCCTTTTGTAACAACCTAAATAAAACCCTAAATAAAACCCTAACAACCTAAATAAAACCCTAACAACCTAAATAAAACCCTAACAACCTAAATAAAACCCTTCCTAACAACCTAAATAAAACCCTAACAACCTAAATAAAACCCTAACAACCTAAATAAAACCCTTCCTAACAACCTAAATAAAACCCTAACAACCTAAATAAAACCCTTCCTAACAACGTAAATAAAACCCTTTTTTCCTTGAACAACCTAAATAAAACCTAAATCCTAACAACCTAAATAAAACCCTAACAACCTAAATAAAACCCTAACAACAACAACCTAAATAAAACCCTTCCTAACAACCTAATAAAACTTCCTGCAACCTAAATAAAACCTAAATAAGTTCCTAGAACCTAAAAAATCATGCACAATTCTAACAATTTGTATACATCTATTAAAAGACACATCAGTCTATCGAAATGCTACAAAAGTCGTATATTTTGTTTCTAGTTAAGTCTCGCCAACATGAAATCACTCTCTTTACAATGCATGAAGTAAACCCCACTTTTTTCCTTGAAATAATACAATAAAAAATAAGAGATCCCAGAAGCTTTTGGGTTCCCATCATAATATGCTGAAACTATTGATGCTGACCAGGTGAGAGACTACTATGACCAGGTGAGAGACTGCTGATGCTGACCAGGTGATAGACTGCTGATGCTGACCAGGTGAGAGACTGCTGATGCTGACCAGGTGAGAGACTGCTATGACCAGGTGAGAGACGGCTATGACCAGGTGATAGACTGCTGATGCTGACCAGGGGAGAGACTACTGATGCTGACCAGGTGATAGACTGCTGATGCTGACCAGGGGAGAGACTACTATGACCAGGTGAGAGACTACTGATTCTGACCAGGTGAGAAAATATGTATACTTACCAGATGAACAAACTTTCCGAATGGCCACAGGAAGTATCTAGCTAGCATCCAGCAGTAGACCCCTGATAAAATAAAATTCAGTGGTATAAGATGCCAGATCAAATGTTACAGTATATGTGAGTAGGAAACAAAGCAACATTTAGTACAGGGTCTGGATATATCATTATCATCATTGACTTTAATACATAAATACCTTGTCTATGTATTACTTCTAACAATATCTTCATCAAACAATAAATAAAAGGAAACATGACAAATTTTTCAGTTTTTCTTTTACTGAATCAGGTAAATACCTACCATAGTTCCAGCCCACGACAGAGAGAAACATAAGACAGCCTACTATTAGGTACAACAAAGCTAGCCACCATCCAAACAGCAACACATACAGCAAGTTAGATGGACGCAATGTTGAAACTGTAACAAAAGTTTTATCTCAAATAATGCATAATTTTTGTTTTTAAACTATGTTTTATTCAATGCCAAGCTGATATAAGTGTGACTTGTTTATGATAAGAAATTTAACTTAACCAAGAACAAAAACTTCATAGTTGTTTTTGTGTAGTGACGACTTAGATATGAAGGTCAAAGTACCTTCGTGTAAGGCCAAACAGAAAATCTAAGTTTCCTACAATGTGTCGAGAAAATTTAGGATTGGTAGGTAGAAAAAAACATGTACTTTTTACATGGTTTGTATAGAAGAGAGATCTTAACAATAAAAGTGATAGACACAAAGTTTTAAAGTACCCCGTAGGTAGGTCATTGGAAACAGAAAATAGTGTTTGTCTGGTCTAAAATGAGGTATCTAACTTATTTTGAAATCATGTACACTTTCGAAAAAAAGTCATTTGAAAGCAAACAGAAAGTAAGTTGAAAGCCTGAAGTGGGAAAATTCTGTTATGATTTTCTCATTTTAGCAATTTGTACATCATTGAAACAGCTTGGTCAAGGCTTGTTACAAACCTACTGCAAAGCAGACACAATTTCAGAATAAGCACAATAACACTTTAAATAAAGGACAAATCATTATTTAACTGAAATGAAAATAACTGCCAGAGTGTCCAAAGAAATTTTGAAGCATCAGGTTTGACAGATTATATAATCATCCAAGTGTTTGGGTCACACACTCTTAATCATCTGAAAATGTTTGACTACAATGACTACAAAATTTATTTAAATCTAGCAGTAAGAGTGTTTTCCATGTGTTATACGGAACATATATGTATAATAATGCTTTATTTAATCAGAATGTGGTTTTTGATTACATGCTTTTTTTACCATTTACTGGTTGGATCTTGTCAAAATCCTCGTACAGATTCTGTACGACCTCTGATCGTGAACTTAACGGTCTATCTGTCACATGTCCTTTCCATTTCTTAAATCCAAACTGTAACAAATATCAAATAATTATGACAAGTTTTATGATAAAAATGTCTAGAATTAAAGATTTTCTACTTCAATAAATCATCACTCAGTTAAAACACCCTTTTCATCATACGATTATAAAGTAGATATACATATGTAACATGCTTGTGTATTATACATGTAAGTATTAACAGAATCTTTCATCCCCTTGGAGGTGAAATAGGTTGATCTCAATCCAAGAGGACAGATGATTAAATTAGCAAACACAAGTTTGCCAAGTGTTAACAATATAAACATCTTTTCCCAAGGACTGAGATCACGCTATTTTACTAACAAGGGGGTGACTGATTATTTTTCCTGCTTTATTAGATACTCCTATGTAAATGTATTGTCCTATTGCTTCTTGTCATTGACGTGACTGAATTGTAGATATGACATCAGAGAATTGTTACTATGACATCATATCAATGTCTTCGTAGGGAAATCTTCTGGTTTTGTATTTATATAGACAATGCTTAAGTTTTATGATTTGTCAATTTGGCTCCTGTAATCAAGAAGATGAGAACTATAAATTGTTTATTACAATCATGCCTTTTTTCTATCTCACTTGCGTTGATTAAGTATTTCAACTGAAACACTACTCTTAGTTGATAACAGGCTTACAGGTGATGAAAAGATGTTGATTTTTTCAAATATTCAAAATCTCATCATCAAGAGATTTTAATGATTGCTTTTTGGTCCAATACATAGTTGTTACAGACCACATATATATATATATATATTTAAGCCATGACTTCAACAATTTTTCTCCCTTAGTCCTTCATTATCATCAGGGATAAATTTAGACAAAATACTTTCTGTAGTATAACTCAAGTGATATGTTTTCCAATCATATATATATGTCTAACCTCATCCTTGTCATATCTTATTCATGAATGTCATATAGTTTTACCCTGTCCCTGTTTTGAATTGTGACCAAAAGGGCTGTCTGAAATTCTTCTATTTCTCAAAAAATAACCCCAAATATTTTCCTTCTTCCTCAATGCGTAGTATTTCCCATATTCTAGATTAATCCATGCTTATTATGATGAAATATAGATTGTTCCCTAGAACTCACCAAGTAGTTATTACTAATCTTATGAGCCTCCACATCACTATCAATTCTCTGTATAAGGGAGTCCTCTAGTAAGTCTACAAAACTGCTGGAGGATTTCCGCTTTGGATCATCAATCAGTTCAGTGGTGTTAACGACATGGTTTTCAAGTCTACCTCGATTACGTAAAATCTGAAGGTCATTATCAGAAGAATTCTGTTCCTGTATCGGCTGAGACTGTGGAGTTGATTCTTTAGTAGAGCCATGATGTCCAGACAAGATGGTGGTGTCCATCTCCATTAGAAGATTTTTATATCATCACAATATTCTGCAAATTCAATCAGAACATATCACACTCAGACTGGTAACTTGTAAGAGTAACTCTGACTGGTAACTTGTAAGGGTATCTCAGACTGTCTCAGACTGGTAAGTTGTAAAGGTAACTCAGACTGGTAACTTGTAAGAGTTACTTCCCTTGGACCACTAATCATCATGTCCCTAATTCAACATTTATGACAAATACAACTTTCTGGAGTTAATTTCCTTAAGTTTGTTTTTGAATACACAACCTTGTTAAACCTCCTTGAAATGACTTAACCACATTTATAGGGCACAGACCAGCCACTGACCTGGCTCAGGACAAAGGCAGATAGGCTGCGGTCAAGCTAAGCAAAATAAGAGTTTTGGTCTTGATGGCTTCTTGTGATACATCATATTTTGATAAAATTATGAAATAAATCTCAAAACATTCAAAAAAAAGAAAAAAACATAAGGATTAACAACACAAAAGTGGTTTCATGATATCAGATGTCTGCAGGTTCACATCACTACTTACTTTGATTTAGATAATACTTGTAGTGTGAAATCTTTCATTTTTTTTATCCACAACTTGGCAAAAAAAAAAAAAACAGAACAGACTGTATGTGATACACACAAATGTACAGATACAGGATTTTGGTGAAGGGGCCTGGTGAGTGGGGTAAGGTGGTGAGGTAGTCATGTAATATATGCGTTTCGGAATTTCACATTATGATCTTTAAGTAACGTTTATAAATCAATACCTGCCAAATTCCTCACATATCTAAAGAACCTCAGGAAATTTTCATGGCCTATATTTCAAATATACCTACACTGTATGTAAGAAGAAATATCATAAAATGAATCTTTGTAGGTATGTATCATAAAACTATGAGGTGAAAGTCATATCATGGAATAAGGGACCCGGAATTTGTCAATAAACTTAAAAAAATTAAAATTTAACAACAAAAATCTCAATCAGGGCTCTCGATCTGCCAGATTTGGGGCCGAACATTCCCAATGCAAAATAGTATCTTTTTTCCCAATTTAGACCCCAAGTTTTCCCAATTCTAAGGAAACCGCTGCTATTTTTCCCCATTCTAAGGGCCACAGGCCCCAGTCCCAAAATGGGGTGTGAGAGCCCTGTCAATATATGTCATTTTACTGAGTATTGACCTAACAACTGCTCCATTCCAACACCCACCTAACACTAAATATCTAACAATGTTATGAACACATCGGGATAGAGCCATATACATGTAACCTGTTTTCGGGGTCCTGGTGAACCAGTGGACAGCCCAAGAATTAATTTTGTTTCATAGTTTCCATAAAAATATCAACAATATATGATAAAAGAATGGAATAAAAAATAAACTATATATACCGGTATAAAAGAGAAAAAAAAAATCTATTCATGACCCTATTGAGAATCGAACTCCTAAATTTAGTCCAGCAAAAATCAAACAAACAAAATGTACGATGACACCAGCCAAATGACATGTTATCAAAAGAATCACGCTGACATTAGCATCATGTTACAGACTATATATATGACTGTCAGAACACAAATAGTCCTCTCTGAATCCGTTGTATGATGTAGCTATATTGTACATGTACGAATACTGCAGTGTTCAACACCTGTTTAGCACCAGTTCAGGTGTTAGGCCTCGACCGATGTGTTCAAAATGTAAGATTTGTTTAAGTTTTCGGTGCTGACAAGCACGAAGATTCAATGAAATCTCTATAAACATGTATACGTTACCTGTGTGTGGTAAGACTTCCTCTAATCATTCCTTAAATCTGATATGTCTCTTGGAACAATCGTTATAGATCGTCACCCTATCACATTAAAGATACAATACCGTACTCACGTGAAGGTAAGGGAGATCACTCCAATAGCTAAAGAAAAGGAAAAGAATAAACAAATAGATAAACTTAATCAACGGTATTAATTTTCTATCTGCATATCAAGCTGTGAAATACTTTATAGAGTAAATGTAAACGGTTATGCTGGAAACATGAAACACGGGAATTTGTTGCAATATTATTTTGAATGACATCTGCTTGGAAAATAGTACGAAAAAAATATGTTCCTTTCTGAAAAAGGGCCAATGGGTAGGGATTTAACAAAATCATTGTTATTCTGTTTGCTTGCTTTTTTAAATTGACTTCTGAAGATCGCATAGTGAGTTGGGAATGTTGTGATTTATGCCCATGTGACAGGTTGAAATAATCTACGTGTATAAGATGTTTAGAATTCACAATCTGTCTGAACATCTATACACGTATCCGCCGTTTGTTTTTTTCACTTGTTTACAGGTTATCATTGTGCAGCAGATTCAGTTACTGTCACAAGTTATTAAGCAGACCATTAAATCACTCGAAAAAGATGTGTTTCAAGACATTAAAGTTAAAAAAAATCTACGGGCTCATTTTCACCTTTAAATCCAGTCCGACCAAAAATCAGATGTGAAGTTAAGTTCATTACATATGTCGTTTCAAAAGTGAATTTTAAAAAATACAGATAAGTGTGTTATCACGATACACGGTTTAAACCAATTTCTACCAGAGTTGTCATCCCACAATACACCTCTGTAACTGACGTGTTATTCGGGTACCGCAATGTACTCCGAGAGAGACTGTTTTAACTGGTGCCTTCTACAGAACATCCTGTCAGTTGTGTCATACGTCACATATTCCTGTGCAACAAAAAAGACCTGAATTGCTTCGTTCGAAAACTTACAAATGGCAAATTTATATGATGATAATAACACGAAGGTGAACTGGCCGTGTTCCAGAAGTAGCTGTGAAAAAGATTTTCTAATTTTCTAGTTTTGACGGATAAAATGGGTGGTCTGGAGTAGCAGTAGAGTGGGGTTGGGGTTGGGGGGGGGGGGGGGTTATACCAGGACAAGTTGTACCGGGACAAGTTGTACCCCCATGGCAGGTGGGGACATGGGTACCTGGTACCACATACCGATATACCGGGACAAGTTGTACCTCCAGGGCAGGTGGGGACAGATGTACCTGGTACCACATACCGATATACCAGGACAAGTTGTACCTCCAGGGCAAGTGGGGACAGGGGTACCTGGTGCCACATACCGATATACCGGGACAAGTTGTACCTCCAGGGCAGGTGGGGACAGATGTACCTGGTGCCACATACCGATATACCGGGACAAGTTGTACCTCCAGGGCAGGTGGGGACAGGGGTACCTGGTGCCACATACCGATATACCGGGACAAGTTGTACCTCCAGGGCAGGTGGGGACAGATGTACCTGGTACCACATACCGATATACCGGGACAAGTTGTACCTCCAGGGCAGGTGGGGACAGCGGTACCTGGTGCCACATACCGATATACCAGGACAAGTTGTACCTCCAGGGCAAGTGGGAACAGCGGTACCTGGTGCCACATACCGATATACCGGGACAAGTTGTACCTCCAGGCAGGTGGGGACATGGGTACCTGGTGCCACATACCGATATACCGGGACAAGTTGTACCTCCAGGGCAAGTGGGGACAGGGGTACCTGGTGCCACATACCGATATACCGGGACAAGTTGTACCCCCATGGCAGGTGGGGACATGGGTACTTGGTGCCACATACCGATATACCGGGACAAGTTGTACCCCCATGTCAGGTGGGGACATGGGTACCTGGTGCCACATACCGATATACCGGGACAAGTTGTACCTCCAGGGCAGGTGGGGACAGGGGTACCTGGTGCCACATACCGATATACCGGGACAAGTTGTACCTCCAGGTTGTACCTCCAGGGCAGGTGGGGACAGTTGTACCTGGTACCACATACCGATATACCGGGACAAGTTGTACCCCCATGGCAGGTGGGGACATGGGTACCTGGTGCCACATACCGATATACCGGGACAAGTTGTACCTCCAGGGCAGGTGGCGACAGATGTACCTGGTACCACATACCGATATACCGGGACAAGTTGTACCTCCAGGGCAGGTGGG
Organism: Ylistrum balloti; assembly: GCF_031769215.1. Lineage (NCBI taxonomy): Eukaryota > Metazoa > Mollusca > Bivalvia > Pectinida > Pectinidae > Ylistrum > Ylistrum balloti. The sequence goes on along the minus strand of NW_026782224.1, from coordinate 1,105,790 downwards.
GACAGATGTACCTGGTACCACATACCGATATACCAGGACAAGTTGTACCTCCAGGGCAAGTGGGGACAGGGGTACCTGGTGCCACATACCGATATACCGGGACAAGTTGTACCCCCATGGCAGGTGGGGACATGGGTACCTGGTGCCACATACCGATATACCGGGACAAGTTGTACCTCCAGGGCAAGTGGGGACAGGGGTACCTGGTGCCACATACCGATATACCGGGACAAGTTGTACCCCCATGGCAGGTGGGGACATGGGTACCTGGTGCCACATACCGATATACCGGGACAAGTTGTACCACCATGGCAGGTGGGGACATGGGTACCTGGTGCCACATACCGATATACCGGGACAAGTTGTACCCCCATGGCAGGTGGGGACATGGGTACCTGGTGCCACATACCGATATACCGGGACAAGTTGTACCGAGGTGGGGATACCTGGTGCCACATACCGATATACCGGGACAAGTTGTACCCCCATGGCAGGTGGGGACATGGGTACCTGGTGCCACATACCGATATACCGGGACAAGTTGTACCTCCATGGCAGGTGGGTACCACATACCGATATACCGAGACAAGTTGTACCTCCAGGGCAGGTGGGGACATGGGTACCTGGTGCCACATACCGATATACCGGGACAAGTTGTACCTCCAGGGCAGGTGGGGACAGATGTACCTGGTACCACATACCGATATACCGGGACAAGTTGTACCCCCATGGCAGGTGGGGACATGGGTACCTGGTGCCACATACCGATATACCGGGACAAGTTGTACCTCCAGGGCAGGTGGGGACAGATGTACCTGGTACCACATACCGATATACCGGGACAAGTTGTACCTCCAGGGCAAGTGGGGACAGGGGTACCTGGTGCCACATACCGATATACCGGGACAAGTTGTACCTCCAGGGCAGGTGGGGACATGGGTACCTGGTGCCACATACCGATATACCGGGACAAGTTGTACCTCCATGGCAGGTGGGGACATGGGTACCTGGTGCCACATACCGATATACCGGGACAAGTTGTACCCCCATGGCAGGTGGGGACATGGGTACCTGGTGCCACATACCGATATACCGGGACAAGTTGTACCCCCATGGCAGGTGGGGACATGGGTACCTGGTGCCACATACCGATATACCGGGACAAGTTGTACCCCCATGGCAGGGCACAAGTTGTACCTCCAGGGCCTGGGGACATGGGTACTTGGTTGGTGCCACATACCGATATACCGGGACAAGTTGTACCCCCATGGCAGGTGGGGACATGGGTACCTGGTGCCACATACCGATATACCGGGACAAGTTGTACCTCCAGGGCAGGTGGGGACAGATGTACCTGGTGCCACATACCGATATACCGGGACAAGTTGTACCTCCAGGGCAAGTGGGGACAGGGGTACCTGGTGCCACATACCGATATACCGGGACAAGTTGTACCCCATGGAAGGTGGGGACATAGCTACTTGATACCACATACCTGTATACCGGCACAAAACCGACATTACGCATACTTTACTACCACTGTCGTGTGATGCAGTAGTAACGCAATCACTCTTCATCTAGCTGTCAAGAGTTCGATTCCCCGAATGGGCGTGAAAAGGTATGACGTGACCTGCCGGTACACTGTAGAACAGAAAAACTGATGAAATTTAAGTTGGAAAAAACTTGTTTTACAATTGTGAAAGTAATATAGTTTATTTTTCTAGGATTACTTTTCACATTGATATAACATCTACAAACAACTTTTTACATAACGCATAGTTTCGAGGCACTCCGAACGAACAAGCGATCGTTACAAATCTGTTTCTGTCTGGACATTTTCGCATCGGTTATCGGCAAGTTGATTGGCCCAACTTAAAGTTCTGATCGATGTAAATTATTGTAAGTGTGGAATGTCAGTGTGATTTCACCAGATCTAGTGCACGTTTTCTCGTCCTGAAGCTTGTTCCCTTGTATATAAACTATGGTCAGGGCTTTTGGAGCTATCTTTTTCTGGGATAAGAAGTATCTCTTTCGTAGATGAACGGCATTCGAAATGAATTATGTCACAGTTGAGTCCGTTCGGTCACGCGTGAATGCACGAGATCTGAATTGTAGTGTCCTTTATCCCATATCGAATACAGCGCCGTTCGATCTATACTTTCACTTCTCCATCCGAACATTTCACTGGATACAAATGGGCGAAGGTTGCAAAGTACATTTCATGTGCAACCTTTGAGAAGTTGACCGCAATTGGACATAATTCACGTGATTATTGACGTCCCAGCAAGGTTGGCACAAGGTTTTCCCGAATTCGTGTCACACTTGCGGGTGATGCTCGTGAGCCAAGGGAATGCCGAGGCTAGAATATTCTTACATGAACAAAATTAATTAAATTTCAATTCAATTTATCACACTTCATGTCGAATATTGCCGAAATAATAATGAAAGGTAGGGCCATTATTGGAAATCCCGTTTGATTGCTAACGTTAAGCGATGATAGTGTTAGGCAGTATTCCAGCGGTCCCCTGTAGAGAGACGAGTCCTGTAGATATGTACAGAACTGATGTCTAACAAATCAAGTACAAACCACGCTAGACACCACTGTCGTAATCTCGGAAATACGTTATACCATGTCTGCATGTTGGCAAGGGTTTTACCCCGTCTGACGTGGAAAAGGCCCAGTAGATCCGGCGTTCCTGTACGAGGTATAGGAATATCCCCGAGCTACTCCTATCCGAGTCATTTCAAAGTGAATAAAATACACAAAACTATGCAGATTCCGGGTGCAATATGTGGATGGAACACGGTAAAAACAAGGGTTTACCTAGGAGAACCATACACACGACCACTTGTCACCAATGTCGGAGTATACTTCCTGTTAAACAATCGTTTCCTTGCGTGTTTACGTTATTACTCCACGTGCTGTGGTGATACCTGATGGTCGGATGGCGCAGTGATGATGCTCATGATTTTTACCTATTAGCATGTGGTTCGATCCCGCGATCGGAAGCAAAACGTTATGAATACAGTTTTTCGATTTTTTGTATGACAGATGGCACTCAATATTCTTACCACATCGAGACATCACTGCACCTCACACAGACAAGTGATTAATATAGATGACATAATTTTATTGACCAAGGTTTTTGCATGGCGGGTGTTGTCGATGAAGCAGAATACGTTTATTCTTCCGGAATGTCTGGTCTTATTCTCCTTGTACTTTTTCCGTGAAAAATCTTTCTTTTGTTCATTATTTGCCATCATTTTATTGAATTTGAGTTTGGATTACCCTTGTGTTGACATGTTTTGTATAACCAGCCTCACAACCAGTGTATAATATTCGTGAAGTTTATCACTGTATTTGATTTATTGAAAGTATGCTAAGGAACAGACTTTGTTCTACTATGTACAGTTGCCGTTTCCGTCTGGTCTAATGGTTCCAGGTTATGCAAGAAATATACTGCTTTAATTTTGTATTTGATAAAGCTTTAGCACTGGGAATAGAAAATGGACATAACATTGTCTGGTTATGTAAATGAGTACAATTTTGTGATTCATTTATCTCGTATTTTGCCATAACCTGCACGCAACGTTTTCATTCATACACATAGTGACGCGGTTCAGAGTAAACATGTGGACGTGATATTCTTATAAATTATCGTATATATATGAAACTAACTAAATTTGCTAAATTTTGAAATTTTATTTGATCACTTTGTGTCCACTTGTGTCTTTTGTAAATGTTTCTCACGTAATGACTGTCTGTATTGTACTCTTTAACGAGAACCTGTGAGGAAAAGGCTCCGCTTTGTGTTTGACCATAGTTAGTGTGATTGCAGAGGTACAAAATTTCCCGTTAATTTGAACCTAATTTATTTGACAATTTATTGTTACAAAATCTGTCTTTGCTCTTCTATATATCGTAATAAATCGTCATGGCAAACGTTAACCCTGTTACACGGGTTTTCGGTCACAACATAGGCAGTCCGACAGACTTGGATAAGTACATCGGTACACGGACAGTCCGACAGACTTGGATAAGTACATCGGTACACGGACAGTCCGACAGACTTGGATAAGTACATCGATACACGGACAGTCCGACAGACTTGGATAAGTACATTGGTACACGGACAATCCGACAGACTTGGATAAGTACATCGATACACGGACAGTTCGACAGACTTGGATAAGTCCAGAAGGTAATGCAAAGAGATTAGTCAGCCAATCAAATCGCAGCTGTCTCGTCAAACAAAATTAAAGGGACAAGTGATGGTCAGATCCATAACACTCAATCATGGTTTAATGTTATTCAACGTCCTTTCATTAAGGTATGGTCATTTAAAGACGGTGTTTGAGAGGTAGTTAGTTGGGTGTTATATATAGAACAACGCCCTGTGACAGATACATATGATCATGGCGTCCTGGTGTTTGAGAGGTAGTTAGTTGGGTGTTATATATAGAACAACGTCCTGTGACAGATACATATGATCATGGCGTCCTGGTGTTTGAGAGGTAAATATATAAAGGTGACAGATACATATGATCATGGCGTCCTGGTGTTTGAGAGGTAGTTAGTTGGGTGTTATATATAGAACAACGTCCTAATCATGGCGTCCTGGCGTTTGAGAGGTAGTTAGTTGGGTGTTATATATAGAACAACGTCCTGTGACAGATACATATGATCATGGCGTCCTGGCGTTTGAGAGGTAGTTAGTTGGGTGTTATATATAGAACAACATATGATCATGGCCTGTGAGAGGTAGTTAGTTGGGTGTTATATATAGAACAACGTCCTGTGACAGATACAGATACATATGATCATGGCGTCCTGGCGTTTGAGAGGTAGTTAGTTGGGTGTTATATATAGAACAACGTCCTGTGACAGATACATATGGTCATGGCGTCCTGGCGTTTGAGAGGTAGTTAGTTGGGTGTTATATATAGAACAACGTCCTTTGACAGATACATATGATCATGGCGTCCTGGTGTTTGAGAGGTAGTTAGTTGGGTGTTATATATAGAACAACGTCCTTTGACAGATACATATGATCATGGCGTCCTGGTGTTTGAGAGGTAGTTAGTTGGGTGTTATATATAGAACAACGTCCTGTGACAGATACATATGATCATGGCGTCCTGGTGTTTGAGAGGTAGTTAGTTGGGTGTTATATATAGAACAACGTCCTTTGACAGATACATATGATCATGGCGTCCTGGTGTTTGAGAGGTAGTTAGTTGGGTGTTATATATAGAACAACGTCCTGTGACAGATACATATGATCATGGCGTCCTGGTGTTTGAGAGGTAGTTAGTTGGGTGTTATATATAGAACAACGTCCTGTGACAGATACATATGATCATGGCGTCCTGGTGTTTGAGAGGTAGTTAGTTGGGTGTTATATATAGAACAACGTCCTGTGACAGATACATATGATCATGGCGTCCTGGCGTTTGTGAGTTAGCTTGGTTTTATATTGTTTAACGTCCTTTCCACATCTATCGTCATTTTAGGTCGGCTTTCTACACATACATGTATGTGGTAAGCGCGAGTGTTGAGCGTGAGCCTCCTTGTGATGGTGCGGAACTGATGCGGTGATACCACATTGAAGTATTGCCAAAGGTCACCAGGCGAATCCAGTCGTAAAACTACGACAATTCTGAGGGATTAACATCGAGAGTGAACTACCACTTTTATTTACTTGCCCTCAACTAAAGACCGAAAGTGAAACAACGTCAAGGGAGTCAGACAGAGATAGATGTTTAGAAAGTTATAGCAAAAACCTCAGATCCGATACCACATTAAGTCGCCCCTTAAGAATTTATGCAACGGAAATTATTCGTGTTAAGGAAAGTGTGTTGTCACTGAGTGTTAAATGTATGTCCGATCCCCTCGTTACATTTGGCGAGTAAACACAATTATCAGAAATTGCATTATTTGTTGGATTAGCTTACTTCATGGTGATTTAATTTATTCCGTACTTTGTGATACTATTTTCCATACTTTGTAATGCTATATTCCATACTTTATAATACTATATTCCATACTTTGTAATACTATATTCCGTACTTTGTAATACTATATTCCATACTTTGTAATGCTATATTCCATACTTTGTAATACTATATTCCCGTACTTTGTAATACTATAACGTTTCACATATATGTTTGAATCCACTCGCTATCATACAATCCAATACGTAATTTTCATTTTTTTTTATTCGCAACACCATTTTAATAAAACCATTGTAAGAATTTTTTGTGTACATGTCATTATTTTTGATATACAATTAATTTACATCTATGGATCTTTATATGTATATTGAATTAATTAATGTACATTCCCAGTCATTATTGATTATATTAAGCTTGACATTGCTTCATAACTTTTAAAATGTTGCTTAATTCATTGTATCCTTATAACTGAATATACATCATGGTTTTCAGTTTTCGTTAAACATTTTATACTAGTTTTCAGTAAATTGATTTTGATGTGTTTATGTTAAAAACCAAGAGGATTCTAGTAAGTAGTTATTTATCAAATTTACCACGATCTGAGAAAAATGGTTTCTACTTTACAGTTAGTAACCTGTACATAATGACAGTCGATATTGATTCACATACCGTTCCATAGCGTTACAAATATATAGCAGAGAACAATGCTGAAACGTATTTCGTGAAAATGTGTCCAAACTAAAGAGGAAATACACAGAGGACGAAATCATAAAAAATATCTAATTTCTGGTTTACAATATCTTCGTCGAGTTTGGTAGCAATATCTTCCAGCTGTGCGTAAGATGTAATTGTGCCCATCTGTTTGGCCGATTTGTTTTTCATACGTGACTGAATTTATAGAACAGCTTATAAAAACAGGTCACAAACATTGCAAAGTCGTTTAATTTCACTCTCAGATATATTGATGACGTCTTTAAATAACAACAAATTTATTGACCACGTCCATCGTATATACCCACCAGAATTGAAAATTAAAGACACGACAGACTCTTCAACATAACCGGCTTATCTCGATCTTTTCCCATAGAGATATCAACATGGACAGCTTTCCAACAAGTTGTATGATAAACGTGACGATTTCAATTTCCCTATTGCATAGCAACATTTCTGCATCCCTAACCTATATGTTTACATATTGCAGTTGATTCGATATTCCAGTGCCTGTTCCCATTATCAAGATTTTCATGCAAAAAGACGTTAGACAAACTCTTAACACAAGGTCTCAAATGATGCAGATTGATGAAAATTATGGGGAAGTTTTATGGTCGTCATAGTGATCTCATTGAGAATGTGCAATATGAAACTGGTCGTGTTTGACGCTTGTTGGTTCCGTTGTTGTATGCCTTGTTATCTGAAATGATTAACATGGCGGGCATCGTCGATGAAACAGAAAACGCTCACTCTGCTGGAACACCTGCTCTCTGTACTTGTTCAGGATTCTCCGTGTAAATCATTCTTTTATTCACATTTTGCCTTAGTTTGATTGACTTTGAGTTATGTTGTGATTTCCTTGTTTTTTCTCAGTAGGTCTCCATTCACAAACCATCTCATATGTTTCAGTAGTAAAATGGATCTGAGCATTTAAAACCTACATCGCTGAATCCGTCAGACAAAAGAAAAAATAGGAAATATCTATTGTTACAAGCAATTCATTCTTTACTGGTTCTTTCCATTCCATTTCCTTTTTCCAATAAAAAAAAAACCCAATGTAAACATGTCACTTCAAACCCACAACAAACCAAAGTCAATATCATAGCCAATTTCATATAAATCCTGTACAGTTTGGTAAATTTAATATGGTCCATGTCGTACCTCATGTAAGACACACAAGTGAGAAGCACCTTTAAATAATTTAGATTTAGATAAAGTAGAGCCAAAAAATGAATTAAACTGCATCATGACACTGCCACGTGGGCGGACGGTCTGAGCCCATTGTTTTAGTGTTGACATGAACACGCTGTCAATATTTTTTTCCAGGCGACAGAGCAGATATAAATGGATCGTGACTACGTCAAAAATTAACGTTTCAATATTTCATAACCTTTCATGACATGTTACGGGTCTTTATTGGTTTCCAGGGACTCCAAAATTGAGACTGAATGCTTTCTCAATTTCATAAAGTCATTAGAATTTTCAGCTACTCAGAAAATTGGGTTGCGGATGGTTGGTAATTGACGTTCCCGTATTTGGAAAACACACCAAATCAATTAACTCCTGTTTGGAAAATTGTTTTCTTTTTAGCTCTGATAAGCTATTAAACTAATGTTGTAATTAAATGACGAAAGGTTGTCATTTTCACCGTAAAAGCTGTATTTTACATAATTTGTACCGTAGGAGGTGTAATTAAGTGTAATCTGGTTTTATTCCGAAGTCTCTTCCTCGCAAGTACGCTTCTCCTTTATATGATGTCACCAACCTGGAAAGATAATCTACTCTATTCACATTAGGTTAACAGAATCAAAATTTACTTTATCATATTAGTTCACTTAAGATATGCCTGGTGTGCAAACAGTGGTTGTCGGGAAAGCAGATAAAGTACATCACCCATACCCCTGTGTTCAGCATCAAATCCAGTAAGATTTAGTGTAAAATCAAAGAATTTTTTTTACGTATTAAAATGGAAAGTACAACAAAGTTTAATCTAGCTGTTTTATTTTGGTAGAATATATGTTACGACCTTCATATCATAAATCATAGACTTCACTTAAATATAGGCCTGTTTGACGGTACAACCGTACTTCAGATTAAATATATAAAGTGTTTAGGTCATATTTAAATGTGTTGTCCCGATATCATTTCCATCCAAGAATCAAAGTTGATGATATGATAACAGTCTCTAGATGTAGTTTGCTTTCTTTATCACGATAATGATGACGATGGAATATCATTCTTGTGACTTGGATGGGTGTAGATGTACATGGTGGATAGTATAAACAGGAGATGCTTACTCTTAAAGGCCTTCAAGAATACCTGGCCTTATTCTTCTTGTATTTTTTTCAGTGGTCTCTGTGTAAATCTTTCTTCTGTTAACATTTTTCTCTCGTTTTATCAAATTTTAATTAAGCCCACTGATATGTCAGTATTTTCAGTTTCTGGATGGATCCTATCTAATCATTAGACACAAACAACATAGATCTGATGGTTCTGGTGTGTTTGTCTCCTCGAATGTCATCACTTGGTAGGGAATGTTGTGTTTTACACAACATGGTCATCTATTTGTAAACAAGTATAATTTAATTCTGTGAACACATGTACTTCGTATCATATACATTTTAAATGTTCTGACTGGTGTTCACGTAGTTTAAGTGAATACAATATTCGAGTTAGTACTTCCGTCTAGTGACGTCATTGCTAACTTACTTTTTGGACTGTTATCGCCGTGTGTCTGGTTATATCAAGTACTAAATCTACTGAATAACTAGATACGATATGGTTTTGTAGTCCACAATGGCTCCTGTTGTGTTTATAGGTGTCCGACATGACAAGAACGAATCTATCGGCTCAAGCGAACACACATGAAGGATGATCAAACATGCACTAAAGACACACAAGCGAATAGCACCGTCCAATATACAAATTGGGCGTTAGATGCAATAGAGTCATTCAATCAATTTAACTGCACCAGACAGTTGTTCAGCTCTTCCAGAACGCGTCAGTGATGCTAAGGACCTTGATAATGAAACCTAGGAAACGACGAAAATAAAAATTGACCGAAGAGGGGCATAATCACACAATTCAATACATTTCAAATTTTCACACATCTAGCATCAATAGAACGCCAAGTGAAACACGTATTAATACACTACTACAACGGTTATGGATGTCACTTACTAAACAGCAAACCTGTTTTATAGCATTTCATATTGACTATAAATTCACTTGCTTTATTCCAGAACCATTGCACTTCCGTTTGATGTTGTTCCAAGAAAGGATAGATGCTAATAGGGACCATTCTTTCTATGGTCATTCTGTGGTCATTTTCTGGTCATTCAGTGGTTAGTTTTAACAGGAACATTCTTTAAGGTCACCTACATTTTGGGTAGGCTCGTTTGAAATTTGGGTGTCAAATAAGGGTTTGAAAATTAAAAATTTCCATTTAAAGTCAATATTTGACTGAAAATTGTAGATTTTGTTTTCATACACCACAGATTAAAATATTTCACAGATCGTTTTCAAAGGCGTTAGTTTTCAAATGTACTATCGTTGTAAATGACCCTCTTGATATTCAGCAGAAAAAAATATGTGTTTCCTGTTTCTGCCCCCAAAAACTTGAGATCGGTAGGTAGACCTTTCTATTTTTTTGAAAGACTGTTTAACTGCTTTTGACACTTCACTGCTCATGTACCACAGAATGGTTAGGGACTTATTTATACCCATATGTTGGATATGTGTTTATGCTGTAGTTGTGTACTATAAGATGTACATCTAGTCCGGAGGGGTCTGACTATCTGCCAACCATTTTGTTTTTGTCTTGGTCACTGTCGATAGTTCCTCTCTACATGAAAACACAAAGTTGTGAGCGACCCGTGTATGAATAGGCCTTCAGACAATGTTTGATATAGTTTACAACAGAGCGATTGTTATGAAGGCTACATCGATGTGAAAATGTAACTTTTTTATGCTAACTTGCATATATGTTTTAAATGTTCCAATCAATTTTTTACAATGGCCACCAGTAACGGAATCTCACTAGATTTGTCTTTTTAAACCAACCAAAAAACTAAAGTAAACTCGCGAGAGTGGCGGAAACAGTAGGTTTACAAGGAACAATCTAGAGAGAATCCGTTTAATAGCAGCCATTGTAAATATGCTGGAAAGTACGGTTGCTGGGAAAAACGATTGGAAATACTTAATTTACGACATTTAATTGCTATGTTACAAATGCAAGTGAAGAAAAGAAGTATAAAACACACCGGTGTCCATAAATTCGTTTGACAAGAAGACGACGCCATTTAGAATAGATTTTTGTGTAATTCTGCAATCGTACGCAATTATTTAGCAAACATCAATTTAAAACGTTTTTAAATACTTAGTGCAATAAAACTTACTCTGGAAATAGTTCTTGAAAAATTAATTTATTCAACAAGAAAATCGGCAAATTTCAATGCGGTGACTAGAAAGCACAATTCTATTTCGTCAAATCAAGTTTTGTATCATCCTTGTTCATGTAAACATTTCACTGCAGTGATGATATAAGTTTCATCAAATTAGTAAATAAATTGATAAAAAAAGATAAACTTTTTAATGGTTTCCTGTTTAATAAAATATATAAGTGATCTTGTGAGTATGACAAATTATAGATATATTTTGTCCCTTGATTGAATTATACACGTTTTACGACGGGGAATCTCGTTCTTTTTTTTTATAATATCTGTAAAGACATATTAAACAAGCCGATTCAAACATGAAACAAAACAGTGCTGATAAAAGTTCGGAAAACATTAGCTCTATGACGTCAGAAGACCAGTGATGACGTAGGAATTGTTATAACATCACTACAGTGATAATTATAAATGTTTTTACCAAACTGATAATTTCCCACATTTACAAAAATGTGATAAATTGATTTTGTGTGTAAATATATTACAATTTGGCGTCATTTGGTAGTCACTGTATTATATATTCATTGGATTTTTAAAAATATTTTCCCTCTCTTAACGAAATAGCAAGAAATTCGATATGTAAAAGTTCGAAATACCGAGAAATTCGAAATATTGAAGTTCGAAATACCGAAGTTTGACTTGCGTTTATGTTATATTGGTATATTTCTCTGATTCTGATTAAGGGTGTTACGTGTGTCGTGTATTTCTGCTGTTTTGTTTACGTTCACTTTTATCAACATAAGATTATATTTTGTTGAAATATAAATTGTAATTTTCACTTTAATTCAGTGAAAAAATATTTCGGTTTCTCAACTACACTTTCGTGTTGAAGAGGAAACTGATCCTGGCAAGATTATTGTGATTAGTGGAAACCAAATACTGAAGAGTTCTATTTCCGCCAGTCGATAGTGTGATGGGTGTTTCTGCTGTGCTCTGTGGCATGGCTAAATACTACCTCACAGCCTCTGTAAGCAACAATGAAGAGAAATACAAAAAAGGTGTAGTATGTGAGAAATATATTTATCTGGTACTCCGTGCGCTGGTGAAGGGGACATATTTATATACAAAACATGATAACATTGCAAAGATAAAGAAAGCACACACAATTAATGCTATTGCTGATTGAGAAGTATTGCTCATAGACAATGAAAAAAAAAATCAAAAGACAATGCTTCAATATGTTAGGTTATTGCAATATATGAAACGAGAAAATGTTTAAAGATGAAAACAGACATGAACAGCTTTGTACATATAAGCGTTGTTATGGTGTTTGGTTAACATTTACCCTCATACGTGCAGACACTTGTTTATAATCATACTATCAACAACACAATGATAGAACAGACTGTTCATACCGTCTTGTCGAAGCGTGGATCATCCAGTGTCTGTTAGATATGTATCAACATATTGGAAGCCAGGGAAATTATTTTTCTTTCTTTCATTTGATTAAAAAAATGAAATCATTTCCCTCAGTTCCCGAACATAACAGTAATATCGCTGTACATCTTTGTAACTAGAAAGCGACATTTTTTCCCTAAATATTTTGGTCTGTGAAAATGTTTCTGCACAGAACCCTTAAAACCGTGCTGTATGCAGTTCTTCGTGTTGTCAGATGGGAAATCGCACTAAAAGTTGAGCGAATGCTGATTCCACTGTTGACATCGAATCCCAAGGATCGTCTACACCTTGCCTGGAATTTCCTTACATTGTATTGTTATTTTCTTCAACGATGGATGTATGGAGTTAGACATGATAGTGCCTCTAGAAGAGATAGAAGCCCCAGTAACACATATTGAAGAGGAGGAAGAGAAGAGGAAAGAGTAGCCTTGAGTAGCGGTCAATGTTATTAACGTCCTTCACCCTCGGGAACCTCACTTTGCACTTTTTGGCTTTGTGTTTAACACTTGTGTAATACTTTTTCTTTTTATTTACTGTTGTGTTATGTTTTCTCCTCACTAAGTCATCGTGTAAATAGCCACGTGACATACAAGTCCGCGGGAGGTCCGGGATATTTGGTGCAGTTTCCAGGTGATCCTCCTCTATAGTAATTTTAGTCCCTTGTGAGTTCCGAATGGCCACTATAGGTGACATTTGTACCTCCTCTGATTCTATCGGTTTGTCATCGACCACCTGAAACGATAACGTAGACACAAACACTATACTACTACATATTAAATTCTGGATAGAAAATCTATGATTAATGATGGTAAGGATGTGTTATTTTGTGTTTTAGTTTTTAAATATATATTTATAGTGACTGTTGAGTGTAAACATGTATTATGCTGTGGAAAACGTTTTAAGCAATTTAGATATAAATGAAATGAAATATGTCTTCAAAATATTTAAGAAATAATTGCATGGTTTGCCTAATTGATGAAGTACATGCACTTAGAGAAAGCTCTTTCGAATGGATATAAATTGTTAGTTCAGCGTGTGATGTTCGTTGTATTTACATCAGGTTCGTCTTCCACAGGATGCTGTATTGTGATCAGGCCATCCTTGAACTTCTTCGTCTTTTTCTTTGCTCTAGCTCCCCAGAATGTGTAGTTCACGGCAGCATACTCTAACAAAGCGGCAAATACGAACACAAAACACATGACCAGGTAGATATCTATGGCCTTGACATAGGAGATCCTAGGTAGGGAGGACCGCACCCCATTACTGATCGTCGTCATCGTCAGGACAGTGGTGATACCTGTAATTAATTATTGATGTATAAGATACAGCTAGGACGGTGGTGATACCTGTAATTAATTATTGATGTATAAGATACAGCTAGGACAGTGGTGATACCTGTAATTAATTATTGATGTATAAGATACAGCTAGGACAGTGGTGATACCTGTAATTAATTATTGACGTATAAGATACAGCTAGTAATTAATTATTGACGTATAAGATACAGCTAGGACAGTGGTGGCACCTGTAATTAATTATTGACGTATAAGATACAGCTAGGACAGTGGTGATACCTGTAATTAATTATTGATGTATAAGATACAGTGAGGACAGTGGTGGCACCTGTAATTAATTATTGACGTATAAGATACAGCTAGGACAGTGGTGATACCTGTAATTAATTATTGACGTATAAGATACAGCTAGGACAGTGGTGATACCTGTAATTAATTATTGACGTATAAGATACAGCTAGGACAGTGGTGATACCTGTAATTAATTATTGACGTATAAGATACAGTTAGGACGGTGGTGATACCTGTAATTAATTATTGACGTATAAGATACAGTTAGGACAGTGGTGATACCTGTAATTAATTATTGACGTATAAGATACAGCTAGGACAGTGGTGATACCTGTAATTAATTATTGATGTATAAGATACAGCTAGGACAGTGGTGGCACCTATAATTAATTATTGATGTATAAGATACAGCTAGGACAGTGGTGGCACCTATAATTAATTATTGATGTATAAGATACAGCTAGGACAGTGGTGATACCTGTAATTAATTATTGATGTATAAGATACAGCTAGGACGGTGGTGATACCTGTAATTAATTATTGATGTATAAGATACAGCTAGGACAGTGGTGATACCTGTAATTAATTATTGATGTATAAGATACAGCTAGGACAGTGGTGATACCTGTAATTAATTATTGATGTATAAGATACAGCTAGGACGGTGGTGATACCTGTAATTAATTATTGATGTATAAGATACAGTTAGGACAGTGGTGATACCTGTAATTAATTATTGATGTATAAGATACAGCTAGGACAGTGGTGATACCTGTAATTAATTATTGATGTATAAGATACAGTTAGGACAATGGTGATACCTGTAATTAATTATTGACGTATAAGATACAGCTAGGACAGTGGTGATACCTGTAATTAATTATTGACGTATAAGATACAGTTAGGACGGTGGTGATACCTGTAATTAATTATTGATGTATAAGATACAGTTAGGACGGTGGTGATACCTGTAATTAATTATTGATGTATAAGATACAGCTAGGACAGTGGTGATACCTGTAATTAATTATTGATGTATAAGATACAGTTAAGACGGTGTTGACACCTGTAATTATTCAGGTAATACTCACTAGTAACTAATGATACATGATGATATATGCAGATGCAAATGCATAGCCAATTCTATATTATGCCTTAACTTTCACGCGAATACATAGGGGACAGAAAATAAATACGAAATTAATGACCAGGGACTGATGATATATACATATATTAACACTATACAACCACTGTCTTAATATGGCGTTATTGTCCTAATAAATAACCAACCGAGGACAAATTCTTGTCTTAAGTAATCTCTGTCAGAATTAATGATTTACTAGAAACTTGCCATTAAACTTTCCTGTATCTACTTGTCATTAAACAAGTTCGCTCTAAACGCCAAACTTCTGTCAATAAATATATCGTAATTTCACGTTGCTTGGCAATCGTACAAAACCTTATTGTTTCAGTAAAATTTCAAATTGTGCTGTACGCTTTCCATTGTTTTTGAATTACAATCTAAAAAAAGAGCTGTAAAACAGTCCCACGTCCTTTATTGAAACAGGATAAAGACATATTGGTAGTTCTAGAATATGTAAATCAGAATGATCTGTCACTTGACGCTGCCTCTCTCTCCCGAACCGATCCCCGCCGCACTTATCTCCACCTGTTTTGCTATGACTGATGTGCGCGGGAGGTACATCAGTTAACTGTCAGTTTTTATTTCCAGCAGCAGCGTGTCTAGCTTTTCACACAGTATACTGTGAATGTTGGATTAGAAATAAAATAACAAACACAAGAGTTGTTGTAGTGTTACCCAATAATAACAGAAAACTAGATTTACACCAATTTATCATATTGTCTTGTGTGACTTTTAATCATGTTTAAAAATATAAACTCTGTATCTTTTTTGGTTGTATCTTACAAGCTGTGCTCTAACGCATTAAACCCGGATATAAAATTCGTTGCGGTATATGCACAATGCACTTATTACAGAGAAGCAGCCACGAGATATTACTATACATCCTCCCTCCGAGACTTGTCCCAATTTCCCTAAAACAGTCGTTTATAGGATTGAGACGGAATACAAACGGATACCTCCATTGACATAAATGTGACTATTAAACAAAACATCTACCGAATAAGCCAACAATCTCGGTTTTGTTTCCTCAACTTCCAACAACCGATAAATCACATAGCGTAGTAAAAACACGTTATGAAAACCCAATATAATGCTACAAGCCCACATGTTAGTAAGCATCTGGTGGCCGTTTGTATGGCATAACGATTGTATTTACTTACGCCTTGATTACATAATTCTTCTTGGTGGTTCAAATCAAATCATAAAACAGCATGATGGCCCAACCACAGTTTCTGTTAGTGAAGGTAAATGTACTTTACGTTTTTTTGTTTTTCGTGAAGAATTATCATAAGGCTCCTGGGAGAACACGCTGGCAATTTGTTTCTCCTATCGTAACCTCACATGTGGATTGCATATTGATTTGCTTGGAATCCAGTCATACTAGCAAAAACTTGGAAATTAATTTTAATTTCAGCAGTTGGCAGAAATCAGGAAAAGGCGCTGATGCAATATGCTTTATTTCCTGGCGCTCATTAAGGCATTTCTTTGTTTGGAACTGCTTTCAATCACGTATCCACCATACATATACACAAAGGAAATCCTGACACCTCAAGTTCTGACACGTAGTATTGTCACAACATCTCCAGTACACTAAAGTCATACTACTGTCTCAGCACCAACATCTCCTGTACACTAATGTCATACTACTGTCTCATAACTAACATCTCCTGTACACTTAAGTCATACTACTGTCTCATCACTAACATCTCCTGTACACTAATGTCATAGTATTGTCTCATCACTAACATCTCCTGTACACTAAAGTCATACTACTCTCTCATCACAAACATCTCCTGTACACTAATGTCATACTACTCTCTCATCACAAACATCTCCTGTACACTAAAGTCATACTACTCTCTCATCACTAACATCTCCTGTACACTAATGTCATACTACTCTCTCATCACTAACATCTCCTGTACACTAATGTCATACTAACTCTCCTGTCTCAAAGTCATACCATCACATCTCCTGTACACTAACATCTCTCTCTCATCACTAACATCTCCTGTGCACTAAACTCATACAACTGTCTCATCACTAACATCTCCTGTACACTAATGTCATACTACTCTCTCATCACTAACATCTCCTGTACACTAATGTCATACTACTGTCTCAGCACCAACATCTCCTGTACACTAACATCTCTAGTACACTAAAGTCGTACTACTGTCTCATCACTAACATCTCCTGTACACTAATGTTATACTACTGTCTCATCACTAACATCTCCTGTACACTAAAGTCATACTACTGTCTCATCACTAACATCTCCTGTACACTAAAGCCAGACATTCTCATCAACATCTCTGGTGGTGCCATTGTTGTATATATTTTGATCTTTTAAGAACGTGACATAACTTGATTTGACCAATGTTTACATGATGTATATCGTGTAGCAGAAGACGCCTACTATTCCGGAACACTTTATTCTCCATATACATTTTCAGGCATTTCCGTGTATATATTTATTTTCCTCATATTGTGCCCTAGTTTTATCGATTCTGAGTTCGATTCAAAATTCAGATGGCATATCAGCGTTTTCTTTGTTGCAACATATTATGATAACAAATGGCAAATACCATGAGGAGGTTAGCGTTACCAAAAATGTCTTCTTGACACGTTCACAGGAAATGCTTACTATTTAGGAACATTTGGTCTTAGTATCCTTGTACCGTGAAGTCTCCGGTTAATTCTTTCTTTTGTTCATATTTGTCCTAGTGATATTGTTGACATTTTGGTATTCTACTGTGGCTGTTACTGTGACTCAGTTTAAGTGATTGCTAGCTATGGCATAAACTCATTGTAGACAACTGTATGCTTAACATTGAACAATCATCTAATTGTTGTACCGGGGCAATGCTTTATTTACATCAAAAAAATTCTCACGAGCTATCCGAAAGTAGGACTCCGATATACAGTAAGGGAATATATCTTATTCTACGTACTTACTCACCATCCTTTCGATGACGTGACTATATAAGTGCGCTTGTATGCACGTGATTTACATACGCTATTCCACTTTAAGTCAAGTAAACCACGTTATGCATGTATATGTCGTGACTTCCTCGCTAGTTTGACAAGCTGAAGATATTATCCGATGTGAGCTGTTTTGGTGTTTGAAGCCAAGTTTCGATTGCGTATTATACATGATATATACATTTGGAAACATCACGACTGACTCTTGGAAAAAAACCTTTAGAACATGTCACGAACCTCAACAAACGATGAAACATTCTGTTGGTGTTTCTTTTGAAATAAAGTGATATATACTAATGTATATGATAGCACATGCTGCTCAGGCAAATGTCACACCCAAGTTAAAACAGGAGTAGTTTTCACCTGCTACATTTACTTTATTTTTTTTTTGTGTGAGGGGTAAGTAGGGTCGATATGATACAGTTTGTCAATATGGCGAACATTGGTACTAAATCTTCACGACGTATTTTGTGAAACCGAGCTGTCGGAATAAAACTTATTGAATAGCTAGGTATTGATTTGTTTATCTCTGCCTCGTGCATCGAACAACTGCTACTAACTGACACTGCTTGGCGAAGTCCTTAAGACATGATATCAGCGTCGTAAAATGTCTACCTCGTGAGTCTTCATCCCTGTTATACTTATAAATTTTCTGTACCCAACAACCTTCAACATGAGTCAATATCTATATACAAAACATTAAGACTGAGATCACGCGGAATCATATTTAAATTACATTGTAAGCGCGAGTCCTGGACATGAATTTCTGGATGGAATGAAATATGGCGAAATCAAATTCAAACAAAACAGAATTGTTCGTGATAAATCTCAATCAGGCAGAGAAACGCCAGTCGCAGCTGGGAGACTGGTGATATCAAGGCCAAGCGCTTTACAAGGAAAGATAGCAAGAGAGCAAAAAGTGTTGTCCAAAAGCCGTAAACTGAAGTTAAAATCGATAAAACGCGGGGACAAAATACAAAACAAGCGACTGAGTATAACCTACGACCTAAAAGGAAGACGTGTTCCGGAAATGTCTTCATTGGCGACGGTACGCTTGCACCAGGACGGTTACGTAACGTCTCCCGTACAGAAATCCAATTAAGGGATATGTATAATATAACTGATAAGATATTGCAGAAGGCAGTAGAATAGAGCCGATAAATTAAAATCCTTTTTAATTGGCACTACTCTGTCCATGCCTTGTATTATAGAAAATGTGAAAGCTTGGAACACCTATCTCAGAAATCGCGAATTATAGAGTTACTATATATGTAGTGGAAACTGATTCAACAGTGGTGTGCATAGTGTCCTGGTCAATTACCGGTATTTCTTGTATGTTTTAGAAATTGCTATGGACAATTGTTCAACATACTTTCTAAATTTCGAGCATTTACACTTTTTCTTAATTAATTTGTAATCATTTCTTATATAACAAGTAACCTAACAATTCGTCAGTACTGCTCACTCTGGAAGGACAGAGGCAAATAACTGATAAAAACAATTACTGGGCTTGTAATGTCAAAATCATCAACGTAAATGCCACTAGTCATGTAGGAATCTAAATCATACGATATAATTCAGTAATACTACGTAACAAAATAGACACTGTAACTTCCCTAGAAATGGAGAAGTTGGAACTGTTGACGCTAAACACCAAATCACGACATCAACCACGTCGTATTCTGGCAGATGTGGCCTCGTGGTTTATAGTGTACCTACCTAGTGCCACTCTGGCAGATGTGGCCTCGTGGTTTATAGTGTACCTACCTAGTGCCACTAAACACCAAATCCACTCTGGGATGTGGCCTCGTGGTTTACCTCGTGGTTTATCAACCACGTCGTATTCTGGCAGATGTGGCCTCGTGGTTTATAGTGTACCTACCTAGTGCCACTCTGGCAGATGTGGCCTCGTGGTTAATCCAGAATGATACCCAGGACAGCATCACAATTAGGATTGATGGCAGGTACGTTTGGAATATAAAGTAGCCGACATTTCGATGAAGCTTGAAACTCAAAGACAGCCTTGGATAGTCTCCTGCAATCAGAACATGTATAATGTGCTGGTTATCAAATTTGTTCAGAAATAATTTGCAGTATTACAAAGTTATAGATTAATGACATTTGTTCATAATTAAATTTACTGTTTTGTTTTAAATTTCAAAATCATTTTTATTTGTTTATTAATATTGACATGGCGCCAGCTGTTCAGCTTCTTAATAAAGAACATTAATTGTATGCCCTAATTATCGATCCATATTTGGTTTGTTTGTAGCGTCACATCCTTTATTCATATTATGACTCTAAGAAAAATATCAATGTAGATTTGTTCTGATTATGTATCAGATTTCTATAACGGTAATAACAAAGAAGAATGTGTAACTCTGGTGAAATACTTAAATTCATTCTAAGTGTTAACAATATTCATGTTCTTGTAGATTTGTTAGTTTTCGTGGTCAGCGGACATTGTGACGGAGGATCGTGTTTGATCAGATAAAGCGAAATCTTTCTTAATTTCAAAATAATTCAGCAAATTTGTTAGCCATTTCAATATTGATGCGGATTACACAAAATGATATTTCATTCCAGACATTTGAGATTTGCGAGAAGAAACCTAGACAAATGACTGAACAATTACAAAACCGACGATACTAGTTTGTCTCACTAACAGTTTTATTAAATAAAGCTGTCTAATTGAAACTTATCTTAACAAAGAAGATCATAGACATTCTATGTGTATGGACGTGCACAAATGTAACGTAAGAGACACAAATTCAGTGAGTGACAATAGTATTTATGGAAGAAACAGGATTTTAAGTCGCATCGCTTGCTAAAGTGCATAAATCCGACCTCAGTGTTGAGGAGCGGCTGTCTACACGCTATACATCAGTACACATATATAGCTTGATGATCATTATCGCAGTATTAAGGTGTTAATGTGACGAAGTGCCTCGCTGTCAACTCATTACATACCTTGAGAATGAATGTGTGAAACTTGTATTTGTGAAAGTGTAAAAATAAAATATGGACAAAATAAAAGCGCCACGTGCTCCCGGTGGATTGTGACTCTCAGCGTATAGACGTGAAAAAATCTGGAACAATTTGTACCGTTTAAAATTGAAAGGGTAATGTCACCATCAGGGGAAATGTGCCAGCGAACAGAAGATCGTAAATAATTGAAACAAATAACGTATTCCTTGACTTTGTCTAAATCGGTAGCTGATAACGATATGTATTTCTATAAGTGATTAAAAACACGAGGAGATAAATGATATATTGAAGTTAACAAGGATGCTATCGAAACCGAAAAAAACACGCCTGTTATCGAATACTGATCAATTTAACGTCTCCTATATTTCTTACTAGGTCCAACATGTAGGGCGGACGTGTAATGTTTTGCGTCTAAACCCGACCTCTCTGACTTAAAACAAAACATTTGCTCGCCTTTCGGTGATTTTCCAAGCTTGATATACCAACCTGTAGACAGACTTTCTATTTTCTCTATTGTCCGGTACTCCACGATATCAAACTGAGGCAGCTGTACCTTATCGACTCCTTGGACAGAGTCTTTTCCATTCCGCCAATGAGGGTAAAGGTCGTGGAAGTCGTAGCCATCTGAAAGACGAAGAATAAACGATACCGTAAGAAATCTCGTAACAGGATCAGGGTACAGTGTAGAAAGTTTATACAGACAGAGGGTACAGTGTAGAATGTTTATACAGACAGAGGGTACAGTGTAGAATGTCTATACAGATAGAGGGAACAGTGTAGAATGTCTATACAGATATAGGGTACAGTGTAGAAAGTTTATACAGACAGAGGGTACAGTGTAGAAAGTTTATACAGACAGAGGGTACAGTGTAGAATGTCTATACAGATAGAGGGAACAGTGTAGAATGTCTATATAGATATAGGGTACAGTGTAGAAAGTTTATACAGACAGAGGGTACAGTGTAGAATGTCTATACAGATAGAGGGAACAGTGTAGAATGTCTATACAGACAGAGGGGACAGTGTGGAATGTCTATACAAATAGAGGGTACAGTGTAGAATGTCTATACAGACAGAGGGGACAGTGTAGAATGTCTATACAGATAGAGGGTACAGTGTAGAATGTCTATACAGACAGAGGGGACAGTGTGGAATGTCTATACAAATAGAGGGTACAGTGTAGAATGTTTATACAGACAGAGGGTACAGTGTAGAATGTCTATACAGATAGAGGGAACAGTGTAGAATGTCTATACAGATATAGGGTACAGTGTAGAAAGTTTATACAGACAGAGGGTACAGTGTAGAATGTCTATACAGATAGAGGGTACAGTGTAGAATGTCTATACAGACAGAGGGAACAGTGTAGAATGTCTATACAGATATAGGGGACAGTGTAGAATGTCTATACAGATAGATGGTACAGTGTAGAATGTCTATACAGATAGATGGTACAGTGTAGAATGTCTATACAGATAGATGGTACAGTGTAGAATGTCTATACAGATAGATGGTACAGTGTAGAATGTCTATACAGATAGAGGGTACAGTGTAGAATGTCTATACAGACAGAGGGAACAGTGTAGAATGTCTATACAGATAGAGGGTACAGTGTAGAATGTCTATACAGACAGAGGGAACAGTGTAGAATGTCTATACAGATATAGGGGACAGTGTAGAATGTCTATACAGATAGGGTACAGTGTAGAATGTCTATACAGATAGATGGTACAGTGTAGAATGTCTATACAGATAGAGGGTACAGTGTAGAATGTCTATACAGACAGAGGGAACAGTGTAGAATGTCTATACAGACAGAGGGTACAGTGTAGAATGTCTATACAGAGAGAGGGTACAGTGTAGAATGTCTATACAGATAGAGGGTACAGTGTAGAATGTCTATACAGACAGAGGGAACAGTGTAGAATGTCTATACAGATAGAGGGTACAGTGTAGAATGTCTATACAGTAGGGTACAGTGTAGAATGTCTATACAGATATAGGGTACAGTGTAGAATGTCTATACAGATATAGGGTACAGTGTAGAAAGTTTATACAGACAGAGGGGACAGTGTAGAATGTCTATACAGATAGAGGGTACAGTGTAGAATGTCTATACATATAGAGGGTACAGTGTAGAATGTCTATACAGATATAGGGTACAGTGTAGAATGTCTATACAGATAGAGGGTACAGTGTAGAATGTCTATACAGATAGAGGGTACAGTGTAGAATGTCTATACAGACAGAGGGTACAGTGTAGAATGTCTATACAGACAGATGGTACAGTGTAGAATGTCTATACAGATATAGGGTACAGTGTAGAATGTCTATACAGAGAGAGGGTACAGTGTAGAATGTCTATACAGATAGAGGGTACAGTGTAGAATGTCTATACAGATATAGGGTACAGTGTAGAATGTCTATACAGAGAGAGGGTACAGTGTAGAATGTCTATACAGATAGAGGGTACAGTGTAGAATGTCTATACAGATATAGGGTACAGTGTAGAATGTCTATACAGAGAGAGGGTACAGTGTAGAATGTCTATACAGATAGATGGTACAGTGTAGAATGTCTATACAGATAGAGGGTACAGTGTAGAATGTCTATACAGATATAGGGTACAGTGTAGAATGTCTATACAGAGAGAGGGTACAGTGTAGAATGTCTATACAGATAGAGTGTAGAATGTCTATACAGAGAGAGGGTACAGTGTAGAATGTCTATACAGATATAGGGTACAGTGTAGAATGTCTATACAGATATAGGGTACAGTGTAGAATGTCTATACAGATATAGGTTACAGTGTAGAATGTCTATACAGAGAGAGGGTACAGTGTAGAATGTCTATACAGATATAGGGTACAGTGTAGAACGTCTATACAGATATAGGGTACAGTGTAGAATGTCTATACAGATAGAGGGTACAGTGTAGAATGTCTATACAGAGAGAGGGTACAGTGTAGAATGTCTATACAGATAGAGGTTACAGTGTAGAATGTCTATACAGATATAGGGTACAGTGTAGAATGTTTATACAGATAGAGAGTACAGTGTAGAATGTCTATACAGATAGAGGGTACAGTGTAGAATGTCTATACAGATATAGGGTACAGTGTAGAATGTCTATACAGATATAGGGTACAGTGTAGAATTTCTATACAGATATAGGGTACAATGTAGAATGTCTATACAGATAGAGGGTACAATGTAGAATGTCTATACAGATATAGGGTACAGTGTAGAATGTCTATACAGACAGAGGGTATAGTAGGGAATGTCTATACAGACAGAGCAGAGGGTGCAGTGTAGAATGTCTATACGGAGAAATGTTCCCGATATTTTAAAGGGTTTGTGATGTTAGGTTAACGATCCTGTTTTAGTCGGAACGACGTTTGATGGATTGGAAAGCAAAAATATATATGAAGACATTAACTGCCTAATTATTTGCGCAATAAGTGTTACCGAAACAGTTAAGAGAAATAGACTTTCAAGCATACAGGTGCCCGAAAGTGTCGTCTCACACATGCAGTGAGGTACAGAAGATCTCCGCCATAAGTGTTACCGAAACAGTTAAGAGAGAATAGACTTTCCATCATACAGGTGCCCGAAAGTGTCGTCTCACACATGCAGTGAGGTACACTAGAACTCCGCCATAAGTGTTACCGAAACAGTTAAGAGAGAATAGACTTTCCATCATACAGGTGCCCGAAAGTGTCGTCTCACACATGCAGTGAGGTACACTAGAACTCCGCCATAAGTGTTGCCGAAACAGTTAAGAGAGAATAGACTTTCGATCATGCAGGTGCCCGAAAGTGTCGTCTCAAACATGCAATGAGGTACAGAAGATCTCCGCGACTGTTTCCTAAAATACATCGAAGATACCACTCTCTTCGCTCTGGAAAAGATTCAGTCCTTGATGTACAGCAGCTCTTGGGTGGTTCCTGATATGTTTTAAACAATCGGATATACCCCGTGATCTTTAAAAATCCTAATAATTAACCTCTCCTCAGTGATATACAGCAGTCACGTTTCTTTTCCTGATGACGTAAGAAATTCGCGAAGACTTCGTAGATAATCAAACAAATCAGCACGTACGGTTGATAAAGTAAAGAACACTCGATTTGTCGATTTGAACTCGATCCAGAGTATGACAAATGAGAGCAGACGAAGCTGTGGCACGTGATTTATTGAGTGCTATATATAAGAACATGGCTGGTTACCTTTCTGATATTAGATTACCAAGAGACCAGACAAACCAGCCAATGCAATCGTGACAAAACTTGATACATCTAACGATTATTATAGAAGCTTTATACTCTTTTGTCACGAAATATTTGATTTCTTACACTCTATATTCACTTCGGTTTGGTGAGTAGCTCTGTTCTGATGTTGCTTTTTTGTGTCTGCTAAGGTGAACATTTTTATACACAAATTGAAATCCTTAATTGCATACAAAGGAATCTAAAACAACAGTTATATTTCCAAGTGTTATGTACCGATCTAAACATTTACCATCTTAATTAGATATGGCTTTACATCAATCTATTTCTTATTCAAACATTCACAATATAAACACGTGAACCTAATTTGATGAATGATTCAAGTGATTGTGTGTGTGTGTTTTTTAAAGTTTATGTCGGTTTTGTTTATATTCATCTTTCGTTTGTCGATTTTGAGTTATTTGTCGGGAATAAGATATTTTGTCGAGTTTTGTCGAGTTTGGGTTATTTGTCGGGAATAAGATATTTTGTCGAGTTTGAGTTATTTGTCGGGAATAAGATATTTTGTCCTCTTTTGTCGAGTTTGAATAAGATATTTTGTCATCGTTTGTCAATTTATCTATTGGGAAAAGATTCGTTTGTCCTCGTCCGTGAATTTTAAGTATTGCTAAATCAATATCGCAAGCTATTTCACTGTAATTATTTGTAAAGATTGTGCTGTTTGGTGTCGGATGCAATAAAGGAATGTGAAAATGTGGCAAAGCTATTTTAGCACCAATGTTAATTTATTTGTTATGGTCAATTGTAATTGTGTGAGGTTTGGTCAAAATCATGTAAGTGGCACTAGAGTGCTGACAATTATTTTTCTAAAACAAAACAATGACCTTGCAACTTAGTAGATATTGAGTGATTTAACAGTGTGTGAAGTTGGATGAGAATCCCTCAAGAAATGAAGCTGCTAGAGCGCTGAACTTGACTTTGCCCGAACATCTCGGAAGCTTATACTGGTTCTATGTATTTAGATGATCTATGTATATGAATTTTGAATGAAGTTACTTGGGCGCTGACAATAGTAGTCTAAAAATAGTGTAGTGAACTTGACCTTGACCAAATACCCTGAGACCTTAAATTGTCCAGAATATTTTAACGATTTATGCGTTTGAAGTTTGATGATAATCCTTTAAGAATAAAGTCGCCATACTGCTGACAATTTGTTTCTAGTATTGTATGACGTTTGGTGAAAATTCCTCAAGGAATGAAGTCTCTAGAGTGCTGACAAACATCTGGTGTTACATAGTTACAATGATAACATAACAATGCTGCCACTTGCCACTATAAATCTGAACCCAGTCGCTCAAAGCGCGGTCAGAGTTAATCAGTGGTTAATGAAAATTTAAAATTATTGCCAATGAAAAAGGGAATTGAGAAGAAAAACAAGCAACTGGGTCCTGACTACCAATGGAAATATTGAAATTGAACATGTCGAAAGGTTAAAGATGTATGGAAATCTGATGATTTGTTACCTAAGATTGACAGATTAATTAGGTCAACATCTCGTGCAGGTGTTCGTTAAGTAGGTTTTTTTTTTACTAGTATCCTTAATGCTAGGGGAAATGATTAACGTTGATATCCAGGTGACTGAGACATCCGTGAACAGAGGCATCCGTGAACAGAGACATCTGTGAACAGAGACATCTGTGAACAGAGGCATCCGTGAACAATCCGTGAACAGAGACATTCAGGTGACAGAGACATCCGTGAACAATCCGTGAACAGAGACATCCAGGTGACAGAGACATTCGTGAACAATCCGTGAACAGAGACATCCAGGTGACAGAGACATCCATGAACAATCCGTGAACAGAGACATTCAGGTGACAGAGACATCCGTGAACAGAGACATCCAGGTGACAGAGACATCCATGAACAGAGACATTCAGGTGACAGAGACATCCGTGAACAGAGACATCTGTGAACAGAGGCATCCGTGAACAATCCGTGAACAGAGACATTCAGGTGACAGAGACATCCGTGAACAATCCGTGAACAGAGACATCCAGGTGACAGAGACATCCGTGAACAATCCGTGAACAGAGACATCCAGGTGACAGAGACATCCGTGAACAGAGACATCCGTGAACAATCGGTGAACAGAGACAGCCGTGAACAGAGATAGGGATAGACGAACTCATCATATAAAGCAAAAAAAAAGTTACTTCCGTCGTTAGATCAAATAAACAGATGTATAATCAAATGAATTGGACAATGGTTTGCAGAAGACTCGTCCGAAACACTTGATATTAATCTCATTATACATTTTTTCAGGAGTCTCCGTCTTTTGTTCATATTTTGCCATAGTTTTATTGAAGATGAGATTTGGATTATGATTGTGTTGACATGTTGGGTTTCTTTAAACTTTTTTGCAGATAAAGATACACCTCAGTGACGCAATCAACAACGTGCACTACATGCAATCTCTAAGATAAATGACATGTGCTTATTAACCGAACCCACCAAGTGGTTAAATTTTGTCATTAGCATTCAGTGCTCAATTGCTATTGACCCACATTCAAGGTCATAAGGGTCACTTTGTTAAAATTTTCAAATGGCATCTTTTCAGTAACCAAGAGTTACAGAGTGGTAGTATTGGTCCTTTGTATATTGCGATCAATCGCATTGCTATTTATAGTAGTAAAAATGTGTCAAAGGTCAACTTCTGGCTTTCGGCAGGGTTCGAATTAAAGAAGTCCTTTTTCGGTTAAACTCAAATAAATAAAAAATATAAGTTTGTACTGTGTAGTTAAGATATGTTATATATGAATTGCTTCAATGGCTGGTTATCATGTTTGAGGAAAGGATTGACCTTTTGGTACGAGGTTAAGTATAGGTGAAAAGCACAGCAAATTTTTTCGCCATCAATTTCTATTTAAATATGAGTTTAGGTTATGATTGTGTTGTCATTTTTGGCTTTGTTACCAGCTACTGGTGATATAGGAAATCTTCAATGAAAAAACTCCGTGATTCTGTGTTAAAACTTCAGCAATGCTGAGAACAGATTGTGTGAGCCTCGCGATATATTGGTTACCGTTAGAGTACATGTACTTTGGGCGTGCCAAGTCGTTAACAAAACCCCATGACACATTTCTAGGATGAGGTAATTAAGGCGAGTCTTTTCCGTAATTATATATCGTTTTCTAACATAACACCCATACCTAACTGAACAACGATAACAGAATGATGACAACAGGGTATACTGGGCCATATGTTCGTGTTTAGCAAGGCGATACGGGAATGCAACAAAGCTATATATTGCCTATACTTTGATTGTCTGAATCTGAGGTCGTTAGGACTACATCAAACATGTTATTAAAACCAACAAATAGGGGTACAGCATCATTTGGTTTGGATAGACAGATAAATTGTCGACCAGTGCCTGTCACCATGAACGGGGTTCTGAAGATATACATACTTATATCAGGGACGGGAGTACGTATATTATAATATCTTATAGTTCAATAGATTATAGAACTGGGTGTATATTTGAATGTATAACATTCTCAAAAAAAAAAAAAAAAAAACAACAAACAAACAAATGGGCGGACAAAAGATATACATAGCCTACTTACAGCTCTCTATTTCCACGGTGCAGTTTTGAACATCTAGAGGATAGTTGTGGAGGTCCATCATGCAGGCCAGAGTTGTGGTGAATCTGTAAATATAAGATATGTTTTAATCTTTTGTGATAGGACATCAACTACACACTCATTTCCTTCTCCCTGTCTTCTGTATTTCAAAAAGAAACACATGGAAGCCGATTATAACAAATAAAGTAATGTTCTCATACACAGGAAGACTGCCTTGCCCAAGTATGATTCATGGAGGTGAGTTTAATAATTCTGTACTCCATTTAAACAGGCTGATATGATTATTTCTCGTTCCGTTTGTTCGTGGGTTGGACTGAGCAACAGGATGTTAGTCTTGGGTATCTAATGAGACTGTCAAACAGACTGCAGGTCATACGATAATGGTAGCTGGAAACAATAGCGAACTGATACCTCCTCTAAGGAATTAAACGCAAAAGGTAGGGCGTGCTCAAAATTTATCTACTGAATGATAGAGTACCAATTTATAAAGTTAGTTTGAGAATTTCATTTATGGTCGCTGTATGTCTTTGTACTGCACATGCTGGACTGGAAAATAAGATCAAAAGTACTATGTTCCAGATGGAATACAATTATAAAATGGCCTATATGAATATTTGATGGACCGCCGATGTTCAATTATGATTACAATTGTTTTTGGTGGAACGGCAAAAGTAAAAAAGAAAAAAAAAATAGTTTTGGTGTTGGAACGCGAGTTTATATCCAGCATAGAAGTATGGTCGCCATTGTAAAACTGTCATTCAAACGGGTTATTTAGCACACGGTCTCGGCTCCCGGCGCTTAGCTTTGTGCAAATATAATTGAATTCATCATTACAGATATCTATTCTTGAAAGGCAATTTCTTAAAGTCATTTTATCTCGCCATAGATCATGAGAAGAGGCTATGAAGTAGGATTAGCTATGGCAATCATCTATTAGAATTGGGAGTGGTATTTGTAAGGTTCAGCGGACATAATAATGACATAACATTTATACACGAGTGTTCAGAATACCGGCCACAAATCCTAGAAAGGTTGTGGGAACGACAGCTCTTAGAACTCGCTCCGTGTACAAAGGATTCACTGATTGATACCAGACACACCAAGGTCTTTATCGTTGTTCCGATCACAGCAGAAATGATTTTTACTAAACTGCTCCTTCAAAGTGTACAAAGGATTCACTGATTAACAGATACACATGTTACACACCAAGGTCTTTACTATAACTTCGACATAACAGTTCCGATCACAGCAGAAATGATTTTTACTAAACTGATTTGTACGTGTCTCTTCAAAGCTATTGTTTACATGACGTCATGTAAAGTCTGTACAGCTACACCTAACATACCGACTTATGTAACAGAGTAGATATCACATGTAAAGTCTGTACAGCTACACCTAACATACCGCTTATTGTCTGTACAACCTTGACATGACATAACAGAGTAGATATCACATGTAAAGTCTGTACAGCTACACCTAACATACCGACTTATGCTGTCTGTAACAACCTTCACTATAACTTCGACATAACAGAGTAGATATCACATGTAAAGTCTGTACAGCTACACCTAACATACCGACTTAGGTTGTCTGTAACAACCTTGACTATAACTTCGACATAACAGAGTAGATATCACATGTAAAGTCTGTACAGCTACACCTAACATACCGACTTATGTTGTCTGTAACAACCTTCACTATAACTTCGACATAACAGAGTAGATATCACATGTAAAGTCTGTACAGCTACACTTAACATACTGACTTATGTTGTCTGTAACAACCTTGACGATAACTTCGACATTACAGAGTAGATATCACATAAACGGGGACGTAAACAACTTCTGTATTCGAGTCATTCACTAACTGTATTTTCGAATGAATACAGAATCGATAACCTGCCGTAATATTTCTGTAATATAAGTATGTAGTGATGAATTTTAATGCGTATTTGCTTACATTTCCGGCATGATAATATGTTCTTATATATATATATATATATATATATATATATATATATATATTTAGAGTGGGAAAAACCACCACTATTTTACATAACCATTCATGGCGCTACTTTTACTTAACCTTGGTGATAGATTTTACATGTTTAGTCACATCCTTCGTGTAAATGTAATACAATTATTTACCAGTTTCCCGCCCTGATTTTTCTTTTAAAATGTTCAACAACATTTTATTCAAAACTTTTCAAAAACATCTGTCACATCATATGTACTGTTTTAAAACCGCTGTTTATATGTCTTCTCCCTCACATAACAAAAATATTTATTTTAGCCCTGAAATACACACTGCAGCAAGAATCTTACCTCATACCGTAAACAACAGATCCATTTCCATACAGCCGTATCATTTTATTTTTCTCTGTCACTTCGTGTAAAAAAGAATTCTTGTCGTTCGCGAAGAAGGTATCAGGGACCCAAATTTTCTCAGCGAAGTCTCCGGTCAAAGTCATTGGCGTGCCATGTTTGTAACGGGCAAATGCAAGTCTATCATCGGCCCAGTACTGGTTCAGGTAGATGGTAATCGTGTAGTCCTGCAAATAAAAACATAAGTAGTAAGGGGATTTAAGTTCTACATTATGATGGTGATCATGTATTCTTAAAACAAAAACGGAAGTAGTCAAAATGTTCTAGTAAAAAATAACTCGAAATACATGAAAACGAGAGCAAAACAAGAAACACAGATGACAAATGAATAAGACACAGGCTGAAAGTGGACAAATACAGAAGGGTTCGGAAAGGACAAAGGCAGATAAAAATGGACAAAGAAAAACGAAAAATGAACAAAACCGGAGGCAGGAAACGTTTAGAGTCAGAGGTGGGAAAAGGACAGAGGCAGGCGAATGTTTACAAGAGGTTCCCTCGAAAAGTGCATAGGAAATAAGACCAAGGTAGAGCGATAAAAGTCTTCTGTTTCATCGACGACAGTCGTCATGGAAACCTTGGTCAATCCAAGTGATGTTATATAAAAGGAGAATTGAGTATCGAAAACATGGAATCATAATGATATCGCTGAAGGAAAGATTTCACCATTAGGTCAGGGTGGCGGGCACCATTAGGTCAGGGTGGCGGGCACCATTAGGTCGAGGTGGCGGGCACCATTAGGTCAGGGTGGCGGGCACCATTAGGTCGAGGTGGCGGGCACCATTAGGTCAGGGTGGTGGGCACCATTAGGTCGAGGTAGCGGGCACACCTTTATCTCATCATATTTATCATACATCGCTTAAATCCTGAGATGTTGTTTTCATGTCAACTGTAAGGTTTCTGAATGTTACTGTATTACATTAACATCGAGTAAGCTTTGAATTAACACCTTCAGTAATAATTAAGATTTTCAATAATTTGGAATTATTTTCAGCGCCAACGTTATACACAAATGTTACGGCCATGCTGATATTACATGTTTTTTTTTGTTATATTCTTGTTTATTTTACATTTCTGTATTGATTTTATTTCATTTCTTCAAAAGTATTCTGCAAGCTACACATCTAATTGTGTACAAATCCTTAAAGTACAATCAGGGCAACGTGCAATGTATTGCTATAAACCATTAGGATGGTTGCTATAGAATGTTTACAAGGAGGAAGCAGGAACGCCAAATCTATTGACCTAAATCTCCATCGACCCTTCCCGCGTGTCATGTCGTATTGTCCACCTTTCTCCGTCAGGCTTTCATGTCCGAAGTTAATCAGCACCTCCTCTAGCTATTGACCTGCTCTGTCAATTATTGCACCAATATTTGCATATGAAATGTTCGAGCCTTGTATCTGGTCAAATTATAGACATTCCGGGATTGATTCAATCAAATTAGGACTAGTTCATGTCGATTGTAGATATACATAGTAGTACGTGTACGGTGTAGCACTGATGCTGCGTTGATAAGCTGAACGATATTAGTTTGGCAGTACGATCAATGGCCAAAGTGATGAATCGGGTGCACTACTGACCTCTGGTCAGTCCACCTCTGATCAGCCACAGTATCCACGCACCACTATGGTGATAACATGCTTTATACAGTAACACAATGCAATACATTTACTTTTGACCAAAGGCTTTGGGTTTTTTTATATGTATGTAATGGTGATGTATCATCTTTAGATAAAACGACGTTTATAGACTGTGCTTATCTGATATATTGCACAGGACTCGACATACTTCTTCATCATCCGACTGTCAATTTAAACGTACACCAAAATGTTCAAATCATCTCTTAATTCTGCGACATCCGTGATGACTTTAATATCTCTACTGTAAATTTAAATTTTCTACAAAGTAAACTATCTTTTCCGATCCATAGTGGGTGCAGTCGTTTCAGTTTGGTACTCTGTATCGAAAAGTGCTGTTCACTGTGTTGTCTTTTGTACAATGTTCGACAACAACGAAATACGAGTAATGTAATGGAGACAAGGAGGAATAGAGGACATTATATATGACAAATATTGTGTAAACCCTTCCTGCTTAAGATTGCTTACATGGAAATCATATGGTTTTTCGTAAGATAACCTATCTGTAGCTGCAACTTACACTATAGGCTTCACATAGGCAGTACAAAGGCTGTTCTTTAGGTGTACTATCCTAGGCAGGACATGCACTGTAGAGGATACTTTGTCTTAGGCTATCATAAACTCACCTTACACTATAGGCTGCACATAGGCTGTACACCTTACACTATAGGCTGTACATAGGCTGTACACCTTACACTATAGGCTGTACT
Source organism: Ylistrum balloti (assembly GCF_031769215.1). NCBI lineage: Eukaryota > Metazoa > Mollusca > Bivalvia > Pectinida > Pectinidae > Ylistrum > Ylistrum balloti. The sequence continues at coordinate 1,071,971 of NW_026782224.1, read as the reverse complement.
TAGACTGGGCATAAACTGGACATATGTTGTATCAGAGCTGAACCTTACCTCATCAAGGCCATGAGCAAAGTTAACACAAACTGTGCACAGGCCTTATATAGGCAGTATCAGGGTCGTGTATAGGGTTTAACAGAGCTGTGCATAGACTGTTTTCCACAATTCTATCACTCTGTTTTCAAAACATAGGGTACATTTGACAATGATGTAAACATACACCCTGCTTTGATTATCGGGTCTCATGGTTCGATTGGAATGATACATGTATTGTACTTCGTAATTTTATCGTCAAAATATAGTACAGGATACAGGACGCTGATCAAAGACAATGGACCGTGAGTTACTCTCTGTAACTAGCTACTGTGTTGATTACTTTCTACCCGATTTCATCACCTCAATTTCAGCAAGAGAGGGCTTGTACAATACATGTACAATGTAACACTGATGTAGTCCGTGTTTGAGACCTGGCTGACACCGATCTCTGGTATATCCCTGTACATCTAGACAGAGATTTAACAATTTCACGCCATGCACGCATATCACGAATATGTTAGCTGTGATGGACGTGCCATTTTATTATCCGTTTAAGCAGATATTCCGTTTCAGACACCGTCCCATCCCCTATGTCTGGATGACGTGGGTTCACTGCCTTGTCACTGATTCGGTTATATCTACTCGGGTGACATTTAAGCTGAACAGTACTGGTGCACTTAGTCTCACAAAATAGCAATTCGGTGTAATATATATAATATACTTCTGGCATAGCGTTATATTTGTGTGATAAAGTATGTACCATGTCATTCTTCAACCTTTCAAAAGTAAAAACCACAATCGTCATACTGAAATAATCGATATTAGAATACACTTCATGTCACCACATGTGGTAGCCGTCATATTTGTGGTTTGATTCTTGTCACGTGTCTGGTTACCCTCATATTTGCGGTCTGTTCCTTGTCACGTGCCTGGTTGCCGTCATATCTGACTTCCGTCTCTTGTCACATGTGTGACAGTCGTCAAATTTCCGGTCTGTTTTTCGTCAACACGTTTGTGTCGTTATGATGTATCCCATCACGTCTTGGTAATCACACGTCATTTATCACATGTGACTGTTGCAGGTATAAATAGTTTGTATAATAATTTCAGTTTCAATCTGGTAGGATGTTGCTTTCGTTTTTAGATTCACTTCACGGGTTTGCATTTTTTCCTAGTTGTTCAACAATTCAATCTATTTCCTTTACAATGTTTTAATTCTCCTTAATGTGAAGGATTCATGTGGGTGCCCCGTTAATGACATAATTGCCTCTAATTGGAGTGTCTAATGGTGTAATGGAACATTCATTAGTCGCTTTTCTCCAGAAATAGTGCGCCTGACAAACCGGCACTTACAGCTGAATTATAGACGCTTCATGGTGTCTCCCGATCAATTTAACATCCAAAACGTAACCAAACATACAAGAAGAAATCAGCTGATTGAATTAACAATCTGTCACTGACAGCAGAAAAGTTTCAAGCGCTAATTGTTAATCAGAATTTTTGAAATTGATTTACTCGTTACTAAGCTATTTACTTCTGACACTTAACAGCAATACTAACATACAATGAGAGTACAGTGGAATAGACTCTCGACTCACGACCAGTGTCCAGCCAGAGCCATTTATTATTTTTTCAGTGTCCCAATTCAATTGTCGAAAAGCGAACAAAAATGTCTGCTGAAACTGAAAAAAATGTTATGCTTTTAGGACGAAAATAACAGTGGGTGAAATCAAACCCATGGCATCCAAAGGAATAAACTCTTTATGTACATCTGTGGTGGCAGAGTTTACATGTAAAGTAGGAAATGATTGCCTTCGCGACTACATGTTTCACCAGGGCTTAAAGGTGTTCACACTCTCTTTTATTTTCGTAAATTCTCACTCGCTGTTGTCCATTCAAACCGGCTAGGTTCAGATTGTGACTATGTGCTATATGTTCGTGGTAAACCTGCCCGATGTTTATGCTACAAAACATGCACTTAGTCGCAAGTAAGGAACCCCAACACACAGCCAAGTGCATATTTTTAGATCAATGCAGTGTCTGAACCATCCGGTCATATTGGCGAGTGCCCTGATGTGGCAGACCTCGAGCGACCACAGATAGAGAGGATAAACATCTGGGAAGACAGGCAAGGTGAGCCCAATTCACTACTGCCAACATGCTCAGAGAATGGGGGAATGTCAATGTTCGCGTTGGTCGGCCGCGTTGTTGGTCGGTGTCATATAAACAGACGATTGGACACTAGACTAACTTCACTGTCGCTGACTAGTATAACGTCCACTATTTACTGGAATGAACAAACAAACAAGACTGCAATGGACACGTGATCGATTACCGGACAAAAGACAACAAGAATATTAGTCCACTGATCTGATGAACATTGGTGTTTACTAAGTCAGACTGACGATAGAGCTCGTGTTTGAGGGGATACAGATCACATTCTGGGCACAGCATTTGAAGGTGGCTGTGTAACTGTTTCGGGATGTTTCTTTTCTAACTGGAACTTTGAATGGGCAGAAGTAGTGTGATCAGATCCTCCGACCTTTAGATGTTCCGCATTTTGATGCACATCTATTGGCAGATCGGCTATCTTAATGGATGACAATGCCGAACCACTGAGAGCCAGGTTAGTGCAAACCTACCTTCAACAAATAGTGACAGAGACGCCCCCGTGGTCTGCAGTACCACCAGACATTAACCCAGTTGAGGATGTGTGGATTCTATCTAGGACAAAATGTTATCGCACTGGATTCAAAGTGTCAACCGCATTAAATCAGGAGTGACAGAAGTTTCCCCAGAACAATCTTCAGCGTCTAGTCAGCGATATAAGACGACGGGTGAAAGAACTGTATTATAACCGATATAGACAATTTCATTTCCAAAGGAACCCATTGATTAGTTGACCAATGAAAAGTTTTTTTTTCATTTAATACGGTGAAAAAAGAAAATTAAGCCGAATCCAAGATACAGGTCAAGTGTTTATACTATAGACAAGGGATCCATGACTTTGACCCGCGGTTGTCCACGTTAACGAAACCTATAGCAGAAAACCCAATAGTAGTGTTATATCACATGGGGTATATCGGAGAAATCTTATATATATATATATTTCATCTTCTATGATTGTTTAATTGATTGATTACGTTTGTTACTTTCCTAGTATAAATTGCCACCACAAACGAGTAAAAACATTAATGTGTAGCTAGTAACACAAACTATAGGAGATGTTATAACTGCACGCATGGTTCCCTGATGTATGTCACGCTTAGTGACAACAGTGGACATATCTCCAGCAACACTCCACTGATAAACAGATATCTCTACTGATAAACATATATCTCCACTGATATCTCTACTGATAAACATATATCTCTGATAAACTGATAAACATATATCTCTACTGATAAACATATATCTCTACTGATAAACATATATCTCATATATATATCTCCACTGATAAACATATATCTCCACTGATAAACATATATATCCAGCAACACTCCACTGATAAACATATATCTCTACTGATAAACATATATCTCCACTGATAAACATATATCTCTACTGATAAACATATATCTCCAGCAACACTCCACTGATAAACATATATCTCCACTGATAAACATATATCTCCACTGATAAACATAAATCTCTACTGATCAACATATATCTCTACTGATAAACATATATCTCCAGCAACATTCGACTGATAAACATATATCTCTACTGATAAACATATGTCTCCACTGATAAACATGATAAACATATGTCTCTACTGATAAACATATGTCTCCACTGATAAACATGATAAAGATATATCTCTACTGATAAACATATATCTCCACTGATAAACATATATCTCTACTGATAAACATATATCTCTACTGATAAACATATATCTCCACTGATAAACATATATCTCTGATAAACATATATCTCTACTGATAAACATATATATATCTCCACTGATAAACATATATCTCTACTGATAAACATATATCTCTACTGATAAACATATATCTCTACTGATAAACATATATCTCTCTGATACATATATCTCTATAAAACATATATCTCTACTGATAAACATATATCTCTACTGATAAACATATATCTCTACTGATAAACATATATCTCTACTGATAAACATATAAACATATATCTCTACTGATAAACATATATCTCCAATAAAACATATATCTCTACTGATAAACATATATCTCCACTGATAAACATATAAACATCTCTACTGATAAACATATATCTCTACTGATAAACATATATCTCCACTGATAAACATGATAAACATATATCTCTACTGATAAACATATATCTCCACTGATAAACATATATCTCCAGCAACATTCGACTGATAAACATATGTCTCTACTGATAAACATATATCTCCAGCAACACTCCACTGATAAACATATATCTCCAGCAACACTCCACTGATAAACATATATCTCTACTGATAAACATATATCTCCACTGATAAACATATATCTCTACTGATAAACATATATCTCTACTGATAAACATATATCTCCACTGATAAACATATATCTCTACTGATAAACATATATCTCCACTGATAAACATATATATATCTCTACTGATAATCATGATAAACATATATCTCTACTGATAAACATATGTCTCTCCACTGATAAACATATATCTCTACTGATAAACATATATCTCTACTGATAAACATATGTCTCCACTGATAAACATATATCTCCACTGATAAACATATATCTCCACTGATAAACATATATCTCTACTGATAAACATATATCTCCACTGATAAACATATATCTCCACTGATAAACATATATCTCTACTGATAAACAGATATCTCTACTGATAAACATATATCTCTACTGATAAACATATATCACTGATAAACATATATCTCCACTGATAAACATATATCTCCATATCTCTACTGATAAACATATATCTCCAGCAACATTCGACTCCACTGATAAACATATATCTCTACTGATAAACATATATCTCCACTGATAAACATGATCTCCACTGATAAACATATATCTCTACTGATAAACATATATCTCCACTGATAAACATATATCTCTACTGATAAACATATATCTCTACTGATAAACATATATCTCCACTGATAAACATGATAAACATATATCTCTACTGATAAACATATATCTCCACTGATAAACATATATCTCTACTGATAAACATATATCTCCACTGATAAACAGATATCTCTACTGATAAACATATATCTCTACTGATAAACATATATCTCCACTGATAAGCATATATCTCCACTGATAAACATATATCTCCAGCAACACTCCACTGATAAACATATATCTCCACTGATCAACATATATCTCTACAGATCAACATATATCTCTACTGATAAACAGATATCTCTACTGATAAACATATATCTCTACTGATAAACATATATCTCTACTGATAAACAGATATCTCTACTGATAAACATATATCTCCACTGATTAACATATATCATCTCCACATAAACTATATCTCCAGCAACATATAAACATATATCTCTACTGATAAACAGATATCTCTACTGATAAACATATATCTCCACTGATAAACATATATCTCTACTGATAAACAGATATCTCTACTGATAAACAGATATCTCTACTGATAAACATATATCTCTACTGATAAACATATGTCTCCACTGATAAACATATATCTCCACTGATAAACATATATCTCCACTGATAAACATGATAAACATATATCTCTACTGATAAACATATATCTCCACTGATAAACATATATCTCCACTGATAAACATATATCTCCACTGATAAACATATATCTCCACTGATAAACATATATCTCTACTGATAAACATATATCTCCACTGATAAACATATATCTCTACTGATAAACATATATCTCCACTGATAAACATGATAAACATATATCTCTACTGATAAACATATATCTCCAGCAACATTCGACTGATAAACATATATCTCTACTGATAAACATATGTCTCCACTGATAAACATATATCTCCACTGATAAACATATATCTCCACTGATAAACATATATCTCCACTGATAAACATATATCTCCACTGATAAACATGATAAACATATATCTCCACTGATAAACATATATCTCTACTGATAAACATATATCTCTATCTCCACTATATCTCCATATAACATATATCTCTACTGATAAATATATCTCCATGATAAACTCCACTGATAAACATATATCTCTATATCTCTACTGATAAACATATATATCCAGCAACACTCCACTGATAAACATATATCTCTACTGATAAACATATATCTCCACTGATAAACATATATCTCTACTGATAAACATATATCTCCACTGATAAACATGATAAACATATATCTCTACTGATAAACATATATCTCCACTGATAAACATGATAAACATATATCTCTACTGATAAACATATATCTCCAGCAACATTCGACTGATAAACAACGCTATCCCTTAATGTTATTGATTACTGTAAATTAAATCACAAAGATTTTTTCCGAAATATTATCTGTCATCAGTTCGTTACTATTGACAATCTTTTATTGGTATATACCGCAACTTTTTTCATTTTTTAAATAGCAAAAATAACAACCTTATAGCGTAACATTTTCCTACACCAGAATAAATAAAATATAATAAATAAAGTGTTTATAGATCGTTACCATGGTTAGGGGATCCCTTTATGCCTTTTCTCATTAACCTGCACTACCTGTATACCATTGTTATGTACTTGTAACGTGTATTTGTCGTATTGGAGGTTATTAGTAATTCCTAATAATTAATAAGTCATGTTATATTGAATAAGAGAAAAGGCTTGTATAGGCGTTGCCTGTTGTCCAATTCCCATTAAATCTTGTTAATTTAATAAAATACTTTGAAATGAAAAAAATGGTAGTTATTCAATCTCGAAAGATTAAAGAAGATGAGGATGGGCTTATCCAAAATAATCGTCTTAAATTTCTTTTTTTCAGTTGAAAAGTCATCTCTACAAAATTGTCTAATGTTCCTCAAATATTCAAATTATATTATCATCTAATTATAAAAATGTTATTTACGTCTGCAATTAACCTCTACTGGTTACTTATGTTGGAAGATCACCCTCTCAGAGTGCGAAGCCCTTGGGAGTCTTATTAACACTGGTTATACGCCCACGGCAAGTATACTACACAATTACACGTAAACACCACACAAGACGTCTAGTCAAAGAGTTCGTATAAGTCATGTCTGTGCTTTTAAAAAAACAACTTCCGGGTTGTTTTTGAAGGCCTCCCTGTGAGTATGTTGTTTACAAGTTCTTGTGATGCGTCATGTGACAGGGTATTCGTGACTTGTATGTAAAAACTCTCCTTTGCACTGATATTATTTGAAGGTTCATAACTTTTCACATGTATCTCGTGATTGGTATGTATCTAGGTTTCATTAAATGTACGCAATACTATTTGTCATTGGTTAGTTATGTCGTAAATGGATGGATGGATGGATGGATGGATGGACATCAACATGTAAATAAAATCTAACTTAAATTTGATAACTTATGGAACAAAATATGAACATTGGAATTATATTCAAGAAAGAGGACAATAATACTATTGCTAGATTGGTTTTGTAAGTTAAATATTTTCTGTTTCAATTAGTGATAATCCAAGTTGTTTCACGCAAATTGAAGACCGGCCTAATAGCATTAAGAACAATGTATTTACTTAACAGTACTACTGGTATAAGAAAGACTCAAATAGAACATACCAAAAATTTCTTTGTGACAGTCTATCGAGGGGCCCTGATGTGTTTGTTTTTGTGTAGGAAATATTGTACGGGACGAGAAGCAACTATACATTTCTTGTACATCGCTATCTGTGGTCAACAGTAATTTGAAAGTTTTGACGAGAGATTCGTCTAATCGTGTTTATAACGTATGTGTAAGTGACATTAGTACGACTAATTTATAGCATAATTACAAAAATAAATTGTACGATTCATCAGTGATGCTGACCCGTGGCTAACACAATGTTTTACATGAAATTTTGATGTCCAGCACTGGACGGTGATCGATAGGCCGGAGTGAACAGCGAGGGTTCCACAGTCCACTCGATCAGCGTCACTTGTAGACACATTTAGCAGCCATCTATATACTGGCTTGGTTGCCATCGTACAAGGCTAATTTAAAGGAAGCATGGACGTTCTCTGGTGCCATTTGTCGTAAAAATAGTGAGACAAGGTTGAACTTGTACGGCCTAAAGAAATCTATATTGATAATGATTAAACCATATGGTTCCTGACCGGATCAGGGACAAGTGATTGGAGAAACGTGCTACAGTCCTATACAATATTGACGGGGGGTATAACTTCAATGTCACAATGATCAGAAATAGGTCACAATTATTGATGAAATAGGATCAGTTTCACACAAGTTGTATGTAATTATGCCGGTATTTATTACCCGAATTTACAAGATGTTTCCAAGAATGTCGAACTGACGTTATAGCTTGTACCATTAAAATGGAAGTACAGATTGGTGTTTTGTTCATATGATATATCTCCCATCATTCACAGGCTTGTCACCCGTTTTACTTGTTCAAGATTTCTCTGTCAACCCCTAGGGTATGACAGATAGCGCGTGCACCAGAAGTGAACCGGAACTACTTCTACACACGTCGTCTGCTACATATGAACAGTATTTTTACCTGTTTGTTTACAAACTGAGTCTCAGGCTCTCCGAGAAAAAGTATGACGGAAGAAAAATAATCATCCCCTACCTTGTAGGGGAAGATTCTGTTAATCAATAATTTATCTTTCTAGAATAACATACATGATGATAGTTTAATTAACATATTGTACAACCGGTGATGGAGTATCTCTCTGTCCTCTCTGTCTTTGTCTCTGTCTGTCTCTGTCTGTCTGTCTGTCTGTCTGTCTGTCTTACTGTCCCTCTCTGTCTGTCTCTTTATTTATCTGTCTATGTCTCTCTTTCACTCTCCCTGCCTCTGCCTGTCTGTCTCTCTGTGTCTCTCTCTTTCTTTGTCTCTGTCTGTCTGTTTGTCTCCCTCTCCCCCCCCCCCATCTCTCTCCCCCTCTCTCTGTGTATATCACTGAAACACTGAAAAGACGTCCCGAAAGCAATAACAACATACAATATATTAAGGGTTCTAATGATACAGTCTTGCATTTTCATTTAAATAAATATATGTATGTTGTCTGTTATTAACAACTTCATGTTCACATTATATTAATAATTAGCGGCATACAACCCTGAACTAGCGATGATAAGTATTGTATAAAAAACTTTTGATAAAACATTATCCAGTCTAAGGCCTTTGATCGTGGTAATATTGACTGACGCCGGTGGCCATTATTGAAATCATAAATAAATATATATATACATATATAATATTTATCTTAAAATTCAAGTGCATTACTGAAAAGAGCTGTTCTCGTGTACTTATCAATATATAATTGTATTATGAAGCTAAAATGATATTGCTGGGAAAAAGACATGGAAAGATGATTTATCTAGAAGAAAGTTTATGTTACAGAAAACCGTGATTCTGCATGTATTAACACAGCACAACAAATCTTATCTCATACCAATATCCCTTAAATAATTTGGCTTTAGATAGAAGCCAAATATTTAAACATCACTTTGGTGTTTTTTCAAAATATGTTAATATGTCGACTGGACAATCTGTTTCATCTACTTAAGCATTCCTCTAGCAAGGTGGTAAACCTAATTAACGTTTAAAACATGAAGAAGTTTACTGGTATTAACTGGTGTGATGGCAGTGTTGTATCTGGTGAACAAAGATTAACCCTTTCTGAATTAAGTCTCCAATTTACCTGGATAAACAGCTGGAAACACTGGCACCACAACAAAGATATAAAAAAGAGAATTCCTATTAAAGTTACATTGAGTTACCTCGTTGTTGGACGCTCCCTGCATGTTAGATTATAAACAGTGGGATATACCTGCTAAACGTTTTCTTTCTTAAAGGGTTAGCGGTTGTCCCATTATTCTAAGGAACTATCAGAAATCCTAGTCAGCTCTATTGATGATTTGTTATGATGTAACGACAATAATTAACCAAAACCAACCATTCAAGATACTTTAGTATCAAATGCGTGGGCCACAATTGTAATTTTGTAATGATTTAAGCGACATTTAATAGCCAACGCCGTCATAAATTTTCAGATCAATTTTCAATAAAATAAAACAAGTGTCAATCTTATAAACACTTGAAATTATATTCCTCTTTGCACTAAGGCTGAGTAGAGTTAGCTGTTCAGTCAATGTTAGACCTCCAGTAGAAAGGGACATTTTATAAATCAAATTATCTAGTGAGTGAAGTCACAGTGGCCCTGTTTATATCAGCTGACAGGCATGCATGTTAGACCCCTATCGGTTACAAATCTAGGACCTGGTCAGGTGACAGTCACAGTCACAAGACATGTAACATGTTGCAATAACATTTTTCTAGGTTAGATTGCTGTCATCTAAACAGATGGATGACCTTGAAAGTCATATGTCTTAGTCAGTAGTGTTTACCAACTATAGTAGGTAAAGATAATATTATAACATCACTGAATGTTTCTGAGGAATTCATATCTATAATGCAATAATTATGTATAGAAGCTCATACCCAAACACAAAATAAGCATTACTAACCTTACAAAACCCCGCGTGAAAACAATAAAAACCTGTGTAAAACAATAAAAACCTGTGTAAAAACAACAAATACCTGTGTAAAACAACAAAAACCTGTGTAAACAACAAACATCTGTGAAAAACAACAAACACCTGTGTAAAACAACAAACACCTGTGAAAAACAACAAACACCTGTGTAAAACAACAAATACCTGTGTAAAACAACAAAAACCTGTGTAAACAACAAACACCTGTGTAAAACAACAAATACCTGTGTAAAACAACAAAAACCTGTGTAAACAACAAACATCTGTGAAAAACAACAAACACCTGTGTAAAACAACAAAAACCTGTGTAGAACAACAAACACCTGTGTAAAACAACAAACACCTGTGTAAAACAACAAACACCTGTGAAAAACAACAAACACCTGTGTAAACAACAAACATCTGTGAAAAACAACAAACACCTGTGTAAAACAACAAAAACCTATGTAAAGCAACAAACACCTGTGAAAAACAACAAACACCTGTGTAAAACAACAAAAACCTATGTAAAGCAACAAACACCTGTGAAAAACAACAAACACCTGTGTAAAACAACAAACACCTCTGAAAAACAACAAACACCTGTGTAAAACAACAAACACCTGTGTAAAACAACAGAAACCTGTATAAAACAACAGAAACCTGTGTATAACAACAAACACCTGTGTAAAACAACAAATACCTGTGTAAAACAACAAACACCTGTGTAAAACAACAAAAACCTGTGTAAAACAACAGAAACCTGTGTAAAACAACAAACACCTGTGTAAAACAACCGAAACCTGTGTAAAACAACGAAAATATGTGTAAAACAACTAAAAACTTTGTAAAACAACACACAACAAAAACCTTTGTAAAACAAAAACCTGTGTAAAACAATAAAAACCTGTGTAAAACAACAAAAACCTGTGTAAAACAATAAAAACCTGTGTAAAACAACAGAAACCTGTGTATAACAACAAACACCTGTGCAATACAACGAAAACCTGTGTAATACAACGAAAATGTGTGTAAAACAACAAACACATGTGTAAAACAACAAACACCTGTGTAAAACAATAAAAACCTGTGTAAAACAACAACCACCTGTGTAAAACAACAAAAACCTGTGTAAAACAACAAAAACCTGTGTAAAACAACAAAAACCTGTGTAATACAACGAAAATATGTGTAAAACAACAAACACATGTGTAAAACAACAAACACCTGTGTAAACAACAAAAACCTGTGTAATACAACAAACAACAAAAACCTGTTTAAAACAACGAAAATATGTGTATGACAACAAACACCTTTGTAAAACAACAAACACCTGTGTAAACACGAAAATCTGTGTAATACAAAAAACAACAAACACCTGTGTAAAACAATGAAAATATGTGTATAACAACAAACACCTGTGTAAAACAACAGAAACCTGTGTAAAACAACAAAAACCTGTGTAAAACAACGAAAATATTTGTAAAACAACATAAACATGAGTAAAACAACGAAAATATTTGTAAAACAACAGAAACCTGTATAAAACAACCGAAACCTGTGTAAACAACAAACACATTTGTAAAACAACAAAAACCTGTGTAAAACAACCGAAACCTGTGTAAAACAATAAAAACCTGTGTAAAACAACAAAAAACTGTGTAAAATAACAAACACCTGTGTAAACAACAAAAACCTGTGTAATACAACAAACAACAAAAACCTGTTTAAAACAACGAAAATATGTGTATAACAACAAACACCTTTGTAAAACAACAAACACCTGTGTAAAACAACAAACATCTGTGTAAAACAACAAACACCTGTGTAAAACAACCGAAACCTGTGTAAACAACAAACACCTTTATAAAACAACAAACACCTGTGTAAAACAACACCTGTGTAAAACAACAAAAACCTGTGTAAAACAACCGAAACCTGTGTAAACAACAAACACCTTTGTAAAACAACAAACACCTGTGTAAAACAACACCTGTGTAAAACAACAAAAACCTGTGTAAAACAACCGAAACCTGTGTAAACAACAAACACCTGTGTAAACAACGAAAATATGTGTAAAACAACAAAAACCTGTGTAAAACAACGAAAATATTTGTAAAACAACAAACACCTGTGTAAAAACAACCGAATCCTGTGTAAACAACAAACACCTGTGTAAAACAACAAACACCTGTGTAAAACAAGAAAAACCTGTGTAAAACAACCGAAACCTGTGTAAACAACAAACACCTGTGTAAAACAACAAACACCGGTGTAAAACAACAAACACCTGTGTATAACAACAAAAATCAACAGAAACTGAAGTCAACACAAACATAAGGCAATTATTAAAAATGAAATCGAGGCTTCGATTTGTACGAAGCATACTGATGTCTCCTCTTCCTCTAAATAACACACCTAAGTAGATTTTAGTATACAATACGCAAGCAACAGGTATATGTTCTTTTGATATTTATATATTGCTGCAATATGAAAACGTTTAAAAGGATAAGTAATGGACGCAGAACCTCTATATATCCCTATCTTATATAAACAATTATTTAAAATGAAATGTACATGGCTTTATGAATACAGTACAGAGATTAAACTGCAAAGCAATTATTTTCCAGTTTTCGTCTAACATAACTTCAAACTCAAATACAATTTTGAGCGGAATCCCCACATTCTGATTGTCTCCTTAATTCCAATCGTAATTTCTATTTAACGATCTTTTTATCGTGTCCTCTGGTACGGCGTGAGTTACATTGACATTCTTGTACCTATACTATCATAGATGTTGTAAACTATTTAAAACATATTACTGAAGCAGCCGTCCCTCAGCCTTTTTACGGTATAAAAGTGTCATCGGGACCAAAATGCGTCATGACAATTTAAATACTGGATCTACACTTTCGTCCATTCGTCGAATAGTGAATTGTCGTCAAGGCAGTCATTTGCACTTTTTAAAATTTTTATTCAAGAGAATGAAATGTTGATAGGGTCACCGCCGTTGTCACCCAAAAAATACTACTACATGTGTAAAGTGACGCTTTCGCGAGTTTTCGTCGCAAGCGATGTCAAAACTGGACCATTTAACCTGAACCCAGTAAAAATCTAGGTTAAACTCTATACCAAACACGGAAAAGTAGAACAAAGCAGAACATCAAATGAAACAAACGCTGATATTAGAAAAGCGGTAGGATTGATTTGATAGGGAGAATATGGCATGTTGATTAGATGTTGATGTGTAAAACGTACTTCTGCTTTCTCCAGTTAACTTAATATAAATATATAATGGTGGTATACAGTAACGGGAAATGAATTTCTAAATTGACATTACAACTCCGACAGCCAAAGGTCTGAATTAAGCGACCGGAATACTCGGAGGAAAGCCTCGTGTCGGTGATTGCGTCTAGAAAGGGCGAGGAAGGACGCAGCAGGCGCTAAGGAGAGTCCAAACTTTATTGATGAAAGCTAGAATACCACATTTACTTTTGGAGCACTGGCGCCGGTCACACCACGGGAAATATGCACCAATCACTAATAATTACTGAAAGAATTACACAGAATCAACCATAAGAGGTCACCGCACACACTATTACCAACCGAACTCGCACAAAAACAAAATAAAACGCGTCTTCAACGGCAGTATAATTGTTAAAGACCGACAAAGTCATGATGCCAATCGTGAATTATTGCTGGAGATCTTAAGAAAGATTTATCTAGAAGCTCCTGACCATAAGAGATGGTGAATAAAGAGTCAGAAGAACCTGTCTCTGATCAAAGTATATTTATAAGGTACTGAGACCGTGCATTCCTCTATAATGGTCCTGTCATTTATTTCATAAGGATTGAATGTTACTCCATATTCTACCTGCTTTGAAATGACAGGAAATAAGCGATCCTATTAAAATGAAAAAAATATAGAAAAATGAATAAAAACTTGCACAGGACAAAAGCGTAACACGCACGGAAGTAGTAGAGACGTTGTATTTTCCATCATTTAGTCGGTTTAGATCTAAACTTTTATATTGAAGAGGTTCTCCGTTTTGATGTGGATTTGACAAATAAAACGAGATATAACATATGTACAAACGTAATTTCATGACGAAAAGCTATGTTTCGGCACGTACCAATGTGGTGCTCTGCGTAGTGTACAGCACGGCCTGGTATATAAGAATGATACGAGACTACACAGAAACGGTTAGCAATTGGTAACCACGTGTTCATTGATATGAAAAACCGAGATTTTGATATTGAAGTGATTAAAGGCAGGCTTCGTGGATACAAAGGTCAACCTCCAGGACAAAATACAAATAAGCATTTATCTATTTTTAAAACTGAAACCATCTGGTAAGAATGTTGTTAATATACGGTAAGAACTCTGTATGTACCGCTGTGTATTCATTAAGTTCCCGATGATCATGCGGTATGTACCGATAGGTACCCTGTTAGTGTCCGGAGATAACCCTGAAAGTTTGCGTCAGGTACCCGGTAAGTATCTGGTTATTATACATGTGGTAATTACCCGGTAAGTATGTAGTAAGTACCCGGTAAGTATATTGTAAGTACCCGGTAAGTATGTGTTAAGTACCTGGTAAATATGTGGTAGGTACCCGGTAAGTATGTGGTAAGTACCCGGTAAGTATGTGGTAAGTACCCGGTAAGTATGCTGTATGTATCCTGAATCCTTTAAGCATCAACAATCGAAATAGCAAATTCAAGACGATATTTATTACATGCTAATGAGGCTTGTGATATGAAACAAACGATTTAGCTGTTTATTATCTAAGGTATACACCTCATTCATTACGACTGCTTTGTCCTTGATATCTAAACTTTCTCTTCTAGTTAAATCTGAAACCTTATATACAACTATAAAAGATCTAAATGATGAAAATCCTAAACCTCGCGCCTCACAAAAGAGTTGCAATGCAAGCAATCAATACCGAACAAAATGATAAAACCTAACAACGTCCCAAGACGGTCCCATCCGTATCTCATAGCCCAACTCCAATCCTGCAAACAGGGTTATGGTAGCTTTTTGTAACGTTCCCCAAACAAAATTACCTTCCTACACGTCCGTGGCTCACAATTTCGTTTTTGTGTACTTTGTGAGAAATCTCTGCCTGTTTTCTACCTTCATTAGTAGTAATGCTGTAAATAATGTGGGTTAAGGAAACAGGAGTAAAGCTTGTATTTAAGATGTATGAAGTGTGGAGAGGCAATATCGTTAAGCTGATCTGGAAACCATAAACCATTCCAGGAGGAAGATTTAAGTCTTTGAAAATATGCAATGCGGATTAGATTGATGACCTGTGCTGAATAATAATGGGCGAGGTGACCAATAGCATGCCGATATCCCACCAATCTAAGACGGGAGAAAATGACCCAATCTATTTGTAGCGATTCCACTCACAAAATAACGCTACAGGAATGAAGCTCCCACGGCGCCTTCTTTCGTTCGTTGGACCATTGAACAAGACATTCGATGCAAAAGACCTGCCTTAGCTTTCGGAAAGCAAACCAGGACCCCTGCTACGACTCAATGTCAGACGATTTCAGAAGTAATATTGGGAGCGCGGGTGCGTGTTGTGAAAAAACAGGACATTTCACGCGACCCAGATATTCATTGCGCTGAGGTAATCCTTTTAATGGTTTTAACCGCCTCTCTACTATGAAAGCCAAACCATTTTTACGCTCGGGATATATCTATTCATTAATGGACAAAGATAGACCTTCACACCAACTACGGCAGTTGACGACGTTCCGATCCTTGGCTTAATTGGTTTGCCTCGGAGGCGCCTCGGCGGATTTCACTTCAACTAAATACGTATATGTATAGCACGTGAAACTCCCTGCTCCACACAACAACCTATATATCATTAATGCATGAAAGAATCAATGTAGTAGCGGCGGTATACGACGGGCTGCTGAAAGAAGAATAAAACACCTTAAAATAATAAGGAAACGACATTGATCGTGTCAAAGGCATCCTAATATATCATTGAATTATTGAGTTTAAAAAAATAATCACTGCGATTAGATATTCACCTCGTGTATCAAGTATAATATGATTATACCGATTAAGTGCTTGTCTTAATGAAAGTGAGTTTGCATTATTCCAACAACAATGAAGATGTTTGTGATGCTTGGTTTGACAACCACCCACGCTATGTCACGATGTACAGCAAGGTAAATGAAATTAAATTTAACTTTTGTCTTTTTTATTCAATTGCCGGAATTTTGCATCAGATTCGTCATAATAAACATAACACATAATAAATCAGAAGAACAGGATTATTATCATTTTGAAATATTGTTGTAATACTGTACTGTTGTAGAACTAGCTTCCGAAGGCGTGACCTAAAACTTCATATCTCATCGTCCAGCTTTATATCACACAAATAGATTTCGTTGAGATCACTATGAAGTACGACAAAATCAGGATTATCAAGAGCAGAATGGAACAAAGAAAGAAATTGATGCCTATAATGAGGCCTTACATAGACGAAAAATCTATATTTATCTTAAGTAAGTCTTGTACAGTGAAATACCATAAAATGTAACATTACATCGAGATATGATTTTGAGATAACGAGGAATGGATAGTAATGTTTCACCAGACTGCTTGCCTCGTACATCTCAATCAATGTCATATCTGACAGGTGTCACGCCGTCAGGGCAAGGTTACTGAC
Organism: Ylistrum balloti; assembly: GCF_031769215.1. Lineage (NCBI taxonomy): Eukaryota > Metazoa > Mollusca > Bivalvia > Pectinida > Pectinidae > Ylistrum > Ylistrum balloti. Next base: position 1,054,513 of record NW_026782224.1, on the reverse strand, counting down.
TCGCTCCAGCCATGGAGACTGCCCAGTGATCGCCAACTTGATTGGAAACACAGTACGTTAAGTTGAAATGAAATCCAAGATTTCTATATTGGAAAATTTCCTTTCCAGAGAACTTTGATAACATTTGTAGTCTTAAACAAATTGAAACAAAAGAGACAAAGAAACACATAGACGGAAAATCATGATCCTAAATAAAGACAAGAGCGACAAGTGTTGTAAAACATATACAGGATGATCAAAGACCGAGGACATGTTCTGTGAATGGAGTTTCATTCGTCACTCTAGAATTTTCATAAGGTTTCTTCTTTAAAATAATAAAAACGTATATTCAGCGCTGACACTTTCATATGTTTTTTTTCTGTAAATGAAACGTATATTCACCGATCGGACACCCTCGTATGGTTTCCTCTGTAAATAGTGAACGTATATTCACCAATCGGACACCCTCGTATGGTTTCCACTGTAAATAGTGAACGTATATTCACCAATCGGATACCTTCGTATGGTTTCTTATGTACATAATGAACGTATATTCACCAATCGGACACCCTCGTATGGTTTGTTCTGAAAAGAAGTGCTGACATCACAAAAACTTATAGGAGATCAGAGATATGACGCCAGTCTTTATTCCCATTGTTATATACATCCTTAAGTGACTATACTAATATGTTACTTGTCTAGGACCCAATTACACATTGACAAATGTTTTTAAAATTGTAATTGTTCATACCAACATAATATATTAATAATGAAATGAATATTTAAGATTACAGAAAGCGAAATCAATTATGTAAAATTAACAAATAAAATATACAGTAGGGAGAACAAGTGGTCCCAAGCCTGTATAAATAACCATAGATTAAATCGTCCTGGAATGAGTTTTATGAGCGTGTCTATGTAGGTCGTGTCCCTTGCGAACAAAGGACAAATACGACACTTAAAAAAGTCTCCGTGTGATTAGATGAAATTGTTTTTTCGGGAACGGCCAACCATAGCCTCTAACAATGAGGTTTTGACATGGCACTGGTTGGAATACGACTACACAGACGATTTTATAGATGTGGCTTGAGAGAACATATTTGAAAAGGGCATATCCTGACATATCCATAACATGTGACCTTTGTGTGATTAAAAAATGAAAATATCAACGTATCAACATAATAATAAACTCGAAGGCAATAAAACTAGCGCAAAATGTGAACAAAATTTACACTAAAACTCCTGACAAGATCAAAGAAGAATAAGGCTAAGTGTTCAGGATGGGTAAACGTCTTCTGTTTCATCGACGACACCCATCAGGTAAATCCAAGAAAGTAATGCCGTGTTCTCAAATGAGAACAAGGTATACAACAAGGAAATCGACAGGCAAACACGTACAGCTTCATATCGGACAACGGATCCAACATGAAAACTAACGAGCATCAAACACGTCCAGCTTCATATCGTACAACGGATCCAACATGAAAACTAACGAGCATCAAACACGTCCAGCTTCATATCGCACAACGGATCCAACATGAAAACTAACGAGCATCAAACACGTCCAGCTTCATATCGTACAACGGATCCAACATGAAAACTAACGGGCATCAAACACGTCCAGCTTCATATCGCACAACGGATCCAACATGAAAACTAACGAGCATTAAACACGTCCAGCTTCATATCGGACAAAGAAATAGGACATTTTTCGACAAGATTACTATGACGAACATAAAACTAAGCCGTGATAAGCCAACAAACCTGTATCTTTTGAAACTCTGTGTTACGAATGTGCTAGTCAGTTGACTACTTCTTACATGAAAATCGTGATAATTAGAACTAAAAATCCGAAACAGAACAAAAGTCTACATCGGTTTGTGTTATCATTAGTGCATGAAATGAATGTTAGAACCACACAAATGGAAGGATGAGTGTATTGTTTTAAATCCTTCCATTCAGTTTTAGTTCACGGGAATTCACTTACTGATATAGGACTTACCATGTTAAAATCACTCGTGTTTGTTTAACGTTAAAGACAATCAGTCTGTGACACCATTTTAATAATATTCCGGGAACAAGAAACTTAGCAAGATAAGGGCAAGTTTACAATCACATTCGTGGACAAACCCACCAATCATCAACACAACATACACAATATATCTTTGATTAAAGATTTTTACCGACACGATTCGATGTAACATATCGTCAAATTTGATATACATTTTACTATACATATCACGTGACAGATGTGATCAACAAATTGACTTCCTAATAAGTACACCACGTGTATTAGTAACATCATATTTATTAGAGAAATAGTTGATGAACCAGACACTGATGAATTGTAACATTGGGTCTTTTGGGTTGTATGGACAATTGATGACCAATTCATAGCGGTATTAATACATTATCCCTGTAGAGAGAGACCTAGAATTCTCTGATCTCTGATTGTAACACATAGTTCTCATATTATATATACTTGTAATAACATATCGTACACCGCATTAGGGCGACAGAAACCAATCGAATTAGTGTTGTTTAAGAAATGAACAGTCACGCCACATTTAACTCTGCCATGTATGTATTCTGCAAGAGTGGGTAATAAAGAGCAAACCAGGCATGTATTTCATAGGTTTATGTGGATTAACAAGGCACACGAGAAACAAATCCTTTGCAGAGTGCGGTTCAGATCCAAAACCTAATAATGAAAACAACTCTTAATCAGTGTTTTAGATGTGTTTGAATTCCCTAGCTGGAAGACTTTGTAAAATAATATTCCCAATCGAGCATTTTGCTTGTAATCAACGTCGTTCAATATTCGTCTTATAGATTGGCTATGCTGAATATAGGGTCACATTTGTGTTATATCAACAGGTCCAATGTATAATGATATTCTTGTTTAACAGGTATACACAGATCAAAGGTTATGCTGTACTTCTCTATCATAACAAACTCGTGTCACATAAGATCGCAAATTACATAATGTCACGTATTAAATGTTCTCGTAAAGAAGATCGGAATTCTAATTTAGGCACATTGATAACACAGCAAAATAGCAACACAGGCCATGTACCTCCTGCCCTCTTTAAAGCAATTAAGGGGTCTAACATCCGGCGTTTAACGCAACTCGATTTCTAACGCTTTGATATCAAAATGTGGCCCAAAATATTCTTTAAGTCTTCATAGAAATTTGTAAGGAGAATACTGGTGTTGATATGTTATTGAATATAGAGTTAATAAAAGTGATAAATATTAGAAAAGGGAACCTTTAATAGCTAAATCTCATTTTAGTTGTATAATTTTTAATAAGTTGAAGTTTATTTGAATAAGTATAATAGAAATTGTATTTTGGAACATAATGCATAACTTTCATATACATGACGGTTATCGGTGAAAACATTTAGATAAAAAACTGATATACATTACAATGAATGAAGAAGAAAAATCATATACATGTGCGTAATGGATACACAAAATAAGAAAATGAAAAATCATACACAAATGTGCATTTATATACAGAATAAAAATAAAACTGAATCTAATATTCGTGTTTTCTTATACATATCAAAACAGGGAATGTACGATTTTAGAGAAAAAAAACTCTCCTGAATAATAACGTGTTTGAATTTATTAAAAATATTCTGTACATATTTTATTGTTATGGATAATAATGACACTGGGGAAAGGTTATGAACAACAAAAAAAACAAAACAAAACAAACAAACAAACAAACAAACCCCCCCCCCCCCCCCAAAAAAAAAAAAAAAAAAAACACACACAGAAAATGCTGATTTGTCAACAAAATTGAAAGAAATTCGAACTCTCTTTCGATAAAAGTAAGCGAAGATATGACCAAAAGTTGATATACATGGAGACTCTCGTAAAACAAAAGAAAGAATGAGCTGTAATGTCCCGATCTCAAATCAGAACTTACGAGCACCAATCACGTCTAATTGCATATCACATAAGGAAAATTTCTTATTATGACAATGGTCAGGTCAGCATCTCTTAAATACCATCATAAGTTGACCTGTTGCTAACTAGACAATCCACAATAGCGAAAACGATATCATCGTGCTCATCATACAGTTTTGGGGAAATGTGTCTATTTGGGAAACCGAATCTAATCCCTCTCAATAAATCCTTCTATTGCATAATACACCTTTGAAATTTTGTCGATAACATAAAATCATGTGTTTAAGTATTCCTTATTATCATTGAAGAACAAAAAAAGTACACAATTTCTGAATCTTGGGAACGAAAGTGTGATGTGGTGTAACAGATCTCGTGATAATGTACTGGTGGCTTATACAGCACGTCGGACCAAAATATCGTTCTGCTTATGGAAATAATATTAGTGAAAAATTACTTGTCAACGTAACTTTGGTTTTCGCCAGATTTGTAACATAGGATAAGGTTTTTTTCACATGTAGCGAAATGTGACTGAAAGAAATATTCTGTTTGTCAGCATTCAGTTTACTGTTTAAACAACAGTCCCATCACCCTATCAAGGATCAAGGACGCCGTATTCGTTAAAACAATGTTTTCTTTGATTTTTTCATTATGATGTTTAACTGCATAAGGACACTAATGTCAATCACATTGTTATCCTTACAAAGATGTTCTATGAATACAAATTAGTTTGTGAATCTTCTCCAAAATGCATTTTGCATTGGATCTAATTTTGTAATCTGCAGCGAGGCCCCGATAATGTTATAATCGTTTCACCATGTCTCAGTCTGTTGGTGTTAGCCTTTAGCTGTTTATCGAATTGTCTAGTTCCACACCGTCTACATATAGAATGATCATACCATACTTCAGATCATGTCAAATACATGCCTTATACACATACAAAGACTCTGGTCGTCATGGCAATGTATTATCTTATCATACACAACGATACTGTTTCCTTGTACCATATAACCGACGCCTAAGTTTAAAACCATGACATAGCTGAAACTTTGATCGCTATCATCGCAAAATATGCACTCAGACAGAAGCTTGAAACAAACATGTTGATATACATGTATTGTCGGATACCGCAGTCAGATACATGACTAACGCGTCCTAGAATTACAGACCTGACCTGGATGATAACTGAGAAAAGCACACACACCGGACACATAACCAAGTGGTCAAGGTTACCAAAGTCATAAACATCACGGTATGTGATACACTGGCTGTCAACCAAAAGTTCTCTAAATGTGATATCCAGCTTGCCCATCATGGAGAACATTAATGAATGGATGGAAAGTAGATAGATCTTAGACTTCTGGTACCTAATAGAGTGTGTGCTCATGCTTCCTTCTTGATAAAGGTTGTTGTCTTGTGCTACTTTGTAAGCAAAATAATTCCTTTTCCAAGCGAATGAAGAAACACCACGAAAAACCTTGTAAGTCAGATGATCCTTGAAAGGTTTGTAATTGTTGATACATGAAAAAAAGATTAAACGTCTACATAAATTGCTGTAAACCGCACCAATGCGTTTGGAAAACTTGATTGAATATCATGAATAAAAATTCGCTTTTTAAAAAAATAATAGTGGATCTGTTGTATTCTTGTATTCTGTTCATGAAAAAATAATCAATTCATTTTTATCACGCCTTTCATTGATGCCAGTTTGAATTTGCCGATCTATCTATTTTGCGTGCGCTTTGTTCATCACCTCCTCGCCGAGATTTTGACCTTTTTTCCGATCACTTAGGATTATCCTTTGCCGCCTCCTAGTTTTCAGAATTTAGACCCTTAGAATCACTGACGAGTCCAAGAAGGGCGAAATAGGTGTATGATGCAGTTAGATTCATTGTTTGACTCTACTGTCCCTAACTCTAAGTTATCAAAAGGTGCTATTCAGTTGTGTGTGTTTTGTACAAGCTTACAGCACTGGATGATACAAGTAGTTCTGTATCTAATGCACAAGTCTTAAATTGATTTAAAAATAAAGAGTAAATCGTTCCATGTGATTTAGTATTCTAAAAAATCAAACTGACTATGATTATTATGGTACAGTTAAGTTGCCTTCGGTTTTGTAGAGCAATATTTTCACAATCTTTACAGCGATTGACTTTCTGTCATGGTATCACAATGCACTTTTTAAAAATCTGAAAATGCTGTAATCTGGTCGTTCTTTTTTATTTTTATTATTTAATTCTATGTGGAAAAATGTATATTTCCAATCTCTTTGTTATAGTGAGAATGTACAAAAAGTCACCTTCTGTACAGCAATCAAGTCATGTCGCTCCCTGTATACGTTACAGTAGTCTGGAGAACAAATGTCTCGTACAAGCATTGTAGTCTTTTTGCTGTATCAGAAGTGATCATTAACATAATATATGCTACTTGTAGGCGTTAGTAGTATTGTATGTTCGGCTGGTCACATTTGTCAACATTTACTTTAAACTGATAAAAAACAATTCCCACAAAATTAAGGTTATGAAAATGATTACATTTATGATTTGAAAGACATTTTAAGTATGGTTAGCTTTTTTTTTTACAGAAATGTCTTATTCATCAAAAATGGAGTAGATGCTGGTGGAGCTTTTCTTTTTACTGAAAGAGTAAGACGAATTACAAACACAATAGAATAGCATTAGGTTTATTCTTCAGCTTATTATTGAAGTCGTAATTGTGAGAAAATCTAAACACTATTCCGTATATCTATAAACGATGTATTGTACTGGAACCACAACATTCACTCTTTGTATAGTATATATTATGTCGGTTGACCATGACAACAACTTCTTTGCCAAGAAGGTCTGGAGAACCTTGGACCTGGGACTACAGCATTCAATCTGTGTGTATAGTATATACTATGTCGGTTGACCATGACAACAACTTCTTTGCCAAGAAGGTTTGGAGAACCTTGGACCTGGGACTACAGCATTCAATCTGTGTGTATAGTATATACTATGTCGGTTGACCATGACAGCAACTTCTTTGCCAAGAAGGTTTGGAGAACCTTGGACCTGGGACTACAGCATTCAATCTGTGTGTATAGTATATACTATGTCGGTTGACCATGACAGCAACTTCTTTGCCAAGAAGGTCTGGAGAACCTTGGACCTGGGACCACAACATTCACGCTTTGCATAGTATATACTATATCGATTGACCATGACAACAACTTCTTTGCCAAGAAGGTCTGAAGAAAGAAGGGAAAGAAGAGCTAGGTATCCCGGAACAATTACCACCACGAAGATGTCAATTGTTTTCTTTCCATTTTGTGCTTTTTGTTTGTTTTAAATCAAGGTTACATAAGACTACCTAGATGTAAATCGTGACTACATAGCTTGGTTATCAGATATAAAGAATTCATTAATAGGTTTCATACATTGGTTTTAAGCAACAGACGATTCATAAATAAAAACTTATAGATCCAGTCAATTACATTCGGGTGCACAGATGAACATACCCTAGCGAATAACATTCTGTTATAAATGTTGTAATGCTATAAGACACAAAGTAGAAACTACTAGGATAGTTTCGCCTACAACTACTTTTATCTAACAGTATATGCATCGATAAGGTGGCCCTCTGTGACAGATCACACAGTCTTATGTTGAACATAGATTTTTGGCTGTTGAAGTCTTGAAGGAGACAATAGGGTGCAGTAGATAACATTACAGAAGGCCCATGATTGTTATCTTTACATAACTTTCTACCGTAGGCGGTAGTTACATTGCATTTGTAGACAAAAATATTCATTTTTACAAAACCACCAATTAGAACCACCAATATCAAAGACGGACACCCAAGTCATACAGTATTCCAGTAACTAGATTTAACTGGTGTTTGCTGGCGTTCATCGTTCCTGGATAAACCAAAATGAAATATATCCAAGGAAACCAGTGGTAGGTATATATATATATCAGAACGCATTCGACAGTCCCCAGACAGTGAAATAAACGGCAATGATTTGATAAGGAAAGACATAACCCGTGATTTAGGAAAGAACTAGTCATACTTCAGTGTTTATCAGATGTGACACGATAAGGATGACTAGATGCAAAGACTAGATTACAGGAAACTGTGTATCAGTATTATTTCATCATACATGGGGTGTATTACAGGTGTACAAACTATTCAACTGATAAATTGATATATCTTGATATTGTACTTGTGTGTAACATTACTGTCAGCAGTTTTGATATATCTGTCACACCTCTATAGGATCGTTTATGTCTTACTAGTAATTGATGAAGTTTTATGACTGTCATTTCTTTCTATCGTGTGATAATTTGTTACAAACCATTAGGTAACCAGGTTTTTACAATCATCATTAAAGGTATCCTGATAGTTTTATACCTGCTGCACCAATGTAACAACACATAAACCTGTACGTGCATGATATCATAATATCTCCTTTGAACGTGCTCAAACGCAGGTGTTAATGTGTTACATCTTGTACAAGGAACACTTCCTTGTTGTTATATCCTCGTCAAGTAGAAAACATAAGTTCTTAGACTTTCATTAGCAATACTATATTACAGTAACCTGATGCCTGATATTGATATGTACCTAAATATACAGAAGGTAATTCCACTTCTAACGAAAAGCGGATAAAGTTAAAAAAAATATTCTTGTTCAAAAAATAGCCTAAGCGATGAAATCGATGGACGAATAAACAGCAAAAAAATCTGATCGTGTTAATTAAGCGAGCTATTGACGACGAGTCATTTGGGAAATTATTTTAATTTATCGCTGTAATAAATTGGTCGTAACATGGAAATCCAATTCCACAGGCTTACACCATAACTCAGCAGTTAACATTTGTAGTGCGATTCATCATCAGACATATATATGTGAGACAATGTCTTGAAGTAGGTATAAATTTGGTACATGTTCTTCGTGTACGACGGGAATAGCAGTACTGTTATTTTCACTGTATGAAGCTTTCTGGTATATTTAATTAATATTGTTGTTGATTAAGGAACAGAGTAATGGCTTAGCTTTTGACAAGTAATATGATATTGTATTTAACTTTCAATTAAAGCTGAGTTTGTTTTCTTTAAGTATATATCAGAGTAACCATGCATATCTCCAGGGTTTGAAAGCCACACTCACACGATGGTATTAGAACATAGTGCTGTAGATGTTAACAGCAATAAACTTTAATCATCAGAGGGATAAGCATTTTTATCTACTTACAGTTTTAAGTAAAAAGAATCACGACAAGTAATCAAATTAGTAAATTCTACTCAAATATCGATTAAATAATGCCACAGTTGACATGACTTAGAAATCCTCAATGATGAAATCTCGAAATCAGAACGAGGTCAAAAAAAACGAGAGCACTGCGCAAGTCAATCGGACATATCCATCGCAATAACATACAATGACCCAGAATATTAACATTTGAGATCGTGATTGCAAACAAAATATTCACATCAATCTGTATCTCGTAAAACCTATTGTAAGCTGTTGACATTTTTTTTAACGTAATTTTGAGATTTTGAACAATCTGTCCAATAATGAATCAACAACGATATGTAAACTTCATGTCTGTTGTTGTTTATATTCTCATATTCACGTAGCTAAAACATTGAAAACTTGTGGCCTACCTTCTTGTATGTATTGATACAAATAAAATATGTTTAAACCACACCCATCACACAAGACAACGGAAAGCTGTGTCTGTTACTGTTAGTGAGGAATGAAGTTAGTGACCGATGTAGAAGATTTTGTTGTGACCTTGTTTTCAAGTGCTGTGCAGGAGGTCAATAAGTAAGAGGTATGATCAATAAAATTCTCCTTATGTAAAAAAAAAAAAAAAAACAACAAATCAATTTGTCTTCTAGTGATATTGATGCTTTTTTTCTGACAAGAATTTAAGTACACTAAGCCTTAAATGGAATTTTAAAAAATCACAGAACGGGACACAGTCAGTTAATGTGTCTTTGGTAGGAATTTATCAGTATCTTACTGTCACATTATAACCAATAGAACGACTTATCTTGTACAGCTATCGTAGTTGGATTTTTTTGGTAATGTATATGCATGGTCAATACAGGACATGGATATATAGACAGTCCTTTGTAACGCCTAAAGGGAACATTATCACAGAATTCTTCAAAAGACATACTTTGTAACCAAATCTGACGTAAATAATATGATCTATAATTTAAACTTTGATCAGTGTCAAAAATACAAGTCATCACTGTTGACAATAAAATCAATAACTTCGTGCCATGATATACACTTCATAACAATATCAATACATGTTTCACAGCATAATGTTAAAAATAATAAACCCTAAACCTTGTAAAAATACCTTTCACACACCGACAGCCTTACGGCAGTCGTAAAAACAAAATCCAGTCTTAAAAATGTCCAAACAATAATAACTGTGAAAGATTTAAGTGTTTCAGTTACAGAGACCAGTGAAACCGATTTTACTGCTTCTTCAGGGATGTAAATTAAATGACTACCATGTTGTATGTGACCACGTATTTGCAGTATAGGCGCTCCGTACAACACTTCAATGTGTGTTCGAGGCGTAATACTGTCCTGTGATTCGCCATGAATTGGAAATATTCCCTCACTTGGCATTCTTAATTAGTATGTCATTGCAATAATCTCGGCTTTCGCTCGGGTTAGACAACGTGACGCAGTGACAAAAACCGATGTTATTTTCAATTTCCAGCGCCATAAAAAGCGATTGCGAGTGCCTCGGCAGAGATATACTGTCCCAGGCTTTTGGCTTGTTCTATGACTGACAATTCATATAATCAAAATCTCGGTGACCTATCAAAACAATTTCAAATTTCAGTTCAAATCTTGGTTGGACGTCCTCGTGTAATTGTCCCGGAAAGAAGAATTACTGGTTCGTAGGGTCGCTGTCACCTCCGTACTGACGGGGGCGCTGTTATCAGCTGATCTCATTGATGTGATAATCTCTAGGAAAGCTATGATATGAAATATGAAGCTGTTGACTATCAATACATCATAACACAACAGGCTACTGTAGCAATGAATCCTTAGAAAGGAAACAAATATTTGATTTATTAAACGATGATTTAATTGCAATTTAAACACCAAAAATATTTGAGAGAACTTTACGGCAGTAAAACACTTGGGTGCATCTCTGCCACCAAATGACCTAATGATAAAGAAAAAAACTGACAGGTGATGTAAGTTATCTAAAGCATCTATTTTCTATGACGCTGCTTTATGTAATAAAGTACAAGTCACGTGCACTGTATCATGTCATCTCCTTTTTTGGAAAAGTGCATTTATGTCATCTTTTACCATGGTGCGGCAGAAACTCGCCTGCCCTGTAATCTGTGAATGAACCTCACCAAGGGAGACAACTGTGGGGCTGGTATATAGGTAAACAACAGAATGTAACACAACTGTGGGACATTTATTAGGTATTCGTAAGAACAAGGAACAACTGTAGGGTGTGTATATCTGTATACCACAGAACGGGAGACAACTGTGGACCATATACCTTGGTAAGCCAAAAAACATGAAACAACTGAGGGACATGCATTTAAGCATAGCACAGAACAACAAACTGTGGGGCATGAATATTGGTATAAAACAGAACAACAAACTGTGGGGCATGAATATTGGTATAACACAGAACAACAAACTGTGGGGCATGAATATTGGTATAACACAGAACAACAAACTGTGTGACATGAATATTGGTGTAACACAGAACAACAAACTGTGTGACATGAATATTGGTGTAACACAGAACAACAAACTGTGTGACATGAATATTGGTGTAACACAGAACAACAAACTGTGTGACATGAATATTGGTGTAACACAGAACAACAAACTGTGTGACATGAATATTGGTGTAACACAGAACAACAAACTGTGGGACATGAATATTGGTGTAACACAGAACATCAAACTGTGGTACATGAATATTGGTATTACACATAACAACAAACTGGGTGACATGAATATTGGTATAACACATAACAACAAACTGTGGGACATGAATATTGGTATAACACATAACAACAAACTGGGTGACATGAATATTGGTATAACACAGAACAACAAACTGTGTGACATGAATATTGGTGTAACACAGAACAACAAACTGTGTGACATGAATATTGGTGTAACACAGAACAACAAACTGTGTGACATGAATATTGGTGTAACACAGAACAACAAACTGGGTGACATGAATATTGGTATAACACAGAACAACAAACTGTGGGACATGAATATTGGTGTAACACAGAACAACAAACTGTGGGACATGAATATTGGTATAACACAGAAAAACAAACTGTGGGACATGAATATTGGTATAACACAGAACAACAAACTGTGGGACATGAATATTGGTGTAACACAGAACAACAAACTGTGGGACATGAATATTGGTGTAACACAGAACAACAAACTGTGGGACATGAATATTGGTATAACACAGAACAACAAACTGTGGGACATGAATATTGGTATATCACAGAACAACAAACTGTGGGACATGAATATTGGTATACCACAGAGCAACAAACTGTGGGACATGAATATTGGTATAACACAGAACAACAAACTGTGGGACATGAATATTGGTATACCACAGAGCAACAAACTGTGGGACATGAATATAATCAAACAACTGTCTTGAGGTGATATTTACTGAGTTTTGCGGGAAATTTACTTCATTTGGCGGCAACAAATTCCATAACAAGCCATTTCATCGATAATGAAATTTTAAAATAGATAACAAGCATTCCTCAAGATGAAAAACAAACCCCAGGAAATAACACAAGTGACGTAATTCAAATGTAAAATAGTTACAAATCATCCTAAAAACATCTCTAAACGAACATGGAATGTATCATCACTAACGCTCTGTGACACACAGCTAACTACTTAATTCCTACAGATATATCTTATAAATGACGTTTCTCCTGTCATAAAATCAGGGAACTGACATGGATGATTTCTCTTTGTCTTAAACTATGTAACCATTCTTCAAAATAAACAGAATGTATATGACAGTGTGATTGCTAACAGTGAAGCTGCCTCGAGATTTAAACTCTATCTTGATGTATATTCTCGTTAAATGGTCCCTTGATTGTCGGATCTTACGTCTTTACAACAATGTTAAATATTTACTTCAAGATTACCAGAACATTGACCTAATATTTACATATTAGGGAAAAATGACCTTTACTACAATTTAAAGTATTAAAGTTGATTTAAGAGACTCGCATAGAAGATGTTTCACTGTATATGACTGTTAACATAAATGTATATTATAACGTATCTGTGGTAGGCCATTTATGGTATGAAATGACAATACCAGCACATTCTTAAAGATTTGTCGGAATTAAGGTCGTCTATAGGTACAAGGCATGCTACACACTAATAAAATCGCCTGAGATCATAACCTAATCGATAGTCGCCTGATTTCAGTAGCCCCCCCCCCCCCCCTATAAAAGTGCCTCTCTGAAATCAGTTGTCGTCCGGCCATTAGTCTGCGATAGTATTGGGCGTGGTCGATAATCAGAATTCCTCTCTAAAATAAAAACTCGGGATTCTAGCAACCTGTGTTTGGATCGGCATTACGGCGATGTAGTTACGCTCATCTTTCCAAACAGCTTCACTTTCCAGCATATTTACAACAGTCGCCACGATACGGATCCTCTCTAGATTTGTCCTTGTAAACTTACCAAGAAGCAAAAATCTCGCGAAATCGGCGGAAATGGTAGGTTTATTTGGAAAAGTCTAGAAAGAATCCGTATAGTTGCTGCCATTTTAAACATTCTGGGAAGTAGATTACTTAATTAACAACATATAAGTGCTTGGACACATAAGTAAATTGGTAGAAAACGTTTTGTCTTTCCATCGCTGTTTGACTTGTAACTATCGCTCTGTTGTAAACTATATGTACTATTATATTGATATCCACCCATGCACGGCTAAAATATCGTGTTTTATGAAGCTAGGAACCATCTTTTGTGAATACCGTGACAATTATCTAGAACGCTAGGTAGGCCAGCAGTGGTCTAAATTTGACCTAGATTTTCTAAGATGGTCAGCACTTACGAAATTTGTCCTGAATTTATTTAAGTAGGCCAGTGCTTGTCGATGTTTGACCTAAATTTTCCCAGTAGACCAGCTTTGGCCTATGTTTTATGCAGATTTTCTAAGTAGGCCAACACTGGTTGAAGTTTGACCTAGATTTTTTTACGTAAACCACCGCTGGTCGAGGTTTGACCTCGATTTCTATCGCCAATCAATCTATCTGACACTTCTGAAGCTGAATGGTAACCGCAATAAGAAACACTTATCATAATGGGAAAGCACGTCTTCCATTGGGCTGTAAAACGGTAACACTCTACATAAAAATAAAAACCGCCTGTTTTATGATGGTAAACATACCGTTACTAGATTTACATTCAAGTGATCGTAATACTGAAATTCTTGTATGCGTGCGATCGTCAATATGGTACTGTACATTCAATATTCTAAATGCTCATATTCAGAAGTGTGCATTTCACCGAAGTCTTCAGTATTTGAACTGTGTACGTACATTGCTATTGTGGTATTTCAAGCAGGAACGCTTTAAAATAAAAGGCGAGAAAGACATATTGATTTAGAGATTGTCGAGATTCGAGAAATCAGACGGATTTTTCTTGCTGTGGAGATGTAGATCAGGAAAACAGTTATAGAAAATAAGCATCTAAGCCGATGTAGCACCGAGTTCGTGTTAATTTCCTTTACCACTATAAATTAAGTTGTTGCGAGTCTGTAAGGCTACTGATACTTCGAACTACTTTATACCTGATGTGTTGTGTAAAAATTAACGATTTACAAAACAGGAAAACGAAACAAAGAACTTCAAACGAGCCGAGATATGTGCGAGAATTTTGCAATGGTAGGGTAAAACTTGTTCGTTCAACACTGGCATATAAATTGCGAGTGAATTATACACCAGGGAAGAACGTTGTCATTTAAATACACTGCTATTGATTAACATAGGAGGTATTTACAATGAGTTCAGCATTAAAAAGCTTCACGTGACAGCATGTGTACCATATATACAGTTTACTTGAATTTAGTAAAATTCACATTAAATTCCCCACACGTACAATTATTTCTAATCTCTAATTACAGAAAACTGCGAGCAGATGATTTCAGCAAACAGGATCTGTCAACATGACGCGTTTCGGTGCTATCTGAAGTAGTTGCAATGACAAACAAGACACATGCCTTTACCGTTTATACAATGCTCTGATGTGTGGTACTTTTTTTATTATTTTGCTGCCTATGCTATCTCGGATATTAGATTTTATACACTTGTCATAGATACAGACAATATCCTGACAATTCCATAATTAAAACTTTTGAAAAACATTTCTTTGAAATGCTGACGTAGCATATTGTGATTATAAGAGAAACACAAAATCGTCAACATGAAGTTAACGTAACAAAATCTAATGGAAAGTAGGGAGGGGCTGGGGGCATGCATTTAAGCTTCTCCTAAGACTGTTCAAATACACTGGTGTAGTCGTGTCTCTCGGCCACTGGATTGTCGTATTAACACAGCGCCCCACAGATAAATTGAAGCTGTGAGTAATTGGTATAATTAATCAGACTTTGATATCGATGAGACCGTGCTCGAGTCAATTCCCAGGTCAGAGACAGGGATTAGTATACTGTATGGTCCGTTCAGCGCTGAAGCATTGAGTATTCCTCATATTAACCGTCTCCTTTATGGTGACGATTTCAGTTATCATTCATTATAGGCCTGAACGTCAATTACACGAAATCCTGTTGCTGTTCACACTTCTCTAGTTATCACAAATAAACGAAAACTGTTCAAATTTGGTTGTTAACATATTTCCAGCAGGTAAAGTGTTGTTCCATATTATAACGAAGTTATGTGACAAATTACGAGTAAACCAGTCACTTTGTCTAGTAATATAAGAGTTTGGTTCGAGAACATCGTTTATTGGTCACGTGACAGTACAAAAGTGATATAAGTGTTTGGTTCCGGAATAGTATTTCCACTTAGAGGTTGAGAATATCCGGTATACTCTATGGAACCACGACTTAGAGGTTGAGAATATCCGGTATACTCTATGGAACCGCGACTTAGAGGTTGAGAATATCCGGTATACTCTATGGAACCGCGACTTAGAGGTTGAGAATATCCGGTGTTCCCTATGGAACCGCGACTTAGAGGTTGAGAATATCCGGTGTTCCCTATGGAACTGCGACTTAGAGGTTGAGAATTTCCGGTGTTCCCTATGGAACCGCGAATTAGAGGTTGAGAATATCCGGTATACTCTATGGAACCACGAATTAGAGGTTGAGAATATCCGGTATACTCTATGGAACAGCGACTAAGAGGTTGAGAATATCCGGCGTTCCCTTTGGAACTGCGAATTAGAGGTTGAGAATATCCGATGTTCCCTATGGAACCACGAATTAGAGGTTGAGAATATCCGGTATACTCTATTGAACCGCGAATTAGAGGTTGAGAATATCCGGTGTTCCCTATGGAACCGCGACTTAGAGGTTGAGAATATCCGATGTTCCCTTTGGAACTGCGACTTAGAGGTTGAGAATATCCGGTGTTCCCTTTGGAACTGCGACTTAGAGGTTGAGAATATCCGGTATACTCTATGGAACCGCGAATTAGAGGTTGAGAATATCCGGTATACTCTATGGAACCGCGACTAAGAGGGTTGTTTTGTTAAACAGAGAAACGATGACATACGATACCAGTAATCTGACTTACAGGAAATCGTGTATGTTATTGGTTATGTCACGAGGGAAAGGTATATTTCCAGAAATTAATACGTTAATTAGTTTTCGAAAATCTGAAAGGAACAAAATAGTGTTGTGATTGCAATTGAAGATTCTGTTTATCACATTATCGGGAGAGAGAAGGCGTGGACAGCAAACTCGCCATTTATAGTTCAACGTCTCGACGTAATAGAAATATAGATGTTACATGAATTAATTCCTAAAATAGGAAATCAACGTGATCATTATAAACCGCGGAACGGGGTACGTTACGCACGAAATAGCGAGAAAATGTACACAGGTTCGCGGTAATAGGGTAATGGACAGTTCGAAAACTTCCCAACTTGTGGTTATCTCGAGAGGTCAGCCTTTACTTACTTTGTAATATGTATTAATAAAAACATTGTTGTACATGGTCTGAACCATGACTACCCAAAACATATGAATAGTTTTGTAAGTGACGCGTGGAAGATAGAAATGTCTAGCCGTCTGTTCTGTCGCTTGGCGTTTGGAACAGATAGGATTCGAATGCCGCCACGGAGTCTGGACAAAACCACGTGCCGGCATGGGCGTCTTCAAATCGAAAATGTAATTCGTTCAAGGTTTAGAGCCTTTCAAGGCTTGACGTCAGATTCGTTTTAGACACGAGGTTATATCAAATGACACTGTAATTCCAAAGAAATTGGCCATCTTTGTCTGCGAATGTTGGGTCACGGTTTGGTCGAGATAAAGGAAGCCCTGAACTCATCGACCCGCCCATTGCGTCCTTGAAATCTTACTGTCTTAGGAATGCACCGTATGGTTTCTTCCTCTCGTCATATAATTAAACTGTCTGCGTAACTAGAGAAGGTTACTGACACACTGTTACTATAGGGATCCACAAAATATTACTCTGTAACTAGACAAGGTTACTGACAAACTGTTACTATAGGGATCCACAAAATATTACTATGTAACTAGAGAAGGTTACTGACAAACTGTTACTATAGGGATCCACAAAATATTACTATGTAACTAGAGAAGGTTACTGACAAACTGTTACTATAGGGATCCACAAAATATTACTATGTAACTAGACAAGGTTACTGACAAACTGTTACTATTACAAAATATTACTATGTAACTAGACAAGGTTACTGACAAACTGTTACTATAGGGATCCACAAAATATTACTATGTAACTAGAGAAGGTTACTGACAAACTGTTACTATAGGGATCCACAAAATATTACTATGTAACTAGAGAAGGTTACTGACAAACTGTTACTATAGGGATCCACAAAATATTACTATGTAACTAGACAAGGTTACTGACAAACTGTTACTATAGGGATCCACAAAATATTACTATGTAACTAGAGAAGGTTACTGACAAACTGTTACTATAGGGATCCACAAAATATTACTATGTAACTAGAGAAGGTTACTGACAAACTGTTACTATAGGGATCCACAAAATATTACTATGTAACTAGACAAGGTTACTGACAAACTGTTACTATAGGGATCCACAAAATATTACTATGTAACTAGAGAAGTTACTATAGTTACTATTACTATGTAACAAAAGGTTACTGTTAATAGGGATCCACAAAATATTACTATGTAACTAGACAAGGTTACTGACAAACTGTTACTATAGGGATCCACAAATATTACTATGTAACTAGACTGACAAGGTACCACAAAATATTACTATGTACAGAAAGGTTACTGACAAACTGTTACTATAGGGATCCACAAAATATTACTATGTAACTAGAGAAGGTTACTGACAAACTGTTACTATAGGGATCCACAAAATATTACTATGTAACTAGAGAAGGTTACTGACAAACTGTTACTATAGGGATCCACAAAATATTACTATGTAACTAGAGAAGGTTACTGACAAACTGTTACTATAGGGATCCACAAAATATTACTATGTAACTAGACAAGGTTACTGACAAACTGTTACTATAGGGATCCACAAAATATTACTATGTAACTAGACAAGGTTACTGACAAACTGTTACTATAGGGATCCACAAAATATTACTATGTAACTAGACAAGGTTACTGACAAACTGTTACTATAGGGATCCACAAAATATTACTATGTAACTAGACTGACAAACTGTTACTATAGGGATCCACAAACTATTAACTAGACAAGGTTACTGACAAACTGTTACTATAGGGATCCACAAAATATTACTATAGTAACTAGTAACTATAGGGATCCACAAAATATTACTAGAACTAGAAGGTTACTGACAAACTGTTACTATAGGGATCCACAAAATATTACTATGTAACTAGAGAAGGTTACTGACAAACTGTTACTATAGGGATCCACAAAATATTACTATGTAACTAGACAAGGTATTGTTACTATGTACAAAATATTACTAACTAGACAAGGTTACTGACAAACTGTTACTATAGGGATCCACAAAATATTACTATGTAACTAGACAAGGTTACTGACAAACTGTTACTATAGGGATCCACAAAATATTACTATGTAACTAGAGAAGGTTACTGACAAACTGTTACTATAGGGATCCACAAAATATTACTATGTAACTAGACAAGGTTACTGACAAACTGTTACTATAGGGATCCACAAAATATTACTATGTAACTAGACAAGGTTACTGACAAACTGTTACTATAGGGATCCACAAAATATTACTATGTAACTAGAGAAGGTTACTGACAAACTGTTACTATAGGGATCCACAAAATATTACTATGTAACTAGACAAGGTTACTGACAAACTGTTACTATAGGGATCCACAAAATATTACTATGTAACTAGACAAGGTTACTGACAAACTGTTACTATAGGGATCCACAAAATATTACTATGTAACTAGAGAAGGTTACTGACAAACTGTTACTATAGGGATCCACAAAATATTACTATGTAACTAGAGAAGGTTACTGACAAACTGTTACTATAGGGATCCACAAAATATTACTATGTAACTAGAGAAGGTTACTGACAAACTGTTACTATAGGGATCCACAAAATATTACTATGTAACTAGACAAGGTTACTGACAAACTGTTACTATAGGGATCCACAAAATATTACTATGTAACTAGACAAGGTTACTGACAAACTGTTACTATAGGGATCCACAAAATATTACTATGTAACTAGACAAGGTTACTGACAAACTGTTACTATTACTATGTAACTAGACAAGGTTACTGACAAACTGTTACTATAGGGATCCACAAAATATTACTATGTAACTAGACAAGGTTACTGACAAACTGTTACTATAGGGATTCACAAAATATTACTATGTAACTAGACAAGGTTACTGACAAACTGTTACTATAGGGATCCACAAAATATTACTATGTAACTAGACAAGGTTACTGACAAACTGTTACTATAGGGATCCACAAAATATTACTATGTAACTAGAGAAGGTTACTGACAAACTGTTACTATAGGGATCCACAAAATATTACTATGTAACTAGAGAAGGTTACTGACAAACTGTTACTATAGGGATCCACAAAATATTACTATGTAACTAGAGAAGGTTACTGACAAACTGTTACTATAGGGATCCACAAAATATTACTATGTAACTCAGAAGGTTACTGACAAACTGTTACTATAGGGATCCACAAAATATTACTATGTAACTAGAGAAGGTTACTGACAAACTGTTACTATAGGGATCAGCAAAATATAAAAATGCCAAGTCAAACGATTACTCCCATAACCGTTATGGGTAGTAAGCATTCCTTCCTATTTACTTTTCATCTGATCCCGTTTACGGTACCATATCTACATGTACATAGTCCTACGAGAAACATCATATAATTGAATAACTGATATATTTCAAGGCGAATATTCCAAATGATTTACCCTAGCTGTGTATAAGGTCCGAGGTCGGTTATCCCTTCATTTTGATGAGCCATTTAGCTGTCAAGCTACCGGTTGATCATGACGAACAGGGAGAGTCTGGCTTCTCAAGGTTAAAATCACTAGAAATTGATGAATTCTCCTGGTAATCATATCGTTCCTGACCAAGACAACGTCTGTCGACTGATGACCGGCTGTATAACTACCGTGATATGCTTTCCATTGTTATAGTGACGAAGTTAAAAACCTCACAAATGTCAAACCTATAAGTAAATAACCACTAAGGCATATTTCAGATTTCATAAATATAATATTTTAGACAATATTAGCATAAATCCGTTTTATCCGGTCTTATTTTCACCATGTCAATTCTCTCCCGACGAAAGAATGTATGATTAGAGAGGAAAGTTATGAAAACGACCGTGTCCATGCTTGCAATTACCCGCGCTTTCGTTACCAAGGAAACCTATTTTAGAGTATACTGTTAGGATTTCTAAAGTCAAATGTCACACCAGTAATAAGAAAAAAATTTAAAGTACGGCAAGTACATTCCATCACTAGACTGATTAATGAATTTTCCAAGGTCTAGAAAAAGTAACAGTTTGCATTTAGGCTTCGAAATGAATATGAATTGTAATCACAGGGGTCTTGATAGAAAAACAATAGAATCGGTCATGTTGACGTCATGTTGATGTTGACGTCATGTTGATGTTGACGTCATGTTGACATATGTTAATTCAATCAGGTTATTATGATTTTTAGTAAGCTCTTCCAGTATATAAACATACAAGGATGCTTTATCTTCAATTATCTCAAACTATCTTAATTAAACAGACACGCAAATATGTTGAAACTATTAATGAAATGTGAATAAACACGTTACTATCACAGTTACGATAATAACGAACATTAGTATAAATATGGCGCGATGACGTCACGACTATTGATCTCACTCAGATGTCGTTCATGTGGACAATACAAACAGCGTACACTCAATACTTAAATGTAGGATTGATTAAAACTTATCATTTTTTGTCTTTTACCTGTTAACTTCTCAAAAAGCATTTAATGTGGACAATTGTTACGACCTTGTTTATATTGTAGTACACGTTATCTTAATATAACGTATTAACAATATTATATATATATATATATATATATATATATATATATATATATATATATTAATCACTTAACATGACAAACAAATATATCATGTCATGTTAAGTGATTAATTCTCTCTGTATATACGATACACAAAGTTTTTATCTTTTTAAATTAATACAAGTAATTTTAGTATAACGTATTAACAATATCCTATATAGGAAGTAAGGCAACACACCCCTACCAATACAGTGATCTATGATACAAACGTACAGATAATCCGTACTTACCATGTCCACTTCCGATATTGTGTCAAAGCTAGCGATGATCAACTCTATTCCAATGTCCAGTCGTTCGCCTATTAAAAAATGAATAGTATGTTAACACATATTGTGTGCATGACGTTAGAACATTTGATTCAAAATCCGTAGCATGTTCTGGAATTTATCTATACTGTACCAGATTGATTCAGTTAGACGATGATATGCTCGTCACTCAACCTTTTTACTAGCAATTTAACCTTTTTACTAGCAAACTAACCTTTTTACTAGGTTATTAACCTTTTTACTAGGTTATCAACCTATTTACTAGGTTGTTAACTTTTTTACTAGCAAGCTAATCTTTTTACTAGCAAGCTAACCTTTTTACTAGCAAACTAACCTTTTTACTAACAAGCTATTCTTTTTACTAGCAAACTAACCTTTTACTAACCAGTTAACCTTTTTACTAGGAAGTTACCATTTTTACTAGGATGTTAACCTTTTTTACTAGGTTGTTAACCTTTTTACTAGCAAGCTAATCTTTTTACTAGCAAGCTAATCTTTTTACTAGCAAGCTAATCTTTTTACTAGCAAACTAACCTTTTACTAACCAGTTAACCTTTTTACTAGGAAGTTACCATTTTTACTAGGATGTTAACCTTTTTTACTAGGTTGTTAACCTTTTTACTAGCAAGCTAATCTTTTTACTAGCAAGCTAACCTTTTTACTAGCAAGCTAACCTTTTTACTAGCAAGCATTATCGCGTTACATGAATTAAACAATAACCAACGACAAATTATATTAATGGAAAAAAAGAAAATACCAACATGTTAAAATCTTTATTCGAGTTTAAAACCGATTCACCGAGGGAAAAGTGAAGGAAGGAAACATGGTAATCACTGTGTAAAGTACAGGTAGGATAAAAACCGATTCACCGAGGGAACAATGAAAAAAGGAAAGCTTAAAACCGATTCACCGAGGGAACAATGAAGAAAGGAAAGCTTAAAACCGATTCACCGAGGGAACAATGAAGAAAGGAAAGCTTAAAACCGATTCACCGAGGGAACAATGAAGAAAGGAAAGCTTAAAACCGATTCACCGAGGGAACAATGAAGAAAGGAAAGCTTAAAACCGATTCACCGAGGGAACAATGAAGAAAGGAAAGCTTAAAACCGATTCACCGAGGGAACAATGAAGAAAGGAAAGCTTAAAACCGATTCACCGAGGGAACAATGAAGAAAGGAAAGCTTAAAACCGATTCACCGAGGGAACAATGAAGAAAGGAAAGCTTAAAACCGATTCACCGAGGGAACAATGAAGAAAGGAAAGCTTAAAACCGATTCACCGAGGGAACAATGAAGAAAGGAAAGCTTAAAACCGATTCACCGAGGGAACAATGAAGAAAGGAAAGCTTAAAACCGATTCACCGAGGGAACAATGAAGAAAGAAAACATGGTAATCACTGTGTACAGTACAGGTAGGATAAGTCAGAAGTGTTGTGGAAGGACAAGCGTCTTCTGTTTCATTGAAGACACCCGCTAGGTGTCTTACGGTAAGTAATGTTTCGTTCCTATACTTGTACCATGTTAATGATAACCAAACAATTGGGTAAATTAACGACCATTAAACACATCTAACTTCACTAGAAAATATCCCTGGAAAGTTTGGTGCTCGTTAGTTGGACTGTTGGTTCCTTTGTTCTATACCATTTTTGCATTTGAGAACGTAATATTGTTTAGTTTGATTGCCCAGGGTTCACATCGTGATTGTTGTCGATGAAGCAACATCCCGCAGTCTTAAGGGTAACGTATGTTAACTTCAATAACATCATGTTTGTCGTCTGAATTGGGATTCATCACTTCCATAAACATGGGATATGTAACCACTACGGCATATATCCAGAAGCAGTGTGAGTTCTTCTTTAATATGATTGATAAGGAAACTTTCCCACTATTCTCCCTATTTTAACAACCTCATTAAATTCCTTTAACATATGAAACTGTATATATCCAAACAAGCGAATTACATGTTTAAGTATAGGTACTCTGGGCATGATATCGTACCATCAACTATTATTGTGGTAAGGTACGTATTCATGTTTATCATCCAAAGTGTCAAATAAACTTGTCAAGTGGCATAAGAAACAATTTTCTCGCTGTCAGTCATCAAGCATGTTTCCTGATTGGCACGTCTATACAGCACTGCGTCTTGGAGGCACACTGAATGGACAAGCGACAGTGTTACTGTCTAGGAGGCACACTGAGGGGGACAAGCGACAGTGTTACTGTCTTGGAAACACGCTGAGGGGGACAAGCGACAGTGTTACTGATATACACCTGCTCATTTACAGAATTACAGATTTATGATGGTTAGTTGTATTTTACAATAGTATTCTAATGTCACGAAAAATGTAATATATTGAAATTAAAGAAACGGCACAGTCCCCGGTGGAACCTCCCTTTAGACAATATCTCGGATATGGTATGATGACTTTTATATAAAATGTGCAGTCGTGCTCATGCGCAGAAGAATCCTTTGATATATGCCTGATCAGTTAGTTTGATCAATGCCAACGTTTTTCCATGATGGATTTCCAAGAAATTGATTAACGTTGGTATGAGGTTTAATGTGTTTTGGTGTCATCCAAGTCGGCCCTCATCCGGGCCTGTACAGAAATAACCCATTAAAAGCTGCTACATTTGCTACGAAACATTATACATCTTCTGGATTTCAATGTCAGTCAGTGTTATTTGTTTTCATTGAAACGATAAAATGGAATTCCCCAAAATCTAATTTCTATTTGAGAGAACAACAGACAGTAATTATATCACGGCTAACTATCAAATATAACGTGGGTTGATCGACAAGGTAAGGCTTACACTGATTTTCCGTGATGAATGATTTATTAAAAAAAAAATGATTCCAGTAGGAACAGTTGATACAAGGAGAATTCAAACACTTACTGATGATGCGTTAAAAAGTTTTATTTATCGAAAGCAATTTAGTTTGTTTCTAGCTGTCATGAGAGAGTTTACGTATGTAATTGTTATTTATAGGAGAGGTGATTAAATATCTGGTGATATGCTTGATAAATGGAATTGAAGGGACTATTTACTTTGTCAGTGAGTAATGTAGTTGTCCGCACTGAGACACCACTATGACTTTTCTACAGATAGTATACCTTTACGTATTCTCGTTTTAACTAAATCATATCGTCATCGTCTAGACAGACTGTGTTGAACCTTAGGTAACATTTTTCAAATGATGCTTGAAGTGGAAACAGCTTTGTACAATAACTGTCGAGAATGGACAGACCGTGTTTCGTTCCAGATAACAATGTTGAAATGGCCATTATTTTTGTTCAGACGTCATTGTGTTATTTACAAGTTTCCATCAGATAACATGTAAAAATTAGAATTGTCTCCTGGTCATTCATGATCACCAGTGATTTACGATATAATGCAAATCTATGAAAACTTTAGGAAGGTATGAATATTGCCCACAAATAATCAACATGAAAGCAAGATGATTTCTTAATACAGAAAAAGAAGATGATAATTTTATATGTCGACCAGAGTTGAGTGAAAAAGCGGGTTCATGTAGGATAACTACAGAAAGAAAGATTGCACTAGATAGAATCCACTGAAAAAACAGGTATTAGTACAAAGAAACGTCGGAATGTAAGGAAAAAACGAGATAATCCATTATAATAGCATGTGTGTTGATACGGACTAAGTCAAGAGAAAAAAAAACCTTTTACCAGAGTTGATATAGGGCTACAAACTACATTGTATGAGAAACCCTATAGATTCCTTGCCTAGACTTTGCTATTGATTCTGAAGCCATACATGAAATTCCAGCGGTGATGTGGAATTAACTGTAAAAGCCAAAGAAACAGTATACATAGAATTCGATAAAACTTGAAAAGACTGGAAAAAAAAATTGTTCCAGACCTTGAACATGATGTATTGCCGTGCAAGGTCAAGGTTGAATGACCTAACATGGCATCTCTAGTCCAAGATGTCGGTTCCCTTTCCTAATGTATACATTTCTGCACTGAGTGTACATCCGGACAGACAGATATACGGATGTCATATGATAATGAATCGAACCAGACAGACGTATTCCTGAATTCTATCTACTTATTTATGATTAATTTGAGCTGTGTGACAGAGTTTGATAACATTTTCCATTAACTGTCTAACATTTTAGTATTTATTGAACCGCCATGTAACCCCTCGGGAATCTCTTCCGTTGACATTAGTGAAGTACAGTACAGAAATCCTTAGTTACTTCCCCGGACGTGTCGCCCTCTTCAAATGTCACAGAAAACTTATTTCAGTCTGGTTTATGTCTTGATTAAACCCCGATTTTATGTGAGACATAAACCGTGGTGTAAGAGATGATAATGGTGTATAGTGACATGTATGGTGTTAGATGTACCGAGCTAACAATGGCTTCCAGACTCTGTATCCCCTCATACAGAATAACGTCGTCACAATTTAAAATACCTCTTATGACGTAAGGCGTTATGTCAATATTTCTGTACTATATTTCCTTGTAAACGAGTAAACGCACTTTATCAAATCATATCTTATTAAACAGTTTCAGATGCATTTACTGTATGGAGCATATTCGCTAATGTCAAGTTATTATGTGTAAACAAACCTGTAGTAGGTATTTGTAAAACCGGCCAAACATGTCCGATAAGTTAAGAAAACTGCCTTATAACGTCCCCCAGTACTGTTAGAATGTCACATCACCAGTTTTGGCAACGTAACACAATTATGGTAATATTCCACAGGCTGTAAATAGTGTCACGTCATTGACTCGAACGATTTGAATATGTCTGACAAGGGTGATATAAACGAAATCATGTCATTTCCCCAACGATACAAGGATCGATTATCTAAAAACTCTTGTTAAATGAAATCATTGATTAAAACCATTGTGCCGTTCCTTCAGATTAAGATTCTACACGTGATCAAGACAAAGCTCGAAACTTCAAAATTTCTTTGGAAAATGGTAATTCAATTTCAAAATTTTCGCAACACTTGAGTGGAAAAAAATTAAGGGAAGAAAGGTCTTACATCGATGGAATCCGATGTCAATGTTAGACAGGCACAGGAGAGTAAGGAAACGAATATGTAACAATAATTATAGCGAAAAATCAATAAACATTAACATAAATAGATTTACGTATAATGAAGGACATGCGTAACACCAGATGTTCTGGGGTATGTGTCTCCTGACTTATTAAACATAGTCATCACATTTGTATTGATGTCAACTTCAATATTTTAAAATCAGAGCATAGTTTTTCATGATAAAGAAAAGTACCATCAAATTGTCCAAAATGTTCATTAACTTACATACATGTATTTCAATAGGTTTTTTTGTTTGTTTTTTTTTAATTCACCTTATACCAAGAAAATCTGAAAGCAACCTTGAAAATGCATGATGAAAGTTCTGTTGTTTAGGGTACGGAAATGCTACAATAATGAAAATTGATAAAAAGATGGCTCTGTAGGTAGTTTGTAAATGTTGTACTTACCCCCAACGTATGATTCATTGGAGGACTAAATTTGACATCGAGGTCTTTGAAATTGCTTTTTGGTTTTAAAGAAGTAAAATAGATCCGTTGTTTATTTACATGATATGCAAATATTGAATTGATCTACGAGGACTGATTGATGATGGCTGACGAAATCAGAGAAAGAGCAGTGATTCAATATTGGCCTAAGAAGGGTATAGTACTTAAGAATATCCATACTGAGATGGTAGAAACACTAGGGAATGGGGGTTGTGGCATTAAAGCGAGCCTTGGGGATGACGCTCGTCCTGGAAGGCATGTCATTATTGCAACCCTAGAGTTGGTCAATAAAGTCTGTGATATCGTTATGACTGATAGACGAGTTACAGAGAGATATGCAGCCAATACAGATGAGATTTCACAGGGACGGGTACACTCCCTTCTTACGGAAGATCTTGCAATGAGAAGACTCTCGGTCCATATGGTATCAAGACTTCTGTCAGTTGATCAGAAGCATACAAATGTGGGTCCATCATTTCACCCAAGAAGCCAAAAAACAGTTTAAAAATGGAAACAGCGTGGTTCTCCCCCGCCAAAGAAGGCTAAGAACTACACCATCAACTGGAAAGGTTATGGCCTCGGTATTCTGGGATACGGATGGTATTCTGATGGTAGATTATTCGCAATAGGGCCAAACAACTAATGACACATATCATGCATCACTTCTTATGTTGTTTAGAGAAAATATCAAACTCAAGCGCCGCGGAAAACTCAGTAACGATATATTAATTAACGAGGACAATGCCCCTGTTCACAAGTCTCTCATTGCCATGGCTGTCATTAACGATTGTGGCTTTGAATTGATGGAAAATCTGCCTTATTCGTCTGATCTCGCTCCACCAGACTTTTATCTGTTTCCAAAATTTAAAAAGGCCGTTTCCGGTACTCTCTTTCGGTCAGATGATGACGTTACAAATGCAGTTAGGTCTCTCTGAATGGTCAAGAAAAATATAATGCAATATGTCTGCTAAAAGTCAATCCCTTAAATATGAGGCACCCAACGTATCAATCAACACTCGTATTTAATCGATTATAAAACGTATAGCCTAGCTTTGTACCTACGTCTTTTACAGAAAATCTGCAACAGGTTAGTTTACAATTCCTTCCAAACAGCCCGTTATATGTTTTTGCTGCTAAATACTTGCACTTGGAACACTGGGGGGAGCGACACAATTGTATAAGTACCTGTTTGTGTTGTATGAATCTTGAAAAGGGTTCAGGACAATAGGTACATGATATGATAAATTAGCGTGGCGACCAGGCATTATTCTGATATAACCATGAGCACATTTCTTGTGATATTTAGTCATTAACAATAATATTCCACATTGAGTTTCTCAGAAAGGTATTGGATTTCGCTTAGTTCCTATTAGGATGTTAGACATTTAAGGTTGTATTAGTGTGAAAGGATTTTTGTTGATATGTGTTTATGTTTAAAAATAATCAGTATGGCAGAACCACCGTGAAGTGTAATATAATTAATTATACAATTAACGAGAACAATACTATGGATCAAACTCTTCAGTAGCTTATCTCTATTTGTTCCTACAACATCGACAACTTCCCATCAAACTGTTTGATAAGCATGATCAACTCAATTTCCCTATTGTAAAATTTCCATTTTCAGATAGCAACATACTAACATCCCCAACCTATGGTGTATATATGTCGCAATTGATTCGATATTCACGGCATGTTCCACTTATCACGATTTTCATGCAAAAATCGTCGACCGACGGATAAACTAGCAACGCATGGTTTCAAAAGATGCAGATCGATCAAAATTTGGGGCAGTTTAGCAGATAGTTATCTCATCGATAAATATGCTATTTTTTCGTGCGATATGAGTCTGGACGTTTTTGATACTCGTTAGATTGTCTGTTGGTTATGTTGTTGTATACTTGTTAATTAAGAACTCGATATTGCTAACTTGGCTTGACCAAGGTTTACGCACGTTTTTCAGGAGTCTTTGTTTTGTTCATATTTGTCCTGGTTTTATTGAGAGTTTGTAATATGGTCATGTTGACATGTTGGTATTTTGTGTTGTTGTTCCTCGGCACTTTAGTCAATTTAATATCAACATTTCCTTAATTCTACAAATGGAACTGATATAGATGCTAAACCAGATGACGACAATTCATTTAGCTGTAAATGAGTTATACCTACCTGTATTGCTTTATCAGGAAAAATCCGGAAATGATATAGAACCATACCAGTAATGAATATTGGATAGAAACATATTGTACATTAACATTAAAGTTCACACCATTTTATCGTCATTAAAGGCTTCATTATACTTCAAACTTGTCCCTTATACGATATAATATTTCTGGTAAGTTGTTTGGCTATATGAACCTTCCAAAGGCTGTGTTAGGTCTGACGATGCCCCGATTTAACGTTGATAATAATTTTGTGCAATTTTACTCACACCAATTAGCATTTTTGAAACTTTTTGGTAAATTAATCGCATTAACGAGATATTGACAATTATCGTCACAGGAGTTTTATCGAAATTTCGTTTATTGTTAGATTTCACCTCTATAGATAGAGATAGAACACTCCTTCACACAACGTTACATGTACTGAAAAATAAACTCTACGCAAATCCCGGAAAGACGCATGATTGGTTCCTTTCAAATATCACTGATCTTATTTGTGTAACAGTAGAAGGCGGTCGTCAATGCTGAAAAACGAACAACAGTTACTGGGCTTCGCGCCAAGCGTTCGAAAAACCAGGTAGAAAACATTAAAAAGTTTAGCAGAAAATACGTCCCCGCGACAAATCTTACATAACATTCAAATGACAGCTGACCATTAATTAAGGATTCTTTCGAAGACACCAGGCAGAACATGGAACAACATTGCAACTCTACTAGAATCTTTGTGTAGTAAACGATCACAAACAACAGCACCTGGACAGATGGGTGAAGTATCCCTCTGACGTGTTTAGCATTTCAAAATGTCATGAAGCTGTTGAACGCTTGCCCGCTACGACAAAAGTAATCACGTTATAGATAACAAACAGTCCTTGAACAAATACACGATTGCTCTATGACCAAGGAAAGACGCAGATTTCACCAGGGCGAGAATTACGGTTATATTGCCACAAGAGACGGCGACGACTGCGATTAGCAAAATCGAGGTTCCTTGCATGATGTCACACGTGTGACACGTCTACCCCTTCAAAAGAATGCAAGTAACGAATGTATCAATTCTGACTGAAACTGAACAGCGATATCAGGGAAGTTATTTATTTAGATGGGTCAACTTCAACTCCACAAGGAAAGCGTATCTAACCTCACCCCTTTACTTGTCGTTTCAATGCGTATTAACTAATGTCTGCCTTCAGAACATGATCTGCCACATTCTTCTACATATAAAACATTCTTAACTTATGATGCAGAAAAAGTAAAATATATTCTGAAACAATATGTCAACATAATCTTAATTGCTCGGCATTGATTCTTTGTCATTTCGACTATGCCAATGATGGTTGGTATGAAGGTTTGTCAAAAAAACTAAAATATAAATTACAGGTAGCTCAAAACAAAGTAATAAGATTTATTTTGAATGTTCAAAATAGGCACAGTATAAGATGCAGTGATTTTTTTGCGTACAAACATGTTAGACATTAATTATAGGGTTAGTCAAATCAGAATGAATCATATGTTTAATGCTTTCCATGAAAAGGCTCCAAACTAAATGTATATTTCCTTTAACAAGAATCCATGTCTACAAAATACTCGATCCTCGGCATATAATTTCAGTCTCCCATCAGTACAAGGTAAAGAATCTACAACATTCTACTTTACAGGCGCAAAAGAATGGAATCCTCTTCCAGATTATATTAAAAGTATACCAAACAAGCTTATGTTTCAACGCTTTTTGGGAAATCCAAGGATATATGTACTTTTGTCTTTATTTACAAATATCACTAGCTGATACATTAAAGATGTAGCAAACAACTTATTCATGATTATGTATAACATGTTATATGTGCCATATATTCATATGTTTTGTATACAAATACGTACATCTTTATCCTGAATAAATAAATTATTATTATAACATTTGCTGGAAGGGCAGTGTAGACACTTTGTACGTGATCGTTGTACATGTCATATGAAAAACCAGTACTTCAATGAATTTGAAGTTTATGTTTTTTTTTTATCTGCTAAGCTGTGTTAAGCTGGAATCAAGACATTTTTAATGCAAGATGTGAGTTGTAAAATGTGAAGCTATCAATGATATGCCCATGTTTTATTTGAATGTTTTACCTAAGTGTCTCGGGTTACATAATGGAATTCGGTTCATCGTGTTTTACCATATTCAATAAAGTTCTCTTATCATAAAGGTGGGTCAATCAAAGTAATACATTAATTAACGTATATATTGTTGTTTATCACAAAGCTTTCTAAACACTCTCAGTCCTAAACATAGACGATATCATTACATTTTACGTAGCTCGTAGACATAAATAAGGACAGTAATTGTCATCTTCAGGGAGGGAGGGAGGGGGTGGGGCTGGTGAGTGAACGGAAGGAAGAAAAAGGTTCACGTACTGCTATATATCCCCACCTCTTTCACAGTAACCATATTCTTTGAACTGGGAACGTTATGGTTCAGATATCGTATTTTCAAAGACAATTGTTCTTTCTGTTCATTTGCTAGATTTGTCTCGTATAGAACATAAATGTTGATCAATGGGTGACACCAATATCTACAACATAGCAAAACGATACTGACTAACAATATGGGTTAAGCACCAATTGGTTGGATCATTGAATCCGGCTCCGGTAGCGATGATACCAAGACATGAATCCCTGTCTTCTGACATTTCTCATCAATTTGATTGAACTGTTGTCGGTCCAAAACATCATTTCTACAATGTGGAAGTTGCCTCTGATCGGAATTTCCATCGCTGGTTTGTGAGACGGAAACCGCTCTGTTTTCAGCCTAAAGGATTGATGATACCATTCTGACCAGCGGAGTAATCCTGATATGGCATATAAAGAAAAGGAAAACAAGGACGGAATTCCAAATGTTGAATTCAGTTGAGATAAATTGGTATGCTGATAGCTCGTTCGGCAGACATTGCTTTGAAGACATTTGGTTCTCGGGGTTGGGAGGGCGGGCATGGTAGACAATAAGCAAGGATTTGGTTGAGAATACGCACGGCCAGTCAATTTATCTGTTTGTGTATAAAACATCAGGAAAATAAAAGTACACTACACAGAAATTTAACTTGTCATGTGCGCAACATTTACAACAAATATGACGAGGAATACAATTTCTAGCTTGATATTAAATCGATCTTTAGGAAAACGAAACGAGGAACACTGTATCGTAAAGATTCCAATCCGACAGGCTCGTCAAAGGCCACAGTATGATGTGGGTGAGATAACTGACACTATGGTTAACACCAGGGGGAGATAACTGATACTATGGTTAAGACAAGGGTGAGATAACTGAAACTATGGTTAAGACAAGAGTGAGATAACTGATACTATGGTTAAGACAAGGATGATATAACTGATAATATGGTTAACACCAGGGGGAGATAACTGATACTATGGTTAAGACAAGGGTGAGATAACTGAAACTATAGTTAACACCAGGGGGAGATAACTGATACTATGGTTAAGACAAGGATGATATAACTGATAATATGGTTAACACCAGGGGGAGATAACTGATACTATGGTTAAGACAAGGATGATATAACTGATACTATGGTTAACACCAGGGGGAGATAACTGATACTATGGTTAAGACAAGGGTGAGATAACTGATACTATGGTTAAGACAAGGATGATATAACTGATACTATGGTTAAGACAAGGATGATATAACTGATACTATGGTTAAGACAAGGGTGAGATGATAACCGATACTAATGTTAAGACAAGGGTGAGATGATAACTGATACTATGGTTAGGGTAAGACAAGGGTGAGATGATACTATGGTTAAGACAAGGGTGAGATAACTGATACTATGGTTAGGGTAAGACAAGGGTGAGATGATAACTGATACTATGGTTAAGACAAGGGTGAGATGATAACTGATACTAATGTTAAGACAAGGGTGAGATGATAACTGATACTATGGTTAAGACAAGGGTGAGATGATAACTGATACTAATGTTAAGACAAGGGTGAGATGATAACTGATACTATGGTTAAGACAAGGGTGAGATGATAACTGATACTATGGTTAAGACAAGGGTGAGATGATAACTGATACTATGGTTAAGACAAGGGTGAGATGATAACTGATACTATGGTTAACATCAGGGTGCGATAACTGACACTATGGTTAAGACAAGGGTGAGATAACTGATACTATGGTTAACACCAGGGGGAGATAACTGATACTAATGTTAAGACAAGGGTGAGATGATAACTGATACTATGGTTACGACAAGGGTGAGATAACTGGCATTATGGTTAAGGCCTGGTCGATGAGATAACGAAGATAGCTGTGTTATTATAGAAAGATTTTGTTTTAGTTTTCGAGTTCGCATTCATTAATCATATTATTCGCTCCTGATTTATGAAGATTTACATGGCGGATGTCGTCAATGAAGAAGAGGACGCTTACTCTTCTGGAACACCCGGTGTTATTCTACTTGATTTTTTTTTCAAGAGTCTTCGTTAAATCTCGTTTGTTCAACTTTGTCCAAATTTTGTTGAATTTGAGTTTGGAGTATGACTGTATTGACATGTTGGTATCTTCTTGTTTCTTGTTTAACACGGTTATATAGTCTGGTATTGCATCACGCAGCCTTGACATTGTTCAATATACGTGATCTGTCTAGGAAATCACAGATGAGGAAATTCAGATACACACTCGTCACATTCTACAATGTTTAAATTACAATAGATACGCGGATTTGTCATATCAGCTTCAATAAACTATGAGAAAATATTTTATTACCTCGACGTTGTACCAAGTAGCCGCAGCCGAGAGAGTACTCAATCTAATGATGGATTTTTGTTTTCACAGAGAAGCATCGATTTCGTGTGAACATTTGTACGAAAGCTGACTCCGCATGCTGGCAGAAGTGTTCTGGCGTAAGTGCCGTATTGACCTACGAAGTCAGCTTTGTTATCAAATTATATATTAAAGATCATATATTGTACAGTTTTCTCTATAAACTACGTTATCATCACCATAAAATCATAGGATGTACCAGGAGTTTCTGCTGGGTTGACTGATAGATATCATCCTGGTCAGACTCAGGATGTGTTTCAGAAGCTGAGAAGACACAATAAATAAAAAATAAAACATATACAAGAAATTTAAGTCTCATGAAAATTACAGATATCTACAAGTAAACAAGCACCGAGAAGACAACGCGAGCGGAAAAGGCACAAAAAGAAAACAGAACCTTCGGGAAAGTATCCAAGACGACATGTAAACGACCAGAACTACGGAATCACGAAAACAACAGAGAGCAATACAAACTCACGCACAAAAGCCTAGGTAACACGACAAGAAGATCGAGATTACATGAATACATAAGCAGGCATTGTGACAACAACAAGACCCGAAGTGATATGGCAACAAGATCCGAGGCTACATGGAAACAACTACACTTGCGGATGTACGGAAACAGGAGAAGGCGATACGAAAACGGACAAAAACCGGAAAGACACTAAGGCAATAAAAAGATATGATTACGAGAACCAAGAAGGCTAAAAAAAAAAAAAAAAAAAATCGGATGTGTAGAAAAATAGCGCAGAAGATATAACACAAAAAGAACCTTGGAGGAAAAAAACCGAGGAGACACGAAAACAATAAGCAGAGACATATACGCAACAAATCTGCGGTGACACGAACACAACAAAAACAAGAGACGCGAAAACAACCTAAGTAAATTAAATTTACAAAAAAAATTCTGAGAACATACAACAAAATTCAAGAACTTGACAAACACAGAAATGAAACCCGATTGGTCATTAAAGCAACAAGAACAGGAAAGGAGAAAAAACTAGAACAGACAGTGAAAACAAAATAGTATCCGACAAAGTGAATATCCTGTCCGAGAAAATAAGTAAACAAGAACCAAGTAGACTTAAAAAAGCAACAACCGACAAGATGAAAATACGATCCTAGATTTAAAATAGCAACAACAACCGACAAGATGAAAATACGATCCCAGACTTAAAACAGCAACAACAACCGACAAGATGAAAATACGATCCTAGACTTAAAACAGCAACAACAACCGACAAGACGAAAATACGATCCTTGACTTAAAACAGCAACAACCGACAAGATGAAAATACGATCCCAGACTTAAAACAGCAACAACAACCGACAAGATGAAAATACGATCCTAGACTTAAAACAGCAACAACAACCGACAAGATGAAAATACGATCCTAGACTTAGAACAGCAACAACAACCGACAAGACGAAAATACGATCCTTGACTTAAAACAGCAACAACCGACAAGATGAAAATACGATCCCAGACTTAAAACAGCAACAGCCGACAAGATGAAAATACGATCCCAGACTTAAAACAACAACAACAACCGACAAGATGAAAATAGAGAGAAATAGTCAACATTGTGAGACAGCAGCAAAATGACCATGTTTCTTTGTGTGTTTTTTTTAATTTGAAGAATGATGCATTCTAGTCCGTTGTAATACTTCCTATAACACTTGACAATTGTTGTTGTCGATGGAGGTTGTCATGACATTTTTTGTTTTCATCCATCATCATTTCGCCAATGATCGATATTCAAGTTTCAAAGGACATTACTTCCAATGATTTTATCGGTTGTATTCATTCCCGTAATGATGACATGTAGCTCTGGAACAACCAGGCCTTCTTAAAAATATCTCAGATTCTATAAAACTATGCTCAAAGTGTTGCTCACAATCCGAGCTCAGCCATGTATACTTGTAATCATTGTTTTCTCGGGTCCACTTAGACAAACAGTGATGGTCAGTCTTGACCACTAATATTTAGTCCGTAACACCTACTACATTGTGTCGGTGGTCAATTTGTCTCCGGCACGCGCTGGGGTATTGATGTGCAGATAATGTAGGGCTCATGGTTCCCTCATGAAGTCAGACAGCAATTGAATTCCGTTTCTGGTGTTAGAACAGCGATATATATATAGTTGTGCGTAATGGAAAGGTACTGGATAATAAAATTCTTATTAATTGAAACATTTAAATACAATGTATGACGTAATATGAAGGTAATGACCGCAGACATTTCACGTTACAAGCATCAAAGTCGTTTGTACAGTCAGGATTGTGTTGATGGTATCAGTAACATATAACTACTTCATTTCATTTGTCAATTAAGGAATACTGAATGTCAACAATTCAACAAAATTCTGAAAACAGGGCAATAAACAAACAAAAACGTAAATATGATAAAACATGGAAGGACGCATGTTACCTTGTGAATCGCTCTCTCACATTGGTGATGCGCCAATGCAGGGAATTGTCTAAAACAGTCAAAGTCGTGATCAAATGGCGTCATTTTGAAATTGATGCCGGTGAAAGAGATTGTTATCCCTCAAAGACAAAAAGGGTAAATGTCGGACGTTATTTAACAAAGATACCGTGGTGATTGTATCTAACAAAGATACCGTGGTGATGGTAGGACGTTATCTAACACAGATACCGGGGTGATGGTATCTAACACAGATACCGTGGTGATTGTATCTAACAAAGATACCGTGGTGATGGTAGGACGTTATCTAACACAGATACCGGGGTGATGGTATCTAACACAGATACCGTGGTGATGGTATCTAACACAGATACCGTGGTGATGGTATCTAACACAGATACCGTGGTGATGGTAGGACGGTATCTAACACAGATACCGTGGTGATGGTATCTAACACAGATACCGTGGTGATGGTATCTAACACAGATACCGTGGTGATGGTATCCAACACAGATACCGTGGTGATGGTAGAACGGTATCTAACACAGATACCGTGGTGTTGGTATCTAACACAGATACCGTAGTGATGGTATCTAACACAGATACCGTGGTGATGGTCTCTAACACAGATACCGTGGTAATGGTAGGACGATATCTAACACAGATACCGTAGTGATGGTATCTAACACAGATACCGTGGTGATGGTATCTAACACAGATACCGTGGTGATGGTATCTAACACAGATACCGTGGTGATGGTATCTAACACAGATACCGGGGTGATGGTAGGACGGTATATAACACAGATACCGTGGTGATGGTATCTAACACAGATACCGTGGTGATGGTATCTAACACAGATACCGTGGTGATGGTATCCAACACAGATACCGTGGTGATGGTATCTAACACAGATACCGTGGTAATGGTAGGACGATATCTAACACAAATACCGTGGTGATGGTATCTAAAACAGATACCGTGGCGATGGTATCTAACACAGATACCGTGGTGATGGTCTCTAACACAGATACCGTGGTGTTGGTATCTAACACAGATACCGTGGTGATGGTAGGACGATATCTAACACAAATACCGTGGTGATGGTATCTAACACAGATACCGTGGCGATGGTATCTAACACAGATACCGTGGTGTTGGTATCTAACACAGATACCGTGGTAATGGTAGGACGATATCTAACACAAATACCGTGGTGATGGTATCTAACACAGATACCGTGGTGTTGGTATCTAACACAGATACCGTGGTGATGGTAGGACGATATCTAACACAGATACCGTGGCGATGGTCTCTAACACAGATACCGTGGTGTTGGTATCTAACACAGATACCGTGGTGATGGCATCTAACACAGATACCGTGGTGATGGTAGGACGATATCTAACACAGATACCGTGGCGATGGTCTCTAACACAGATACCGTGGTGTTGGTATCTAACACAGATACCGTGGTGATGGTATATTTAATGGGTTGACTTTAGGATGTGTTATTTAGATGGATATTCCTGGAGTCTTCTACATTTAGAGGCGAAGAGAAACTTACGTAATACAATTACTTATTATCAGACGTTACGTCAATACACTCTGTATCCCTTACGTATCACAGTTTAACACACGACTGAAAAGATAAAAAAAAAAAAAAAAACTGTAGTCGAGTTTCGGCAATAAGATTGTCATAGATATTTGAGGAAAATCGAATTATCATTCTAGGTCAGTTGATGCCGACATCAGGAATGAAAGAACACACTAACAGCCCGTCAGCGTTCTGTTTGTTAATGATCGTTTGTAATATATATGGTAACGTTTGGTAAATATAAATATATGATATCTCTTTTATCATTATGATTTTTCTCTGTATTGTCGATCGGTAAGAATTCTTAAAATACAAAATATCATTTTCCCTTTACAATGTGAATAGTTCTTTTTGTAACAACGTTGGATTTTTTTCCTACATAAAAAAACTCTTCCAGCGTTCATCCCGTTAGAGATATAGACAGATTAGAACTAAAACCTGATCAGAGAGTGAAATACACCGTCTTTCACTTATCGATAACCAGTTTTAGACTGACACCCAACAGAATGGCAAATACTACAGGATAGGTACGAGATTTCGTAGAAAAGCGACGCCAGCCGCCCCTTACATTTTGACATCATACCAGATGGTGATGAATCCATGTAGTCCCAACAGTAAATACTTTATATATTATTCGATATTTGTGTGGCTTTAAGTGGGAAAAGCTAGCTTTAAAGAGGAAGAATAGTCGATATTTTTATGACCATCGTGTAAATGAGGTTTTAGATTGATTGTTCCTCCGCACACGACTTTTACACACACATACACCACCACCACACATACACACCACCACACATACACATACAAACGCACCACCACACATACACACCACCACACACACATACGTACACATACCACCACCACACACACATACACACACATACACACCACACAAATACACATAAACATCGCCACTCATACACATACACACAACCACACATACACATACACACCACCACACACACACGTACACACCACACACATACACATACACACCACCACACATACACATACACACCACCACACATACACATGCACACCACCATACACACACATACACACCACCACACACATAAACACATACACACCATCACACACACCTACACCCCACCACACATACACATACATACCAACACACATACACATACACACCACCACACACATAAATACTACACACCACCACACGTACACCACCACACACACCAGATTAGACAGACAGACAGACAGACAGACAGACAGACAGACAGACAGACAGACAGACAGACAGACAGACAGACAGACAGACAGACAGACAGACAGACAGACAGACAGACAGACAGACAGACAGACAGACAGACAGACAGACAGACAGACAGACAGACAGACAGACAGACAGACAGACAGACAGACAGATAGATAGATAGAGAGAGAGACACACACACACAGATAGATATATAGTTACACACACACAAACAGAGAGAGAGAGAGAGAGAGAGAGAGAGAGAGAGAGAGAGAGAGAGAGAGAGAGAGAGAGAGAGAGAGAGAGAGAGAGAGAGAGAGAGAGAGAGAGAGAGAGAGAGAGAGAGAGAGAGAGCCGTCCCGTGTTACGTGTTACAGTGATAATTAAAAATATACTGCAAAAACCCTCGTTTCATTACATCTGAACATTGTATAGAAATAACACAAAATTCACCATTCAGGTACTCAGGTATGTTATTGTAGAGATCTACAAACTACAGGTACCCCTCCGTCAGCTTGTTCTTGTTCCATCACTACTGATAACTAGACACAAAGTAACTTGCGTTTTATACATTATACAAAATGTTAAACCACGAGAGATTAATTCCCATTCATTCATGGGAATATGAATTTCAACATTAATGGAGTCCGTTGAAAACTATGCCAGTGGGTTAAGCATGTTGCTTTCGATTCACTTTCAGAGTGGGTTAAATGTATTCAGTTTATCATTCTTAAAAGAATTAGCAGCTTGGAATCCAAATTGAAAACAAAACACAGGTCAATGAGTCCAATGTGAAATCAACACTTGAAGATTTACATGACAGATGTACCATGATGCTTGCAGATCAAGCAAGCGATTATCATAAACATGAACTGCATGCAGGACTGCTTGTTAACAAAGGTAATCCCACATGTACGTGATACAATATTCCCGAGGAAGATATTTTCATAATCATTATTTAGTATTACAATTATTTCAACGTCCTATTAATGATAAAGATCCGAACTTACACATAATTGCTAAAAACTTCACAGGAAGTTTTGTGGTAAGATCTTCCACCTGGTTATTGGGCTACATATAGGAACTAACTCTCTTCTGGTTGACTTGATTTTGTTTTCATGTGTGACTAAATATAACCGGGTTTTTAAAACAGGTTACACAAACCAAAAGAAGGCCTTCGCTTTCAGATATATTGTTGACGACTTGTTTAAAAAAATATTGACAATGTCCATCGTGTATACCTACCAGAATTGGAAATCAACAAGACCACAGATGATTTCTACATCAACCCATTATCTCGAATCAACGATCAACGAAACCAGCATTGACCACTTTCCGCCAAGCTGCAATGATTCCAATTTTCCTATTGTGAACTTTCCATTTCTGGATAACAACATCCCTGCATCTCCAACCTTTGGTATTTACATGTCGCAGTTGTTACGAATTCCAATGGTCTGGTCTCAATAAAACGATTTTCGTGCAAGATGTCGCAAAGTGACAAACGGAATATGTTTAATGATCGTCAGAGGGATCTCATTGAGAAATCTATTTTCTTTACGTGATATGATGCTGGGCGTCTTTAGCTTGTTTGCTGTTGCCATTCGGATTCAAGCGATCCAAAACTAATGAACCCTATTTACATGCAGGCCAAGGTCCTGTGTTCCCCGGTGACAGAGAAAGGGGTCATGTGAAGTTAAAACGAGTGCATTCTACTGCATATAAATGTATTTTCTTGATAGTGCAATCACAACCTTGATTGTGTTTAAAACAGGTCTTAACTAATGACATTCTGGTTTGATCTGTATCATTAGTGATTCTTGAGCTAGTGTGCGTGTCTGAACGTATTACTGGGAAAACGACCTTGAGATCTGTGTTAAACGACAGCTACCAATCTGTTTATGAACGACAAGATTGCATGCACACACAATCGTAATGACACATACGTAACAAGATAACTGATGTATTATTGTTTATGGGTTATGAGTTTTACTGTAACAACAACAACGATCAAAATTATTGTGCAGCAAGCCTTCTCCAGTGTAAATGATTTTTTGCTGTATAAACCGAGTTTATAATATCATTTATAGGAGTAGAGAACGTCCTTTATCATCTGTAACCTTGTTACGAAACACATATCTGAAGTGTTACATTGTTGATAAATGCTCGAACATAAACCTAAGATGAATAACACCTTTTAATACATAATCAAGGTTGAACACAGCAAAACAATGACTAAAACTACATCACAGCAGTAATCTGAAGAAATATCGAATGCTTAATGGGAAGATACATTGGCTCCATGATTAAATCATCTTCCTAATTGTCATATGTCTGATTATTTTAGAAGAACTTCAATCATGCCACTATCAAATGAAGAATTTCAAACAACCCACGTGGTCGCTGACATTCGTGGTCAGTCTGACCTTTGTAGTCACTGACTTTCCTACATAATATCTGGTATATTTATCATGGAATATTTTGTCTGTGAAATATGAAGATAACCGAGTCTGTTAGAAAAATACAAAGATGACTTGTTAAATGCTTACCTCCAAAGTTTGGACGAAGTCTGATGTCATAACCTTCCAGCATGTCTTCTATTGTAGCCGATGTGTTAGACAGAGGGACAGTATCAGACGCCCTGAAAGTAGTATAATAGCCGATGTGTTAGACAGAGGGACAGTATCAGACGCCCTGAAAGTAGTATAATGACTTCATAACACAACACATTTCCTGTTGTAAAGTGGTATTGCAACTGATTCCAGTGTACTTGATAACAACAAAGGTTATCATTTTATTTTTGTTGTTATCAAGTATATCAGAAGAATGCGACGTATATAATTAAGTATATCATTCCCTGTATATGTGCCATCTTATACATCGCTTATCAATATTGTTCACTGAGGATACTCGAAACCGGTTTGTATTTAGGAAACGGGTGTAAAAACATCAAGAAAATATCATTATGTCAGCATAATCATAAACCAAACTCAAATTCCATAGACCCAGGGCACAATATGGACAAAAGAAAGATTTACACGGAGTTTCCTGAAAAACGTATGAGGAGAATAAGAACATGAGATCCGGAAGAGTAAGCGTCTTCTGTTTCATCGAGGACACCAAACATGTAAATATTGGTCCATTTAAGTAAGCAAAGTCACAATCTCGAATGAAGCATGTCCAGCTTCATTCACACAAAGAAATAAAATATTTTACCATGTTGGTGTTTTTTTTATGTT
Source organism: Ylistrum balloti (assembly GCF_031769215.1). NCBI lineage: Eukaryota > Metazoa > Mollusca > Bivalvia > Pectinida > Pectinidae > Ylistrum > Ylistrum balloti. Next base: position 1,011,481 of record NW_026782224.1, on the reverse strand, counting down.
TTCTTAATTAGGTAACTATGGCAACCATTAAACTTCCCATAAAGTTACATCAACCTGCATCTTTAAAACCCCAGTGATACGAGTTTGTCCGTCAGTTGACGTCAGTTGTAAGGTGGGACCTAAAATTGTTAGTTTTGTTTTATTGGAAATTCATTATATAAATCGTGTTCATGGATGACTTTATCCTAGAAAGAATACAGTTAGGCATGTTACAAAGATAGGTCTTTTGACACAGCCTGAATCGGTGTAACTCACTTAAGAAAAAGGATGTGTGATGATCCCTCATTTGCCTCAATTCATGTAACTCACTCAGATAAAAGCATGTGTGATGACAGCTCATTTGCCTCAATTCATGTAACTCACTCAGATAAAAGCATGTGTGATGACAGCTCAGTTGCCTCAATTCATGTATTTTCATGTAACTCACTCAGATAAAAGCATGTGTGATGACAGCTCATTTGCCTCAATTCATGTAACTCACTCAGATAAAAGCATGTGTGATGACAGCTCATTTGCCTCAATTCATGTAACTCAGATAAAAGCATGCGTGATGACAGCTCATTTGCCTCAATTAATGTAACTCACTCAGATAAAAGCATGTGTGATGACAGCTCATTTGCCTCAATTCATGTATTTTCATGTAACTCACTCAGATAAAAGCATGTGTGATGACAGCTCATTTGCCTCAATTAATGTAACTCACTCAGATAAAAGCATGTGTGATGACAGCTCATTTGCCTCAATTAATGTAACTCACTCAGATAAAAGCATGTGTGATGACAGCTCATTTTACCTCAATTCATGTATTTTCATGTAACTCACTCAGATAAAAGCATGTGTGATGACAGCTCATTTGCCTCAATTAATGTAACTCACTCAGATAAAAGCATGTGTGATGACAGCTCATTTGCCTCAATTCATGTAACTCACTCAGATAAAAGCATACGTGATGACAGCTCATTTGCCTCAATTCATGTATTTCACTCAGATAAAAGCATGCGTGATGACAGCTCATTTGCCTCAATTCATGTAACTCACTCAGATAAAAGCATGTGTGATGACAGCTCATTTGCCTCAATTCATGTAACTCACTCAGATAAAAGCATGCGTGATGACAGCTCATTTGCCTCAATTCATGTATTTTCATGTAACTCACTCAGATAAAAGCATGTGTGATGACAGCTCATTTGCCTCAATTAATGTAACTCACTCAGATAAAAGCATGTGTGATGACAGCTCATTTGCCTCAATTCATGTATTTTCATGTAACTCACTCAGATAAAAGCATGCGTGATGACAGCTCATTTGCCTCAATTCATGTAACTCACTCAGATAAAAGCATGTGTGATGACAGCTCATTTGCCTCAATTCATGTAACTCACTCAGATAAAAGCATGCGTGATGACAGCTCATTTGCCTCAATTCATGTAACTCACTCAGATAAAAGCATGCGTGATGACAGCTCATTTGCCTCAATTCATGTAACTCACTCAGATAAAAGCATGCGTGATGACAGCTCATTTGCCTTAATTAATGGAACTCACTTAAATAAAAGAATCTACTTCTAAATGGTTCACACACCTTACATATTTGCATTTGTAATCACCGGACGTGGCTTTGTTTAAAGAGAAGTAAGATATTTTGTGAGTGTGAAATATCTCTAACGACATTACACAGAAGTAAAATTATTCAAAATATACATTATTATTCGAATCATAGGAAAAACGCGAATCATGACAAAATATCAGGTTATTGTTCGTAAAATGTGGTCCATTTAATGAGCTTCATATTGCATAATAAAATTTTTCATTATATACATATACTTATGATCGGAAAAAAAGATGGAAAATTATTAGATTGAAATTCAATGGAAAGCTACTTAATAGTGAAATAAGATTGTTCAGGGATAAACATCAATAAAAGGCCAAAAAACGTTTGCTACATATCAGACATATAAAGTCTAGTAATGTTGGCATTTAATATATCCCCAGAAATCGATGGAATATTACGTACCATTAGGGATGAAATTTCCATCTGTCTACAAACTAAATAGCACTGCACAATGGCCATGAGTAAACAATGATTACTGCCTCGACTATCAGACGTACCACAACACATATATATGCTGTAAATAGAAAGGCTTCAAGGACAATGCATACTAACGACAAAAATAGTATGTTTACTCTCAACTTTATGCCTTTATCAACCCATTGCAGTTAAAATGACATTTTCTGTTAAACTCCAGCTTTTCTGTCTCGCATTGATGTTTTATTTCCATCTAAGTCGTTATCATGGTTACCAGAATCAGGATTTACCTCTACCAGGAAATTTCCTTTGTATGTTTGTAATATGTATGTTTTTTTTTTATCAACATGATTTAGTTTAAAGTCAAATTTTTGTGTGACTTTCACTTTTTGTGCAGGTCTTATAACAATATGAATCATGAAGCCGTTACAGATGTACCTGTACTGTGAATCAGTTTAGATCAGTTTGTGTCTAATCTACTATGTATTTTTACTTAAAATATCCCCATGTTAGTCATTGTTGTTTCTCTTAAGTACATATGGTGCATCTCTGATCAAACAGGTGGACACAGCTAATATCAATCTCCTCCAGCGTACATTGTGGCACCCTAATATCAATCTTCTCCAGCGTACATTGTGGCACCCTAATATCAATCTCCTCCAGCGTACATTGTGGCACCCTAATATCAATCTCCTCCACCGTACATTGTGGCACCCTAATATCAATCTCCTCCACCGTACATTGTGGCACCCTAATATCAATCTCCTCCACCGTACATTGTGGCACCCTAATATCAATCTCCTCCACCGTACATTGTGGCACCCTTATATCAATCTCCTCCACCGTACATTGTGGCACCCTAATATCAATCTCCTCCACCGTACATTGTGGCACCCTATATACATATGTATTGTGACTCTAATGAATGGTAACGGTTGAAATGACGATTAGGATTTAAAAGATGACACTGTTTCAGTAGACAAACATACGGACAAAACATTAATAATTTGATCAAATATAAAAACGATGGTATTAAAAAAATAGGATCTGAAATGTAAATATGGATATCGAAGGGTCGTCAGATTGTAGTTATATTCAATATAGATGTAATCTGAATGACAGATAGATATAATAATAATGTTAGGCATATTTCTTGAATGTAAAATGCTGAATGCTGTCGGGTGAGACATATTTAGATATGATTATTTGACGGAGCTCGTGTACGCTAGGTTTTGGCTGTCAGTGTCGGGTGGGACATATTTAGATATGATTATTTGACGGAGCTCGTGTACGCTAGGTTTTGGCTGTCAGTGTCGGGTGGGACATATTTAGATATGATTATTTGACGGAGCTCCTGTACGCTAGGTTTGGGGTACCCTGTTATTGGTCTTTATGAGTAGGTTAAAAATAAAATTTTTTCATAAGTTTGAAAATATGTCATTTTTTGCCGTGACATATAAGGCAATGAAAGAATGAAAGAAATGTGATCTTTTCCCAACCGTACAACATCGAGCCTAATATCCTATAACACACAATGAAAAACCAGGAAAATTCTACGAAGAAACAAAAGTATGAAAAATGTTTCATTTTCAAACTTTTTTGTTGTAAAGAAAAAATATGACTATCTCAAACAATTTGGAAGGTGGAAATATAAAACATATCTTTTGAACTTTTACTTAGCTTGTCATGTAGAAGCAGAACGTTTTATAACCGACATGAGTTCGCAAGCTGTATAAACAAACCGATTTTACGTCACGTCATGATATCATGCCATGTTATGTATGGTTGACCTCTCAGTGACTGATGTAAAATCACACCCTTGTTCGTGCTCGGTAATATTATTTATATATTTGTTAGGAATTTCATACGAGCTTCATTCATTTAGCTGATGTTGTACACTTTTAAACTTGTCATCAATGAAACTTTATACAATGCCATCAGCACTTTTTCTCCAACGTATGTTTCAGCACTGTCGCCAGGTTATTTCCCCGTGTTAATCGATCTTCTGTGAACACCATGTCATCGTTTAATTAAACCTGAATATGAATTACAGTTTTTTCATACATAGCATTCAGACATAGTTATCTCTAATGTAATAATAAAATCTAAATCTAAAACTAAAACTTTCAAATACCTAGGCAAACGCTAATACTTGGAGTAGAAACACACGCCATGAGGAGATCCGGGCTGTACAATGCCTGACGGGATAGGCGTTGGTAAATTACATTTTCATCAATGGAGAAAAAGCAATGCAATCATGTTGGATAATCCAGAAAAGTTTTATTGTAAATAGACATGGTTGATAATGGTGCAATACACTGGATATTTAAGTAAAAAATAAATTCGATAAGTGTCGTACTAGCAGGTGACATTTGAATGCAAATACATTGCAGTACAGCTTAGCAATGAAAGTGTGTATCAATTGTATAAGAACGATGATAAAAATAGTATGCTTCGGAACTTCCCATGATTAAAAGGTTAAAGGAAATCGGTGATATTTAATTTTTACAGACAACAACTTGACATTCACTGGTACAATGTACACGTTGAACAGATTACTCTACGTCGCAAACGTTCTAACAGATAAACACTATAGTGATTTTCGCAGTACACTGTGTACCCTTCCACGAAAGGATGTCACAATGAGTTAGGGAATATTTATAACGATCGTGGTCGACAAGAACACAATTGTAACTGACATACAAATGCACATTAACGGAAATTTTAACATGTCATTATTACCACATTTTATCTTACAAGCTAAAGTCAGAAACGCTCATAAAAGTTTAGTTTTGGGGTTTGTCCAGAATAAACCTTATATAAGAAAATAACCTGTTCCCTTTGACAAAATCATTTCCATGCTGTTGCTTATGAAAATATGATACCTGATGAAATGTAATTTTAACCAATATCTCTACCTCATCTTTTTGACATTTAAAAGTCGAAGATGATCCTTATTGGAAAGTTTGCTCCTATAAATGTTTATATAGAGATGATATAGCTGAGACGAGTTATTATCTGAAACAAATGGGCATCGTACATGTCTAACGTTATATTTTAATTAATATCTATGACTATGTCAATATTCTATCACAATATTTGCTACCAAAATACGACAACAAAATCACGCGCAGGTATGTTTTGGATTTGTTTTAGCGATATACGCAGTAGTGTAGGTCACAATTATAAGCTTGTAGCGCTGTTTATATCTCTAAGAACAAAGAATGCTTATTTTAAAAGCAAAAAAATAAAAAAAAGAAATTTATAATCACGAGAAGGATTGAATTTCTTGTTGCCGAAATCTTGGTTGAGTTTAAAGCACAACTTTTATAAAAGACTAAAGGTTTATCAATAAGACCAGTCGCACCACTCTCAATACTTTGAGCCTGAACTATTCAAAAAATTTTCAGGGAAACAAATGAATTGTTAAATGATTTGATCATAATTCATTATATTCAATCATGTGACTAATTGTTGTAAATATGTTTACTTAGTTAACCCGGTTACAATACTGTTTAATGCTTAGAACTTGAAACAATTCAATCTTTTGAAACCAAAGAAACGTTAAAAAGTAATATCATTGATCGTTACATTCTTAATATATACAATATAAGTACCTCTAATTTATATATCTACATGTGGTTTTATCTTTATATGATATGGCGTTGTTCCTCAATGTATAGTTGAAATAAATCATAAAATCTTTCAAACCTAGCCTCAAGTTATAAAAAATTACAATTATATCTTGACATGAATATCTCTAAGAGGGAATACAAATGATATTCCGTTATTCTATTCATTTAAAAAATGAGAGCTGAAAATCAAAAGACCAGTCAGCTTACAATAGGATTAAGTATGGGTGACTACATATTACGAAACAAGAATTCTCAGACCAATGTTTACTGTCGTCTACAACCACTGCAGCATCACTTGTTGACAACATTTGTACCAATATAAGTATCAAGTCGGAAAACCGGATTAATATTTTTTCATTATTGCGTGTTTAACAAAAATATTCCTATCTTTCGAATCAAAATTTGGGTTCCTCATGGCGAGGAAAAACTATTGTACAACGGAAATAATTTTAAGTCTTCATAATTCTGACAATTAGCAATCATAAATACCAAGACCAGACTTCGGTGTCAATATTTAGAAAGCTTTCTCGGCCAAGGATTAGTTATGTATGACAATATTTATATAAAAATGTTTAAGGTTCAGTTCTAGGTGTCCAGATTTACCAACAAAATCGTCTCAATTCGCGAATTAGATTTGATTTCAATACATTATAATTCGAAAAAAGACTACATTCCTGTTCCGGTTCTTGGGTCTACAAGAAAGTCCGTTCCATTTTCATATTCCCAAACATATTGTAAATGTTATCACCAAAAATTATCAGAAATATTTCATGCCAACGCCAGTAATTGGTGACCATCTCTTTATAACAACAGAAAGTTACTTTAAGCCCGAGCTTGCATCGATACCTACTGTGGGTATGTCCCGGAGCATTTTAGGGTTAACAAAGCGGTGACTGTCTACATCTGATAACAGGGCCACAGTTAGACAGGGTAAAACACAGTGTTGTATCAGTTAATGGAAGTGGATAAAATCTGAAGACATATAAACTGTTCTCTGTATAAAATGTTTAGACAATTGTTCCCTTGATCAAGCTCCCGATGGTCCGCCGACAAAATATCACCTCTAGTGTGCACAGCTTGAAATGGTGAGAAATCCTTCGAGACTTCCAATTTCGGACAAAAACTAGCACTGCTTGCCTGTCAAGGTCTTCGATTCTTGTGTGAAGAAACATATCCGAACGAATGAGACGTAACTCAATGTTCATTTCAATGAATTAATGTTGACATTTCGACGCTAAAAGAATGAATAAAGTAAAGTAACAGCAAGCAAATTTCTGCAACCCTGTCAATACTCTGAATTGGTTTTGGCCAATAAGTTGGAGAAATGTATGGGAGTAAGCTTTCACGTCAATCTCTGCGTATGTGGTGTCTGACCGAGTGTTGGCCACTGGAGAGAAAACATCGGACTTGAGCCTCAAAATACTCAATAGAGGTACTCACCAGTTCGTATCGGCGAACAACAGGAGTAGAATTGCTGTCACCCTCCAAAACATTTCCATGACATCCTGCAAATCCACCTGACGCACCACCATCGTCTGTAACTGAGAGAAACGCTATATGTCGTCTGCTTCTGCTGCAAAACCATTTTACCGCGCACGCGCATTGTTTTCTTTTCTTCGACGCGAGAGACAAACGTGCGGTGTATGTAGAGCAGCGTGACGGGAATCAATCCGGAGTCATGTTTGTTGCCAGTATCGATTATTAGGCCAATGAATTTCTCATGTTGGCTATCATAAATAGTCATTGAAGATACACAGATTTCTACCAATGTACCAATGTGTTATAGTTTGTTAAATTGGTATGGATATAAGCGACGACAGGTGATTATGTTGACAAATTGTTGGCTAGTTCCAAGTTTTGTTTTCTGTTTTTTTTTGCCATATCAATATAGTGTCTGGCAGTATCAACAACTTGATGCCGAGGAAGCTATCATCTTATAAGCTTGTAATACCTTAATGTCCAGGAAACAAGATTGCATTATCAAGTTTGAACTTTTTTGCTTTCTGTAACGGGACTTGCCAACTTCTGTATGAAATCTGTCAAGTTAAAAACGAACTTTCAGAACAGTCATATATACATTTACCATATAATGTATATTGTTTCTCGATCATATTTTGAAAAGAAATATCTGTGCGTGTGAGTGTACTATTTTCTAATGTATTTTTCGATTTTTTATTTATTCCATGCAAAAATAAATAAAAATAAAATATTACACAATAATTCATCAAAATGTCGGTTATATATTGCCAATTTTTTTATACCAAACCACTTTGTAGGCGAATCAGAGATAGCTCATGTTTGTATGTCAATACAAAGAAAGGTTTCCGACATGCTATGTATCATTGCTGTCATTTGTCTGAGAACGAAATCTGAAATAGTCCTCGTTTTACGCTGATAAAGTCTCCGTTTTAATTGGTCTTTCTACGCATTGACTGTGTATTTTTAGCTCCCCTGGACACCGAGAGGACATACACGATAAAGCAAAGTGTAAATGGTGAAGTAAGATATTAACACTGGAAAACGGCTAAACTATAAAATGTTAGGAGGACTGTTCCTAGCTGTGTTGATAGCTTATGTTCTCAGGAAGTGTTACTCTCCTATTAGACGGGTTGAAACTGTTTTGTGTGATTCAGATGAATGTGTTCCATCGAGTTTCAGCATGTGTTACTTACATGTGTAATCTAGACACATCCTATTTTTAGTAATCGACTGCGTATATCTGTTCGAGAATTGATGACATTATTGAACGATAAAATGAAATCGATTAGAAATGAAGTAAACATCTTCTGACACTGTTTTGTTTTTACTCTAAGCTACATAGATATTTATGTAACATATCAAATACATGAGACATCATTGTGTCTCGATCGTATTTTCTAATTAGTGTATGTCATACAAGGACAATAGAAATGCACTTTCCGTCTGGATAACAGACGTTTATAGAAACTGTACCGTCCTTATATCTTATCATAGCGATATTCTTATTACACAGAACTGCATATAGACTACAAAACCATGATAGGGTCAAGTAGTCGCTGCCTTTTCTTAAACAACTATTTCAAACTGTGGTTATGAATTAGACAAGAACAATCCTGACAATGGTCCTTTATTAAAGATAGACCATTCCATCACATCGGTTCCATTGCATGGTTAGACATTACATAGAAACCCTAATGGATGTGTTCTGTGTCATCCTAACATCGGTCTATACCGGAATTTATAGTATAGATAAAGTCTACTATGTACAGTAGGGGAATCATAAAACAACACAAACTGTGTGTACAGATATTCATTTATTCTCTTGCCTCTGGTTTTAACAGTGAGAATTATGACTGGTCTGTTTCATCGCTGAGGTAATACCATATGACGTCCGCCAAGACATAGGAGAGAATACTCTCATAACTCTTTCGGATCCCATCAACAGACGCGCTAAGCTACCAAAGTGTCCCTGTGGCATGTCATCTCACGTCGACTAAACTGAAATAGAGTCTGGGTGTCGAATTTACATATGTACAGTAGGGAACAGAAACATTAGGAATGCCAGACATCAAATTTACATAATTTCTGTTTACAGGGGTTAAGTAGAAAGGTAAGGTTACGAAAACATGACATACCGTCTAAGGCTATCGGAATTAATTGTTTAGGCGAATGTTATTATACAAATACCTGTACAGCAGAATGTTAACAAGTTAATAAACACTCTTTATTAAAAAAGTTTAATGTTTTGGCGAAATATGTATGAATTCAAAATACTAATTTCTATCATGGCTTCAGAGTTGTCATTACCCTACTCTAGTCAGTGTCCAGATTACAGGAGGTTTAACATTAACAGATTTGTAACGCGACCCCTGTGAGATAGGTTTTATATCTTCTTGCGTTAAAGGTATGACACATTATATTCTGAACCCCATAAAGGTAACGTTCGTGAATGGTTACCAAACCTTTGAAGTAGAACGAGTTATATCAATATTCCCAGCGCACCATGGAAACCTTGACATGAAACATATCAACATCATTGACGAGCACCATGTGGGGTAATTCTGTCAAAGTGGTTTAATCAGTCAGTCCTATTGCTTTTAGTAACCCTTTCATCACCTCATAGTATTTCTAATGCTTGGCAGTTATTCAATTTCATCTTTGTAAGCTTCAGTTCAGCAGCTAAGAACCTAAGTGTGCGTATCATGAGTTGAGATATTTAGTACCCAGCTTACGGTTTGTGCTCAAGACATCTTATCAAAAGAGGGCGTAAAGCATATATTAACATTGTCTGTACATTTTATACTCGAATAGGCAAGTAAAGACTGGAAAATATATAATAATCAAGCTGCACTTTAATAATAATAAAAAATAATAATAATAAAAAAAAAAAACGAAAACGTTATACCAAAATCACAACGGAGTAAAATAAATGAAACTCTCAGTAAACAATTAGGACCCAGGTCTCCAATGGATAGCAGCAAAATGTCAAACATATATTTAATTTTGCCAGTGAGATATACATATAACTCTGATGCTTTGTTTTTAAGTCACTTGAGAAAAAGTCAACAATTTTGTGATTTTTCAGTAGTTAAGAATAATGCTTCTGCAGGCTTTCACCAATTAAAGGGTAGAATTCAGATGATCTAATAAAACCAACTTATAATAAAGCCCGAGACAACACTAAACTAGGAAACCTGAAAGGGTTGTTCACTTGAAATACAACATTCAATTCTATGGTAAACTTTCTCTGAAGTCAGCAAACAAAGCCAGCCAGGACCTCAAATCACCTTATCAGAAGTCAAACATATCCTCAGCTGAACGCCTTGAAAGTGGAGCTTTCAAGAGGATTCGTTTCAACGAAAGCGACAGCTATTTTCAGATCGCGTAGTAACGTTAAACTGTGTTTTTCATTTTCTGTTAGTGGCATTAATAAGTATCACTTTCTATGTGAAGATAAAAATAAATTATATCGAAAATTATATTTAGTTTTGTGTTTTTTATTTTTACATCGATGAAAAAACGGATTATATCTTGTCGCGCACTGCATAGTTATAATGAGAAAAAGTATCCGAGAAAAGTATAGTCAATATTTTACATTTATATCTGTTATAAATGGAATAAATACACACCGGGAAAATATATTTGCCATTACTGAAGACACTATTCAATATCTATATATAGCAACCCCTCCTCAATAAAAACATATAAAGGAAGAATTTGTTTGAAAATCTGATGTCTACTGAGTTTATATAAGAACCATATATCTAAGGTGTTTGTATGAGAACCATATGTCTAGTGTGTTTTTGTAAGAACCATATATCTAAGGTGTTTGTATGAGAACCATATGTCTAAGGTGTTTGTGTGAGAACAACATGTCTAGTGTGTTTGTGTGAGAACCATCTCTCAAAGGTGTTTATATAAGAACCATATGTCTAGTGTGTTTGTGCGAGAACCATGTCTCTAAGGTGTTTGTATGAGAACCATATGTCTAGTGTGTTTGTGTGAGAACCATATGTCTAAAGTGTTTGTATGAGAACCATATGTCTAGTGTGTTTGTGTGAGAACAACATGTCTAGTGTGTTTGTGTGAGATTCATGTCTAGTGTGTTTGTATGAGAACCATATGTCTAAGGTGTTTGTATGAGAACCATATGTCTAGTGTGTTTGTGTGAGAACAACATGTCTAGTGTGTTTGTGTGAGATTCATGTCTAGTGTGTTTGTATGAGAACCATATGTCTAAGGTGTTTGTGTGAGAACCATGTCTAAGGTGTTTGTATGAGAACCATATGTCTAAGGTGTTTGTGTGAGAACCATATCTCTGAGGTGTTTGTATGAGAACCATATGTTTAAGGTGTTTGTATGAGAACCAGATATCTAAGGTGTCTGTATGACAACCATATATCTAAAGTGTTTGTATGAGAACCATATGTCCAGTGTGTTTGTATGAGAACCATATGTCTAAGGTGTTTGTATGAGAACCAGATATCTAACGACTTTGAGTGAGAAATTGATGTCTAAAGTGATTCTGTGGGTACCTAGTGTACAGTGTGATTGCTTGAGAACTAAATCTATAGCGTGTTTATAGGAAAATATCTAATATGTTTGTATGATAACCCGGTGTCTAGTATGTTTGAGCGAGAACTTAATGTCTAGAGTGATTGTGTAGACAATTGATGCATAGAGTAACTGTGTGAGAACCTGGTGTTTAGTTTTTTTGTTAAAAAAACCTGTCTGATAAGTTTGAGAACTTGATGTGTTGTGAAAATGTGAGAGCCTGGGTCGAACGCAGAAAGGCTAAAAGTCGGTAATATTGGACGAAGAACCAAGTAAATAAATATATAAGATATATGATGCCTATTCTGTGAACCAGATGTGTAAATGCTAATGATTATGTTTGTCTTGACACTTTCTCTGTTTTGCCTTCATTTGAAAGTTTGTCCATGTGGCCTTTTTACAAGAGACTGCCGTGCGTTCTGCTCTCAAAGGAAAGTTGATTGAATATTTAATGCAAAGCTGTAACGTGAGGTGATTCTTTGGATCGTGGTATATGCTGTCGTTAAATAGTGTTGTCTCACAAAATACAATTTTGTCTAATTTAACGATTCCCGATATGAAGCAGCACACAGAAACAACTGATATAGAGTTTTAAGTGAGCGGTTTGTAGGATGATTAATTAAGTTTAATACTGAGCTGCTAAATCAAATCACTTCTACGTGTTCACGTAGAGGCCAGACCCAAATCATTGTAATGCTTGTGGATTACGCGACCATAAAGAATGCATATTACCATGACGTAAACAAAACAGTAAAACTATATTCTGCATCGACATAACTCTTAATCGTTTTTTTCCGACAAAGTCCGTTTCCAATGAAAACAAAACCTAGTCGGCCGGGAGAGGGAAATCAAGTATAGTTTGTTCCAGTGCATCAGACAGAAGTTGGTTACGAAAACCTTGTTACAAAACGTCAAACATGTCTCACATTTACTTATATCACCATTCGTCCTTCTTCTAAAGAAACAAACACACAATAGAAATAATTACATTGTAAGGCTTTCAGAATAAAGATACTAAAACAGGCAACTAGCCACGACAGCGGTCAAACGCTGTCTATCCAGCGGTAGTTCTGTATCGTTTTACGTAGGACTCGCTCAAATAAATCAGCCAATAAGCGACTCTGATTCTGGTGTGTCTTGTTAGAGTTCCTGTCTATATTGAGATTTTGCCGTCTTAGGTTTAAATTCTTAATCTATAATATCCGAAAAAAAATCTGCATTTATTTTACTTTACGAAAATGTATAGTTAAAACACATTTTAATGTATGTGAGGCGGATTTATTCAGGTGTAATATGTTGTTTTTGTTTGCTTAAGTAGGTAATTAGTTTCACTAGTAAACTTCCGGTTATTGACTTTTGAAGGCTATGCCGGTCAAAGACGTCGTTCAACCTGCTAAATTATGCCTTTCACAGGTATGTTTTTACAAATCTAGACTGTTATTACTAGTGCTGAACTTAATCGTTAATACTATTATGAATATTTTATTGAAAAATCAATTTCACTTTTAACCGGTTGTTGACTGGCTGGAGGCTCACAGAGCCAAATTCAGAGAGTCTTATCATGTTTACAGTCTCCAGGAAGCACGAGGCTATGTAAAACATACAGGTAAGTTAAATGTTTTGACAATCTATGCTATTTTAAAGACAATTTACATTGTACTGTAGATAATTATCTTATTTGAGCCTCTGTGACACGTTTACCAAGTTTCAGCACCAATTTACTCAACAAGGAAAACAATTTAAGAAAATACCAATATGTCTGCATAATCATAATCCAAACAAAAAATCCATAAACAAGGACAAATATGACCAAAAGAAAAAAAGTATCTTCTGCTTCATCGACGACACCACCGTTAAATCTTGGTTTATAAAAAATAATATATGGTACGTGCTCATCAACAGAACCAACAGGCAAACTTACGAGAACATGTCCAGCTTCAACAGCAAAGAAATATGACTTGTATCAATAAGACCACTATGAAATCGACCCTAAACTTCTCCAAATTTTTCATCAATTTGCACCTTTTGTACGAAAATCGTGATAATGGAAATAGGTCCTTGAATATCGAATCAACTGCAACATGTAAACATCATATGTTGAGGATGCAGGGGTATTGCTATCCGGAAATGGAAATTCACAAAAGGGAAATTTAAATCATGATGTTTATCTTACAGTTAAGTGGAAAGCTGTCCATGTTGGTTTCGTTGTTGAAAGAGATCGAGATAAACAGCCGTTGTAGAATATTGTCTTTGATTTCCAATTCTGGTGGATATATACGATGAACGTGGCCAAATACATTTTTTGTTATTTAAAGACAAGACGTCATCATTATATCTGAAAGAGACGTTACAAAGTAGTTGTGACTTATTTTGTTAAGCTCCTCAATTAGTCCAGTCTCGTGTAGAAACAAAAACGAGTTACTTCCCATAGGTATAACAATAGATCACCACACTCGACGAAGATGTTGTCAACCAGAAACTAATTCTTCTATGGTTTGGGCGTATTTTGACGAAATGCGATTCAGTGTAGGTCACTATTGTATATCTATACAGTTACTCGCCTTTCAACGAGAATGAAATTTTCATAACAAGAAAACGAACACATTCCTTTAGTTTAGAATGGAGCATTGTGATGTATAGGGTGGTAAAATCAAATGATGTTATTGAAGGCCTGTTTTTTAGAAGAGGGTATTAAACGTTGGTCAAAAACTCGTTGGAGTTTTTCAAAATCCACATTCTATTAATTCCACTTTTTGAGTAAACAGTTTCAAGATCAGACTGTAACTCAAGCCTTATAGTATTTAGAATGGTTGTCAGTAGTTGCTAGGGTAACAAGGATATATGTAACATGTAAATGGAGGGTATCGCGAATATATTTAGTCACGTAAATTACTTTCATCAACTGCTGACGAACTGTAAACCGTACGACCATCTCACTTAAATACATTGTGCTCAGTTGTAGTGTACCGTGGTTGAATATTCATATAATTTGAGTGACGAATTAAGATAATTTAGTTTGCATATTAATGATATGTACATGTATATGGACCTCCCTCGTTTATATTGGATTCTAAGCTTCATAAGTGTCAACATTGCAACTCAGGAAAAAATTATTAAAATGATATATTGTCTGGTAGACAATATCTTTTATGACTTTGATGGTAATATCTTCCACAAGACTAAAGGCGTTATTATTTTCTATAAAAAAAAGGCTGACTTTATCGAATAGCTTGCCATAAAAAGTCACAAAGGCATCACTTTCGGATATATTGAAGACGATGTCTTGTCCTGAAATGACAGTAAAAATGCGATGCCCTTGGCTTCTATTTTGTTGAATTTGTTTTTTTCCGGAACACCTGGTCTCAGTAACCTGTCTTAAGGAGTCTCCGTGTAAATGTTTCTTTTGTTCTTAATTTGCCATTGTTAAATCGAATTTGTGCTTGAATTCAGATTTTGTTACTTATCAAAACTGTTATGTTAATTTATCAGGCCAGAAACAAAAAAAGATCATACCGTTGATTTAAATACATTTCCCAATCACAACTCACCCTTCCACTTAAAGAAATATTGGAAGTCATATGCTAAAATTGATCTGTTTTTACTTTTAGATACATGTCGTTCCGTTGTGTATACACTAGTTATCCCAGCCAAATATATTCGTCATTTGAACTAATACGAATCATCATGTTCAATTTGACATTTGTAACAAGAAATGCAATTTACTTTTTTATTTTCTGATATAACGTATCCAATGAAAGTGCACAATTATATTTCTAGTTTTGTCATATTTACTAATGTACTTTTATATTTTAACCCATTTCGTTACATATCTATAAATTAGTCTGCCAGTGATATCTATTTTCAGAAAAGTGTGTATAGATCACGCTACTGATGATATACGTCAGCCATCACAGCAAGCTCGACTCTGTATGTATCGGGCTTCCTCCGCAGACTTATAGTCTACAGTTGTCAGATATCACAATTGTTACGTAATACCATGTAACCAATCAATTACATGATATAACATTTTACATTTTCACATAGAAACTTGTTCTGCGACTTTTAGGAACCAACCCCACAAACTCGTCTTTTATATGGCTTTGGTTTGTATATCTGTGAGTCTAAAGCTGATGGTAGAAAAAATTGTAAAGTACACATAGTATCATGAAATTTCAGATGTGAGGGTGCCTTGCAGCGAAGCATAATCTTACAAGCCTGTGTAAAATATCTTATGTGTTAAACCTGACATGTGGTCATTGTGAGGTGTTCTTGTGGAAGGTACTCAGTATTGTTACATCTTTATTGTAGAGGGATCGGGAACTAGAAATGGCACAACGAAGTGTCAAATTTTAAACATAATTATTCGGTTCTTTTATAAACATACTAGGGTGTCACCTTTGTCTTTCGTATGAGTAAAGAAGCTGATTTTCAGGAGTGCCATTTTCCTTCAAAGGAAACATTGAAGGGCTTCAATGACTTGCTATGAACAAAATGTGTGTCACATTTTTGTCTGTATATGCCGAGTGCTGAATAATGTCAGGTGTGCTTTCGCTAGACAATCTCTTAGGACCATATCACCTCGACACAGTTCACAAACAACGGTAAATTTGGACATTGCCGAGACATATGCCACAGAAGACGATACCTCTTGGTCTCTTAAGTTGTAAGATTTCTGTCGACACAACTGATTATCACTCAGATGCAATCCACTTAGGACGCAACCTCATAGTTTCTGATGCTGTAAGGTTTATGTTAATACAACAGAATATCACCTAGAATATATACCCTTATACACGCTACTCCATTGCCTCTGACAAAGTAAGGTTTCGATAGACAGAGCAACATATTACCGACATTAATTCCACTAAACTGCCTCCTTTAATAGTGTTTGTTTTTGGATGTAAATATAAACACATCTCCGTTTGAACAGTTTTAATTACCATATTTTAATAATGATATTTCACATTTGTATTTCACGTTTTTTAAAAGCTTGCGTTGCTGATTGTGTTACTGTGAAGGAGTCAGAGAGTCCTGGTAATATTCAGAGTCGATCCATTCAGCTATTGTGTCTGTCCAGTAGATGATGTATTCACTTCCCAGTATGTATACGTGTTGATATATGTTAGGTAGTAATGGGTTTGTCTTGTAGATGATGTTATGAATGAACCAACAAAGATAGAAAATTCAACTGGACATTGTGGTGTATACGAACACCGTCTACGGCGAGACCTGACATTCACCAATATCTTTCCCTCCTCCCCTTGCAAATACAAATCCCCACCCCACGGGCACGTAGATACATCAACTATCAATTACTGACAGACAGCAATGTAATGAAGTCTAGACCGTTTACATAGAGAGCACGCCGAGCTCTTTCCTATGTACCGACGAAACGGAAATACCATAATGGTTCCTATCAGTGTAGACTTCATGAAAAATATTATAAGGAAATTTATAGACCACGGAATATTCCACACTGAAAATATCTGTCTGGGCTAGATACACAGCGTGCTGAAGAAGACATAATGATAATGTAAAAAAAGCATCATAACAGAAAAATTTACTGTAAATAGACCGTGAACAAATTAAGTCCCAACACTTTCCCAAATGGACCAGTAAAACAAAGGAAATCAACACCAGCCGCCAAATCGAGGAATAAATTAAACTTGAACATCTAGGAATGGCATACAAACTCTTCCTCCATCCTCGTTATATCATCTTGATGTAGCCAGTGCAACGAAAATGTTTTTTTTCCATAGAAATTCGTTGGAAAAGGAAACATACCATACAGCAGCAACAATGTCCTACAGAAAGACTTGTTGACCTTAGAAATGCATTATGTTTTGATACGTTATCAATTCAATTGAGCAGCAATTTGCTGTAAAGTGCTGAACTATCTCTCCAATTTCAATGACTCAGTTCACCAGAGCTTTTCCAAGCATATAACAGAGAGAACGTGACTAGTTAGCATGTCTTCTACTGATATAAGACCTACTGCCATCAGTATCAAAGATTAAGCATTCTTTTTGTCAACACTACAGGACATATCCATGAACGAAACAGAGACCTGACGATGAATTCGATTAGAACGGGCACAGTACTGCCAGACCTCACCTAATCAAAATCACTTAACACTTTTGTATTCTTTATGAATATGACATAACGTTGATATGTGAACATGTTCGTATTAATATTTAGTAAATCCAGTATGTAGATATTTGTATTCAAGAGAACACAGATCTCTTTATCATGTATAAACTATCGAGAACTATCAAGGGTACATCGTATTCCGATTAAAGTAAATGTATGAAATACACACTGATTCACATATATGTACTCACCTCTGCCCCATTGAATTATGACGCAATGTCCTTTACACTTTAACAATTGTTTAAAAGATTCAGATATTATTATACATGTATAAATACCATTAGGCTTCTAACAAAAAACTTTCTCATAATTTGTAGGAAAATTTTAATCACACATTTGTCAAAGATGGTAAGAGGGATGAATTTATGGTAGGCTTATCAGTATAACTGTAAAGAAATGTTACCAAGGAGATATATTATTGACCAAGAACATTACTGTTTTGTTCATATTTTTATAGATTTACTTATAAAATATGATGGATAAGATGACCAACATTATACGTCATTTTCGCTACACTAATTCCGTCCTTTCAATGGCCACTGTAGTCATCTAGAAGGAAAAGGGAACAGGCTCGCTTTTCACAGTGTCTCATATATGGATGTGTTACGATATGGTCCGAAGTAGACCATATATTCACAACGCGGATATTTACACAATATTCCCCTTTAAACAATAATCTACAAACTGAAAATATCAAAGACAGGTTTATAGTGCAGAAATAACAATGTTTGTGTTATATCCTGAACATTATTCTCATCACTAGCCTGTAGTATATCTATTAATCTACTTTAACTAAGAGTCATACCGGTGGATATGGTTAACGTGTCTCGTAATTGACAATAAAATCAGTGTTCTATAAGCTCCTGGTGTTTAAGATAACCTATTAGGAAAAACGAACAAGGCACTAATTATTACGGTTCACTATCAGTTCTTTGAATAATAATCTACCATATGTATATGAAAACACACGACGAATGCAGGTGAAATGAGACATCGTAAACAGTCACGACAGAATGAATCTAAAAATCTCATAAGTTGTCTAGAGAGGGACACGGGTCAACGACATCCAGATACCATGAGCGGCCTTCAAAGGTCATGTAACTAAACTGATTATGGTCTGTACGTGCAGCCGTGTCTCCAAACCTCGCCGATAGCATGCAAATGAAGTATAAAGTAATTCTATATTCATAGGTGAATTTAAACAGTTAAATGATAATGTCAAAAAAGGAAAAAAGTCAATTTCATTCCAGATTATCGCTCATTAACTTAATAACAATGCAGTTACTAACATTCCATCTGAGTCTCTTGATTCAAATTCAAATTTGATGAAACGAGGGTAAACCATGAATAAAAGGACTGTTCAGATAAACAACAACGAATCACCAGTCTTACTAACGAGCATCAACCAGTCCAGTCCATCTTCATATCAAACAGATTTCCCTAAGAGATCATTATCATCACTACAAAACTTGTCTTTAACTTTCCACAACCTTAATATCTCGAAATTCCATAATGTGAGTTTTCTTTTCAGTAACCGTCATCTTGCACAAAAAGTGGGATATTGAAAACAGATCCATTAATATGGAACAAATTATGACATGTTTGGAATTTTGTCATAATAACTTACAGAGAGCCAAGGAAACTATGCTAGAGTCAACACAGACATCTAAAGCTGGCAAATATGTGCATGGAATGTGATTAATCTATTGAACTGCCTACATGCTAGTGTATAGGAAAAGATAGGACACTGCGAACATAAAGTTCTATCTGAACAAGGACGTATAGTATCACACGGTGCTGGTCTACATTATGGAAATATGCGTTTGTAACGAAGTGTTAATAGTGAATGCTTTCTTTGCTCCTGAAATTGACGACATCACCCTTTTATTTGCAATACCGATTTTATGTTAATACAAGGTCAAATTTCAAAGTCCAAATCATGTGCATAAAATGCTGACATGTTGAATTGAGGCATTTCTTGTCAAAACTTTGATTAAATCTCAAGGATTCATGAGTTAAAGTGTTGAAATCAATATTCTCGAAACACAAGGTCAAGAACGCAAAGGTTTCAAAACGATAGCTCCTATTATTGAATGTTTCTTTTCTTAAATGTGCATCTTAAATTTTCAATTTCCGGTTGTCTTGCTGTTTATTCCATCTTACTTTAATTAAGACTGCTCTGTTTAGTGTAGTCTGGAAATGAAAATTATTCTCACCACAGAACATTCATTGTAGTTGAAATCCGTATATTCTTACAGATTCAAATGGAAATCACACTGGGTAGCAATACAGGATTAATGTTCAAGTCTGCATTTAACTGGTATTGTTCGACCGTCGCTGAATACTCCTAGAACGCAGTTCAAACCAACGCACAAATCAGATTGGCTAGCGCCATGCATGCCAATAGGAATTAAATGATGGACGCGCCTGTCCTTTCCATCTAAGTCTGGTCTCCATCTCCCGCCATGATCAGGTGTCTTTCTATCCTAAGGGGTTGAGATATCACGAAGTCGTTCCCTAAGAGACCAAATAGACTGGACTTGAAGACAGTAATCGATCAACACTCGCTACAATGGACATCGATCATACCAATAATATGTCGTTGTTTATACATTCATACTTAATTACAACTGACAACAACACATTGACCACACCAATCATTCTACACGTATTGTTTTAACTGTCGTATCTAATCTTTGTAAAAAAGAATAGGCATTCTATAATGGAAGGGAGATAACTCGAAAGTCAAACCAGGTAGTTTCAAACCAATAGGATGTGTTAAAACGTATCAATCTAACAAATGAAAAACGTTTACGGCAGGGAGGTATGAAAGATAAGAAACCGTGAATATTAGACCAATGAAAAAATCCTGTTTTAAAAACAAACGAAAGGGGTGGTGAGAATGGAACAACCGGTGGACACATCGCCAATTTATACTCGAATCTAGTATGCTTAACAATTTGATCATGGAAAATCATGGATTAACATTCGATCTGCCAATAGTCATGAGAATCCCAATATTATAAACAAAAGCTGTGGAGACAACTGCTAAATGTTTTGATGTTACTACAGCTGTGGTACTGATGTCCTTGTAGTTATTTTAAAGGTTGTTGACTTGTTTCTGGAGATAAAATAACCCGTTTATGATACGGGATGAGAGAGTAGTATACCTGCCTGTTAAATGTTCTTACAAAGTGACAAAATCAATTATCAATACCCGCTGGTTTTACCCCAAGCTTTCATTAATACCACACTTAGTAAAGGTCACAATAGCACGAATTTATGTAAAAAAAATGGTCACTATCTCTGTCAGCCAAATTTTGATGTAGAAAAGACGGTAACGATCTTCGTAATTATTTAGACAAGACAGTCACTCTCCTTGTCTGTAATTATTTAGACAAGTTGGTCACTATCTTTGTCTGCCAAAATTGTTTCGGTATTCTGTTCTCTAAAAGACATAGGGTTGCTTCGTAAGCAGGGTGCCCTATTGATACTTATGTTTCAGCGTTTGATAACTAAACATATTTGGAACAATATGAAAGTATCCAATGATTTATCGGATTTCATCGCACATTAAGACCTCTCGCTCTCTTAAATCTTGGCAAACACGTGTGACTAGAATAAGTTTCGCAATTGTTGTAAAATAAATGTTATATTTGATATATCAGTATTTCATTACTTGTATATGTTCCCGTATTGCAGGATGCAGGAGAACAATTGTAAACACTTTCCATTGCATCAAGTTTTATTGGAGTTGTATAAAGTTAACTTTCCAACAATTATTTGGATCCACTGACGTGTGTCAATGTGGAGTGCATACTTCGATGGCTTGTTTGCAACACATTCCAAATAGCCTTTCTGCACGGCCGTCCAACACGGCAGAGGCATGGGTTCAAACACCCGTTTCATCGATATATCCAGATTTGAGTAAGGAAACTATCTTGTCAACATCAAACTATCATTTGCCCACGGAAAATAAGGAACTGTGGTCTGATGATCTACACACAGTTTAAATAGTCAAGCTGCAATCTTCAATAGGCAAATACCTATCTTATCCGTGATATTACATATCTGTGTACAATATGTACCCTTGTAAATATTACAATTTTTATTTCAGTGACGGCACGGCCCGATAGAGCACTGTCATGGCGTCCGCTCGTTCGTTGTACCCTACCCTTTCAGGAACACACGTCGTGCCTCACATTAGTACGCAAGCCTTACATATGACGCAAACCATACCAATAAAATTGCTGGAATATTTGTGATCGTGGTACCAATATGACTTATTTTGTTGGTTAGAAATCAACCTACGCATTGTGTTTTTTTAGAAACTATTACTGTAAACATGTGTAGGACACTTTATAATTTGATAAACGAAGATGAAATATTACCACACTAATATCGTGAAGTCTGTGAACCATCCATCACAAATCCCACGTGGATGTATCTGTAGTACAGACGACGAAGAGATTTGAAAGAAATTATCTCGATATCGATATTTCGGTTGCTAAACAAATTATACATACGGGTTACCTCACGTTAGGGAGTTTAAGTACTCAAACGTAGACAGCGTGCGGGCTTTTTCGTGACCGTTACGTACTGGTGTCACCAAGGATTACTCATAATATCTACATGGTATATAGATATATCACGTGACAGGTGTGCGGGCTTTTATTGTGCTTGTATTAGAGTTTGGAACCACACGACAAGTTTTCATAAACGGGTAAAAACAAGTATGAAATAACCAGTTTCTTAACCTCTGTACTATCGACATAGACGAGGCTAACATGAATAAGTCAATAAAACAGAGTAAGGCGAACATACTTTATTTTGGTGTTATGATTTATGTCTGGTCAAACAACTTGTAGATACAAACAGACGTTACGATCCGTGTGTTGCATACATTTGAATACGTTGATTTCTTTCCGAAGCCATTGTTTAAATGTAACCATGGTGCGAGTCGCTTACATCCCTACTTTTGTTTTATTGGGGCGGAGTCCTGAATTTCATAGACCCCAGACCATCATAGAAAGCGATAGAACGTCAGCAACTGTCGAACTGGCATGATGATTGTGTTTTGCTTGCTACAATAAGTGTTTGAAGAACATTTACCTGCTAGCAATATTGAAGAAAATTATTTTTGTTACATGCTTAGCACATAAAAGGTCTATATGACCATTCACCTGTAAACAAGACGACCCAAAAGAAAATAACACCAAACGAACTAAAACGGTGAAAGATACATATTAAAAATCTGATACAGGTATATCTTATAAAAATTCAAAATAGTAAATAATATTCTATAATAAACACCAGCCTCTTTCAGTTAATCAAGAATTTTATCAATCTAAGCTATTTCAAAACGGGTCTGTAGACTTGAAACATTGAAATAATTGTTTTCTCACGTAGACAGAAGGTCAATGCAGTCCAATAAAAACGTTTAACTGTAAATAGTTCATTACATGCATCGAGGGCCATCTTCGCCTTTCAGCATAGATTAATGTAGTGCAAATTGTATCCGTATGATTCGGAATGAAGTATTACTCTCTTTTTCAAGATTACATCCAATAAAAATATCAATTTAGGAACAAGTTTGTAGTTTTGTCAGGCTTTTTTCTACAGCTAATGCACATTCAACTACTTCAGATTTAGAAGAGATTAGTCATAACATGACAAATAATGCTTGACAATTAAAGTCAGGTCAAGTGAAAAAAATATCTAATGGGTTTGGATGAAACATCAATCATTTGATAGAAATACGGCATTCGTCTGACTAACATAATTGTTATGGTTTAAGGTTTGTCACAAACATCAGTTAGCATTCTGCTTCTTACTTTGTCTCGGTGGTTTTCTCGATAGCATGGAGATCATTCACCGATGAAAGTTTTTACTGAATGCAATTTGTAATCGGTATATTGATTCCATTCCTCCTGCCACTGAGCTCTTAAAATTGTTGATAAATGGTTTACAATCAGTAAAATGAAGTTAAAAATCAACAGGTGGAAGCGATAAAGCTTCCTTTGAGGCACAATCTGCGTTTTTGTTGCCTGGTATTGCTATGTGCTCTGGAAAAAATATGAAAAATATAGGTAAGTTCATGAAATAGTATTAATGTGTTACGAATAAAAAATATTGTCGATATTTCTATTGCAAAGACTCTGTAGTACAGAAAGAGAGTCTGAATAGATAACAGTTTTTATTACTTTGTTTGTTTGAATATGTTCAAGAGCGAGAGATAGCTCGCGCCTCCGCTGAGTAGACGTTGTTCAGTAGCCGGCATCCATAGACTTCATCTTAATTAATCATTGCTGTGGCAATTTTATCATTGTCTTTTGAACCATCAGTGTATTAATGTAGATTTAAAAAATATTTTGACTTCAATTTCGAAAAGGATAAAAGGAAGGTGTAACTATGAGTGTCTAATTTTACTATTTCATTTAGTGAAAAGTCAACTTCAGGTATATTCAAGCACGATGCTTGAGTTCCTGTCGTTCCGAGTGACTGAATGTGGTCTATATCAATATTTGCGTTTTGTAAAAGGGCGGAGATCCGAATATCGAATCGTGGAATGTTTAGAAAAAAATGTTTTTATTTTGGATCAAACTCAAGAGAAAAGTCTCTACATAGAGACTTGGAGTAGATGTAGTCTTAAAAACTGCGAGAACAAGCCTGAGACCTTGGTGATGAACACTGTCTAATAATTTGAGATGCGAAGGCCTAGTAGATCAATAAACCATGGAATCGTAGTCTAATTTTGATCTAATGAAAGCTCTATAAAGTCATTGCAAAACTTTTCTATCAGATTCGCAACCAGTGTGGGACACTACTTTTAGAATTTTCATTGTTTTAAGGCATTTGGCTTTAAGATATCTAATATGTGGAATGAACGATAATATCTTGTCGAATATTACACTCAATAATTTGGTTTGTCCAACAACCTAAATGGGTACACCACAAAGAGAAAGATTTGACCGTCGTGTTGTTTCTGCAATTGACAAAAATGCATACAAGCTGCTTTTAATTGTGAAAACTTAAATCCATTTTTATCTGCCCAAATTTGAAGTCGATTCAAACACTGTTTTAGTTGTCTTTCAATGTTGTTCATATGCTTAGATCGATAGCATATAATGAAGTCATCGATATCAAGGGCACCCTCCACTGAAATCACTGATTGAGAATTTGGTAAATAACCTCTGATACCTATACGTGCTGATTTTCCATCATGCCGTATTTCCACGTTGTGTCGTATGCCTTTCCAAGGTCGAAGGAAACCGCATCTAACGGTCCTTTATTTTAAAAAGCCCTAACGCACACAGTTTTCACGTCTAAACAAATGATCTTTGGTACCACGCTACGATCGAAAATTGTTAAACTCTCCATTTTCTGAAGGC
The DNA here is from genome assembly GCF_031769215.1 of Ylistrum balloti. Taxonomy (NCBI): domain Eukaryota; kingdom Metazoa; phylum Mollusca; class Bivalvia; order Pectinida; family Pectinidae; genus Ylistrum; species Ylistrum balloti. Next base: position 986,247 of record NW_026782224.1, on the reverse strand, counting down.
TACACGCTTAATCGTGAAAAAGTGTTTCTTGTACTAGAGTGCTGTGGAATATTTGTCATAAAATTTTACAACCAGTTGTTATATTCAAGAAAGTATCATTTAAACAGATAGTTGTAAAATAATCTATATTATTTTTTTTCTTTAAAACATGTTTTGTCCAACAATTCTAAAATACTCACTTCCTGAAATTTAGATAATGATTACTATCTTTTTCCTTGAATCTTTATCAACTGTTTGTTGCTATATTGTGTCTGAGTGAATTAAAAGTTGATAAATTTGTCTTTAGTAGCAAAGTGAAGTCTAAAATTCTTATCAGCTCAGTATCGCGGTTGTAATCTGTATAATGTTTAGTGTGGTAAGGGGATAAGATGACTAACGGTAAGTGGAGCGAGATATTTCACATCAGATCTTCAATAACTCATGTTAATCTATCAAATTATATGGCGAGAAAATTAAATACACTTAATCGTGAAACTGCGAATTTGTTTATTTTTTAAAAATATTTTTTAAATTGCTCTACATCAGGAATTCTTGGTACCCGTTCATCCATCCTTTATGAATATTCACAGCTTTTATTATGCATGTCTTAACATGGTTATTATGACTCAACATTGCTTGACATATGCAAAAATGCAGGTGCCTCATTAAACCGGTCTTGTCAGTTGATCGAGATGGTGGTATGATCGGGATTGCCATGTGAATACGAATCATCTTATTATACATGTTCATAAGAATTTCACTAAATTAAGTATCTTACTTTTAAAGTGTTAATTACTGCTTTTTAGAATGCAGTAATCCAAAAATATGAATGTTATTCTTGAAGTAGCGTGGTAGCGTGTAAATCTGTCATCAATATAATAATTGTGTTTGTTTTATCATCATTCCTAATCCAAGTTTATCAGTCTTTATGAATTGTTAACACACATTGAGTTGGAATAGACACATATAACATAAATGTGTTAAAAAAATACGTAAAACAACATATGTTTCATTTTTATAGGTTTTTTTCCGATAAATGAACTAAAACGCCATAAAAATGTGTTTTTTTTACAGTCAAAACCTTCTGTTTAATTCACGGTCTATATTGATTTTAGAGTAGCACAAAATATACCTAGTATTCGGTAATGTTCTGATATATATCTTACAAATCCTAATTCATGCTCAATATATTTCTCCTGTTTCTTGTCGTAAGAGTATCAACATATATCGATTAAATTCCGTCGCAAAATTTCAATTGTTTTTTTTATTCAATATTCGTTTCATGGGAAGGCGAATGTTTTCTCGTACACAATAGACAGCTATTTATATATCATGTATGCTTTTGCTATTCACGTCACATTTATTGTTAACATCGCTAATTTGATAATAACAAAAATGCTGTTGTGAATACAGACACAGACTGGAAAAAGCACCTGCTTAGTACAAAAGGAACATGCTGATGATACGATCTGTTCCCATTATCACGATTTTCGTGCAACCGAAAAATACTCATATCAAATTTAGGCCATCAACTGCAGAGTCATTACAGACAAATATGGCGCCTCTTATTCGCACTTGGTCAACTGTGCGAGGAAAATATATGCATGCCATGTATAGACAGAAAAAAACCTTAGCGTCTGCAGTCATATCACGTTGAAAATTAAACAACGACGAGCCTGGTTAGTACTTGGGTCGGTGACCGACCGAGAATTCCAGTTGTCGTAATTTGTTTCCTTTTTTTTTTTTTTTTGATAATTTCGTTCTTTTAAAAAAAAGTCAGGCCTATTATTTATTAATGGTGTGAAGAATAGTGTGATAAATACGGATGAGCCCAAGATTTGGTTGGATGATTTGAAATGTGAAATAACGAGGTTTCACATGTGCATGGCAAGGTAATAAGAAGCATATGTCAAAGTGTTATAAAATTCATAAATAAGCTGCAGGCATTTTCTTGTGATATAGTGAAACGTTTAATTGTGATAAGTATGAGACAAAACAAAGTGTAGAATTAATTGAAAATGTAATGGTGCCGTTTTAAGGTAAAATGCCAAATTGGACTTGTTACTGGTTCATTATGCTGCTAAACTTCTAAGACTAAAGAAATATCGAAAAAAAATCTAAAATTGTGAGAAGATGTCTGATGAAAGTTTTGATTGTACATGTATAGATGTATCTAGTATTTGTGATGATTCCCATTGGTAACTTCGTTTACAAAACTTAAATGTTTATTTCATACTTTAAACCTTCGTATCCCTCCATTCCACATACCAAAATCAGTTCTTCTAGCGAAATCTGTCTGCAATTTCTAAAACATTGATCGTTCGCTGTCTGCATTTTCAAAACTAAAAATCATGACATTAGTTTTATTAACATTTCCGGGAACTGTAGTACATGTACTTCTATAAAATATGACAGTATCATCCGGGAACTGTAGTACATGTACTTCTATAAAATATGACAGTATCATCAGGGAACTGTAGTACGTGTACTTCTATAAAATATGACAGTATCATCCGGGAACTGTAGTACATGTACTTCTATAAAATATGAAAATAACATCCGGGAACTGTAGTACATGTACTTCTATAAAATATGACAGTATCATCCGGGAACTGTAGTACATGTACTTCTATAAAATATGACAGTATCATCCGGGAACTGTAGTACATGTACTTCTATAAAATATGACAGTATCATCCGGGAACTGTAGTACGTGTACTTCTATAAAATATAAAAATAACATCCGGGAACTGTAGTACATGTACTTCTATAAAATATGACAGTATCATCCGGGAACTGTAGTACGTGTACTTCTATAAAATATGACAGTATCATCCGGGAACTGTAGTACGTGTACTTCTATAAAATATGACAGTATCATCCGGGAACTGTAGTACGTGTACTTCTATAAAATATGACATTAACATCCGGGAACTGTAGTACATGTACTTCTATAAAATATGACATTAACATCCGGGAACTGTAGTACGTGTACTTCTATAAAATATGACAGTATCATCCGGGAACTGTAGTACATGTACTTCTATAAAATATTGATATCTAAGGTTATTTTCTCACACAAATTGTCAAGGTGAACACTACCTATTGGCATCATAAACACATTTATAGGGATACCCTCATACAGGACCACAACCAAATAAGAAAAAAGGATGATAAATAAGAGAAAAATAACGACTGCTTTAGGAAAATCTTGTTCAATGTAGATTGGTTTTACGAAATCTGGCCTGGGTTTAGATATTATACCTACTACACCATAGTTAATGTTAAGTCAATAATACATGCAATTATGTTTATCTAAACAGCTTATCAAAGTGCTTGCTCTGTTTAACAGTGTGAGCATTCCAATTGTTCGGTATATTATCAGTTTCAAATACCGAGTCGTAGTCTGTACTCATTTCCTTATCAATCAACGTTTCAGTATGTGATTTAAAACGTACTGATTTATCAACAATTTCATCCTTATTTATTTTATTGTAGGTAAGTCACAACAGGGTTCAAAAAGTTTATTCTGAAGTCAACACACATTCACAAAACTCACATCTAACTTATTTGTAAACTCTTTGTTTGATGTGTTCGAGTACCTTTCCTAGCGCCATGCAAAGTCGGGCTGTCGCTGACGTCTGTCGAGGGCGCGTGCACGTGTGTCACGTGAATCTGGATACAGGTTAGGCCTGATGGATGTTGCGAAAGCGTGTCCTGGTATGGATGCTTGTACGCGACATCGTTGATGTATAGGGTATCATACACCAGTCTCACCCTCTTTTTTCGGCTTCTGTCATTTTAGGGATAAGGGTGGACTTGTGTGGTGATTTTGTTGGGATATCTATTACACATATACAGTATTAAACAAAATGAAAGAAAATGACATATTGTGATACTGGCGATAAAAATAGCCGCTTTTAAGGCCCCTGAAGCTGAAAACATTAGCAAAACTTTATTGTAATATCTTAAACGTTCTTACGATAAATTAAACGTTTTTCGGTATCAATGAGGCGACGAGTTTCACATGAACGTCGTTTTAGGGAAAACTCAAAAAGATCGCCGGCTGTTGACTCACAAAATCGTTGTCAACACTTATGAGCTTAGTCTTCTCAGTGGTTGTGTCTGAATCACTATCGTCAAAAAGTCTACCATATTTTACACCTACATCTTTGCGGTATCTCTGAGTAATACGTTTCTTATCGAAAATCTGCCACATCAGGCACAGTCCAGTAGCGATGTACGAAACTAGAAGTACGCTTACAACGATGTAATAAACAGTCCTTGAGTCCTCCATGAGTACATCTGAACTTCTGGAAGCGCTTTGGCGATCCCTGGAAGGACCGTTCAGCTGTCCGTTTGGTTTAGCAGTGAAGGAGGCTTTTGACTCTTTAAAAAATTAAAAAAGACCATTTTCAAATTTAGCAATTTGAGTTATGATATAAATCATGATGCGTTTAAAATTCTGTTTCTGTGAAAAAATCGCCATATGATAAATTTGAGGACAGTATTGTAATATGATTCAACGAACATCACTGTATATGAAGGTTTTAGGCACAAACATACTTTTGATAATATCTCGAAATTCCTCTCGCGGAAAGTTGAAGTTGCCACACGTGGGGAAGTTTTTGGGAGTTGGTGGCATCTGGTCCACGTCCCCGACCTGTAGTAGGAGAGCCATTCCTGCGAACTGGTGACAGTGCAGGAACCAGAAACCTGAAATATTAACATACAATACTGGTAAGAGTAAAGACAATGGGGAGAGGGGAGGGGGGTAATGGATAGCGTATAATTATGACGTAACAGATTGGAATTATCTGTCATAATTGAGCACAGGCTTAAATATGTGTTCTGTATAAAAATTCGTATCTATCTATGTCTACATTGCGATCCAGGTTTTCAAATTACGCAATAGACAATATGTCATTATCGCCGTGTCGCGATTTTCTGGCTGTCTATTGATACCGCTACCAAACACCATTTAGTGAACAGCTGTAGAATTGTTTGGCTTAGCGACTTGGTCCTAAGTCAATCATTGCCTTTCTTCGTTAGTTTTGTTACTATGTCTCAATATTGGTCTATCAACATACTGCATCACATTCGGTATGTATTGATCCAAAAGTGTCACATTCGAATGAAATAAACCTGTATGATTATCTTCTACGAACTGCTACAGGTCGCCTTTTCACTAAAAATCAAGATTGTTTTATCCTTAAATCAAATAAGTAATGAAAGTCCAACGTCTTTAGCTAAAAAGCAAGGAAAATTATTGAGAAATTATGTCCACCATCAGAAACCTAATGACCCCGTTAATCATAGGTCACACTGAAATATAATATGAAGACAGTAAGATGTTTCAATACCAGGGTTATCAGCAATCATCCTAATAACTGTGTAACCATGCCGTGGGACCACCACTGTATCCTTAACGGGAGGGTCTACCAAATTCAACCCCGGAATGTTGTCTCCTCCCCAAGAAGTGTTTGACCACGAGGCTTTATCACAAAACTCCGAATTACACTTGATGTCAGCGTTCAAGCCGACGGATACTGCAGGAGTATTGTCCTCTGAGTAAGCGACTTTGAGCACGTGAAACGTGTGGCCATGCACGTGAATTGGATGTTGTAGACCAAGAAAGTCGTGGTCATGATTGGAACCTGTTAATAATAACAAATGATAAATCTTAAAAATGATCAGACCAAAAAGATGAAGATATGATATTCAAATGAAATTTGTACACGCATTGTTATAGGAAATGTTTAAAACTGACACGAAGAAAATCAATGTTATTTTTAGAGCAGAGCTTGAACATAAATGTTTTGTTTTCTTTTCGTGAATGCAAGGATATAGCTACTTACCTGGGTTGACCATAACGAACTGGACCGTACTACCGAGCTCAACTTTGATGATATGCGTACAAAAGCAGACTTCCTTATAACAGCGGAGGTCAGTGCTGTTACAATTCACCACATCGTCAGCCATATTAGGGAAAGTCTGAAAATGTATAAAGTAATTGAAATCACTTTCTTCACGATTTGTCTTCTTTTGAGAGGACAAGAATACTAAATTAATAAACATGTATTTGGTCAATATTGTGTGTGTAAACCATTTCCTTTATATTTTATGGCAGCATTGTAATAATTGTGGTGTTTTGACTGCCGGAATGAATACATCAAATATACTGATTAATTATGAACATTGTAAGTAGAATTCCCTCCCTTTAATTGGAACAAAATGTTACAATTTTGTGTTTTCAGAATATTTTGTTGTCATGGTGGTGTTGACAGTAGGAATTGGGCAACAGGCAGAGCCTATGAAAGCCCTCTCCTTAAATTTTGTGTTGACAAAAACAATTTCATCCGAAATTATTCACCTGTAAAGAGATTGACGGTTTCAAAAACCTTCTTCCATTTATATGAGCGAGGTCTGTGTTACCTTAAAAAACAACAAAAATAGTAAAAAATAAATATTTATGGATAATATGAGGAAAACTTATACTGACCAGTATGAAATACCAGAAAAAAATGACTCCTGGGTACAAACTATACTGTTTTCATCATGTAACAGAGGGTAATTTTGGGACATATTTACCTGCACGGAGATGTTCACTTCGAATGCGAGGCTTCTTACCTTGGAAATGTACACTAAGAAATATTTCTCTAAATGTCCCGTCATCTGTATATTTAGGTACAAAGTTTTCCTCGAGGTCAGAGCTGACTAAGCTGAGCTCTGATATTGATGTGCAAATGATATTGTAGTGTGGAGGGTACATTCTGAAACATGAATTCACCACTTAGTATTAACAATCACATCTGTAGTATATCTCAGAAAAAGGTTATTAAGCACTTAGTAAATCCGGATTTAACATCCTTGCCCAACAAGGACCAATGGTCTACTTTTAATTAATAAGCTAGTACCAATGTTATGTGTTAAAACCTGCACTCGCCTTTCACCTAACCGACCGGGGTTCGATTCCCGGAACGGACGTGAATAGGTGTGGGGTCACCTGCCCGACCACGTGGGTTTTCCCCGGGTACTCCAGTTTCCTCCCACAATAAGACTCCTCGCACGCTTACATCCGGGCCAACAAGAGTGATTAGTATAAGTTAACATAACTTGTTTCGCAATTGTTGTAAAACAAATAAAGTTTATATTTATATGTGTTAAAACAACAATTGAATACCAACATGTCAACAGAACAATAATACAAACTCTAATTCAACAAACAGGACAAAAATGAACAAAAGAAAAAATGAATACGTAGATTAATCAGAAAATAGATAGTTCTGTTTCAGTACATATTTAACTACATTTCATATCCATATTTTGATAAAAATTTGGGTAGGTATTCGACCAAGTCACGAGATCTTGATATTTCCCAAAATGTAAGACGTAAATTCTAAGGAAAACAAACAACATGAATATAATCACATGTTCTCAGATTTATATCAGGACCAAAAATGAATGTCTTTAAGTAACGTTTTTGCCTGTTAGAATATTAAAAGATTTACAACATAATCACAATCTGCATAGAGTGACTCCATATATTTCACAAAAGGCGCAGAAGAGAACGAATTTGACAAAAAAAAAAAAAAATAAATAAATAAAAAATACAAATTTTGTTTCTACATTGCAAAGTGCCTTTTATTTTTGAATGTCAATCTAAATTAATCCTTTTTCTATTTTGTACTCGGGAACGATGATGATGATGATGATGATGATGATGATGATGATGATGATGATGATGATGATGATAATGATGATGATTATTTAAAAGATGTATTAATGATGATGATGATGATGATGATGATGATGATTATGATGATGATGATGATGATGATGATTATGATGATGATGATGATGATGATGATGATGATGATGAATATGATGATGATGATGATGATGATGATGATATATTTGATTTTATATATTGTACATCTCGAAAATAAGCAAATCGAGATAATCAGACAGGTATCCTGATTTATACTCGAGAAAAGTTGAAAATTTAAAGATCTATCCTCGACAATTAATATGTAGTAATACATAACGAGAACATTCTGAAACACTAAAAACTCCTTCAGTCTACACCGGGCATGATCATAAACAGCTCAGAGTATTTACCGGTATTATGCTAACAAGTGTTTACTGAAAGATTAAATGGATATTTGTATCTTAGAACACGATTTTGGCTTACGTTCACAGAGCATAACATATCATTACATATTAAATAGTTAGACCTGACCCAAATCTTGTAAAGAGATTACTGCCAATCATTAATAAAGCTACAGGTATGCATGTTAGCATCTCCAATAATTGTCCTCAGTATTAAACGCCAACCCAACATGGCTGCCGACGATTAAGTTGTTGTAAAACTATATTTCGTCTACATCTTGTATGCTTACTTGACCATGCAATTGATATTTGTACAAGGATCCGTCTCTACACATCGCTTCCTGGAGGAGACAGGTACTCCTTTTTCCACAGTGTCGTACAGAACAATACCCTTCACTTGTCCAGCACCATTAGCCTAACAGACGAGATAGACACGTCACAACCAGCATGAGTATAAACAGAAAAAGAGGAAAAGTACACTGACATTTTATCCCGTTTATTTGCAATTGTCATTTTTTTCACTTTGATTTACCCAATAAAAGGCGATAAACTATTTGATATAAAAATACCTCCACGCGGAACCAGTAGTTATCTGGGGTTTGTGTTGCCCGTAGTAGAAAATCTATTCTCTCCCCAGGTACGGTGGTGATGAAATCTGACATTACCCCACGCACGCCTCGACCGTCTGTCGCTATCAATTCTAATTTGTGCTGGAAGACATAAATTATGCTTAAGAAATATTTCCAACGAAACATATTAATGCATGAAAAAGCGTTCGATTTAACTCATATGTGCTTTACAATTACAAGGAGCTCGTGACATCACCTTGACGACACATGGTAACTGATACCTATTCCTTGCCACCACTTACTATGCATATGACACGTGACACTTCAATATAGTCATGTTTTTAGACAAATAAAGCATATCAACATGCTTAATGATTTTTACTTAACATCGAACGATCGTACCACGAGTTATAAATAAGTTAGTGCAGATAAATATGCCGAGATAACTGATATAGGAAATAATATTGTTCATGTAGGAATATAACACAATTTGGCGACGCGAGAGACAGTAAATTCAGGACCTTACATCCGGGCCAACAATAGTGATTTGTATAAGCTGACATAACTTGTTTCGCAATTGTTGTAAAATAAATAAAGTTTCTATTTATCGATTAATTGTTTTCCTAACTGTTTAATGTTTTTATTTGAAAGTATACGGCTAGCGCTGGCTACTTGGTAGTAGCGATACTCACCTTATCCACTGACACCTTTAAAGTAAATCCATTGGCGGTATTGATGAATCGGAACCGGTATGTTTTATTACTCTTGACCACAAAGGTTTCGTAAGGTAAATTAGGGTACATCGGGGTATCACCAAACTCAGGGTAATTATGTCCTACAATGAAACATAAAAACACAAAACTAATGTCAATTATCCAAAAAAAAAAAAAAAAAAATACAATCTTAAATTGATGAAACGATAACGAAGCAAAGCGCTGCTAAATAATTATTGTTAGAAAAAAATTATCAATCCTTACAAAACGTCAATCAAAAGTCACAACAATGTGTATGTATATAAAAAAATTGTCACTTGGGGAGAGGGGAGGGGGGAAGGTTGTCCTCTAAAGAAAAGTTAGAAAAATCTCGAGCGCAGTGTTATCCATAGTAATTCCAGAAATGTGATTCTTTGTCGATTCTAAAAGTTTGTCTTAACAAAACGCCAAAAAACAATTAAAGACACTAAAGTACCACCTTTTAAAATGCTTAAAGAGATAAACAAAGCAGGCGACGAATCAGTCACTTGATAAACCTTTATGATAGGATATACAGAACAAGGAATTAGTGAACGTAGTTAAGACGGGAGAGAAAAAGAGGGTACACAAAGTATGATCGGTGTATACGACCCAGTACTAAAATGATATTTATATGAATTCTTGTGAAGTTTACGAATCCAATATAAACAGAGGAGGTCCGTGTCCTTATCATTAAATTATTAATCCGTCTAAGTGATTGTATTACTGAAACGTTGCATAATGTACAGGCGAGGTTTCCTTCATTACCAAACAAGTCCAGTACTTTTTATGTACAGGAAATGTAATAATATTTGCAACTAAGCCTTTCAAAAATTACTACCCATCATTCATCGTACTATCAAATCTGGTCTTCATGTGAGACTGCATACTGTAAAAAGTGGATTTCGTTAATGCGAATTTAAAGAACTTCAAAGAGCTTCGGACCAATCTTCAACATGCTCTCGCAACATTCGCTATCATCATATTTCACATCATTAAAAGAGTAAAAGTTAAAGGTAACAACATACTATTTTTATTTCAGACATGAACCATCACGGACAAAGTTGTTCACCTAACTCCATATATCAGTGTCCGCTTGTTGCTTCCTTTCAAATCAGATTTACAAAAAAAAAAAAAAAAAAAGAATATTTCACTGTCATTCATCATGTAAACAATAACGTTATATGAAGGTGTTTTTCACTATAAAACAATGTTGAACGTTTATCAATTGATTCAGGCGTGACCTGTGTAATAGTGTATATATATATATATAGAGAGAGAATTATTTTCTCTGTATATACGATACACAAAGTTTTTATCTTTTTAAATTATATATATATATATACCTCTCCCGTTAATGACCCCGGACTGAAAGACCGTTAACCCATCCAAGTCTTTCTTCACTTTATCGGAGGTTTCAGAACATCTTGGATCATCGGGACCGAATGCGTACCTAAAACAGAAAAAAATGTTCATTGTAATCCCATGGCGTGAGATGTTTATTGATATGGCAATAAGGAGAGTATAATGTCCCGAGGTCCTGTGACATATTATACGGGGATCGTGCTATTCAGAGAAATAAACATATATAATAGGAATCGGGTTTTGTTACATGATTTAAGTGTTTATCAGGTTTATACGAAAAAAAATGAGGGAAAAAAGAAGATATTATGTATATACGCTTGTTTATAAAAATGCCCCTGATGAGTATTAACCGGTAACGTCAACCATGATTTTTCCAGAGGTAGTCACTTCTGTATGAATCATATCTTCTTTTTTGCGATTATCTTATCATTGGCTATCATGTTAGTTAAATAAATGCTCTTGACCAACTTTCAATGTCACAGGGGTAAGTTTTATTGAAATCACTGTATGGCTTCTACCTAATAATCAAGAAACACAGGGTGACGATATTCCACCATCTTGAATGAACGAAAACAAGATGGCGGCGATAGCGACTCCATACCAAAGACCCTCTATCCTCCCATTATCACCAAAAGAGTGTGCGATATCATCAGTTACTTATCATTTCTGTGTTGTTTTCTGCAACGTGTGTTACACCACTGATCGCGTGGTTGAAGTGAAAGTGGATAAGGGCAGCATGGACTGAGTGCTTGAAGTGATGGTATGATATCATAAAAGAGGAGAACCTGAACTTAACAGTACATTTTAACAAAATAAAAAAAGAAAAACAACAATATTATTGTAAAAAGATCAATAGTTTTCTTTGTCTTTGCCTTAGCCTTTGCCTTTACATGTATTCTATTTCTTGGAGGTGTAGGCGTTAGACAGACAACATCATATTTAATTGAAGGAACCAGTGAATGTTTCTAAAACACCTGTTCAAATAAATATTTATTTTTTCTTTTCTACTTTTTATTTCTAAAAGCATGTGAACGAGAACTTTAAAAGATTGCGTACTTACCAGGAAACACTTCCGTTACTACCTACATAGTGACTTATGAAGAAATGTAATACATCCCCTCCACAAAGTGAAGCTTCTAGCCATTCAGCCTCTTCTAAAGTCTCCTGTAACCATTCACGTACACGCGCAAACCAAGAGTTGTATGTCAACTAATATCACATAAATCGTAGTACGTTAACTAAAAATGCAACCAATCGTATTAATGCAACCAAAAATGCAACCAATCGTGGTACGTCAACCAAAAATGCAACCAATCGTAGTACGTCAATCAAAAATGCAACCAATCGTAGTACGTCAATCAAAAATGCAACCAATCGTAGAACGTGAATAAAAAATGCAGCCAATCGTAGTAATGCAACCAAAAATGCAACCAATCGTGGTACGTCAACCAAAAATACAACCAATCGTATTAATGCAACCAAAAATGCAACCAATCGTAGTACGTCAATCAAAAATGCAACCAATCGTAGTAATGCAACAAAAAATGCAACCAATCGTGGTACGTCAACCAAAAATGCAAGCAATCGTAGTACTTTTATTAAAAAATGCAACCAATCGTGGTACGTCAATCAAAAATGCAAGCAATCGTAGTACTTTTATTTAAAAATGCAACCAATCGTGGTACGTCAATCAAAAATTCAACCAATCGTAGTACGTCAACCAAAAATGGCTTGGTTTGGATAACATCATTGGGCTTTGGTAGAGTATGTAATTTCTAAAACAATTTAGATGTTAGTAGCACAGAAATTATTTCAATGACGAAGGTAATAACATCTCGAGGAAAGAATACGGCAACGGCTTTAGTTTGATTCGTCCTGACGCCCGATCTTTCCGATGTAGGCACACTTCACCTTATAAAGAGTGGAAATATGTCTCTGGCAATTAATTTCGGTGGAGACTAGACTCAAACATTCAATATTATCATGTTTGCCGATAGACAGGTCTTATTTGATTTCAATGCCTCAAAAATGAATACTTTGGAGATAGTAATAACCCTAAAAAGATTTCACCTATTTTTTTAAAGGGGTCTATACCAGAAAGAGGTTCCCTCGTACATCAACGTCGCCATGATCGTTAATCTGTAATACTGTATACACAGACGAAGAAAGAAATGAAAAGTATTACGATCCGTTTGGATTACCCCCCCCCCCTTTCACGACGCTTTCGTTAACGTTTTAAACAAACAGTGTATAATGTTGACATGTAACTCCATTAGATTACAGCAACTTAACTTTCTAGGGTATGGCCAGCACTATATATTTGATAAGGTTCACAGAAAAAGAGGGATGACGATGTCTGACTTAACGGAATATTTTTATAAAAGATTTCGATGCAAACAGTTATTATGTAGATAGTTTCGTGATCAACAAGGTCACGGGGAATAACTATGTAAATAAATGCTCTATTAGACCATGAAACTGCAGCGGACAAAAATGAGTCGATTGGGCATCGGTCATATCCTTTTAATACGGGTTCTTTAGAGCTGCAAACAACCCAGGATACCCGTAGCCATCAAAAGCATATCACTGAATACTGGAAATTTCAAATCACAGATTTTGAGGCCAAAACTGATTTTTGGAAGTAATGTTTTCCTAAGTAAGAAAAAAGTTTTTTATCAGTATAAAATGTTAAATAGTAATAGTACGTTAGTAAAAATTGTACAATGTTAAAATTTTGTGAATTTAAAAGACCACAAACTCAGTGGTTGCATGTAAATACAAGCAAACAACAGAAAACAGCACAACAAAAGCAGCAAAACAGCAGCAAACAACAGCAAACAGCAGCAAAAAATAGCAAACAATAGAAACACAGCAGTACACAACAGTTTGAGTTTTTGGTCATTACTTTATAGTTTGAAAAAAAAATAAAGATGTAATTTTTTAAATGAAAATACAAAAAAAAAAAACGCTAATAGAAAATATCTTTATTGAACGAAATGTAATAATTTTCTTTTTCATCTTTTAAATAGTAATATTTTGTAGTAGAAACTGTAAAAATTAAGTTTTTGAAAGCAAAATTCCAACCTACTATGTGTAAGGGGAAAAGCTGTTTTGCATTGATGCTGATAACATATCACTGACAACTGTTCTTTTATATACATGTATTTATTTACAATGATATAAAATGGTCTAAAGTCACTTAACACCAGATTCTCTCACTTTTTCACTCCATTGATAGAACACAACAACATACATCAGTAAAGATGGGCGTGGTCCACACTTTCTATACAACAGTCTAACGACAAACACTAATGTCTCCAAATCACAAGTGGGCAGTAATCCACAATGGTGCACACTGACAGTCAAACGTCCTCACATTTACTAGTGGGCTGAGTTCCACTTTCAGTGTACTGAGTCCCTTGCTACTACAGCTACTCAAGGTACTCCACAAACTTAACCCTCCCAGGCCGAGGACGAATCCTACGTCAACAGACTCGAGGGCTGGACGATCATCCCAAATAACCATCCCCAGTTGGAGGACTACATGGACCCTGGTCTACATCACCGGTCAATAGCATTGGCCACCGGTCTGTAACACTCCGGAAACGTCAATATGAGACCCCACCGGCACCAACAATATCGGGTCAAACTACAATATAATTGACATACACTATTCACAAACAAAATATGGCCTATTATTCTTAACACATTGCAGTAAACATCTTACAAGAACACGCCATTACTAGCAACGCTACACCGTCACCCATTTTGCGTGTACTACTATAAGCCACAATAGATGTAACCACTCTATGTTACTCATTATAATTATTCATAATTATTCCAGCTTATAAACAGTAATTACTTAACTACTATTGCGTTTTTTAACAGTGTTACATATTATGCAATATCATTCCTTGAACAAAACAAATGTCGCGTCACCACCTTACTAGTTAACAATAACAAACGCGCACCTGTAAACATGTGTATACACCTGTGCAGTACAGTAGCGACTCTAAAAATAGAACAGGTAATGGCATTGTTTACGGCTGTTTACCGCACAGCAAAATAGGTAAAATAACTCATTAATTCAACAAAACATGTATAAACCTCTAATAGGTATGGCACTCACCGAAAGCTGCAGTTTTCTTTGGTGTTTTTCTCGTATTTATGTTTGTCAACAGGCCACGGTTACAACGCACCTGCTAGTATCCCATATTCTAATGTCCTCTCCTCGTTTCTGAGCACATATCCGGTACACGACTTTCTTCCGTGCACGACTAAACGCGCTACAAGTCATGTAGGCCTACTGTGCTATACACTGTACGGTACAGCCGAAAACTTCTGATGTCTCAAAACCAATCAATCAGTCGAAATGTACTCTACCATGGTCAAAAACATCAGTGACGTCATCAAAACCAAACCGTCTATTGAATAACATACTCTGCTAAAGCCCAAAACACAAATGACGTCAACACCAACCCGTCATTCGAAATATGATATATAAACAAAAATGATGACTTCACATACTCCTGAGATGATAGGAAAACAAAAACAATGACGTCACACATTCCTTTTTAGTTAACGTACTACGATTGATTGCATTTTTTTGGTTGGTTGCATTTTTGGTTGCATTTTTGGTTGCATTACTACAATTGGTTGCATTTTTGGTTGAAGTACTATGATTGGTCTAATTATATTTAACGTAGTACAATTGGCTTGCAAGTGTACGTGAAAAGTTTAGGAGACTTTAGAAGAGGTTGAAGATTCACTTATGAAGGGGATGTATACATTTCTTCATTAGTCACTATGTATGTAGTAACGGAAACGTTCCCGGGTTAGTATATACCCTTTTAAAATTCTCTCTCTTGCTTTTGAAAATGAAAAGTAGAGAAGAAAAAATAAATATTTATTTTGAATTATGGCACATGTGATTTATAAAAAATACTCGTTCCTTCACTCAAATACAATGTTGTCCGTCAAACGCATCGAAGAAACAGAATGAATGCAAGGACAAATAAGGCCACATATATTTTAATTGTATTTTGTTAAATTCAGATTATCTTCTTTCATTATATCTAATCATCTTCCTTATCTACTTCCCTTCAGGAACGCAATCTATACTGTCCTGATCCAATTATCCACTAAATCTATACTGTAACACACAGAATCCGAAAAAATGCAGAAATGGTAAGTTAAAAAAAGATTATTTCACAAACTCATATCATGAAAACTGGAGGATGGAGGACCTTTGGTTGGAAGTTGTTAGAGTCGCCATCTTGATTTCGTTACATTAAAATCCAAGATGGCGGATTTTCGTGGCATCCCTCCTTCCATATATCATCATTTGAGCTCTTCAAAGATATAAAATCTGATGGCTAAATATCAATATTCTAAACATTTTTGAATATGAAGTTTTTCAAATTTTGTTATGAATATATAGCCATTCTGAATTGTCACCCCTAACGAAAACCGAAATTTTGGCCGAGTAAAATATTTATACTTTTATCTATCGATAACTATAAGCCCAAGTATGTAACTGACGAATTATCTTCACCTTGTGTCTCTTAAATATGGGTTAGAAGCTATAGAAAGATTTTAACAAAACTTACCCTGTGACATTGAATGCTGGTCAAGATCATTTATTTGACTAATATGATAACCAATGATCAGAGCTTCTTATACCTAAATCTCAAGCCTATAATTTCAATTGTGTTAATCCGTTATTAAGTTAACGCATGCAGGGTTACACGGATATGATGTCATGGCGGCCATTTAGATTTGTTTTTCTTTTTATTATTTTTTGAAAATAACCACCACCACCCCACTCCCTCCCCAATCCTCACATATATCATCAATCAAGTTCAACTGTGTCTAGAATGTTGACATTTCACATGTAAGATGCACGGGTCAGTAGTGTTTTAAAGTGATGAGTATTTGCTATTTTAGGTAAATAACTTTGAATAACTTCTTTTTGATTTCCGTAAGATATAGAATCTTGTCATTTCACGTGTGAGATTAGCTACTAGGTTTGCTAATTTAAATGACATTGGGGTCAGTTGTGTTAAAATATTTAAATGGATTCTTTTCAGTAGCCAAGAAATACTGGCTAATGATATTTGGTCATTTACATCAATTACTTTTGAAAGCAGGAGAAAGTATTGTCAAAAGTCAGCTTCCGGTTTTCGGAAGAGGTCACATTCACAAAGTTCAATTTCGTGTTACACAAATAAATAATTTGAAGTTGCAAAAGTTGAAAAGTAATATATATATATATATACATTCCTTGAATAGTTGGCTTTTGTTTGTGGCAACAATTGACCTTTTATCGGCGAAATGCCCGCCATATTGTTGACCTACAATTTTTAGTTATGCATATATTGGTGATATTTTGTCTGCAATGATCTTCTTTAACCACAGTTAATGTTAGCAATAGGTACAAATGAACTTGACATCGTTTGGCTGGGTAAATCGACTGTAATCAAGGATGTTGACTAGTTTAGTCTCTAAAGCGTGTTGTCATCGGGACAGTTTTGAAATATAAATATTCAGGTATAAAAGTACACAAGGTGCATGGCTTAGCAATATTAACAACAAATCTGAAGTAAAAACGTAAAACAAATTACACAGTCAAACGACATCAACAATAGGTAAGTGGGGTTGGATGTTTTGCGTATTAGATGGTAATGTCCACATATATCATTACACAGACCATTACTTATATAGTCTACTGTAAATAATGCTTTCAACTGGTTATTATGACTCTAGTAAACCTTATCATTGGTATTCAAAGCAGAAACTGGCAATATCATTAGAATTTCTTACTTGCGGAGGTCCCAATTGACGTACTCTGTATGCTCTGTCGATGATTGGTGTAACCAGTCCTGTGCCAGCACAACGAATTCTTTTTCTATAGGTTCGTGATGATCAGACGCCTACAAATCATCAAATTACTTGTTACTACTTTCATGTAATATGCAAATTGCCTAAATCATTTCGTATATACAGATAACACCTGTGATGTTTGACCATCTTGATTCACACTTTCAACTCAAATTCAAGTTTAGATAATGTGAGGGAACGATATAAACAAGGGTGGTCGCTTGGCGCAATGGAAACGCACTCGTCTTTTACTAAGCCGTCCGGGGTTCGATTTACGGAATGGATTTGAAAAGGAATGGAGTCACCTGCCCAATCACATGGATTTTCCCGGGTACTCCGGTTTCCCCCCACAGCGGGACCCTTTCATCCAGACCTTCAAGACTGATTGATAGAAGTCAATAAAACTAACGCAACTGTTGTAAATTAGATAAAGTTTATTGATAAACAAGATATATACGACGAATGAAGTCCATTTTTTCACATTATCGTTTAACGTACCTTTGCATGTCCAGGTTTGGGAAGAACTATTAGGGCTCCAACCAAACCGTTAGTTCTTTGAACTCCCAGGTGTGAGTGGTACCAGTGGGTCCCAGCTGGTTCCGCAATAAATCTAACGTAGTACAAGATAAATGGGTCAGAAGTAATGAAATAACATCAACAATAGCTGTAAACAACACGACGGCAGGGCATTATCAACAACGAGTGATTACCATAACGCTTGTATAATAAAGGTGGCTTGTCATTTCAGTTAAACAAAATGAATTATAGTTATATAAAATGTAAGGAATTATTTTGATATTTAGTAAAAGTTTTCAATAACTGCTACTGTTACGGTTACCAGAGAGATACAAGTCGTCACATAGGACAAAACTAGAAAGCGTTACAGGTTCCTCATCTTATTAATTAAAGCTGATTTGTCGGAGCAGTTGTTCCAGCAAAGTGAACTAACCTGTATGTAAATGTTCGTCCGAAACTGATGGGACACTGACTGACCATGTCTTGTCCATCCATCCACGGAGTGCCCCTCTGATAGATACCATGCCAGTGGAACGTTATTCCTTCCATAAGCAGGCCATTTGTTACATAAACTACCACCTGTATTATTGGTTAATTTTATTGATGTTATACAATTTGGAAGCTTCATTATAGTTACGCTTGTTTGTTCCTAACGGTAACAACCTCTTATGCAGTGTTACATAGGACAATTATAGCATTTGTTCGAAAGTTTCAAAATGATGCTTTAGCACATAGTAACATGTCGATATAGGTACAGTCAGTGATCACATATACATGACCACAGTATTGAAAAACAAACCCGTATCATTAACAAATAAATCATTTCAAAAGTTGGAAGTCCTAAAAAATAATGGGAAAGCCCCAGGTTTGCGGTATGGTTATTGAAGAGCCTGACCTTGCCTTTATGTGACTGTTATGCCACCCAGTCAGATTTTGCCAATGTGTATGGCGATTTACGAAAGAGGGGAAGTATATTTTAGAATGATATTTAAGAAAAGTTTTAATATCAGTGTTTTAAACTAACTGCAGTCTTATGTTTAACGTTATTTGTATTTTACAGACATGAAGACTGCAGTGTTTTGACAAATAATGGATTAGAAAACATCAAAGCTGCCAAACGGAGATGATAATTAATTTCCATCTTTCTCGTTCATTTTTATTTCTTCTAATTTTGTATACAGATTCTCCTTACTCATTATGATTTATGTAAATTGGTATTTAATTTATGTAACGCTAATTTGTCCAGAAATTTCATGAAATCATTCATCAGCTTTATGCTGAGGTGATGTTACTTATTCAAATGTACCAAGGAGACGACTACAGTTGCAATGTGCCGACTATATGTTATGTGCCATATCGACTTAAAGCTACCACGATCCTTATGTCGCTAGTTCAGACTTCTCTCTATACACTCATCTCTTACTGTCATCCTTTATTCTTTTATATAGAAACAGAAGGGAACCAGAAGAATCCTGCCACACTGTTGTATATTATACCATACGATAGATAAATTGTAGGCACGGTAATTGTCGAGAATTTGACCGCTATTGACGACCTTAGGTCCTCGTACATTAGTTTTTTTCCTTCTAATTTTTCTTCTTTTATATATATAGATAATTATATCCTCCTCCCCACTAAATGAAGCCATAGAAAAAAATGCTTGAATGAGTCATTGATTTTTTTAACGTCTTTAATGTATGCCACTAACATAACAATAAGTGAAGCAGGACAATGCAGCTACACTTAGAACTCCTAATGTCCACAAAGCACCGTCAATCAGGTTGGAATGTGTTTCCGTAACTAGTAGAATTTGAGTTTTCCAGACCCGGAAGCAACATGGAAATCATTGTTTCCTCTCTTGTTTCGCTCTACTAGTGTAAAGGTCTTTATTGTCGTGTCAGTGACTAGTTTTGAGGTACATAACCTTAGTAGAGCACAATATCCCTTAAAGTGACTAAGGCTGACAATACAGACCGACCGATGGTTACAACGTTCATTACTTCCGCAAAAAAAAAAAAAAAAACCCCACAAACACCCTCACACATACACACAACACCCCCCTTCACCATCAACACCAGCACGCGTACCACCATCACCACTATCACCACACACACTACCATCACACATGAACACACAACCATCACCACACACACGCCTTCACACACCACACACACCCCATCACCGTCATCACCACACACACACCCTCACACACCACACACCACCATCACCACGCACACACACCACACCATGCACACCCTACTACCGCCATCATCACACACACACACACATATATATATACACGCACACCCACACACAACCACACACACACACACACACGCACACACACACGCACGCACGCACACACACACACACACACACACACACCATACACAAGACACTGGTGGAACAATACAAGAATAGACCGAGATAATCTACTGAGGCATCTGCATTCCAGTGGCATAAAGATGCGTCCCGTTGCGCTAAAAATGTTCCTTAATTGACATCTCGTAACACTCCTATGACGCCGCTAGGTGTGTGTTTACATGTAAAGATAGCGTAGCGCCGAGTACTCATCTCTGATTGGGTCAAAGTTAACGCTCTACCTATCATTGACAAGTTTGGTTGTGGTATCGTTATAGCGTGCGTGGGACACGATCCGAGATCGTCATACAATGGCGCTATGCCCAAGACAATTTTTGAAAATTGACAGACCAGACCTACGTCACTTGTAAACCTTTTAACAAACTATTGTCGAATAACAAACTAACGCATACTCGTAATTTAAATCGAGAAAATATATAGCTGCGAACCCTTAAGCATTGGTATATCTCGATCTCTTGCTTAAGTTCTCATTATGGCGAACTCTAAATTCATTGTGTCATCTATGAGCACAGGTGGGTATATTCAACTTTGGATTTTACGTTTTAAACGATACATACAATGAAATAACAAAAATATTATACGGAAATAGGAGGTTGGTTTCAGAATATACACATTTATACAAATCACGAAATTTTCTTTAATTATGAGGTCGCTGCACCTCCGTCTAGACTAGAGGAACAAAACAGCTGTATGATCGAGTTTAATTCATTGTTAAGCTCTACTTTATCTAATTCTAAACTATTCATAGGTGTTATTTACTTGTATGTTTTGTAATGCTTTGTTCCTTTCGTGTGTCACCTTCCTACACTTACCTCATGTATCTAAAACTGTACTAGACGTTACGCCATGTTTTGGTAAAACGGATATTAAAATAGTAAGAGGTACCATTAAGATGAAATATTGAACATCGACTATATAACATAGAAAGATGATGTAGATTTTGAAAAAAAGTCTACTGAGATAAGGCATGTTTAGGTTACCTTTGGTAAATGGAGCCAGCGTTTGTTTTCTTTACTTATACGGAAATTTATATGAAACTCAAGGAAGGGCTATCAACTAGAAAAGGGATAAAATAAGATTTAGCAAACATCAATGCTATGCTACCATTTTCTGTTTTGCTTATCGACAAATTGATTATTGTACAATGAAGTGAAATACAAAGTTAGAAAAAAAAAAAAAAAAAAGAAAAGAACCACAAAGTTGATGACATGGTTTCTCTGTCGCAGTAGAGTTGCTTAAATTTTCACCACATAAAATATCATATACTGATATCTAAAGATGCTGATGATAGATTAATGTCTTGCAAACACGTGTATAATGCATGGAAAAGCTCACCTCCTGTCCTTCATAAACAATTATTGAGGGTCCCGGAAACTTGCCGTTAATTGTGTAGAGTATCTTATAGGAGCCGTCTCCAGTCAATGTGTACAGTAGATCTGTAACAAAGGACCAATCGATTAGCATAATTAGCGTTTGACTTTCCAAATAATAAAACCAAAAGCAGAACATTGTTTCTTACCAAGTTGGTAGCGTCAATATTTACACAAACAGAATAAAACGCCTTCAATATATTGTTTTTCGTGCAATCTGCCTTGCTAATAACTTTCTGTCTTTTAAAAAAAAAACTGTTACTTCTCGTGCATTAGTTAGCCTCTCAATACGAAGCCTTCCCCACTGATTCCTATATAGTCAGAGGGGACGGAGTATTTCATGGTGCTGGGCATATATATATATCAGGACAATATATCTTTTCGTTGAGAGATACAGAGACTCAAAGTCGTTTCAAGTCAAAATGAAGTGTTGGTTATGTCGGTCAAACATTGTTTAATTGAAACACATTATATCGTAAGAATTGTACAAAAGATAGATGTGCAAAGCACCGTTTAATATCTTAAAGTTTGATACATATAGCCAAAAAAAAAAGAAAACAAACTGCATCACACAGCTGTTTTGTCCTTCTGTGACTCGTCAGTGATGCTACATCACACAGCTGCATCATCCTTTTGTGACTCGTCAGTGATGCTACATCACACAGCTGCATCTTCTTTTGTGACTCGTCAGTGATGCTACATCACACAGCTGCATCATCCTTTTGTGACTCGTCAGTGATGCTACATCACACAGCTGCATCATCCTTTTGTGACTCGTCAGTGATGCTACATCACACAGCTGCATCATCCTTTTGTGACTCGTCAGTGATGCTACATCACACAGCTGCATCATCCTTTTATGACTCGTCAGTGATGCTATGGGCCTTAATTTGGAAGCCTAGGAGGCGATTGAGGAAAATTCAAAGTGATCGAAAGAAAAGTTAAAATCTAGACGTACATATGCTCTGGCCCCCATAACTAAATAGATTTCGTAATTTTCATTTATCACCTAATTTCATAACAACATCAAGTGCATGCATTCTCTGTACTGTGCCTCTAATGGAATGAATTAAAACGTGGCATGCAACGATGTCGGAACTGGTTTGGTGGGTAGTAGCTGTCTACAATAATTTTTCTAGCAACTTGTCGCCTACTGTAGCATAACAATTGTAATAATTCAAAAGAATAAGGTGTCATTCTACATGATTTCAGGAGTTTTATAGTGATTTAGGTTAACTCGTATATTCTCAATATAATGCTGCCAAGTGTCAATCTGTTTGATGCTTTACAAATATGGATAAAAATTCAATAGACACAACATTTATTGCTTTGTTTACAGCAAGCTGTTTATTTCTTATCAAACCCTAATGTAGTCCTGAGAATACCTGATTACTTAAGGTTATTTTATATATAGATTCACGGTTTTAAAAATACTGTATTGTATTTCGTACCATAGCGTATCATATATCAGATAACTACGTATGAGACACAGATAAAATCATGTTTACTACCCCTGTATTTTCCGTATAATTTTCGAGATCGCGGGTCGCTGCTCTTTTTAAGAGCGCGCATACTCCCCAAAGTTATGGATGTTTCTTTCGGATATATGCACGATTAAGAATATGTACATGCACTTTACGTACTTCTAAAATTATTAGATATGTGTATTATGTTACAGGTACAGCAAAAGGCCATATTCCGTGTGATCTCATGTTGGTTACATAGGGAATTTATCTACTAGAAATAATTGGTGGGGTTCCTTTCAACATCACATAGCTTTCTATTTTCATTTCGAGGCTTTTTCGTATTATGTGTTCACCATAACTGATTTTATTTTTTAAAAAAGTCACAATTTAAGTTTTGGAATGCATCTTATATCCCAGGAACTTTTAATGAAACTAAAGAAAATCTGTATTTTTGCTTCAACATGAATTTTCACCCCTTATTTAGCCAACATTTTGGTAACCAACCCCAAATATTTATAAACATGGGCATACAAGTTTGTTTTTTTTTTAACATCTTTTGACAAAAATCAAGTTTTATCAATAATGATGTTACCGTAAATTGAATATTTGAAAAAAAAATTAATTTCCTTTCATTAGAAATTATTTTGGGTGATGAAAATGAATAAAAAAATATTTCCAAACTTCATAATTCTGTAAACTGTACTGGAGTAGGAACCTAAGAATACGTATATGTCAGAAATTTACTCATTCACAGTTGATGCCAAAACAAGTAGATAAGTCAACCACCAGAATATATACTAGGAATCTGAAAAAGCTTCTGTGATAAAATGTCAGAGCAATTTAATTTCGTTTTGCATTTTAAAGTTGCCGTGTCAACCAAACCTTGAAATTTCTTAAAAACATAAATTTTTATTTATTAAGAATTGAACTCGAGAAGCATTGAATGAAAAAAATATTTTATGCACATTTTGTAAGTTCTGATCTATTGAAGAAGTGTTATAAATGCAACTACAAGCATTGTTGAATATTCATTTTCAGATGTCAGGGTAGATAACTCAGTTTGAAAAAAACACAATTTTCAGAAATTTTGATTTAAGTTGATTCTTCCAATTTTTAATTATTTCTGTTGTAATGATTACAGCTGGACTTGTATTTTTCAAATAACGATAAAGACAGTGATGATATTGTTCATCAGACAGACATAAACTACATGTAGTAGAAATATAAAATTGATATCTCAACATGTTTACATAGTTGTCATAATGGCAAATAAGTTCAAACTAAGTTGGTCATTTGAATGTCTAGACTTCTCCACTTGTGGGGTTTCCTGTGGGGTTTTCTGTGTAAATACAAAAGAAAAGTTATATAGGATAACAATAGACACTAGTAAAAAAATACTCAAAATTAGACACAACAATACTCAAAATGTGTTCATTGTAGTAAGTATCTTATCGAAATGAAAACGTATATCTGTACATTTCTATCGAAACATTTTGTCTTTAAGAGTAATTATATTATTGCTAAAACCATGATGGTGTTTCCAAAACTAGTTACTTGCACCAGATTGAAGCGTCTTAATTGTAGCACTTACCAGAGGTAACAAACAACAACACATAGTTAAGATGAACCATTTTAATTTTTCATAAAGCTCCATAAAAGTAAATGGTGAGGAGAAAGATAAATGATTTTTTTTTTTGTCTCTGATGGCACTTGCTTAGCTTGGTTGTTCCAGTATCATCCTATTGTCCATGCTACAGCAGTCTGGTATTGATACCTGAAGTTAGCAATTAGGGAAAAATGTGAATATAAACATCCTTTTGTACACTTAAGAACATTTCAATCAATACTTCATCACAAAATAGTTGAAGATTTGAACAGAATAGAAATGTAATGTTCATGTTACAAGCTGTATCAGTAATACATGTACTAACAAATCTACTGACTGAGTTTATTTAAGAATATTGACATCAAAATCATCAAATGTATTATTAGTCAGTTCCTACATGGATAGCAATTCAGACAATTCAAATTTTACATGTATAATTTATACAAAACAAAAGTTTGCAGAAGTTCAAGCAAGTAAGGGTTGAGAATATCACTATTGAAATGTTACATTTATCAATGACCTGACCTTCAAAATACAATGTGTAAGACTCTAAACAGTGAAAACAAATACACAACAATTACTTTTCAATGCACATGTTACTTCAAAGATATATTTTCTTTATTTTTTTTTCAAAACAGCTGCCAAGTCTGTTCAGAATGTGTACATGTACAATGAGATATTTATGGTCTAGTGAATGTCTTTCAATCATCTTAGGCTGGGGTTTAAAATCACAGCTTAATTACTTATATGACTACTAATACAATATATTACAACTTGACCAGAATCTAAATATTTCATGAACAGTCTTGGCTAATTTCAATAATAAAAAAATTGCAACTAACACAAACAAGTTGTAGATTAGCCTTGCCAGAATTTGAATAGAAATAAAATGATACCGGGACCAAACAACAAGGATAGTATCACCAGGGATCTGAATAAGGCAGGAGCACCTTTATTCAGGTTATATTGTACATCTCTAATCACCTAGCATTCATATGTCCCCACTCCCTATATTATGTAAAGGTATCATGATATCATCCCTACTCTTTCTGATGAAGGCCGATAGGAACTGATCCCGGTAATTTTGTCCTTTCCATACAATAATGTGTATTTTGTGAATTCATCATATGTTCATCTAAACTTCAAACAATATATTTTACAGTAGTTAATAAATTATTTAGAATATATTGAGTACCTACCCAAAATGAGTGTAAAAAGAAGTTAATTCAGAGAAAAAAAATAACAGAACTTGATTTTTGCTGAGAAGTATCCTCAGACAACTGATATGTAATAAGTCATAATCAGGTAGAAAACTACAGTAGATTTTACAGTTGAAAAATATAGAAGAAAAAAGAACCTGTATCTCGTTTGGGATACGTAACATACAGATTGCCATCACTATTGTACAACATGTAGTGTTAGGGATCTATGACACGTGTCTTTGTATTCAAACAACACAGATGTATATATACATGTATATATCTACATGTACCAACACCATGCTTCAAGCAATTCAGATATCACAAACAAATTAATTTGATAAAATGAAATTTCTTATTATATTTACATGGCACAGTTTTGTATGTGATTTTAAGTTTTATTAAACATTACTTGCTGTATCTAGAAAACTGAGCTTTGTTCCTCCAATATCAGTCTGCATTGTTTGGTTAATATTGTAATAAATTAAAATAAAAACAGATATCAAATTATTTGGAACACTGTCAAAACCAGGAATAAAGTTTAATTCTATTTTAAAATTTATTTGTATAGTATTTTGCTCAATAAGCTGGTGATTAAGAAATGTTGATGAAATGAACGGTTGTTGTGTGGAGTACATGTAAACCTTTAAACATTATGCCTACTACCACCACTAACCTACCAAAAACTTACCCTGCGCATGCATCCTTGAGTTTACAGATTTTTTTCTGTGAATTTATATATTCTATTCAGTAAACACATGTAAACATTTACTTTCATGTGTCACATATATCTAAAACTTAATGTACAGGAAAACCGTAATTATCACAGATTGCATAGAACGAATACATTACTTACCTACGATATGATTTGATGGAACGCCTTGTTTATCTGTTTGCGATGGACAGGTTTACCTCATCACTCCATCATTTGCAAATATTGGCTTGTCACTGTTTTTTCCTTTGTTTCATGTTCAGACTAAACATGATCGAAAGTGATCACATTGGAAATACCCGAAGACTATAAATAGCCTTTGCCATCGATAATTACGTTTCTTCTTTTCATTTATCGTTATTTCAAGATCACTTTTATTACTTTTATCTATCTTATCCGAATAAAATCGCATATTGCTGGTAAAACTACAAATTACATAGCGTATTATAAAAACGACAGAAAGTTGCACTATGATCTTAATCGCACAGGTGCTTGCTTAGACACACGACGTCAACTTACTGTCATGTTTGTTCACATACAATCGGATTGTTTTTGAAAACTCGTGAATTCTTTGTTTTGGTATTTTCTGAAGGGAAAAATAAAGATTTTGACTAATTTTCAGCCTTCACATGATAATATCATTCAGTGAGTATTTTGATGCAATATCATTCGAATCTGCCGAAGGTGTATAGTGTAGGCTGACACGAGTCTGTTTGAATGGTATCGGATGCATTTTATTCGCCAAATCAAAATGTTCCCATTGAATTATGTGAAAGTGATGGAACTGGCATAAAATTGTGAATATTAGGTATATGGGTATTGTAATTCGAATGAAATATCTTGTTCTTTATGAACATAAATGAGGAATACAAAAGTTGGTCAGCGTTTTCTCCAGTTTCGTGAGATGTAATCACTAGATCAATATCTCCAAAAATAAGGGAGAACTTTTTCCCAACACCGACGTCACGATGCGTATATTCAATTTCTAATTTAGGTATGTCAAGACAGAAACAGATCTTAAAATTGTCCAATTCAGCAAGTTTTGGTGAGTTTTCGTCTTTTCGTTCTTGCAATATGGGGCATAAAAAACAAAATGGGCCAAAAGAGGGGCCCATGGATGTGCCAATAGTGTCTTTTGAAAGATCTTACCACCAAACTCGACCAAGATGTTGTCAACGAGAAACTTGATCATTTTTTTAAAGTGGACGTATATTTTTTTTTTCGAAAGAAGCTTCGGAATAGATCACAAACATATACATTATGTATTTATACTGCCATTCACCTTTCTTGGACAGGAAAGCTTCTAAAGTCATCTACATTCAGTTATTGTATCGTTTGTTTGTAGTTGAAAAGTTTTTTTCTGTTTTGGAAGTATCGTGGAATATTAGCCTAAACAGATTTCTGGCGTAAATTATTGCTGATGTCTGTACGGACAGGATTAAAGAGTCTGATTTGTGCCACACTATCAATAACATTATGGAGTCTCTAAGCTAGTTGCCACAGCTCATCAAAAGCAGTATAGACTGCGAGAGGAAGCGAAAACCACGTAGTTCGAGCATGATGGGCACCTATTGGTTTCTGTTAGGTATACATAAGGTTTTCAAACGTGACGGTATGTCCGCTAGATTTATTATAATGCCTTTGTCCATGGCCACAATAAAGTCTAGTCTAAGGAGCGCAAAAAGTCATAATGTTAGTGCTATTGCATTCAGGACAAATCTCCTGATAAATATTATGCAGTCTTATGGCGCAGCAGTGCCAAGGATTGTAAAATAGTGTTCCTCAAGATGTCTATGGTACGGTGTGCTTAGTTTTGTACAGCAGTATATTTTTAAAACACACGGACAGCCATCGACAATATAGGATGGTCCGTGAGATGAAAATGTTAAGATTTATTCTCTCCACGGTTCACTATTGGACAGTGATCATTCATATGTTGTCTTAACCCTTTTTTTCTTTCATCAACATAGATTAAGCCAAACAAATCATATTCAATACCATAAACAGCATTTGGCGTTTCACAATTAAACAATTAACGGGTTCAAAGGTTCTGCTACTAAAAAGTTATTCATTTATTTATCTTTTTTTTTTTTTTTTTTTTTGGGGGGGGGGGGGGGGGGGGGGTGGGGGTGGGGTGTTGTTTTTATTCCGAAGTGTCTGATTGACTAAGTAAATCCCAAAGGTTTATCTTGCACGGCTATAATTGTGATGCAGAGTCTGAATATTTACAGTTCAAAGCACTATCAGCGCTTTATGTAAAATTAGTACGTCCCTAAGGACAATCCTAAGGACAAAACTCGAAAATACGCCAAACGGTGGTTAAAATCCAATAAAACGATAGGCCCCGTACCCTTGGGACCTACTAAGGGAGTCCTTTTTTATATTGGACACCGACTTTTCCAGTATCTGTTTTTGTTATTTCCTTACCCTTGCTAAAAGAACTGGGTTAATTTTTAATGGTCCTATTCAGCTTCTATCAGATATTTCGCTTTGGCGGATGTTCGTACTTTCGCTTTGGCGGTTTTAAGTTGTATCGTTTTGACACTTTGTGGCCTTCCGGTTGAGGTACACAAGCAGTCACACCTATTTTGTTTGCTCACTGAACCGCGAAGTCGTTGGAGTTTTTTTTTATCTCCCTGTGTTCCAGTCGGCCAAAACATTGAACGCATTACAGCTTATCACCGTTTTCTGTCCCTTCTCTCCTCAGATAATATATTTCAAATTCATATAAAGCTTAGTGTTTATAAAGTTAAGTACCATTTGTACGCAACTCGAAAAAACGCCTAATTGGGGTAACAAAGACATCATTTCAACTTTAATCTTTGGCGTCATTTTCGCCTATGTTTGGCGTAGTCGCCGCTTATGATTTTCTCATATTGATTAGTTGGCTTTTTCAATAAGATCGCAATCGAGTCGGTTGATAAACAAGTCGTTTATGTAGACGATTGGAGTGCCGTAATCATTGTGTCATGATAACATAACATTGTCTCAGGGGAGTTGATGAGCCAGTGTAACACGGAACTTATTTTATTCATGCCAGTGTTCAAAGGGACTAAACTTATACTGACCGCCCGAACCACGCGAACAAATATTACCCTGCCCTATAAGTACAATTTGCTGGCTTGTTCACGGACTTTTTTCTCTGAAATATCTACAATATGTTGACTGGGATGGTACCCACTTGACTTGTTTTGTCCTTCTAGGACTCATCAGTGATGTAAGAATCCTTAGTTATCTTGCCACTCATCGCCTCCCTGTTTCATTATAATTGAAGTGTCAGTTTGTGTTTTAAAAATATAGATAAGAACATTGAAAAAAAATTATAGACGCAACGTTGAGTTTCATATTTATTGCTTTGCTTACAATTCAACATTATTTTATCAAACGATAATGCAGCCCTGGGAAATGTGAAATCGCAAGGCTATCTTTATATACATTCATCATTTAAAAAATATCGCATTGTATTTCGTACTACAGCGTATCATATATCACATTAACACGAATGGTTAACAACTAACATCATTTTTATAGCCTGTGTGTGTTTTTTGTTTAATCTTCGCGATTGAAGGTTATGACACTTCTAGTATGGATACACTAATCAAGAATATGGATATTTCATCAGGTTTTAACACCACGTAGCCTCCTATTTTCATTTGATTGATCGATTGAAAGCTATGTGGTGTTTGGATGTCCATTATTTCGGTACTCAATCTTCTTCTGAAGAGAAAATAAGACAAGTAACCTGGACGTAACACATGCCAAACAATGAAATAAACTGCGTCATACAGCTGTCTTCTAGGACTCGCCAGTGATGCTAAGGGCCTAAACTTTGAAGCTTATATCTGAATCTCAATACACAATTACTTAACACATTATGACTGTCAAACATTGAAGGTATTGCATCATACCACTGCCTTCTCCCCCTTATTTCAAAGGATCTATTTCAGGAACATTGAGGTTTTACCCACGCACCAAATTAAACAAAAGTAGGTGGTATTTGTAGTGCCTTGAGTGACTCCCCATGAAAAAGCATTAAAAAATTCAAACGGTCTCGCGACCATAGGAGTATAACAGGGTTCAGTTTTTCATCTGAAAAAGTATTCAAACGACAAGCGTTACATTACCAAATTATATACTGTTTGATTAATAAGGATCAGTTTGACAATATGGTAGTAAATACGATGTATGTATCAAGGTATTGCAAACAAAATAATAAAAAAAAAACGGATCATATCGTTTTTAAAATTGAAAAAATAAAACCAACTAAACTGACTAAAATTGATATGTGGTTACGGCACTAAATGGGTCATAGCACAGGCCCTATGAACCATTTGAATTTTATAACTCTAGTTCTTGGATGGTCACTGAAAGTGCTACGAGTACCAACCTCTTTTATCAATAGGTTCCATTGTTCCTGAAAAGGTCCATCTTTAAAGAAAACATGACTGTTTATAAAACTACAGGACCATTGATACGTCTTTTTCTTCACTAACTGATGTCTTTAAAGGATTGGGCCTAATTAAGGACATCAATATTGAAGTATAGGTTAAATTTCTGAATATGTTTCTATGTTACATTTACATACAAATATGATAATTTTATATGAGAACTTAACTCTCATTTGATAACTTATTCACTATTCAAACCCGCAAAAAAGATTATTACAATTTATAATGAAGAATACAATAAAATCTCGGTCATCTAATTATGTAAAATGAATTCTTTAGTAAAAAAAAAAAACAGGCTGGTATTCAAACCCGCAAAAAAGATTATTACAATTTATAATGAAGAATACAATAAAATTTTTAAATTTAGAAAAGACACTAGTGTAATAGGGTTAAGTTTTATGTATCTAATTATGTAAAATATATGTTTCTATATATGTCCAGTTATTGTCTCGTTTTCGTTCTTTGGTCTTTGTCTGTATTTGGCGGGTTTTTAGTGGACATATAGATAGAAAAACAGTAAATTGTAAGTCATATTTTACCTATTTCTTTGAAACATCAATTATTGTATTATATATCTTGTGTAACGTCATTTGTAATGATGTAGAAACTTATCAAAATTCATTATTGTATACGCTTATAATACTGCCGATCTTACCGGAAATATACAATGATACTTTGTAATTACTTATATATGCGTTGTTTTAATTACAGTAATCACAGATAGAAAGTTCACACAGTTGTTAATTTAGTTAAATAGAGTTTATAATTACATAATGTTCTATTGAAATTAAATAACGAACGTGGCAGTGTGTCGCTATTATCATCGTTATCATGTACATTGTGGAACAATTGAACTCTCTTTTGAGTAATTACAACTGTGATATTATTTTTATATTACGTGAGATATTTAATGTATTGTAAAGACACTAGGCTTAACAAATAACCACCAATTTTACACTAGGCTTAACATTAGTTCATTGAAACACGTTACAAATTACACAAATCTTCATCTTTAAAAAAAATAATTTGGAACTAGATGTCATTGCGGATAAGAGTAGTGCTTCTTCGCGGGAAAATGTGAATGCAGACAAACCTGTGTCTTGATTCCGAAACGACCTTGCCAGTCTCCAACCTAATATCAAAGGTTGGGAAACCAAAATTAATGCATTTACCAATTACTATCCCCTTTCCCCCTCCACACAGTTTTACCGCATCACCGATCTTGACCGCCGGCAAGTGACAGATTGTCGCTGTCAGCCATGTTGATGATGGACAACAGACGATGAAAAGAATCGCACGTGGCGAAAGCAGTTCGGGGTCACAAATCATGGTTGAGTCAAATGTTAATGCCTCGGCCAATAGATTTGGCTGTCACCAATAATACACGTGTGTATTATGCGTATGAATAAACAATGGATATGGTGTTAAATGAATAGTCTGGGCGTGAGATAAGATACGCAAATTACGGTACAAACAGATTTATACCTTTGATGATTCACATCCCTAAGTAACTTTCTCTATGTTATGGACCTTCCACGAAATACGCAAAATGGTAAAGACCGATAAATGTTAGATCAAAATGAAAGTTTTATTTTATGTACAAGTAAATGTTGCAACACAAACTACGTAATTCATTTTTTAAAACATTTTATTATTATTTCACTTTTTGTGTACAAACCTGAAGCATAAAAATCGTAAATTTAAGTGTATTGCGTTGATACATCGCTGGTTATTTCCGTCATATCTGTTAAATTGAATGACATGTTAATCACATCTATACAGTAGATACTTATCGTTTGTGGGAGGAGCCTAACCTACAATGCAGGCTGTCGTCCGTCCACCGAAATGTCAGTCACAACTGGATTTTCACACCGTGACAATTGCGCGACTGATTATCAAATACACTAAATCGCGCTCGTTTATTGCAATTTCTATCCGATTTTCAAGCTTTCCTAGTTCAAATATGCGTTTGTACATAGCAATACAGTATCTGTATTCTTCGGAAGAGTTTAGTCTCAGTGTATGATATTGCATTGCAATTAAACTTTTTTTATGCGGACCGTACAATGGAACCACCGTTTATTGATTTAATTCAACCCTTCAGTTATTATCATGCAGCAATAGTTTTTTTTCGAAAGAAGGTAATGTGAAAATGTGTCAAACACTCAACAGTACAATTATGACTCAAGTTGATATTTATTAACTTGGTGTATCTCTCGCTTTCTCAACGAAATAGATTATTGTCGTTAGACAATATGTGCCAAACACTCAAATACCCTGTCCATCTAACCATGGCTTCACCAATTACACCAGCAGACTTTGAATGGAAAGGCTAACTAAGGCACTAGAAGTGATGTACTTTCGAAAACATAAAACATAGTGTGAAGTGGTAAGATGCATACTAGTGCCTTCCGTGTCATCGGAGACATATGTTAACTTATGTTATGTTATACAGAAGCGGGATTCACATTTCACTTTCAAATTATATATGTTTTTTTTTTGTAATTTAAGGGGCGGTGCTCTAAATACTTTAATGCAACAAAACGAAAAGACAAAATTCCGCAAGAGCGAAAGATGGCAAGACGCCAAACCGATGTAAAAGACGCCATTTTTAACTTTTCGCTTTAACGTCTTTTTACCTTGGTTTGGCTTTTTTCGCAAGCATCAAAGCGAAGAGTTCATGTATATACCAATATAATTAAGAGAGTTGATTTTTTTCAGTTTTGTATATGGTACCTGAACATAAAAATCGTTAGACATAAAACAGCTGAAAGAGTACAATTGTATCGCATACCTAGACAATGATTACTACAAATATTGTACAATAATCCTATATATACCAATTTTGTGATAGTGTGATGGGATGGTAATAAAGAAATAAAGTGCACAAGGTAAGTAACAATGTATCGCAGTTGGCTACGCTTTGCTCTGAAATAAATTATCGAAATGAACGTTTATTACTAAAAACAAAAATTAGAGTTATTTTAGTAAGATTTACAAAGCAAGATGCATCCATATGGAAGAATTACTAAAGTAAACTCATAAAGACTTTTACAGTAATAATCATATTTACATGCTTTACTGTGAAAAATATTGCCATTCCATGTAACAGATGTACAGGTATGATGGAGTTCATTTCAGTGTTTGGTTGTACTGTATCTTACTCTAGGTTTTATTTGAAGAGCGCTATTTACAATGTCTTTTTGCATACCTATTCAAAAATGTATGATGGTGCAAAAAAGGTACCAGCCAGAATATATTTGACAACTGTTTGTCTTCTTTACATGTTCCCCAAAAGCGTTTTATTTGTCAACCTCTTGAAATTATTTTTCTCACCTTTGTCAGTCGCCTTTTCATTGAGATCGCAATCGAGTCGTTTGTAGAATGAATCCTTCGTGTAGACAATGGGGTAACTATCGTCATTGTAGTCATGATACCGTATCATTGTTTCTGTGTAGTTTATAAACCAGTGAAACTCACAAATTGTTTTATTCACGCCACAGCTTGGGATGACGTCATGTTCAAATGGAGCAAACCCCAATACAGACAGCCCGCCAAACACAATCAGGAGAGTAACTACACAGACAAACATTATCCTGTCCTATCAGTACCATTTGCTAGCTTGCGAACGGACTTCTGTTTTCGATAGAATATCTACATTATTTTGGTGGGGAGGGTACCTACATGGTTGTATCTACAGGGCAATGGTTTAGTGGGTGGCCTCTGTCAACAGTCATGTGGCTTTCTTGTTAACGCCTTCAAGCAGCATCATTACAATAATTCAAACGAATAAGCTTCTACGTCATCTCAGGATTTTTTTATGTTTTATTTTAACCTACATCCTAGCAATACAATGCTTTCAAGTGTCATTCTGTTTTGATGCTTTTCAAAATACAGATAATAACTTTAGAAATTCAATAGACGTAACATTCATTATCACAGGTATGGTTTTGCTGACAGTTAAGCGAATCATTTATTTCTATCCAACGAGAATGCACTCCTGCGAACATGTGATATCTGAAGGCTATTTTTATTTAAATGCATCAGTTAATAATATCCGATTGTATTTCGTACTGCAGCGTATTATATATCAGATTAGCACGGATGAGAAACAAATAACATCATGTTTACCACCTATGTGTTTTTGTTTGATTCAGACATTGCAGGTCGTTGAATACTCCAGAGCTGTTATACTCATCAAGATTATCCGAAACCTTCATGAAAACTTCCTGAAAATAGATGCACGATATGGAATATACACATATACTTGACTTTCTTCAAAAATGTTCAGATATGTTTAAAAATACGAAATTTCATGGGGCTAGTGCACCTCCTCATAGCCTCATGTGTCTCAATATTGAGACCCTTAGTATCCGAGAAGGACGAAACACCGGAAGCAGTTAATTCATTATTTGACTCTGCTGTATCTAATCATAAACTTGCAAGAGTGTTGGGTGCAGTGGATGATTCCATTCGATAGATCATTCATGATAGAATCTAAAATGGCAACAAAACACAAATTTGCTTTCGTTGGTCCTATGTCTAATCTACGCTTCAAACAAAATTTTATATGATAAGTGTATGCTTGAGCCTTCAGACTAGACATATAATAACTTATCTTATCTACATCTTTTATATTTCCTGCATACAAAAAGAGGTGCTTGGTACGATGAGAAAATCCTACTGTACCATTTTTTCCCTTGTGCAATCTTAACCTAGACATAATTGATGCTCGTTAGTACATCTGTTAAGCCGTTGTTGTTAACCGTGTTCTCACTTAGGAATGTGCGATTACCTACCTAGATTGAATAAGATTAACATGAGATGTGTTTTCCATGAAGCAGATGACAGCTACTCTTTCCGAAACACCTGGTCCTATTCTCTATGTATTTTGCCTTTGTGTTAATAAATTTGAGTTTGGATTATGATTCTGTTCACATGTCGGTATTTTCGTTGTTTTTTTTTTATTGAAATTGCTATTCACGTCCGTGCTTTTGTAAATCTCTTATTGACAGACTCCTATCTCGCTTCTAACGATAGTTTTATCGTTACCGACAGTAGGGTATTGTTTCGGAACGACGCTTATCTCTCTTATGCATAAAGCACTTCAAATATTAATGTCTATCCATTTGATATCAATTAATGGATAATATGAAGATTTTTCTAAGAGTTTTGGCACAGGAAGTGGCAGTACTCTTCATCTCGTCAATGTTAATATAAGGAATATTGTGCCTTTATAACAATAGACACTCAAGTGAAAACAAACATTTAGAATTTGATCTAATGAATAGAACTGTATCATATACAATGTGCGTCAATGCGTCCTTTTAAAATTCGTCATGCTGAGGGCCGAAAATTTGAAACCTATACGATGACTAAGGAATAAGTGCAGATTACAGAAAACGTATTGAACATTTAGTCTTCAGCAGTATCTACCGCCTACAATTATGTAAGTTGCACAAAAGACACACACGTGAACATACGACTTAATGGGGGGAAAAAAATCAAGGAAATACCAACATATCGACATCACCATAATCCAAAATCGATAAACCCAAGGGCATGATTTGAACAAAAGAAAGTTTTATAGGGAGATTTCTGACAAAGAGCAAGAAGAACAGGTGTTCAGCAAGAGAAAACGTCTTCTGCTTCATTGACAACACCTGCAATGTAAAATTTGACCTTCTCAACTAAATAATGTCACGTTCGCATATGAAAACCAGAAATACAACAACGGAACCAACAGGAAACCATTACCATATTGTGCAGCAGTGCCAAGGAGTCTAATATCACGTTAGTCACGTTGTTTAAGGAACTCAGTATGGGCTAATGTTTCGGTGGTAATTGTTTTGAAAAATACGAACACTATTCTATAGCACAGAATAATTTGAGAGGTTGAAATGTTCAACCACACTGAGTAAACTCAATACCTTAAACAACATTGGTAGGTTTGCAATTTAGGGGCTCAAAGCTTTTGATAGTGTAAACCAGTCAGAGATCTATTGTATTTCTTTTCAGTAATTAGAATATTGCAGGTTGTGCAGTTTACAACACCACGGAATGATTATGGTGTGATGCTGATTCTAACAGGATAATACCCGTAATGTGTAACTGTCCTTGCCTGCCTTTATCAAAGTGTTGATTAATCATAGTCCTTTAGATGTTGCAGATAATCTACAAATTACGTGATCAACCCATGTGTGAAGATTGCTGATTTCTTACAAAAATAAGCATTAGACCTGCTTGATATTAGTTAATGTTTCTACACGTGAAAATATATCCATATTTAAGATAAATAAATTATAATACATATCACAATTAATTCGATATTTACCAGCCTGTTCCCTTCATCACGATTTCTGTGCAGGAAGTTGTCAACCGACGGATAAACTCGTAAAACAGATGCAGGTTGATGAAAATTATGGATAATTTTTACTGTCGTCATAGTGATCTCATTGAAACACATTCTTTTTCTTAGTGAGATATGAAGCTGTGCGTGTTTGATGTTTGTTTATCTATTGGTTCTGTTGTTTTTCTATTTATTTTCCTTTGCTAAGATCACCACTATCTAACAGCGATAAACAACATACAGGTAGATATACTCAACATTACTTGAAGTAGATGATAGTATCTAAACTTCATCATCATAATTAGCTTTTTAATTGCATACATATTCTTTTTTTCAATCTCCACTTCTTTCATCTCAGAACATGTCATGGAGTATAAATCACACATTTTAAGAAGATACCTATCCTAATTTGTTGACTGAAAGGCGGCAAAGACTCCGATAAAGTTTGTTGAAAAACATGCAGTGTCAGCAAGAGTCCATTGTTTGTATATATTGCTGAGCAGCCTATCAACAGGCAGAGATATTCCAGGACCACCTCCCTGAGTATGTGAGTGTGGGATCAGTGCATTTCTTGAATATGTGTATTTGCGTTCACTTATATGTGTTTTGTATAGTCTTCTTCGATCTTGCAGGTGGTAGACAATGTTGTTGGGCTTTTAGTTCCTGATGTTTGCCTTAACCTACTTTTCACGTTTGAATTCATTCGAATAGCGACACGGTTCAAAATATACACATTTAATTGACGCTGTACTGAAATGATCTCATCGTCCACAACATTAGGTCCTTAGCATCACTGACGAGTCTTCCAGCTATTTGATGCAGTTTAAGTGATTATTTTACTCTACTGTATCTAACTCCAAATCTGTATTAAGAGATGTTATCTACTAATGTGTCCTGTTACAATCATCGTTTAAGCCTCCTTGAGATAGAGTAAAACTTAATTCTCTTGAAGTATGCTACCTCTAGTAGGACACTCCACATGGTCTAATTATAACAACAGATTATACTGTCGTTACAATGCAAAGTCGTTTAATTTCATTTCCAAATATTTGATAATATCTTGTTTTAAATAACAAGAGGTTAATTTACCACGTCTATTCTATCGCATATTAAACCCTCTAGAATTGCAATTCAAGAACACGACTCTCCTACATCAGCTCCATATCTCGATCTTTTCCTACAACAAACCAACATGGACAGTTTTCAATCAAGGTGAATGATAACCGTAATTATTTCAAATCCCTATTGTTAATTTTCCATTTCTGGATAGCAACTACCAGCATCCCCAACCTAAGGTGTTAACTGTCGCAGTTGATTAGATACTCCAGGGCCTGTTCGCATTAATACGATTTTCGTGCAAGAATTCGTTAACTGACAGACAATTCATAGCACAGCTTTTCAAAGATTCAGGTTGTCATAGCGATTTCACCATTTCTTTGTGGATACTAATCTAGATCGTGTTTGATGTTCGTTAGTATGGCTCTTGGTTTCATAGTTGTACAGTTGTACAGTTGTACACCTTGTTCGCATTTAAGATCGCGACATAACATACTTTGATTATGATTTTGATGGCTGGAGTTTTCAATGAAGATGCTTACTCTTCCGGAACACTTGGTCTTTTTTTCTTTTCGGGAGTCTGTGTAGATTTTTCATTTATTCATATTCCGCCCTTGAACGAGTGATTTCAAGTTTATGATATGATTATGTTGACATGTTTGTTTTTTTTCTTTAGGTTTTAGATTCAGAATGCGGATTTTAGCTTAACGAGCCTGAAGACTCTGTCCATGGCTTCACAAGCCATTGATTCTTTTGTAATCACGGCTACAGTTATAATAAATGTTTCTAAATGCAATGGAGAAATTGTGGAAAGTCCGCAGATGGAGTTAATAGTAAAGGGAAATTATGTGATACGAGGTTTAGATGCCGGTATGATATAAAATGCGTTCATATGTTGTATCATTCATTGTCACCAAACTATTTTAGATAGGTTTAACATATCTAAAGTTCTATACTTATACTCGACAAGCCGGATTCAGTTTTGCATTCATATTTCAAACATTAGACCCCAACGATTGGGTCTATGATGATGGGTCATCATGAATGTACCTGACGTAAATCCCAAATCTACAGCTATACAACTGTGTTTATTACCACCGTTCCGACGTTTAACTTCTTTTTAAAATTTCTTTTCAGTTGTCGTTATCAATCTCTCCAAGTCCGATGTTGTTTATTTAGATAGCCACATTAGATACAAACCCTAATTTATTGTATCAAATGCAATATCTATGCACCAGATGAAAGGATACGTTTATTGCAAGCAGAGATCACCATAGGTAAACGGCTGTTGTATAAGAGGATGTTCTTGATTTCCTGACCAATATCACCAAGAGACAGGCTAAAACTCGCACATACACGAGATAAGATGTAGCAACTAAATTACCACAGTTCGATGCACTTCAGTGCTTCTTTAGGACTTACCTTACTTTTGACTGACATAATACACCATTAACTCTAGCGACAGCGCTGATCATAATTGGACGAGTTCCCTATTCACTGGATTAAACAAGTCATAAAACTACAAAATCTTTATTAGGGTTTTATAACTTCCTTAATATTTCATTTTAGTCACGTCATATAAGTCGTACAATATATAAAATATTTAGATAGCGGTTCCTCAACGAGAGATGATTGTTTATCATGTTTATATAACCCAAGTTTATCACATTATTTTATATACCAAAACTGTACAGAGTTCTGCCCCAACTAGATTATGTAAGCCGCATCGCTTTACGAGAGAAGATAGTTAATAACGTATAGATATATATTTTAATGGTACATTATTATAAAAAGCATAGTGTTCGTGTGTTTTATAGGTAGAATACTCGATTAAATCACCCTGCGAAATGAACGCCATGACACACCGAGGTCGAACATCAAAGCTCGGACAGCTGAATACTGAACTAATCAGTCACCGGTCGGGTCTTGGACGTTGTAGGTATGTGATTATTGTTGATGGTGATATCAAAAGTTCCCTTTTTCACTTAAGGCACCGCAAAACAAACGTGTTTTAACAGTTTCGGGTGACCGTGGTAGAATGTTGAGGTTACTCCGTAACACTGTTATTGACACACGTGGTGATGTTGGCGGGGCTGTTATACTGGAAGGGAGACAACACGTGGAAATTGCTGACGGAAGTCCAACACCAAGATGTATTTATAATATACTCATTTTTGTGTCCGGATGTTTACTGTATATAAAATCACGAATTTGTTATCAACGTATGTATATTAATTGTGTCATGTTGTCTGTTGTTTACATAAGATAATTTATCATTTTATTGACTCGAGACAAATGTTCCAGAATGGAATTTTATATTTTTGTGTTCGAAGTATATTTGCAATAGATGTATGTTAAATAAGTAGATAGTGTTTATTTTCACGCTCTGTTGGCGAAAGTATACTACCTAGATAATAACTATCCCATGTCAGCTTAGGTTCAATACAATACAGAAATCATACATTGGTTGGTGTGTAACTTCTGATTACAAAAATGCCACACTGAAAGATTGTTCAACGGATTTCAAGTTTCTTTGTTTTGAAGATCCATGTTGAAGCATAATCTGGATAATCAACTTGCAAGCATTTTATAATTATCACAGAGAATCAAATCACGTGACTTCATCTAGATCACTATACGGACAATTTGAGACAATTTTGTGCACGTTAACACTGCAGTATCAAGCTGAAGTCCCTAAAGACATAAACAGTTTGTCAGATAATTGGTCTTTGTAATAGTTTGAATATAGTGAGGGTTACTCACTGTACAAGCTGATGAGCAGTGGTCACGTATATGTTGCCAACAAATCCGTCAGTATATGCTAGTTTGTATAACAAACAACTGTCTTAATTTACTTTGTTCTTTCCAGATATGAATGAAAAAAGAGCCATCTTAGATCAAACTATAAGATCATATTCAGATTGAATCGTTCTGATATAGTTTTTGTGTAAGATTAATGGATATAACTGAAGATGTGCTAAATTGTAAGTTGTTTTAATTTGGTTAACTGGGCAAATATTTCTAATTTTCGTGAGATCACTTATTATACACATGGCAAATCACCAAATTGTGTTTAGATGGTAAGTGGATCCTATACCCTATATATCTAGATTGTAGGCGGATCCTATACTCTACATATCTAGATTGTAAGTGGATCCTATACCCTACATATCTAGATTGTAAGTGGATCCTATACCCTACATATCTAGATTGTAGGTGGATCCTATATCCTACATATCTAGATTGTAAGTGGATCCTATACCCTACATATCTAGATTGTAGGTGGATCCTATACCCTACATATCTAGATTGTAAGTGGATCCTATACCCTACATATCTAGATTGTAAGTGGATCCTATACCCTACATATCTAGATTGTAAGTGGATCCTATATCCTACATATCTAGATTGTATGTGGGTCCTATACCCTACATATCTAGATTGTAGGTGGATCCTATACCCTACATATCTAGATTGTAGGTGGATCCTATATCCTACATATCTAGATTGTAGATGGATCATATACCCTACATATCTAGATTGTAGGTGGATCCTATACCCTACATATCTAGATTGTAAGTGGATCCTATATCCTACATATCTAGATTGTAAGTGGATCCTATACCCTACATATCTAGATTGTAGGTGGATCCTTTACTCTACATATCTAGATTGTAGGTGGATCCTACACCCTACATATCTAGATTGTAAGTGGATCCTATACCCTACATATCTAGATTGTAGATGGATCCTATACCCTACATATCTAGATTGTAGGTGGATCCTATACCCTACATATCTAGATTGTAGGTGGATCCTTTATCCTACATATCTAGATTGTAAGTGGATCCTATATCCTACAAATCTAGATTGAAGGTGGTTCCTATACCCTACATATCTAGATAGTAGGTGGATCCTATATCCTACATATCTAGATTGTAAGTGGATCCTATATCCTACATATCTAGATTGTAGGTGGATCCTATACCCTACATATCTAGATTGTAGGTGGATCCTACACCCTACATATCTAGATTGTAAGTGGATCCTATACCCTACATATCTAGATTGTATGTGGATCCTATACTCTACATATCTAGATTGTAGGTGGATCCTATACCTAGATTGTAGGTGGATCCTATACCCTACATATCTAGATTGTAGGTGGATCCTATACCCTACATATCTAGATTGTAGATGGATCCTATACCCTACATATCTAGATTGTAGATGGATCCTATACCCTACATATCTAGATTGTAAGTGGATCCTATACCCTACATATCTAGATTGAAGGTGGATCATGTATCCTACATATCTAGATAGTAAGTGGATCATATACCAAACATATCTAGATTGTAAATGAATCCTCTACCCTAAATATCTAGATTGTCGGTGGATCCTATATCCTACATATCTAGATAGTAAGTGGATCCTATACCCTACATATCTAGATTGTAGGTGGATCCTATACCCTACATTTCTAGATTGTAGGTGGATCCTACACCGTACATATCTAGATTGTAAGTGGATCCTATACCCTACATATCTAGATTGCATGTGGATCCTACACCCTACATATCTAGATTGTAGGTGGATTCTATATCCTACATATCTAGATAGTAGGTGGATCCTACACCCTACATATCTAGATAGTAAGTAGATCCTATACCCTACATATCTAGATTGTAGGCGGATCCTATACCCTACATATCTAGATTGTAAGTGGATCCTATATCCTACATATCTAGATTGTAGGCGGATCCTATACCCTACATATCTAGATTGTAGGCGGATCCTATACCCTACATATCTAGATTGAAGGTGGATCCTGTATCCTACATATCTAGATAGTAAGTGGATCATATACCAAACATATCTAGATTGTAAATGAATCCTCTACCCTAAATATCTAGATTGTCGGTGGATCCTATATCCTACATATCTAGATAGTAAGTGGATCCTATACCCTACATATCTAGATTGTAGGTGGATCCTATACCCTACATTTCTAGATTGTAGGTGGATCCTACACCGTACATATCTAGATTGTATGTGGATTCTATATTCTACATATCTAGATTGCATGTGGATCCTACACCCTACATATCTAGATTGTAGGTGGATTCTATATCCTACATATCTAGATAGTAGGTGGATCCTACACCCTACATATCTAGATTGTAAGTGGATCCTATACCCTACATATCTAGATATTAGGTGGATCCTACACCCTACATATCTAGATTGTAAGTGGATCCTATACCCTACATATCTAGATTGTAGGTGGATCCTATACCCTACATATCTAGATTGTAGATGGATCCTATACCCTACATATCTAGATTGTAGGTGGATCCTATACCCTACATATCTAGATTCTAGATAGTAGGTGGATCCTATATACCCTTAAATATCTAGATTGTAAGTGGACATATCTAGATTGTAGGATCCTATACCCTATATATCTAGATTGTATGGATCCTATACCCTACATATCTAGATTGTAGGTGGATCCTATACCCTACATATATCTAGATTGTAGGTGGATCCTATACCCTACATATCTAGATTGTAGGTGGATCCTATACCCTACATATCCTAGATCTAGTAGGTGGATCCTATACCCTACATATCTAGATTGTAGGTGGATCCTATACTCTACATATCTAGATTGTAGGTGGATCCTATACCCTACATATCTAGATTGTAGGTGGATCCTATACCCTACATATCTAGATTGTAGGTGGATCCTATACCCTACATATCTAGATTGTAGGTGGATCCTATACCCTACATATCTAGATTGTAGGTGGATCCTATACCCTACATATCTAGATTGTAAGTGGATCCTATACCCTACATATCTAGATTGTAGGTGGATCCTACATATCTATATCTAGATATATCTAGTATGTGGATCCTATACCCTACATATCTAGATTGTAGGCGGATCCTATACCC
Organism: Ylistrum balloti; assembly: GCF_031769215.1. Classification (NCBI taxonomy): domain Eukaryota; kingdom Metazoa; phylum Mollusca; class Bivalvia; order Pectinida; family Pectinidae; genus Ylistrum; species Ylistrum balloti. The sequence goes on along the minus strand of NW_026782224.1, from coordinate 941,544 downwards.
TACATTTCTAGATAGTAGGTGGATCCTACACCCTACATATCTAGATTGTAGGTGGATCCTATTCCCTACATATCTAGATAGTAGGTGGATCCTATACCCTACATATCTAGATTGTAGGTGGATCCTATTCCCTACATATCTAGATAGTAGGTGGATCCTATACCCTACATATCTAGATTGTAGGTGGATCCTATACCCTACATTTCTAGATTGTAAGTGGATCCTATACCCTACATATCTAGATTGTAGGTGGATCCTATGTCCTACATTTCTAGATTGTAGGTGGATCCTATACCCTACATATCTAGATTGTAAGTGGATCCTATACCCTACATATATAGATTGTAAGTGGATCATATACCCTACATATCTAGATTGTAAGTGGATCCTATACCCTACATATCTAGATTGTAGGTGGATCCTATACCCTACATATCTAGATTGTAGGTGGATCCTATTCCCTACATATCTAGATTGTAGGTGGATCCTGTGTGACCTTCCTTGGATATCCAGAAGATTTCAAGCCTTTTTTTATATGTGTCCCATTTCTATCAGAATATGTATTGTTACAGAAAGAAACTTCATGCGCTCTATATACTGAATTATGACCTTTATGGATTGTCAATGTATACACTGTATTATTGTGGTTAGGGTCAGTATTAAGGTATCATGCACAACGATATATCCCGTTTTTTAATCATTCTTTACCTTTGTTAGGAATTCTAGTTGATCAACTTCTTGCTGGTATATGATCAATTTCATTTTTACAAAGCCTACATGGACTCCGTTACAATAAAGCTGTATACAACACAAGTATTCGACTCTCCTTCCCAGCTACAGTTACCATGTCTTCAACTTATCACACATAGATGATGTATTTGACCCTTACATGTACAACACTTATCGTCTCTGCTTTTTTTCCTGTCATCGCTGTCGATTCAATGCGTTAAGCTTTGTCTGCTTCTATTTATGTCCTTTCGGAGAACCATTGAATCCGTTATTGATAGTTCATCTACCTTTACTAACAGCAAATCAACGACGTAAATGGACACTTACAATATTGTCTTCTTGTTTATTCCTGTCAAATAACTGATATAACATCAAACTAATCTTTTAGAACGCTCAAACGACCTTGAACTTACAACTAATTACAAATGTCTCCGTAACAAATTCATTTACAAGAATGCCTAATTTGAAATGTTTTGACCGTTGATAAATTGATTCAATCGAAAAATGTTGAGGTTGATTTTTACACACACGTGATGAACATACAATTCTTGATACCGAATTCTCAACATATTTACGGTAAAGTTGCGATAATTTTGTTCTCAAATTCTGCGGGATTGACCGATTTGCTGACCTGTCTCTCGTAGCCGTAGTGGAATCGCGGTGGATCGCGGAGGGTTCGCGGAGGTTCGCTGTGGACTTTTTTTGATAAATCGGTAGACCCAGCCGGCGCGGTATCGATATCGGGAAGGCAGGCGACAGAGATTAAGCTACTGTATACGGTTCAGACATGTGTACATCAGTCCATCGTGATATTTTAGCAATTGCCAAGGAAATGTGTAAATATAAACAATGTGAAAATTAGACAGAGTCTATACGATTTTGCAAAAACACAACAATGGTTCGTTTCCCGACGGTGCTATGTCTTAACGTGTGTGTAGATCCGAGAATCAGTTCGTATGGCAAAAGTATGCAAGTGAAATATATCATTAATATGAATATATTCAAGGCAATATCAGTGAAATGGTCCGACAAAAAAGTGTAATGAGTCGACATGGTTTACGGTGCGCTTCACCTTGTGTCAAAGGAGCCAAGGACGCCTCCATCGTAAGCGTTAGCATTCCTAAGGTTAAGCGATGGTCAACATCGAAACAGAGATGAGTTTAGCGGGATTGACCATAGTGGAACATCGATTACGTCAAGTGATAATACAGTTAACCGCCTAAAAACGGAAATCACCATAGCGCTGATGATCCAAATCGTGTATAAATCACCAATGTGTTGTAATTGTAAAAGATAATCCACGCTAACAATGACAGTATCACAGAATAATATAGAAAAATCCATGAACGCTGACTTGAAAAATATGAAATGTATTTTGAGGAGAAAATTGTTGAAATTGTGCAACTGAAAACGCAGTTAGAACAATTTCAGGAAATAAGACACAATCTGGAATCTGCAATATTTGAGAGCAATATATGAAACCGCAAAATTGGCATTGCTGTAGAAACCATGGTGCTGGATAGCCCCCGAAAAAGTTTCCTCCTGAGCAAGATAATGAATCTTTACTGAAAGATACTACTCATCGTTGTCCATCAAACAGAGGTCAAGAGAGGTCAGGGTAATATCATGAAACTGTCCTAATACGGAGTCTTCATTCGTTCATACAGAACCGGAAAACAGCTTCCTTAGATCAGAACACAAGGGAAATAGTTATGAAAGTGATAAACAGCTTACACATGATGGAGAGCATGACAGTGTTACTGGGCAACTTAGTGCTCTTGATATTGCACACTGGAATGATGCGCAACATAGTACAATGGATAACTGCGCAACAGTAGTAAAGCGCAAACCTAAGCGCTTTGATAAGGGTATGTTTAATGATAAAGAACCTGAACGAAGTAGTGGTCAGACAACAAACTTCAATGATTTAAAGTACGACCCCCAAGGAAAACATGGAGTTGTACCAAACACCAGTTCATTTACTAGTTTAGTGAGGCGACGCGTAATTCGTGTAGTTCTTTTGAGGTAGTTGAACAAAGAATTCGTAAACATTGTTGTGGAAAATGGTATAGTGGTAACATTTGTGAAATTACTGACAAGGAAGGAAGAAACCAGATTCCGTGTACCACCATTTACTGTTAAAGAGATTGTTGCTGCAAGAAATATGTCTATGGTTCTCGATCCAGATTTCTGGCCGAACGAAGTTACATACCGCGAACGGATTTCCCGCGGGATAAATGGCCACAGAGGAATTTCCTAATGAAGATGATCATCAAACATACATTTTATTTGTTCGTCATACCTGCACTCCTTCCAGCCATGTTAATTTTTTACATGGAATGCAATGGAAAAACACGGAACATCTCTCTTTGCTAACCATTTAAACAGTACATTTGTGTAATATGTGAACACTGGCTTAAGATAACTAATTTTGGGGTCTTGGAACACATTGATAAAGACTTTCGGGTTACTTGCACTGTAAAACGGGATAATGTATCATTGCATGGGTCTGGAGGAATAGCAATTCTATTCGGGAGATCAAAATTTACCACAATTCGTCTAGTCGATACTGACAGCATGGACTGTATAACAGCTATTTGTTTAGTTGGGAAAAATGTTGAGCATATATTTGTGATCGCAGCACTGCTTCCATTCAGCAACAGAACTGACAGTCAGTACTTTGAAAGTGTATACGAATTACTTGCAGTATATGGTCAATGTAACTCCTACGGAAAAGCCACTCCTCTGTCAAGATACTGTTGCTACGGATGACCGAAGAAAGTGTGATTTATGGGCGAAGTATAATGACGAATTGTTGTGTCCGGATGCAAATAATTTGTACGACACGCAGTTTAAAACTGTAATCGAAGAAAAAATATCAAGAGCTCCTACTATCACCTTCACCCTCCCATATGAAACATATTCTAGAGGACGGAATAACAGGAAAGGAACTACAATTTCAAATACGAAAACTGAAAACAGAGAAAGCCACTTGGATCTGATGGTATTTGTAATGAGAACTTGAAGTATGGTGGTAGAAACCTTGTCAAATCACTATGTGCTATTTTCAACTTGATCATGTCAACAGAATACGTTCCACATTCATTTCAGAAAAGAATAGTTATCCCGATTTTTAAAGGAGGAAATAAAAATTCCTCTGACTCTGCAAGCTACAGAAGCATAACATGGACGTCAAATATTGGAAAGTCATTTGAAAAGGTGTTGCTGAAAAGGATGGAGAAACAGTGACCCATAGCAACGTCAGTTTTCCACATCCTCTGCAGTTCGGGTTTAAGAAAGAGATGGGTGCTATTCCAGCTGTTTTTTTTACGTAGAAAGAGATGGTGTCTTTTTCACTGAAAGGAAATCATCGCTTTAAATTGCTTTCCTCCATAGCGAGAAAGCTTTTGACAGAAATAATTTTTATGCACTTAGGGATGTCGGTCTTCGATTTGGGGATATTACACCAATAGCATCTTCCGTAATCTGGGAACGCGTTATTTTACCTACGAGGATGTACGGGTGAAAGGTGTGGGAAGAAATGAGCGAGATTACACAACGGTCGAATTCTGCAAGAATTTGATAAAAATTCACTATCAGATAGCACCATTTAAACTCTTGGCCATTTGTAGACTGTCACACTTCATATATAAACAGCGATTATTGTTCATTGGAAGACTCTGTGTGGCTGATACACTCAAAATACATAACAAGTTGTTCAATTTTAACATCGGTATGTTTTTAATATTTGGATTGGCAGAATGCACGGAAATCTTTCGGTCGCTTATCATCACAATGTATAAATACGACCTTGATAAGTTTGTGAACAGTTTTATTAAATATGGATGTTTCCCCAGCAAAATCGCTTGGAAATATATAGTTAAGGATGCAATAACAAAAACTTCGGAATGTAACTGGAAAGAGCGCTTATTGAAACGGACTGATCTAACTCGTTTTCAGAATATCCATCCTAGCATTGCGACCTGCATCCCTCTCAATGGAATGGAACCGTCTATAGCGGTGTCGTTTATGGATAAGTGTCTTATCCTAACTCTAGCAGTTGAAAAGCGTCCAAAAGCTAAAATGAAGAGTTGGGGTCTGTCTAGTTTTGTTTAGTGTTAGGATAATTGTGAAATCCGTCTAATTTCTTTAAGATAATTATAAAGTCTGACACCATTCCAAGACCCCTTGACCGGCGTTACCACGCCTACTCTTTTTACGAAAAGTCACAGGAGGATCTTTAACGTGCAAGAGTGGGCAATTCTCACACGGGCCACCGTTTAAAGTCCCATCCGTCGGACTATAGGTAGTGGTCGGTTCGGTGCAGATGGATTTATAATGAACACTTGTTTTTTTGTTGTTGTTCCATCTTGAAAACCTTTCCAATCATATTGTTTAAGCTACTTTATCTCTTTACAACTGTATCTTGCTTTTTCTGTGATTCCACTTCATTCCTTCCGCATACACTGTTTCCTATTCCGAATTTGTGTCATTTCTTTGAATGTACTGATAAGTTGCGTTGAAGTAGAAAGTATTATGATAGTCTGAATTTATCTTAGATAGATTTAAGATTTTGGAGACAGAGAGATACTTAGGGTATGTATGGGTAGGGTGGCTGGATTGTGTTTTAGATTAGGTGTTTAATAGGAGTACGGTGTTAATTTTAACTTGTTACATTTGAGTTTGATAAAGAGGGATAGTTATCTTATGTGAACTATATATGGTTGTATGTTGAGTTTAATTGTGTTATCTTTTAAATTTCGAGTTTTAGACCCTATAACCAGTGTTGAATAAACAGCTCTGTATAATAACTATCGAGAACTGTATATCCCAATTGCCCTTCCTACCAGAGTTCCATATGCTACAAGCCAGGGTACAAGACCCGAATCCGACTGCAAACCAGTCCGAGAGAGTTTTACCCAGAGGTTTCCTTTATGTCTAATTTATACCGGACTTCAGGTCTTAAATGTGGAGTTTGTTTGTGCATTTTTCTTCCTTTTTTAGTCGTTTGTTTAAACAAATACTTGAAGTAGCGTGTTTACTGGTTTGCGTTGCTTTATTTATTTGTACAGTTTCAGATTATTTCACGAATGTGAATGCTGGGGGTGGGGCACAGAGGAGGACACCACATACCTCATGAGGTGTCCGTATGCACCAATGAATGAGAGGGGCAGTAGTAATCCTCTCTAGTACGGTCTCCCTGTGTATCCTGGGGATCCTACCTGTTGTGTGTGCTGTTCTGTATGTTTATGATGTTTGGGAGTTGTCTCCCTTCGACCTTTCTGTTTATCTTTTATATTTATTCTTAGGAATTCAATGAGCATTCTATGCACTAGTCTTTCATTTTCACGTGACATTAAAACCTGGTTGATGGATGCATATCGGATTTTTATTCTTTTAAAGAGTGAGATGTTTTCTTTCCTGATAGAATCTATTGCAATAAAGATTAATATATGATCTATTGTCTGTTCTGTTTCACAATGCGTACAGTCAGGTGAGATATCTTTAACCATTATAATGATGTTACTTTTTAATTTTGTGGTTCTTAATTTTAGCCTTATGATGGTAATATCTTCTAATTTATTTCGTCCTAAAGTTTTAGATTTAGTATTTGGTTTATCTATAATTTACCTTGGGTTGAATGATCTTTCCAAACTTTTCCATTTTTCTGACCATTTATTATTGATTGGTACTAGAATGTACTTCTGTCTGAGATAATTTCACCTTACATTCTATTGTGTTCTTCTGAAGAGTTATTTTTGGCTAGATTGTCAGCTTTTTATTACCCGGTATATCGACATGTGATGATACATACTCATAATTTACCAAATGTCCGTGTTGTTTTCAGTTTATAACTAGATTCAATATTGAGTTAAATGCATTACCTCTTTTTCTGGTCTGTATTGATTGAAATGAAGAAAGACTATCTGTAAGAATTACTGCTCTATTTGTGGACTTTTTGATGTTAATAAGTCTAAGTGCTAATTCTATAGCAATGATTTCACTGGAATAAACGGAGCCCTGATCTGTCAGTCTGAGTGATAATACAGTGTTGTATTCTCCGGAATAAATATCTAACCCTACTCTGTTAGTTTGTGGATTTTTGATCCGTCAGTATAATATTTGGTTCGATCATTATATTTCTCGTCAATTATGGATAATGCTTTTGCCCTAGTTTCTGCTGGCTTTTCCTGTTTTTGGTTTTGTCTAAAAAATTTTTTTCTAATATCGGGAGAGTCTAATTTCCAGGGCGGTGTTGGATTTGGAAAAAATACCTAATTATAATTTGGTGAAAGTTGTGCTCGACGAGAAGATTATTTCTTAAAAAGTTATATGGCTGTTTGGCCTGTTGTTTTAGTTTGTTTCTGTATTTAATGTGTTTTCTGGTTTTTGATTTTTTGTCCTAGTGTTTATGTTCTGGCTCAATATTGAATTATGAGCTTTTCACTCTTTAATCTTAATGGCAGTTTACCGGATTCAGCTTAAATGCTTATTGGTGCGGTGTTTTTTTAAAGTTTCTGAAGCTATTTCGAACCTTTTTAATGCATTCTCAGAAGCAGAATGGTAAACCTAACAGCCATAGTCAATTTGTTTGTACACAGTTTATTTCTGGAGACGTATCTTAATGTGTAAAGTGCATTTATACAGCGTTCTTTTATATTTTTGATGTGTGAATTCCGTGTTGATTTTTTTTTATCAAACATCATACCTAAGTATCGTGTTTCTTTCACAAACTTAATTTCATTTTCATCTAGGTATAATTCTGGACATTTTTCTTTTCTCGAAAAGGACATGGCTACTGTTTTTTTCTTTTGAAATTTTAAGCCCCCATTGGTCAGTCCATTCCTGGAAAACGTCTAAAGTGCCGAATGCTGACGTCATCCACAAACTGAACTATGTAAGCTATTTTTATCTTTTTACTTTTTTCTTTTAAATTGAGGTCTAATTTATTGATAAAATTAATGAAAATTGTTGGTGTTAAAACAGTACCTTAGGGGGCACCATTGTCTAGTGTAAGTTCATCTGACTGAACTTTACGAACGTAGATATGGACATAGAGGCATTGTTTTGCCTGCGTCCATTATTAACTTAACTTAACTTTAGGAAGTGGATGGTGAATCTTAACATGTTTCCGGTTATTCCTACTGCGTTAAGTGATAGTATTAGACCCTCGTGCTAAATAAGGTCGTAACCTTTTTCGAAGTCGGGGAAGACAGCTATAGCACAGAAGTATAGATTGCTTTTCATTTTGGATGTTATTCAGACTAACGAGTCTAATGTTGACCTAAGATTCCTGAAACCCCTTTTGCCACTCGAGCGGGATCGCGGGGTGGTTTTACTCCCTTCTGCTCGCCTATCGCTCGTCACTCCCGCAGGGTTTGAGAACCAAATCACCTCAATTGCATTGTGAAGTTGACTGTATCAAAGCTTAATTCAACAAGATAACTTGACTCATATGCATTCCAAATGAGATTTCCCTTCGACATAACAAAGAACGTTTATCAACAGCGTGATATATAACTTTATTAAAAACTTAAATGCATTGAATAAACAATTTTATTCTCAATATCAATGATTTTTGTATGTTTAAGATTCCCCTGACGTCTGAAATATATAAGTATATTCAATTGAATACAAAGTGTCATTGATAATGTGGTCCTTAAAGTGCTTGGCCTTGATATTGTCTCGATTTATGTCAACAAACATTAATTACATCGTATTAAATGTCTGATAATCGCAATCATTTGGGACCTTCCCTGTATAACCGTGAGAGGCTGTAAACATCAAATACTTATAACCCGAATCAAAAGCAAGACACGTTTGTTTGTCTAAACGCCGACAACATATGGTCAATATCATGACGATGAGAACCGCGCCCAGTATACATATAGAGATGATGTACAGGGTTTCCCTAGTTTTGAAACTCTGGACCTCATACCAGGTCGATAAATGTTTTCCCGTAACATCAGGAACTGATAGTCCGGAGTTGAGCTGCAATTTGTCCTCTGGGGCAGAGTTTTCTGGCAAACCCGTCTCCACTGAAACAGTCAATACAAATTTAACGTTTTCGTCTTCATCTCAATGATTGTATGTAAATGATAAACGATATATTTGCATTGATAACGAAGTAATATTGTAGCATAATTACTACATTAATGTCTACGTACAACGCGAGTAGGAAAACTTGTTTTCATCGATAACTTAGTAAGAAAAATCTCATCCTAAAATATCTTAGTTATAACTACGTGTAGTTCAGAGAGCTGTACATTATGACATTTAGAGGACCAGAAAACAATAAACACATATGTAATGATACATGTGAGGGAGAGAGGGCTGAGGACAAATTAGGGCTTTCTGTACAATATAACGTACCATTGATAAATTCTTCAAATTCCTCTTGCGGGAAGTTGAAATTACCACACGTGGGGAAGTTTTTGGGAGTTGGTGGCATCTGGTCCACGTCTCCGACTTGGAGTATGAGAGCCATTCCTGTGATTTGGTGTATCTCTATGTGACAATGTAGGAACCAGAAACCTGAAACAGAAGTAGTTCGTATTAGTACTTGTACGGATGTTGTGATAATATCCATGACGACGTGTTAAACAAAATATGTAAACCAGACTTAGGATGATTAAGAGGTAAACATTCTTTGGAAAATCCATGATACGGCGAATAGATTTCTGATATAAAACAACAGCGTTACTTTGGTTTGAAGTGCAGTGTATGGATAAATATTTAATCTACTGGAATATTTCATCAACACGTCCCGCAACATATCAAGGTTCAATGTTTAAATGTGATCAGTCTTAACATGTACATTGCAAATAATCAAAACATGATTTTTCAGGTTCTATTCAGTAGTGGTCACTTCATAAAGAAATTTTAAATACGTACTTTATTGGTCTAACCTACCCGGGTTGTTGGCAGTCATCCTGGTTACTGTGTAGCCGTGCCTAGGTACTAACACCGAGTCCTTTATTGGGGGATCCACCAAATTCAGACCAGGAATGTTGTCTCCACCCCAGGTGTCGTTTGACCACGAGGCATTGTCACAAAACACAGAATCACAATGGATATCCTCGTTAAGACCAACAGATATTCCGGAAGCATTATACTTTGAGTAGGCGACCTTGAGCACGTGGAATGTGTGACCGTGTAAGTGCATTGGGTGCTGCAACCCAAGTTCTACCATGTCAACCAAAGGACCTGATAAACAGATAATTAATCCCTTCATTAATATCACAATCTAGAATGTTTAATAGGGATTTCTAAACATATTGTTTTGCTATCAATACTTAAAACAGGTATTGCCAAACTGAGAGCGTGCATTCAATGCAAAACTACTATTTTCTTTTCATTTACAAATTCAAGGCACGTGCATATATAGCGAGTAAAGAGAGTACATACCTGGGCTGACCATAACGAACTGGACCGTACTACCGAGATCAACTTTGATGATTTGTGTACAAAAGCAGACTCCCTTATAACAGCGGAGGTCAGTGCTGTTACAATTCACCACAGCGTCAGCCATATTAGGGAAAGTCTGTAACAAATTATATATCAATGTAGGACGTAAATTAATGTCCATTCATTCTAGCAAAACACACTCTCAACCGACTTAAAAAGTACAAGTGTGCATGTTTTTTTTGTCTTAGTCATATGTTAGAACAACACATGGCAGCACAGTGTTTTTTTCCGGAAGCCATTAAAATGTTATATTACTATCAGGAATGATTTAGCGGCCTGTTAGTTCCATGTCTTACGAACTGTTTACTTTGAATAAAATGTTCAATTTATATAACGTAACAACACTCTATATTAGTACCCATAGATACTCACATGTAAAGCGCTGGTTGGCTTTAAAAAACTCTTTCCATTTATGTGAGCGAAATCTGTTTCAGCTACAAAAAGTATCAAACGCATATTTAGGTATATGCCTTATAAATTATCATGAAGCTTGTCAAACAGTTCCACGACAATGTGTTATCTATTCTCGTCAAGGAGTTTTTGGCCGACGTAATGAAACTTAAAACACTGATGGAATGACAGAAGATAATGCCAGTCGTGAAGAAATCGTTAACTTAGGAAGGTATTTGATAGCAAAGCAATTCTACTGCTGATATCGAGTTATGTGTTGGAGGAGTGGAGGAAGGGAGATAATCGTTATCATGTTACTTTCGTTATTTCGCTGAGTCTTATCATACATGAGGATAATTACTTTGGAAATGTACACTAAGAAATATCTCCTTGAATGTCCCGTCCTCCGTGTATTTAGGGACAACGCGCTCGTCACGTTCATGACTGGACAACTGAAGCTCTCCAATGGATGTGCAGTTTAGATGGTAGGTAGGTGGGTACTCACTTAAAAAAACAAAACACAAAATCGTAAGTCCATAAAACACTGTATAATTCTTCTAAGGCAAACTGAGTTAAGGAGTCCAAAATTCAGAAATGAGTTTCATTTTAGAAAGATTTTATATTAAGAAGACAATGGGTATTTGGCAACAGGTGAACGCCTATAGAAGTTATCTCCCTTGTGTGGACAAATGAATGCATATGAGACACATTACATACTGATCACATCTAGCTGTTGTACATAAAAGACGAGTTACCTCCCCTCTATCGTGGGATTTAATTTAAATTAAATCTTTTTCGGTAGGGCACGCCGATATTACGACGTACTGGATACTTTTTGGGTCATGTTACCGCTCTCGGGATATCAGCAAAAATGGTGGCCAACTCCTAAGTATACTGCCAAACTGTTTCCTCTACCTATTGTGTTGTCGTGTGGAAGTTGATTATAAATCCAAGGCTTGGAAACAAATGGGTCGGCAGTTGAGATGGGAGTTACAACAGGTGGGGAGAGATGCAGGTTTATGGAGATTATGCGAATGTTTTGTAGTCGTCGCCATGGCCCCATCGGTAAATATTTAATTAACCAGTACGTTGTTAGATTTAATGTGTTGGATCTTCGTAAATGTGGCTGATTCTTTCGTAATAGCACCTTTTCATTTTTTTGAGAATGTGGAACTTTTGATTCAGGATTTACCAGGCGATGATATATTGTATCTACATGTGAATATTTTTTGTTCGTTATTTGATAAATTCGAAGTGAACGGAAAGTATATAACCTCAACAATACACAAGAATTTGATAAAGTAGGCGTTATTGTAACACACAATAACAGACTACAACATACATATTCTATAAGGTGACAATACTTCATACACGTAGCAAACAACAAACATATTATACTTGATAATCGCCTTACGACAATAATAATTACAATAATAAATAAATAAAAAATGAAAAAACATAATTTAATTCAAACTCAAATTCGATGAAATTAAAGGAAAATATGAACCAAATAGAGATTTACATAGAGACTCGCGAGAGTGGGCAAGGGGAATAAAAATAGGTGTTCCTGACGGCTAGAATCTTCGGCTTCGTCAGGGGACAACCGCCAAGTAAATCTTTATCAATTCAAGTAAGTAATTATCTCAAATCGTAACCGTCTTGTCTTTATACCAGAGATGGTGAGCAATCCCTCGTATACTTACTGTACCATGCAGTTGATGTCTGTACAGGGATCCGTCTCAACACATCGCTTCCTTGAGGAGACAGGCACTCCTTCTGCTACAGATTCGTAGCGGACAATACCCTTCACTTGGCCGGCTCCATTAGCCTAGGATGATAAGAATGGGAAAAAAACAAAATCAGATCACTTAAAGAACCCAGAAAATAAAACATGATATTTATCACTGAAATAATATATTTAAGTATAATTGAACTGTTTAGTTATGATATCTATAGCCACAAAAGACACAAGAGCGTTTAAAACTCTCCGTACATGTTACTGTCTTTGTCCTGTTAGTAAGACGTAAGAAATGACCCTACTGACCCTATGGAGTGTATTAGTAAACTCGGAAGATATTTCCTCTCTTTTCTCAGTACCGTCTTATTCTTAATAATATTCCCTTTAACACTGCAACACTTTTGACCTTAGGTCGAGCGTTCGTCCCTGTGACTTTGTATTCCGTCCTCTGGCCAACACATACCAGAACTACTACAACCTGTTTCTCGTTCATCAGTTAGTGTAACGACTGGTTCACCAGTTGTCAGTATGATGTGACCGGATTGGCTGTCGTTTTAGAAGCCTACGGCGGAATACTTCACTTCGGCAGTATATAGTTCAGTGTGTTAGCACTATAGACTCACTTACATGAACATACCGCAGTCCTCAAATACACAAAATTCAACACATAAACTAAGCTCGCATACACAACGGGAGGCCGTCACTAAAAAACCGAAGTTATTATAGGATGTTAACCAAACAAACAATGTTGTTGTCTTATTAAGTTTTACACTAGATTTAAAGTTAAACAAAGATATGCATACGGACAGTGTTATACATCAGGTGAAAGGGTCATTTATGCCAACAATAATCACGCCGTTACGGTCACGTGGTGGGAGTCGTTTGTAGTATTTGTCTATTTAGAGTATAATCAAATATTCAAATGCAATTATAACGTAGGTTTCGTATTGTTTCCTGTTTTGAAAGCTAAAATATAAGACGAAATATACCTCCACCCGGAACCAGTAGTTATCAGGGGTTTGTGTCGTGCGCAGTAGAAAGTCTATTCTCTCCCCTGGTACGGTGGTGATAGCGTCCAACTCTACCCTTCGTACGCCTCGACCGTCTATCGCTATCAACTCTAGCTTATGCTGGATAAAGTTGATAATATAGAAATGTATAACGTCTTAAATCACCATATAGTGTTTCATCTTGTATATCTATATATATCCAGTAAATCGACTAGAATACTTCATGTTTAAAATTCTACTTCATCATTTACTGTTACCAAGAAGTTGAATTTCGATAAACAAGGAAACTGCAGATATGTCGGTTTTTTCTTATGGTAATCGATCATCAGCTTTTACAAATTCCAAAGTGACTTTTTTCCATGACAAAACAATATGAAGTCATATTTAATGGCCATATCCATTACAATTTTCACCAATCGGCGATTAAACTCAAAAAAGGCATGCTAGATGCTCGTTCTAGATGCTCGTTAGTTTGTCTGTTGGTTTTAAATGGTCGATGAAGCAAAGGACGCTTACTGTCCGCCCTTTTTCAATTAATTTTGGTTATGGGTACTAATCATATCAGAATGTTGGCATCATTTTTCTTTTCATTTTACATTATTATATTAAGGTATTTAAATTTGTCATTCTTAACAAGTGAAAAAAAATATTACAATTATCAATTTTCATTTAGGAATTCTTAATCGCATATATAACCTTATCCTGCGAAATCCAATGTCTGTAAGATAATTAAAAGTAAACAAAGAAAAAAACAAAAACAAAATGAATTTCAAGTCCCACGAACATGTTAAATTTTACAGTCGATAGTATTGAGAAGTTAATATTTGGCTAATTCACGACTGAGTGTGTCACTTCCTACCTTGTCCACGGAGATCTGTAGTGCAAACCCATTACCAGAGTTGATTAATCGGAACCGGTATGTTTTATTACTCTTGACCACAAAGGTTTCGTAAGGTAAATCGGGGTACATCGGGGTATCGCCAAACTCAGGGTAATTATGCCCTTAGATGAAAACAAAGCATATGAAATCGGGTCAATCGGTGTCAGAAACAACCTAAAGTATAACATAATGAGGCTATACTTCTGACAAAATGTCGGACAGTCCACTGCGTGAGACATGATTTCATCTGAACAGTTTTATAAATTATAAACTCCATGTAGGGGTAGATATTAGACGGACGACATGGTAGTTTTTAGGTATATGCTATAACAACAGATTAGTCGTGTGATAAGTGTTATAACACTAATAATACTTTAATTACGATATGGGTTTTGTTATACTGAAAACCATATCATGTGATATACCTCCTATCACATAACTACACTGTTATCAGTGTAATAACATCCATCAATTCACTACCCTATTATCAATATAATCACACAGATAACAGGGCAGTTTATTGGTGTTATTAAACTGATAACAGGGTAGTTTATTGGTGTTATTATACTGATAACAGGGTAGTTTATTGGTGTTATTATACTGATAACAGGGTAGTTTATTGGTGTTATTATACTGATAACAGGGCAGTTTATTGGTGTTATTATACTTATAACAGGGTAGTTTATAGGTGTTATTATACTGATAACAGGGCAGTTTATTGGTGTTATTATACAGATAACAGGGTAGTTTATTGGTGTAATTATACAGATAACAGGGTAGTTTATTGGTGTTATTATACTGATAACAGGGCAGTTTATTGGTGTTATTATACTGATAACAGAGTAGTTTATTGGTGTTATTATACTGATAACAGGGTAGTTTATTGGTGTTATTATACTGATAACAGAGTAGTTTATTGGTGTTATTATACAGATAACAGGGTAGTTTATTGGTGTTATTATACTGATAACAGGGTAGTTTATTGGTGTTATTATACTGATAACTGGGTAGAGAAGTGATTTGTGTTGTATGTTATTACACAAACCAAAGGAAATCTATTCCATAAAGGTATATATATATATATGTACCTCTTCCATTAATGACTCCGGACTGAAACAGCATGAAACCAGCCAGGCTTCCGTCACTCTTTAGTATATCTGAGGCAAAGAAACACCGCGGATCGTCGGGCCCGAATGCATACCTAGAAAACCATATTGCATCAACGTTATATCATGGTAAATGGAAGAGTATAAACAGACATGCTGTTCAAGGACAGACAGCGTCTAATGAAATGTTGAACTGTAATAATACGATAGGTTAAATACATCTATTAATTACAAATATATATATACTTCATTGTTTTTCTTCTATAATGGATAAATCCTCTGTTTCGTCATAAAAGACAAGACATACCTGCGGAGGTCCCAGATGAAATGTTCCGTTAACTCTAACGAGGATTTATGTAACCAGTCCTGTGTCAGCACTACGAACTCTTTCTCTATGTGCTCCTCAGTATCCGATGTCTGCAATATTTGTTATATATAATTAAGTATATATGTTGTTAATCTCTAGCACAGTACAACATTTTGAGCATTATTCTATATGTGAACTCGCATCTGGTGATCAGTTTTGATAAATTTCTTATATATGTTTCTATTACTAATCAATTTAAAGCAGTTTCGCACCATAGTGTAGCAGGTTGTTGAAATCCTATATTGATTATAGTACTATTCAAATGATAACGGCATACAGTATTAACCTTTGCTTCTTTAAGTTTGGGAAGAACGATAAGTGCTCCTGCCAAGCCGTCAGTCCTTTGAACTCCCAGGTGAGAGTGATACCAGTGGGTTCCGGATGGTTCTGCTATGAACCTGACAAATACAGATTAACAAAGATTGTGTGGTGAACAGTTCTGTTTCCGTATCATCAGTACAACCGACTACTGGATATAATAGATATGAAGGACAACCACTGAATTATCATACAAGAACGGATATTAACAACATTCTATTGTAGCGTTAGATTACATTTTAATCGACTGCAGTTTAAATGGGAAATGTCTGTTATTGCCAATATTTATCGCCAAAGAAAACGTGCCCTTTACATACTTTGAGAAACTATTTATCAAATTTAAAAACGACACAAATATTGTCTTACCTGTATGTAAATGATTGTCCGGGACTTATAGGACACTGGCTAATCATGCTCACTCCGTCCATCCACGGAGTGCCCCTTTGGTAGATACCATGCCAATGGATGGTCACTCCTTCCATGAGAAGGGCATTTTTAACGTGAACTACCACCTGATGGTATAGTACAAGATTATTTAATAAGATATACTTATTCTTGTCCCATTAATGATTCATAAAATAAAACAAAACATTTTAATGTGCAGTATACAGATATCGAATCACGTGGTAAGCTGTTCGGAGCCAAACGCAGCTGAAGATCTTGTTAAAAATTTGCACCTACATTATGCGTGCATTTTCCATGTACCTTCATAGAGTATTATATCTATGCAAAGTCATATCTAGTAGTATCTGATATTAATACTCCATAATTTAATGACACAGTGACTTTTAAAAGGACTTATATATCGCATTTTCTACAGTCTGAAAGAATTGATAAGTAATTGTAATTAAATAGTTAGGTATCGTGTATTTTATTGCTTTAACAACAATACTTTTCAGCTGCCTATCTATGTTCTATGTTCGTTTTAACAATAAACCTGCCACCTGTCATTCATACATTAAAATAAAATATCTATACTTGTGTATCCTCCACAATGTATCTATCGATATTGCTACTAGTTAACGGTCCCGTCATTATTTAAACCAGGTGTTAATGACCAGTATTTGTTTACATCCTTAAGACTTATATCAAAATAAAAAGAAAAATTTTTGAGGCATCTACATATGACATCACATGAAAAATTTATTTGTAAATTGTAAATGAAAAAAAATAGGTATAATTATTCTGTTGCCATGACGTTGTCCACTAGGTGCTTCCGTATGATATGGCTGTCTACAAATCAAAGATTATATCACTATGGTTTATAACTGAAATATGAGACATCTAGATGTACTGTTAGATTTTGATGTATAGGCAAAAGGTAGATAAAAAATAATGATTTAATTTTTTCATCTAAGGGTAATTTTTTAAATCTCGACTCCTTTTACTTATTCTAGTTAAGTATGGCTCTTTGATAGGCGATGTCACTGTTCTACGATGCGGATAAGATTTTTTTTAAATACGCCATGAAAGCCTGGAGATATTAAATGCTAATGAAATAATTCTTATCCAAATACATTGGGGTATCTACATATCTTATAGAAAAAGGCTGAACAATATTATAATTATTCTGCTATATAACTTTTTACTAGATACATATACATTTATAATTGCTTTCAACATCCATAAATTATGTCAAATGCCCTTTAAAGCAAACCCACCTCCTGTCCTTCATATACAACAATGGAGGGTCCCGGAAACTTGCCATTAACCGAGTACAGAATCTTATAGGAACCATCTCCAGTTAGGGTGTATAGTAGATCTGTAACCAAGGACATTTTGTTGAGATGCATTCTCATTTCCGTCGACTTTTGTTTATTTCATATCAAATATATGTTTGTGTTATTGTTTTGTAAATACGAGTCAACGTGAAACTGAATAGAAAAAAAAATTGACAAAAAGAAATGGACGACTTAGAAATAGTCATATCAAATTTCATCAACTCAGTATCGTAGAAAATACTGTTAATTTGCAACAATGTATCGTCCACTATCACATCGCTATCATCGATTGCATTTCAGACTGTAGATAGTATATCTATTAGTAACGCTTACCTTCATTCGTTGCCTTTTCATAGAGAGAGCAATCGAGCCGTTTATAAAACGAATCATTTCTGTAGACGATTGGGTTGCCGTCATCGTCATAGTCATGGTACCATACCATTGTCTCTGTGTAGTTGATGAGCCAGTGGAATTCACAAAGTTTTTCATTCTCGCCACAACTTGGAGTGACTTCATGGTTAAATGGAGCAAACCCTAATACAGACCACCCGCCTAACACTGACAGGAAAGCGACAGCGGTCACCCAGCCAGACATTCTACTATTAATACATCCTATCATTCTACCTACATTATTATGTATATGGGTATTTAGTAAATCTGCACTATAGTGTTAAATCATCTAGATATCTGCTATTATACAGCTTTATGTTTGTTGACACTGTCGGATGGATGTTTTCAGTCACGTGTGAAGGCGTTTCACGTGAAGACGTTCATGCAGTGTTAGTGTAACGTATTAATCAGTAAAGCTATTTCTAAACTGATTCAGCTCACAGGAATCATCAGCCTTTCAAGTGTTTGTGGAGTTACATATATCTAGTCCTTCACTTTGCATTACACCATACAATCACATATAACATTGATGAAAACTTACAAAAGATCTATACCGTAGCGACATGTGTATGTTTGTTAACAATAAATTGTTTTTGTAAGATACCAATGTTAAACTCTCCATTATCTGAAGGCCACACGATTATCTATTAAAAATTGTTTCTTGATGAAGTGATAACCCATTACCAGCTTAGTATCGCGGCTATTATTATTGTTATGTTTCGTGTAGTAAATTGCTGTTTCGTGTAGTAAATTGGGGTTTCGTGTAGTAAGGTGCTGTTTAGTGTAGTAAGGTGCTGTTTCGTGTAGTAAATTGGGGTTTCGTGTAGTAAATTGCGGTTTCGTGTAGTAAGGTGCTGTTTAGTGTAGTAAGGTGCTGTTTAGTGTAGTAAGGTGCTGTTTAGTATAGTAAGGTGCTGTTTCGTGTAGTAAATTGCGGTTTCGTGTAGTAAGGTGCTGTTTAGTGTAGTAAGGTGCTGTTTCGTGTAGTAAATTGCGGTTTCGTGTAGTAAATTGCGGTTTCGTGTAGTAAGGTGCTGTTTAGTGTAGTAAGGTGCTGTTTCGTGTAGTAAATTGCGGTTTCGTGTAGTAAATTGGGGTTTCGTGTAGTAAGGTGCTGTTTAGTGTAGTAAGGTGCTGTTTCGTGTAGTAAATTGCGGTTTCGTGTAGTAAATTGCGGTTTCGTGTAGTAAGGTGCTGTTTAGTGTTGAAAGGTGCTGTTTCGTGTAGTTAATTGCTGTTTCGTGTAGTAAGGTGCTGTTTCGTGTAGTAAGGTGCTGTTTAGTGTTGAAAGGTGCTGTTTCGTGTAGTTAATTGCTGTTTCGTGCAGTAAGGTGCTGTTTCGTGTAGTAAGGTGCTGTTAGTGTCGCAACATGCTGTTTCGTGTAGTAAGGTGCTGTTAGTGTCGCAACGTGCTGTTTCGTGTAGAAAGGTGCTGTTTCGTGTAGTAAGGTGCTGTTAGTGTAGTAAGGTGCTGTTTAGTGTAGTAAGGTGCTATTTCGTGTAGTAAGGTGCTGTTTCGTGTAGTAAGGTGCCGTTAGTGTCGCAACGTGCTGTTAGTGTAGTAAGGTGCTGTTAGTGTAGTAAGGTGCTGTTTCGTGTTGAAAGGTGCTGTTTATTGTAGTAGGGTTAGTAAGGCGCTGTTTCGTCTAGTAAGGTGCTGTATCGAGTCGTAACGAGCTCTTTCGTGTCGTAAGGTGCTGTTAAATACATCATGTTGATCTATCAAATGATATCACATTAAATATACTTCACTCATAAAACTGTCAATTTTTTCCTTTTTTATATTTCAAATCGTTCTACATCTGGAAGGGCTTCTTTGTACCTGATCATTCACCTTATCGTCACGGTTGTGTGTTGTCTCGACACGCTCCTCTTCAAACCGGTCTTTTCTGGCGCGTGACCAGGGCGGTCGTATGATCGGGACTGTCATGTGATCAGAAACGTCATTTGATTATACATGTTTATAACATTGTCACCTTTGTAGTGTTATTTCTAAAATGTTAACTAAATGTTTTAGAATGCAGCAGTGTAAAACACAAATGTTATACTTAAAGATTAACCACAGACATGTTCAGATTACAAGAGAGCTTTTCATTGTCCCCAGTATAGTATTTGAGTTTATTCTATCATTATTTCAAATAAAACTTTATCAGGTTTTTGTAGCTGTAAACATACATTGAGTGAGAAAAGGCACATCGTAAAACGTACTTTAACGAATGTTTATCCGCCAGTTACACGTGATAATAAGAAAACAGGCCCTTATATATGAAAGGGAAATTAAACGATAGGTTCAGTCTTGTATAAAACAAAAAACAAGGCAGCCAACAGAGAGGTATATTTAGTCCCCAAAGGTATGCTGATAGTTTGGTGGAAGATCTTACCAACATACACGTTTTTAAGACGTCGTCCTCCTTAAACTTCTTCTTTGATTTGGACTTATAATTCACGAAATATGCTGGACAATATAATTCATAACCGTTCAGCTGTACCATCTTATACTCACATACAAAATACCGAAAAATCAAACGTTCATATAGAAGACGGGCTTTTCTTGTTTTTTCAAGAGAGAGTGTTGAAAATTGGTCAAAAGCTTGTTGGAGTAATGTTTATTCCACGTCTTCAGTAAACAGTATCACAATATCTTCAGTAAACAGTATCACAATATTGTCAGTAAACAGTATCACAGAATCTTAAGTAAACAGTATCACAATATCGTCAGTAAACAGTATCACAATATCGTCAGTAAACAGTATCACAATAAGACTGTTACCTAGATTTGGTAATACCAAGAATGGTAGTAAGACTATTTGATACATTGGTAAAACAGCCAGACGTTCAAGCAATAAACTCCTACTTATATTGATTTGATAGTACTACGACTGGTGGTCAATAGTTTTGATAAAGTTTTGGTGGAACACTTAGACAAACCAGCAATAAAACGGGGAGGTCCGTATTCTTATCATTAGTAGGCGATCTAAATGATTGTAATAACGAACGGTGACCAGCCGGTATTTCGTCTTTGGAAATATTACATAATGTATAATGGTGTTTTCTTATTAAAAATGCTTAGTTCTTTTCGTGAACAGGAAATGTAACAATGGTTACAGAAAAATATCAACGATCGGGTGCCTTATCTACAGGTACAATAATATACTTGTCAGGTAAACCTAGAGGTGAGGGGTCAACAATAGGATCGGGTGACGTAGACCTGGGCTTTGTTTTCATCCTAGTGCTAACGGTTTTAACAATGGTGGACCGAAGGTATTCAACACACCCAGAAAGTGAACTCAATGCACCATGTTCTCGTTTTTACCCATTATCTACCATAGATTTCATCAGAATCCTTAAGTATCTTGGATATTCATATTCAAAATAACGGACAAGGTTTCAAGATACACAACTTATACCGCATCGTATATCCTGTGATACTAAATTGTATCAATATAACGTTTATCGGGAAAATATCACCGCAGGTTTGCTTTCTCTGTTTGCACATCGAGCAAAATTTAGAAAAAGTGGTCCAACAAGTGATGTCAACAGCGAAAGCTATGTTTTGTTTATAAAAGGGTAAATGCAACAAGACTTGACGAAAACGAACAGTTTCATGGGAGGACGAATGTTTCTCATATACTCCAAACATGTAGGTATATACCATACACAAATAAGGAAACTAGCTGTTTAGTACAATATGTACTGCTGAGTCAAAGTGTTGGGCTCATAAAGACATACACGAATCATATGTCTTACTAGCTGACAACACGTATAATTCTACAAAGAGGTCTTTAGTAATATTTCAATCTCAACGTTGACGTCTTGGAAGATTTTGTTCTCGTACAATGTAAATTTGGCTCTGATTCATGTTAACATCATAGAAATCATACGCTGGGATAGATTTTACCACTAAACTACAATAAATTAATATTATAATCGATGATTGCGTGAAAGGAAGGACAAACTTAATTTCATTCCTAAGTATCGGTATTCATCCCAATGCTTTGAACCCTGTAATAAGTTATAACATTATTAAAAACGTTGTTTACTCAAGTATGTTTATGTGTGTGTGCTTTGGAATACAGTGAAAGAGAGCGTACACAAAGATGCGCGTTGTATTGGTTTCCTTAAACTTCCTCCTCGGCAGTAAATGTTCAGTGTCTAGGAGCATTTGATATATGGAGCGAGGTTGAGAGACCATTGTCTTGGAACAAATTGTGTTGAGGTAGTTTTTGTAACTAGAAAATTTATGTTCATCAGTTTATGTAACAGGATTCCTGCATGGTACATTAAGTATAATGATTAAATCTAATATAGACTCATTCGTTGATGACTATGTCTCCAATATATACGTAATATCGACAATGTGCTGGTTCTATTATGTAAGATGGAAAGACAAACGAATACACGAAGTGAACTCAGGAGATGTGGGGCTATCCATTGTGATGTGGTAATTAACCCTTTGTTTCAAATACATGTAAACACCTAACAATTTTTTAAACAATATGTAAGGTGATTTAGTAGAATTATATCAATATTCTATATCCTGTAAGGAGGAAGCTATAAAATGTAAGAAATGAGTGAAAAAAGTAACGATATAAAATTGCAGTTTATTCTGTGTTGTCGAGGTTTAGTGTCAAAGGAGTGGGTTGGCGTGGCTGAAATATGGTGTTAAATATGGACTCTAACACTCAGTTGACACTTCTTTGGCTCAGTGGAAAGAGCCGGCCGATTCTCATATCGGCGATCTTGGTTCGACTCCTGGTCATTCACAGGAATGTGTGATTTCCCTGTTCTTTCACATACAAAAGATACGCAACACTCAGGACTAAAGAAACACACGCTGGGATGTGCATGCATAGGGAACACGGAGTGGGAGAAAACATACAGAAGAACTCCCTACTTAAGAAATACGCTGCTGTAGACAATGTACTTTACTGTAGGAACTTTAAGGACAATTATATATATTTAAAGATACGCTGCAAGTTGTAACCTCATACAGACGTAACATATTGCGGAACGCGACGAACGCGATAAACGCGATAAAACTCAATTTATTTCACGATATCAATCATAGAACTATCGTCAATCCTTAATGTATATTTTTTCCCGAATATTCAATGTATTAACAGACATATAACAATGATTCAATTTTGTAACAATATAAACATTTCTCTTACATCCTTCCGCACCAAGCCTCTTAAAATCAGGAAGTATTAAATCGCTTCAGAGAGAAAATTTCAGAGTTGGTGAAACTATATAGTTGTTTTGTTATATAACACGGCATTTAATATATATATTACAACTGCAGTGTACAAACGTAAAATCAGGTTATTTTTCTAGCTTGGGTTAATATGTTAATAATCTCCCGTGCAGGAATTTGCCAGTTTCAGGTTAAAATATAATATTGTTGAAACCTGTGGGAGACCTGTAGGCTTTTTCACAGCAGATGGATTTTCTGTCATGAAACAACGTATAAGGAATACCACTATGACGCTGCTTGCGGGAAAAAATAAAATAAAATAAAAAAAAAAAACAAACAAAACAAAAAAAAAAAAAAACAAAACAAAACAAAACAAAAAACAAGTGCATGGTTTCGAATATCGAATATTTTATCTCGACTCGCAGACACGTAAAAATGTGTTACATGAGGACATACTGAAAAACAGATGAAATTGTTTGGAGTAATTTTACCCAGAACATCCGGTTTAAAAAAGTTTTTTTCTGGAGTCCAAACACATTCAAAAAGCCCAAAATGTCTTCATTAACAAGCGTTTTGTTTAACGTGTTCTAGTACTTGTCCTAGCCCATGTAAGGTCAGGTTACCGCTCATGTGTATCCCGCGAGACCGGGTGCATGTTTGGGTCAGGTGGATGTTGATAACCCTGGTATGGAGGTTCGTACGCGACATCATTAATGTATAGGTTATCATATGATAGTCTCACCCTCTCGTTTCTAATCTTTGCTTCTTTCATTTAAGGAATAAGGGTGAACCTGCGGGTGGCGAGTTCACTGGAATTTTTCATCATACATATACAGTTATAAAATGTACAATTAGACAGACCTGTTGTGAGCGATATAGTAAGACGCTGTTGAGGCCTCTAAAGCGGAAAACATTCGTAAAAAGATACAGTAATGATTTCAAATGATGTTATGAGAAAGGAAACATTCTTTAGAATCAATGGAGCGACGACCTTTCACAAGAAAATCGTTCAAAGCATCGGAAAAGTCATGTAGGTCGGCGGCTGTTGACTGTCAGTATCTTGGTCAGCATCTATGAGGGTGGTCTTGTCCGTATCTGAATCACCGCCTTTAATAAGTTTGCCGTACTTCATACCTTTATCTTTGCTATATTTTTGAGCTAAACGTTTCTTTTCGAAAATCTGCAACATTAGGCAAAGTCCAGTTGAGATACATGTAACTAGAAGTGCGCATATAACGATGACGTACACAGTTTTTGAGTCCCCTCTGTGTGCATCTGAACTTCTGAGAGAGATCCGTTGAACACTGTCAGATGAGCTTAATTGTCCTTTCGGTTTAGTAGCGAAGGAGGCTTTCGAGTCTTTAAAAAAGAAAAAAAGACCACTTTTACGTTGGTTATAAAAGTATAAATCCTGATGCGTTTTTAAATGATATTTCTAAGTCAAAATAGCCTATATGAGAATAATGAACAATATTTGTAAACACTTATTCCAACATAACATCACTTAATATGAAGGTTTTAGGCATAGACATACTTTTTATGATATCCTCAAATTCCTCTCGGGGGAAGTTGAAGTTGCCACACGTGGGGAAGTTTATGGGCGTTGGTGGCATTTGGTCCACGTCCCCAACCTGCAGTACGAGGGCCATCCCTGTGATCTGGTGTATCTCTATGTGACAATGCATGAACCAGAAACCTGAAACAGCAAACACTATTCAAGCATAATGATATATACATGTAATTATTGTATAAATATCTTTTTTACCTTAGATGAATGTATTTTCTTTTTGTATATAGAGTAAGAAAGCTTCATTGGGGCACCTAGTCGCACCTGGATTATCTGCTTTCATCCTGATGACAGTGTAACCCTTTCTCGGTAAAAGTACAGTGTCCTTGATAGGCGGATCCACCAGGTTGAGGCCAGGAATGTTGTCCCCACCCCAGGAGGGGTTTTTCCATTTTGGTTTGTCACACCAGACTTTTGTCTCGCATTCAATATCCTCATTCAATCCAATGGACTCGCCTGTTGAGATGTTGTAGTTGGAGTATGCTACCTTCAGCACGTGGAAATCGTGACCATGTATATGGGTCGGGTGCTGTAGTCCAAGAAATGGAACAGCCAGAAAGGGCCCTGTTGAAAAAGCGTGGTTGAAATTATGCATTAGCTTTGTCGAGCAATCGTGCGTCTTGCTCTTACAATGCAATTAACTAGAAGTTATTTTTGATATTTCTGTTTGTATCTTTTATATGTTTGTTATTTGGAATATAAATATGAAAATAAGTAAACACTTTTGAAGAACCACAGATTAAAAATTGTAAAACATAAGAATTTTTTAGCAAATGAAATAACAAATATGTTGACATTAGAGGGTTTGTTCGGGGTCTTTTTTCCCCTGAGCATATCTTACCTGGGGCTACCAAAATGAACTGTACGGTGGCCCCGAGCTCGACTTTAATGATATGAGTACAGAAGCACACCTCTCCTTTACACTTAAGATCAGTCTTGTTACACGACTCAGTGGCACTGTCAATATCTGGATAAGTCTGCAATCATTGGCATCAAGTAAATAAAAGGTTAAGTCTTATGAGGTCAATTGTTAGAACAGAACTCAAATATAACAAAATATTAACCAGAAAATAAAGAGATTAAATAACACAAAAAGACTCCCCATGTCTTTCCTTATCATGTATAGAGATACTTTGATACATATTTATCCTGATCTTACCTGTAATGGGGAAGTTGGTTTGACGAAGCTTTTTCCATTCATAACAGCAATCGACGTCAGTGCTAAAAGATAAGAATTTTATCAGTGCCTTTTCTTCGCATGGTAAGGGCATCGAAGGGTAGTAATTGTACTGCTTGATAGTGTTATGTGTTTTTTAAAAATAAAATTGTTTCAGCAATTATAAATAATCATATATGGAAATTTAAGGAAAACAAAATGTCGGTGAAAACTCACTTTTGTACCGGCTGCTGAGCATGATTTCAATAGACTTGCCATCATCTGTGAATTTCGGCACTTGTCGCTTATCCTGATTTGTATCCAGACTTAGTGTGTGCAGTGGAATGCACGTGAGGTTGTATTCGGGAGGGAACACTCTGAGTAATCAACAATTATCATACACTTGGAAGCTGAAATTACTTTTGTTATGACGCAATGTAACTGATTACTTGTTATTCATAGCAATGCTTCAATTATGATTCGAATCCTCGACCCATGCCTTACTAGTATGACACTCAACCGATCGAGTGATAAGTTCTCTCTAGTCGAGCGGCATATTGTGTCTAGTATTTCACAATTTAGTATATACTGTATTACTCCTACTAAATACACGCAGAGAAATGTTATTTACGTTGATGTCCTGTTATCTGGCATTATTGGGGTAGGCCCTTATGGTTGACCTTATTCAGGGCGTTTGCTGTCACATCTATTACATCGGTAAAATTCATTGGATTGTCTCTTACGTGTTTGAAGAGTCCTCGAAGGGAAACAGTTGTATGATGCTCCTAATAATATTTGTTTGTGTATGCTATATTGAAAACTACTGGATATGTTTAAAGTTCTATGTTTAATGTTTAAAGGTTTTTTTATGATATTACTGATAACATTGAACATCTTGATACTATTCACACATACATACTGAATCATACAGTTGATGGCTGTACATCCATCTTCACCAAAACACGTCTTTCGAATGGAATTGGGGGTACCAGCTGGTACAGTGTCGTACTGCAGAATACCTTTAACCTGACCAGCTCCATTTCCCTGTTGCAGTTGAAAAGAAAAATGATAAAAACATGATAAAGATATTAAATTGGAAAGATTCATATAACTGCACCTCATTTTAAACCATGGAAGGAGTTTTGATGAGCAATGTCAGAAGTAATAGTTAACTCTACTAAGACAATACCGTACATTATTGTAATTAGTGCACCATACAGTGAAAAGAATTTACAATCTCGTTCACATGATAATATATATAAATTGAGGTCAAGAGCGATTGAAACGCGACAATTGCTCCACCTGTTGACAAAATTCCAAGATTTGTTTTCTTGTTTTTTTTTCTTCTTTTACAAATGCCCTTAATTGTAATGGTGAATGTATTTGAAATTGTTTTAGATATTTGCCGGGAAGAATATACATAGACAACGTTACGCTGATTATATATGTATTTTTTTTCAAATTCAGTCTCTAACCTCGACCCGGAACCAGTAGTTGCCAGGGGTTTCTGTCGTGCGCAGCAAGAAGTCTACCCTCTCTCCAGGTGTGGTTACAATGAAGTCTGTTTTAACACCTTTGACCCCGTGACCGTCTGTAGAGATAATCTCTAACTGATGCTGAATGACCAATCAACGACAAATATGTATGAATTATACAATATAAAATGTTATTAATAACAATATCATTTCGAACCAGCTCTATTGTCATTAACTAATGGTTCAGTCCCAACTTGTTTTAACATTGGCGACAATAAAAATTTAGACAAACACGCAGTAGCATTCTTTTATGTTATGACGAAATGAATTCAAATCAATATCATTTCGAAACGTAATGACTTTGTTTAATAGGAAGAAGATCTATTGTAATGAATCATATCATCTCTGAATGGTAATCATGATTAATATGAACATGTTAAATATTTAGACAACCCTATCAATTTATTATCGTAACTTCTACTATAAGTTAATACCTGGTCGAAAGATAGAATTAGCGTAAATGCGTTTGCGCTGTTAATTACACGGAACCGATATGTCTTGTTACTCTGAACGACGAAGGTCTCGTAAGGCAGTTTAGGTAACTTCGGCTTGTCACCAAAATCTGGGTAATTGTGACCTGAAAGAAAGTTGTTAAAAATCAATTCTTTAGTGGTGATCTTCAGTGAAACGACGTCGATACAAAACCGTGAAACAATTGACGGTGATGATATATCCATAGAGACTGACAATGACCCATCATACACATATAGATTATAACGATAAAACGTTATGACTATAACTGGAATATGAAATAAACACCAACCTCTGCCGTTAATGAGACCACTTTCAAATAGCATAAAACCAGTGAATCCATTGTCTGGCTTTCTTATTTCAGATGAAATAAAACAGCGAGGATCATCCAGACCATACGAATATCTAGAAATGGAATATTTAAATATGTATAATAATGACTAAAGTTAGCATTTCCGAAAAATTCTAATAAAATAATCTCGAATTCAATTAAACTAGGGCAAAATATTGACAAAAAGAAAGGAATACATAGTTTAGAACTCAATAATTGTTTCATAATACTAAATATTAACATACTGCTATTTGAAACGTTATACATGAAAAACAAAACTTCCTCCCATACAGTTACATATGATTAAAAAGATTAATAACATGTTGTCTCCATTATTAAAAACATACAGAGTAAACCATGATTTCCGTGTAAGTATGAGAGTGGAACAATTAGATTTATTCCTTTGTGACTTGGTATATAATTCACTTATATTGATATTTATTCTTTTGTACTATGTTTTGTTTGTTATATAATTCACTTTTTTCATTAAAGAATACCGTTGCTAAACTATTTGCATAAGATTTTCCAAATTTATTTTGTAATGTTATTTGACTCAATGTGGATGACATGCTTATCATTGTAATGAGTTCAGCTGTTTGGAATATTTCTAATATTTGCAAAATGGGTATTAACGTGTTTTAGAGGTGTTGGTACCCACGACCTAATAAACTATACCTTCGAATGTCCCAGACAAACATTTTCAGCAGCTCTAGTGAAGTGAAGGTAAACCAGTCCTGTGTCAATACCACAAACTCCTTTTCTATTGGTTCAAGGTCTTCCTTCTTACAATGATACAATAAAAATTGTAATTAAGAACTCAAACACGACATATGACAAGTAACAGAGTTAGATCTAACGACAAGGTAAGACAAATGTCATTTGATCAGTTATTCATCTCTTCGAGGTTGAAACTTTGAAAAGAAAGACGATAACGACATTTATATTTAGAGATGAAACAATTGAATCACGCCCTGATTCTCCTCAAGTTAATGTGTGAACTAAACACCAACTACTCTTTGTTTTATACGTTCAGTTAATGAAATATTATTACATGGAACGCAGTGAATAACAAAATGAAAAATGAAAAAAAACAACAAAATTTAAAAAAAAAAAAGAAAAATTAACAAAAAATAAAAAAAAAAAAATAATAATAAAAAATTAAATAAATAATAATAAAAAAAACAAACAAACAAAATCCCACATTTTCATCGCTTGACCGGGGTAAGACAATTAAAGCTCCGGCTAGACCATCCGTCCTCTGGACACCCAGATGGGAATGATACCAATGTGTCCCTATTGGTTCCGCAATAAACCTAAGAATGAATGAAGATATCATTCATAACTAGAAATAGTGACGAAAATAGAAAGAATCATGTTATCCCTTTAAGCTATGCTATTAGTTAAAATTTGGTTTTATTACATGTTTATTTTAGATAAGAGACCTGAAAATACATTTTAAACTTTGAAGGTTGCTTAGTCTAACGAGTTATTTTTACCTATATGTAAATGATTGTCCGGGACTTATAGGACACTGGGTAATCATGTCCACTCCGTCCATCCACGGAGTGCCCCTCTGATAAATACCATGCCAGTGGATTGTCACACCTTCCATTGCAAGGTCATTTTTTATATGGACGACAACCTTTAAAAAATTGGAACAATATTACGTCATTAGAAAAAGGTTCACAAAACGTCAATTGTATACTTATATTGTTAGATATGGATCCTATCTTTGCTGTTTATGTCGTGTTGAAATTTGTGGGGCTCTGATATATCATATTGAAAATAAATTAATGATACACAAAACTACGGTGGAGTAATTTAGAAGTACATTTTGTATGTATATAGTTACTACAAATATATCATTTGCACCTCTTTATTTGTATAATACTCTTTAGTTTGGTCGTCTCCTTCAATACTAATGGTGTATTGTTTAGTTAAATTAATCGTTTGGCAATACTGTTTAAGGTAAATCCGCATCGAAATATTCCATTTATTTGTGTCTCTCTCCTAAGATCATTAATGGTTATTTTTAATGCTCAGACTACGAATAATTTCTGTGCTAATGTGTCTTTGAATTCAACGCATATACAATTCACACCGTTCAAAGAGGACGAAACGTTTGGTTAACAAGAAACAAGTAAATAGATATATTCAGTCAGAAATCTGTACACTTCCAATCATGAAGTCTATTAATTTCTTTATTGATTAAGAAAGCAGACTCGCTTTTGAATGATATATCATGTTGTAACAAAGCAAAATAAATGGGATAATAAGATAAAAAGATCCCTTCAGTTTAGCCGAAAACATTTTATCTTGCTGAACAAATATACATAAATGTTTGACAATACCTGCTGCCCTTCGTAGACAACTATAGAGGGCCCCGGAAACTGGCCATTTATGGTGTACATCAGTTTATATCGACCGTCAACAGTGATGGCGTTGTTTATCTCTACAGTGTATAAAGAAAATAGCTTAACATGTCAATCATCAGCCTTCACATAGATATCATAACAATGGAGGCATCAAACCAAAGACAAACACTGTAAAACCACACCATCGTTTATTCATCATTTGAACGAGTGTATATAATTATGTTATTTACTGTACTTTCATTTGTGGTTACTACCGAACACATGGAATCAAGCCATAATCAGAATTCATCTGTTTGTCTCTTGCATCGATGTCAATTTGGTTGCGGTAAAAATGACCATGTGCGTGGCTTCTATCTCTACTTATGATAAATAGTGGACTGGTGGGTTGAAATCTCATTTATTTCACTGTAATTATATCCTTATAACATTTGTTGTCTCTCTTGAGAATATCGACCCTCTAAAGTTTCCTTATCGTTATTAATTCGTAGCTGAAAGACAATCGACTTAACTTATTTGCCACATAATTTCTGAACAATTGTGATGATGTATTCTCTAGTTCAATTTACTGAAAGTAGTGACCTCCTCCGTGGTATGTATCTTTTAATTACTGTGTTCATTGAAATAAGAACAAATAAAGAAGTTAAGTGATTATTACATTCTGATGAATAAATATTCTGAAATTCTGTAGAACAAAAATATTGTACACTTACAGTTGATATAATCCGACGGTAACGTTGTCATATTTTAACACAAGTCCATGAGGACGTTTTCACGTTAAACCTTTATAACCAAATGTCCATTTCCATCATATTATATTTGTTTTACTTCCTAGTTCAAAGAACCAAGAAACGCGACATACCATTTCTACAATTTCTAACAAAAGTTGATCAAATATTGTCGAACTGCAAGATTTATCTACCTTGAGGTCTCTGCCATTATAGAGACCCCATTGTTTGTACTGATCATTCATAAATGGTTCAGCAAAGCGTAAAAATTAAGTTCTCTTGTTATGGATCAGTACAGGAAAGATAAAAAACATCAGAAAAACGCCAACCTGTCAATATAATCATAATCCTAACTCATATTCCATAAAACTAGGGCAAGGTATGAACGAAAGAAAGATTGACACAGAGACTCCTGAGAAAGTACGAGGAGAATAAGACCAGGTGTTCTTTCATGTAAACCTTGGTCAATCTAAGCAAGGAATGTCACGTTCTCAAATGAGAACAAGGTAAACAACAATGAAACCAACAGGTAAACTAACGTGCATGTCCAACGTCATATCTCTCAAAGAAGTATGGCGACCACCAACCTGCATCTTTTGAAACCCTGTCTTACAAGTTTGGCCGCGAATCGAATTGTAATAATGGAAGATATCGGCAACTGACAAACTTAGATACAGGATTTCGAGAGATGGAGGTGGATGACGATAATAGGGAAGTTTTAGGGTCGTCATGATGATTTCGTATGGAAATAGTGTGATATTCATTAGTATGGCCGGATGTTGCATCGTTATTAAGCTTGTTTTACTTACATGACGGGTTTCGTCGATGACGCTTGCTCCTTCGGAATGTCTGGTCGTATTCCTGTACTTCCTCATATAAGTTTCTATGCAACTTTTTTCTTTTGTTTATTATTTTTTCACATTTTAATTTATTAGTATTATGGTTCAGAATATACATTGATGAAATCTTTGGGCTTGTACACTTCTCCTAGATTTCGACTGTCCTTTTGATCGCTATGGATTTTTTGCAGTCTCTCCCTAGACGTCAAAAGTACGATCCTTATCAACAAAAGGACGAAAAAGCTGTATTTTGCAGTTTAATTAATTCCTTGACTCTACAGCATAGAAATTGGTATTAGACCTTGTATGGCTATCGTAGATTCTTTGAATTAGGATTCTGTTGGCTTGCCGGTAATTTCTTTGTGGTTTTGCAGTTTTAATACGTGACCCACGCCACGCGGAAGCCCATTGATCTTAATAGGTTCTTTAAACATAATCACTGATTGATTTATGGTAATGTGTAGTCTACTTTACATATCAATAACTCACTAGACTTACCTTCTCTAGTAGCTTCCTCATACTCGGAACAGCTAAGCCGCTTGTAGATGGTATCGTTGGTATACACTAAAGGCTGGGAACCACCCACGGTGGTACTGTTGGGGTACACCATCATTGATTCCGTGTGGTTAACAGTCCAGTTAAACTCACAAATGTCCTCATCTTCACTACAGCTGGGTTTTACTTCGTGATCAAAGGGTGTTTGTCCAAGTACTAAATATATACTAACAATGACAAGGACAGTGGTTCTTGACCAACGGACGTACATGTTACCTGAACAAGACTCGATCTCCTTGTGCAATGAAGTGCTGTATTATGTCGGTTAGACCAAGTTTGTAAACGATGGTTTCTTGTGATATTGTGATGGTTCAGTGGAGTGCAGTGTTACAGATTTAAGTTGTAATGTTTCATTGTAACGTCGTATAAGGATGCAGTCACAAGATACATATATCATGTATATCTAAACCATTAGTTAATTGTTGACAAGGCATCCATACTACATGTACAAGTACTCCATAAATAAGTCAATATCACTGTAACATTATTGATTTTCGTGTGTGTGTGTGTGAATGTGTGTGTGAGGGTGTGTGTGTGTGTGTGTGTGTGTGTGTGTGTGTGTGTGTGAGGGTATGTGTGTGTGTATCTGTGTGTATGTGTATCTCTCTGTCTGTGTCTGTGTGTGTGTGTGTGTGTGTGTGTGTGTGTGTATGTGTGAGGGTGTGTGTGAGGGTGTGTGTGTGAGGGTGTGTGTGTAGGGGGGGGGGGGGGGGGGTGAGAATTTAAATAATGACAAAATACTCCACGATATTAAATATTGTAATAAGTAATTTTGAATACAATATGTGTGAGCAGAGTAACAGGCTTAGTATAGGTAAACAAAGCAAATCCTTGACGATATCAGAATGCAAAATACACAATAATTATACTCTTCCTCCTAAAATTATAAATAAAATATCTACAGCTAGTGATCTTCCTAAAATACATACATCAGTATTCCTCTTGTGATAACTAATGATAACTGCTAGTAATATTTCCACAATAACTACAGCTCGTAATCTGTCTACAATAACCACTACTAGATATTTCCACAATAACTACAGCTCGTAATCTTTCTAAAATAACTACAGCTAGTAATCTTTCTACAATAACCACTGCTAGATATTTCCACAATAACCACTACCACTGCTAGATATTTCTACAATAACTACCGCTTGTATTTTTCCTAAGATAACTACTGCCATCATAGGATTCTTCCTTCTTCCTGCAATAACTACTGATGAGAAAAACGAACTAATTTTGAGAATTATCTTGTTTCAGCATATATCACCATTCCACCTACGATTCCCCATGATGTTTTCTTACAAACTGTTCCCACTTCATTTTCCTCTAACTCGTTCTTATCCATAAAAGTGAGTTATTCAAATCTTCTTTTTAAACAAAAAATAAACAAGTTTTCCGACAAAGCCCGATAACTCACAAGTCATAGAGAAAACAATACACGAGATATACATTTCAAAATCAAAAATTGGGTCAAATTATACCTTCATTATTAGGGGAATCAATCTCTTAATCAGTGAGTTTATTGATATTAGTCAGACCGCGTATTCAAACTTGATGGCATCCAATGTATATTTATCTATTTAGGGATAAAAAAAAACAATTTTGTTGACAAAACTAAATCATAAATGTGTCATTGGCAACACTAATATATTGCTGATATA
Source organism: Ylistrum balloti (assembly GCF_031769215.1). NCBI lineage: Eukaryota > Metazoa > Mollusca > Bivalvia > Pectinida > Pectinidae > Ylistrum > Ylistrum balloti. The sequence goes on along the minus strand of NW_026782224.1, from coordinate 907,015 downwards.
AAGCTTACAGTCACCCGATAGTTATTGCTACTTAACAAGAGTGTAGATCATGTGCTGCAAGCACATCACGCGCCAAGTAAAATGCACATGTTTGTATTTTTGGATGAATATTGAATTACTCACATCACGAGAATGGAATATACAAAGAAAACATCCAAAATGTATTGGGAAAGCGATGTTCAGTGTGCCGAAACGTTCTACATCTTGGAGAAAACATCACATGGTTTGCGGTAAGTCACATGAGTAGCAAAAAGCATCATTAATCATCTCTATTAGCATGTCTTCAATCATAAAGTTTAAAAATAAGTTAAAACGACTGCTTGTCCACGTGATTCCTAAATGCTTCTGCTTCCGTCCTTTCGTTGATCTCGATGCGCTTATATCTAACTCTGTTATTGTAACCCTTCTTGGCTGTACACTTTACTGTAATATACAGCACAACAAGTGTTACGGCGTTGAATATACTCAATACAGATATCGCCGCCACATATTTTGCCTTTGTCTTTTTGAAGTATTCCAAATATGTCACTGATCCACACGGCTGTAAGGTCGCTGTTGACGATAAAATAATCACTAACCATAACCAGTTTAGAAAGAGTAGCTTACGTAACGCTTGACATGTTACTGATAGGAGCTACATAATAATCTCGATAACGTGCTTTAAATATAGAGTCCGGAACAAGATCAGACATATACATTACGCACAACCCGCATCAGATTATAACTACGTTGTTTGGGTGTTCTATTCACTATTAACATTATAGTATATCTGTATCTGGTGTGTTCTGTTACTCTCTACTAAAGCTGGCATATATCTGGTGTGTTCTGTTACTCTCTGTTTAAGCTGTCATATATCTGGTGTGTTCTGTTACTCTCTGCTAAAGCTGTCATATATCTGGTGTGTTCTGTTACTCTCTGTTTAAGCTGTCATATATCTGGTGTGTTATGTTACTCTCTGTTAATTCTGTCATATATCTGGTGTGTTTTGTTACTCTGTGTTAAAGCTGTCATGTATCTGGTGTGTTTTGTTACTCTCTGTTTAAGCTGTCATATATCTGGTGTGTTCTGTTACTCTCTGCTAAAGCTGTCATATATCTGGTGTGTTCTGTTACTCTGTGTTAAGCTGTCATATATCTGGTGTGTTCTGTTACTCTCTGTTTAAGCTGTGATAAATCTGGTGTGTTCTGTTACTCTCTGTTTAAGCTGTCATATATCTGGTGTGTTTTGTTACTCTGTGTTAATTCTGTCATATATCTGGTGTGTTCTGTTACTCTCTGTTAATTCTGTCATATATCTGGTGTGTTCTGTTACTCTCTGTGAAAGTTGTCATATATCTGGTGTGTTCTGTCATATATATCTGGTGTGTTCTGTTACTCTCTGTTAATTCTGTCATATATCTGGTGTGTTCTGTTACTCTCTGCTAAAGCTGTCATATATCTGGTGTGTTCTGTTATTCTCTGTAAATTCTGTCATATATCTGGTGTGTTCTGTTACTCTCTGTTTAAGCTGTCATATATCTGGTGTGTTCTGTTACTCTCTGCTTAAGCTGTCATAAATCTGGTGTGTTCTGTTACTCTCTGTTTAAGCTGTCATATATCTGGTGTGTTCTGTTACTCTCTGCTAAAGCTGTCATATATCTGGTGTGTTCTGTTACTCTCTGTTAATTCTGTCATATATCTGGTGTGTTCTGTTACTCTCTGTTTAAGCTGTCATATATCTGGTGTGTTCTGTTACTCTCTGCTTAAGCTGTCATGTATCTGGTGTGTTCTGTTACTCTCTGTTTAAGCTGTCATATATCTGGTGTGTTTTGTTACTCTGTGTTAATTCTGTCATATATCTGGTGTGTTCTGTTACTCTCTGTTAATTCTGTCATATATCTGGTGTGTTCTGTTACTCTCTGCTAAAGCTGTCATATATCTGGTGTGTTCTGTTATTCTCTGTTTAAGCTGTCATATATCTGGTGTATTCTGTTACTCCCTGTTAATTCTGTCATATATCTGGTGCCTTATGCTACTCTCTGCTACTGCTGTCATATATCTGGTGTGTTCTGTTACTCTGTGGTAAGCTGTCATATATCTGGTGTGTTCTGTTACTCTGTGTTAAAGCTGTCATATATCTGGTGTGTTCTGTTACTCTCTGTTAATTCTGTCATATATCTGGTGTGTTATGTTACTCTCTGTTAATTCTGTCATATATCTGGTGTGTTATGTTACTCTCTGTTAATTCTGTCATATATCTGGTGTGTTCTGTTACTCTGTGTTAAAGCTGTCATATATCTGGTGTGTTCTGTTACGCTCTGCTAAAGCTGTCATATATCTGGTGTGTTCTGTTACTCTCTGCTTAAGCTCTCATATATCTAGTGTGTTCTGTTATTTCCTATATGTGCTCTCTAATAGCTGATGTGTTTTATAACTCTCGTGATAATCACTCGTGTGTTATTTGACTCCGTCATATAGCTGTTGTGTTTAATTGATATCGGTTTGTGCCGTCATGTAGCTGTCGTGTTCTATAATACTCTGTTAGTGTCGTCACTTGTAGCTGTTTGTTCTGTTCCCCTTGGCTAGTTCCGTCAAGTACTTATTCATAAAACTGGTTACATTGTAGTCGATCACGCTCTGTTATCATCGTAAAGTCTTTGGGACAAATTGCTTGAGAAATATTTTGAAAACTATTACATTTTCTTTCCTTGGCTGTCTTGCGTTTTTATGATACATATCTTTTTCGTTAAAGGTCTGCAGTGAACAGACAACAAATGAGATATGACATTAAGGCACTCTTTGCTTATTAGCGATAGCGTCTGAATATGTGTTCACTGTTAGCGTATTTGAAATATTTACATTTCATTATATAATATATATATAATGTTTTCTTTCTTGTCATGCAGTCTAGCGTAAGTTACTATGCATAAACATGTATATCGAAATACAATTACATTATATATACTTTCTCTAATATCACGCCCCAGTTACATGCAACCTACATATGTATACCTCGTATCTGATCTGAAGGCATGGCGTTTTTCAGAAGGCTGTTCTTGGCTTTAGAAAGATCTGCTGAATCCATATCTGAGAAGAAATTACCGCAACGGGGTAGCTTTGCAGGAGGTCGTGGCATTTGTCCAATGTCGCCCTCTTGAAGAATAAGTGTCATTCCCGAGATTTGGTGGGGTTCCATATGACAGTGCATATACCAAAAGCCTAAAAGTAGGGTATTTCAGTAGATAGGTAATATAAAGGTTAATTACTTTGAAAGTTTCAAACTTAATGTAAAATTGTAAACCTGTACTATAATTACAATAAAAACGTATTACATTTTTTTAATTCAAAAGCGATGAAGGTCAGAGTATGAGAATAAAAAAATACCTGGGTTGTCAGCTTTAAACCTCACCACCACATATCCCTGGCGCGGCACTAAGATTGTGTCTTTTAACGGTGGGTCTTCAAAATTGGCACCAGGCAACTGTCCACCTGACCAGCTTTGGTCTCTCCAGCTAGCGTTGTTACAAGTCGGTGTATCACATAGGATGTCAGAATTCTGCTCACTAATCCTACCAGTAGTACTGTTGTAGTTTGGGTAACCGACCTTCAACACATGAACGTGATGGCCGTGGATGTGTATGCCATGACTTAGACCATTTCTACTTTCATCTGCAGATTGACAAGACAAAACGGTATCGATTTATTATAAGTATTGAGATATCGGTATTATTGCACAGTCTCGTTTTAGTTTGTTCCTAAGATTATAACTGAGATAGCGTTACGTGATGTTAAAACCCACACTTCATGGTTTGCACTACAGGAAAGTTATTTATATAAATAAGGGTTAGTCTATGAGATAATGATAAAAGTGGAGTTAATTGAACGTGGATTTAAGAAACTTATGAGACTTTGTGAACCGAAGCATATTTCGTAAACAATATGTCCAAATTAAAGTAAAAATATAGAAAGAATAAAGGAATTTCTAATTTTCAATCTTTTCGTCGAGTTTGGTGGCAAGATTTTCCTACAGACATTTTTTGGCATATCTAAAAACACGTTATGTTTCTTTGCAAAACAAATAAAAAAACCAATGGTAAAATCGTGTTTGTTAAAATATTTTTACTGAAAATGTTCTGGTTTGTTTTAATTCGAAGCAAACAAAAAGAAAGATATGCATTCTGGACGGTGTAACCAATTAGGTAGAAAGACACTTTGGTGTCACGTAAAAAACGATGACGTCATTATTTTCAACGTAATGGCAACATAGATATCTATCCGGTGATTTTTCATATATCAATCGGATTAGTTTCATTGTAATGCAAAGTGTACACACGTACCCATGTTGTGGAGAACCAGTTGGATGGTGTTGTTGATGCCTAGTTTGACAATATTGGTGCAGTCACAGATGTCCCGACATTCCACGTTTTCACAGGCGATGTATGTATCGTTTGCCGTGGGAAGTAACTATCAAATAACATTAAAAATATCTGTGGCATTAACATCAAATTTAGAGTAGTCGTAGTTGAAATACCAAAATGCGGGACACAACATGACAACGGTATCCTAGGAGACCGAGATATAACAGTAAAGCTTGACAGCATGGAGAATCAGGAAGATAATACCACATATATTATCAACAAGCACAGATAAATGAGACGAGCTACAAACTCTAACGAAGTAAACGCCACAACAGACAATGCGACGAACTGAAAAACCGCAAAATCATATATAAACACAGGGAACGAAAGGTAGGATGTCTATGCACAAAATCATAAGGATAACTTATATAAATATGGTTTATCCAATGCTTTCAGGAAAAGAATCATGACAAGATGTCTTGTGAAATCTAAACTTCGCAGATATAATAAAAAAAAAATAAAGTTGAAATAAAATCTTCAATATCTTTATCAAACATCAAAAACACGCATTACTGATACTGACCTATTTAATCTGATTAATGTAAGTTGAAAAATACTTGCTTCGTAATTGTTGTAAAATAAATAAAGTTTACTATTACCTGTAAAGGTACAGATGGTCGGATAAACTTCTTCCCACTTACAGAAGTTGGGAACGGGTATGAGGTTCCGCCTGCATTTAAAACAATTAGGGAGAAGATGAGAACATGATATTTTTTAATATGTCCGTCAACGTTTTATACATAGTAATACAAAAATACAACGCCCAAATTCACGAAAGCATTTTCAGAATCAATGTGATTAGAAACAGGATTATCACATCAATTTGACAACAAGTTCATAATTGTTTCGATAAAAAAACGACAAGAGAGAGGGAGGGATTCACATTTACACAGAAAATTTGGCAAACCAACGCCATTATGGTCCAGGACTGATTGACGAAATACAAATCTATAATATTCCCCATATCGGAGCAAAAGTGTTATAAAAATATGTACTGATTACAAATGTAGGTATGCTTGTACATACGGGTGTAATGGAAGTTTAGAAATATTTCCTGGAATGTATCTAAGGACTCCGCAACAGAAACTGGATGTCGTTTAATTTCCTCTGGTGTCGATTTCATAGCACCAAGTGAAACACAGTCGGTATACAGGTCATCCGGGTATTTCCTGTGCACATATAATTAGCTATATGATTAGCACGAGAACAAGATTAGAAATAAGTCTACAAAGGTATAGAGAACATTTTATGGTTTCCCGTTTTTTATATTATACATAGTATGAAATATATTATTAACGAGCGATTTTTGTTACTTTTATCCAGCAACTTGTCATTAGCGTAACGTCAATGCCAGGTAAAAACACAGAATATTTAAGTTTCAGTAGTCTGATTTTCAATCAAAGTGGCAGCATCAATAGAATACATGGTCAGTGTTTTAAACTATAAGCTATATTTAGGTGAGGGTGAAGAAAGACAAAAGTGGCGAGCCGGAGACTAATTTAAATTCAGTGATTAAAAATTGTTGCTCTGGCTGGTCAAAATTACGACTAGATACTATTATTGGTAATGTTTAGTCATCGCCTGTGATAGTATAAATTTGATAAGATGGATAATTTTTTTTAACAAATTGATAAACGCCTATATTTCCTTTGCAAAACTATAACAGACATTAAGAATTGTACTTTGTTTATGTTGGCAACCGGTCTATTCATTGACAACCAGGATATATAATCTTTGTATATATTCCATTATTTATCTCATATCTAAACTACAATTGTAGAATTATACATTTATCGTTAAAAGACTAATGTATGTGGGATTACCGCAAGGTATTAATTTAAAATAAACCATGGAATATGTAATTATAAAAACAAGAAAAAATATACATTTTTATCTACAGAAAATAAGCATATGAAACAAAACTTATATAAGATATTAATAAAAAAATAATGTTTATCATTGGCTGTTGTATTTATACATCAACAAATCACAATCCTCGTTTTGAAGTTCAGGAGCATTAGTTAATATTATGAATGTTGAAACCTGAAACTCGATGTCAAAGTTCGACATCCAATTATCACTTACAAGTTTATTCTTGGAAAGTAGTAAAACAATCCGAAATTTAAGAACTAACAAATGATGCATACAAATCTTATTGTTAATTGATAGAAAATATCAAAACATTTTAATGAAATGCTTGAATCGTTACTAAAGTGAAAAGGATTTCAAACTATAGCTATGCCACATAAATATACATGTATATATATACGTAAACTAAATTATTTCAAATCTTCTGCAGTTTAAAAACATTTATGCTTTCTAACCGAGTCAAGGCCTACATAAATTACAAAAAAGTACCCAAAATATATAGCAAGTGTCATGATGTGAATACAAGAACAATTATTCTGGAAATTTCTGTAATTAAGATCCATTCCGAATTTCTTGAAATACAGGATCAGGTTACCCGAATAAACAGTTGACAACTCGGCATCGCCTTGTAGCGTTGCACTTAGTCGACTCCGTAACAGGAAGAGTGGTATCTGATCCCTCATAGTGTAGTAATCCCAGAGTCTGTTAAAGAATGGAAGAAATTTCAATGTTATAGAACAATATTTTCCGTTTTTAAGTTATTTGTAATTTTGGAATGATGTATTACTTTTCAAATTTTTTATATGTTTTTTTCATTTTGAACGATTGTACTACGAACACGCATTAATTCCATATCACCTTTCCATACAAATTAAAAAAAATAAGTATAGTCATACTATGAGGTTATCGCCATCACTCCATTCTTTCTGGGTCGCGTTAGATGTGCTAGGGCATAACAAGTTGAAATTTAAGAACAACTTAAGGGAATGAACGAAAGCCGAAATCGATCATTGATTGATTTAGAAATGAAGAGGTGTGCTTTTCTTAAATAAAGTTTCTACAGATATGAGGTTGCCAATCTTGTCTATCCCGATTTATCGATGTCTATACGTAATGGCTACGTAGCGTTTTCGTCCTTTTTCTCCGTTTTATTAATTTGCTTGATAATGATAATATCTTTATGTTGTTAACGAGAAAGTGTATTTCCCCCGTTAGACTTTTGTCAAATAATTAAAATTATCACTACGCCCTTTACACAAATGTCGGGATACGGGACACACAACGCCCTCTACACAAAGGTCGGGATACGGGACACACAACGCCCTCTACATAAAGGTCGGGATACGGGACACACAACGCATTCTACACAAAGATCGATATACGGGTCCCACAACGCCCTCTACACAAAGGTCGGGATACGGATCACACAACGCCCTCTACACAAAGGTCGGGATACGGGACACACAACGCCCTCTACACAAAGGTCGGGATACGGGACACACAACGCCCTCTACACAAAGATCGGGATACGGGACACACAACGCCCTCTACACAAAGGTCGGGATACGGGACACACAACGCCCTCTACACAAAGATCGATATACGGGACACACAACGCCCTCTACACAAAGATCTGGATACGGGACACACAACGCCCGCTACACAAAGGTCGGGATACGGGACACACAACACCCTATACAAATAGATCGGTACACGGGACACAACTCGTGTTGTCATGAGCGACAGAGAAGTGAGTTGGCTACACTCACGTGTTTGATATTAAGTATGAATTTAGAACAAGTATGTACACAATGCAAAACATGTGATAGAAACCATTAACCTTAAATTCACCGGAAAATGTGTATATCTTCGGTAGCATTACAAACAGAATTTAAATAAAAATATAAAGCCACTGTATAAATTGCGTCTGCGCCTACCTTGTCGGGTTGATTGTTCGCTAGCGTAGACACTCTGATCCAATAACTTGAGACCTGTTGATAAGTACGTATCAGCATGTCCAATCTCTCCCCAGTATTGATAATTACAGCATCACCCTTCACACCAACGATCTCATTCCCGTCCACAGCCACAACCTCCACCTCATGCTAGACAAAAAATGTACACAACAACTCGTGTTCAATCTAATTCTTTTTATCGGTAATTATTCAGCGTTTCTATAAATATGATAAGTAATATGAAGGGATAATGTTTTCAATTTGATAAATAGAAGAAAACCCATGTTTTTTCTTTTGAAAGAAATATCTTTACTTTAACACTCTTGCTTTGCACTCATAAAAAGGAATAGATAATATGTCATACTCGTGAAATACAGGGTATGTATAATATCTATAGCCAATGAATTTTCTTTTTATTACATCTTAAAAACGAAAACCGATTAAAAAGGGGGAAATATTGGCACGCTCTTCCACGTCAGGAGCCGAGTGTTCAAAATGTTAATAAAAGTTAACCAGTGATTGGCGCTGATCAAATTTGTTGTCACTGAAAATACAACAATGTTACAGATAAAATTAAAAATCAAAATATATTATCTGACCAGTGTAAGCAGCTGTAAAATAATTAAAAAAACTGTCCCTAATGTCAGTTCATGTTTGATAAGTTTCCTAAACCAAATCTTTACTCTAACTAACATTAAGCCAACCAGGTTGAAGAAGGCTGGCGTTAAGGTTGACAACAAGGCCAAGCCTGTGTACTCTTTGAAATAAATGACAGAAGCAAAGTAAAATAGGAGACTACATGACCTGAAAGCACAGCTCTGATTGGTCAAAACTACAAAAGTTACATTGTCACCAAAGCTCTGATTGGTCAAAACTACAAAAGTTACATTGTCACCAAAGCTCTGATTGGTCAAAACTACAAAAGTTACATTATCACTGCAGTGGTTACAAACTCAAATTAATATAGCTTTCTGTTTCACTGGAAAATGAGATTAAGTATTAAAGAACAATCCGCTATTGTGTTAACAGAATATTAGCATTTATAAAGATTTCTCAGAAACAAAGAACATAAGACTTCAATGGAATGTAATTATGGGAGGACAACACTCAGGTGATGAAAGTGTTGACGAAAGGTAGGCTGAATTGATCTATTTACCTATATTTATGATAATCTATTACGTACTTAAAAACTAGAAAAAACCAGACATCAGAGAGATTCAGATTGGTAACATAAAAATATGTAACAAAGTTCACCTTGAAAGTGTAACTTGCTTCACGTACGCATTCATGTTGAAAAGAATGCCAAAAGAAACACGACACGTAAGTATGTCAATTGTTGCACACGACACGTATGTCAATTGTTGCACATAACACGCTCAGTAAATGACGGTTGTCAGTACTGTGTAAAACTTCACATGTATCTGCACTCGATTTTATAAAAATTCAAGCGTGCATTACTTTGTAGAATGGCTATGACAGGAGACAATGCCGCTTGGAGATATAAGCCATAGTATACACGTCATGCGTGATGCATGAATTGCAATATTGCGGCGAGCGAGTAGCGTTTATCTTTTAAGTTCACGAATAAAGTTTTAATAGATCAAGTTTCATTCCTTCTTAAAAGTTAGTATTATATTTCTGTTGTTCCAGTTCTTTTAATTAAACAAGGATGATGTATTGATTTTACACAATACAGAATTTGAAGACAAGTTATTTTACATAGTCTATTTGGTTGTAATGCAATTAGCGAAGTGGCGTATCAACGCTGAAACTTCCATTCGTTTTACGCGTGCATTACGTATTTTCTACGGAAGCTATTCTGTCAATAATTTGGAACAAAGCTATTGTTTTACTAACTGGTTTAGCATGACACTTGTTTTGGCAGCATTTCGGTGAAGCTGATAATCCTTGTTTCACTCAGATTAGACTATTGAAAACTCCCGGCAGTGAAATCTGTATACGTTAGAAATTCACCTAAGTAGTGAATGAATAATGAAGATGATACAAAAATGGTCATGAATAATAATGATAAATTAAAAAATAAAAAAATAAAAAATGAAAGTTTTGTTTATCTTCAACAACATCATAAGATTATCGAAAAAATGGTTAAATTTCGATGCGATAGAATATAGAAATATAACAATATGAAACCATTAAAATGTCCCAAAATTTAGCTATTTTTTCAAGATGTGTTTATTGTGTTAAAAACTATTTAATTCATTTAGTTGTTTACACATCACTGGAACATTAAACTTCCTCACAGCCAATGTAAATAAAATCTTAGATATCGTCGAGAAGTTTTAATCAACAGATGGATTTACGTTTAGGTTAATGCAAGCTACGTTTATAAATGCTAATTATACAGCATTAGCATCGCACGGAGCTACAGGACAATTGTGATATCAAGCGGCAAATAGCTGGCTGCTTGCAGGTGTGAATTCTTTCTGATATTAACGATTTTTTGGTTATTTTTCTTTCGATGTATTTACATTCCTATGACGGTAGTGTTGAATAAATCAACCTCTTATTCTTATCAAAATATAAAAAATACCTGTTTACGCAGAATTTGATGTATATCACATTTATTTATGTAAAGTTTAGTTAAAATAAAGTTAATGAAAAATAATTTGTAATTCGCTTGAAATCAATATTAAAGATGGAGAAATGAAATCTAGTATACCGTGAACACACTCTCTTTTTCTCCTATGGTAAGAAAATACATGTGTATACAAAACAAGAGTGACTATATCTCAAAGTAGAACGTTGTAGTTAATTGTCCTTATCATCGTTATTACCGCTTAAATCTCCAACTAATAAACCTTACTCCTAAAAGATACTTTTGCTAACTTTTCGAACGGTTCAACAATAAAAATGAAGTTGTAAGAACGGATAAACAAGTCGTACAGACAAGTTAAAAAGTAGTTCGAACGAATTACTGATTCATTCGAACGTTTATTAGCCAGACATTCACGGGGTTACCAGCCCCAATCACCCGTCTAGACAGGAATTCACGGGGTTACCAGCCCCAATCACCCGTCTAGACAGGTATTCACGGGGTTACCAGCCCCAATCACCCGTCTAGACAGAAATTCACGGGGTTAACAGCCCCAATCACCCGTCTAGACAGGAATTCACGGGGTTACCAGCCCCAATCACCCGTCTAGACAGGAATTCACGGGGTTACCAGCCCCAATCACCCGTCTAGACAGGAATTCACGGGGTTACCAGCCCCAATCACCCGTCTAGACAGGAATTCACGGGGTTAACAGCCCCAATCACCCGTCTAGACAGGTATTCACGGAGTTGGTATTACCAGCCCCAATCACCCGTCTAGACAGGTATTCACGGGGTTACCAGCCCCAATCACCCGTCTAGACAGGAATTCACGGGGTTACCAGCCCCAATCACCCGTCTAGACAGGTATTCACGGGGTTACCAGCCCCAATCACCCGTCTAGACAGAAATTCACGGGGTTAACAGCCCCAATCACCCGTCTAGACAGGAATTCACGGGGTTACCAGCCCCAATCACCCGTCTAGACAGGAATTCACGGGGTTAACAGCCCCAATCACCCGTCTAGACAGGTATTCACGGAGTTGGTATTACCAGCCCCAATCACCCGTCTAGACAGGTTATCACGGGGTCGGTATTACCAGCCCCAAGCACCCGTCTAGACAGGTATTCACGGGGTCGGTATTACCAGCCCCAATCACCCGTCTAGACAGGTATTCACGGGGTCGGTATTACCAGCCCCAATCACCCGTCTAGACAGGTATTCACGGGGTCGGTATTACCAGCCCCAATCACCCGTCTAGACAGGAATTCACGGGGTTAACAGCCCCAATCACCCGTCTAGACAGGTATTCACGGGGTCGGTATTACCAGCCCCAATCACCCGTCTAGACAGGTATTCGCGGGGTCGGTATTACCAGCCCCAATCACCCGTCTAGACAGGTATTCGCGGGGTCGGTATTACCAGCCCCAATCACCCGTCTAGACAGGTATTCGCGGGGTCGGTATTACCAGCCCCAATCACCCGTCTAGACAGGTATTCACGGGGTTGATATTACCAGCCCCAATCACCCGTCTAGACAGGAATGCACGGGGTTGATATTACCAGCCCCATCACCCGTGGGTTGGTAATACCAACCCCAATCACCCGTCTAGACAGAAATTCACGGGGTTGGTATTACCAGCCCCAATCACCCGTCTAGACAGGAATTCACGGGGTTGATATTACCAGCCCCAATCACCCGTCTAGACAGGTATTAACAAGTCTTACCTGGTCTACAGATAGCAGTAGTGGAAATGTCATGGCAGCGTTGACCAGTCGGAACCTGTATGTACTATTAACTGTCACGTGAAAAGTCTCTAATGTCTGCTGCGCACTGTTTGTTGTCATATCTGTTAGAAACGTGTTCCCTGAATGAACGAAATATAATACACTAATTATGCTTGCTGTAAATGTCAAATTATAGAGGTTGCATTGTATATCACATTCTGTTATATTTGAATTATTTCATTTGTAAAACACTAAAATGAGATGCTGTAGTTGGTTGTAAATAATATCTACTGGTATGACATCAGTCATAACAACATTATTGACCAAAATACAACGTTTACGTAGTGTTATTAACAAATGACCATTTCGGGAGATCTCAATAAACGTTGGGGAGAAATCACTCTATACTGATATTAATCACATCCTAAACTAAAAAATATGGGCCAAACTCGGTTTGGGTACGATCACATTTTGCACTGTAACTACCAAATCTTGCAGAAGTACTTTCATATCTTATCCAAGTACGTCTATATCCTACCCAAATATTTCCCATATCCTACCCAAATATTTCCATATCCTACCCAAAAGCTTTTATATCCTACCCAAAAGCTTTTATATCCTACCCAAATATTTCCATACCCTACCCAAAAGCTTTTATATCCTACCCAAATATTTCCATACCCTACCCAAAAGCTTTTATATCCTACCCAAATGTTTCCATATCCTACTCAAAAGCTTTTATATCCTACCCAAATACTTCCATATCCTACCAAAATATTTCCATATCCTACCCAAATACTTCCATATCCTATCCTAATACTTCCATATCCTACCCAAATGTTTCCGTATCCTAACCAAATATTTCCATATCCTACTCAAATACTTCCATATCCTATCCTAATACTTCCATATCCTACCCAATAATTCCCATACCCTACCCAAAAGCTTTTATATCCTACCCAAATACTTCCATATCCTACCAAAATATTTCCATATCCTACCAAATACTTCCATATCCTACACAAATACTTCCATATCCTACCCAAATATTTCCATATCCTACCCAAATACTTCCATATCCTACACAAATACTTCCATATCCTACCCAAATATTTCCATATCCTACCCAAATACTTCCATATCCTACCCAAATATTTACATATCCTACCGAAATACTTCCATATCCTATCCTAATACTTCCATACCCTACCCAAATACTTCCATATCCTACCCAAATATTTCCATATCCTACCCAAATATTTCCATATCCTAACCAAATACTTCCATATCCTACTCAAATACTTCCATATCCTATCCTAATACTTCCATATCCTACCCAATAATTCCCATAACCTACCCAAATATTTACATATCCTACCGAAATACTTCCATATCCTACCAAAATACTTCCATATCCTATCCCAATGTTTCCATATCTTACCCAAGTTCTTCTATATGACCTACAATATTGTACATACCTTTTCCATTTATAAGTATAGCGTTCAACGGGATGAAGCCAACGTTCTCCTGGTCTGCTCCAAAATACACCGTGGAACATTGGTCGTTATCCAATCCGTAGAAAAACCTTAAATCCAGATACAGTACATAGACTTTAGAATCCATCTCATACCTAGATATCATACTTAAACGTTTTAACAACTTAACAGGACATAAGTAAAAATAACCTCATACCGAGGTATCATACCAAAACGTTTTAACAAACCTTAAATAGGACACCCAAGTAATTCTCAACCTCATACCGAGGTATCATACCAAAACGTTTTAACAAACCATAAATAGGACACCCAAGTAATTCTCAACCTCATACCGAGGTATCATACCAAAACGTTTTAACAAACCTTAAATAGGACACCCAAGTAATTCTCAACCTCATACCGAGGTATCATACCAAAACGTTTTAACAAACCATAAATAGGACACCCAAGTAATTCTCAACCTCATACCGAGGTATCATACCAAAACGTTTTAACAAACCATAAATAGGACACGTAAGAATAATCAACTTTTAACACAGCTGTAATTTACAATCGTCATACAGTTCCAAATAACCTATTTCGTGGTGAATTATTTGTTTGGTGTTTTTATGTGATATTGATTTAATGATTAATGTGTGTTCACTTGTGTTACAAGAAGCCTGGCCTCTTTACTCAGTGTTAAGCCTTACTGTATCATGCCCCAGTCCAGGAACTTGTTTAATTCTGTTGACGATCTATGGAACCAGTCTTGCAGGAACATCAAGTACTCAGTCTTTTGTACCTGCTCATCTTCCTAAAAAAAAAAAAAACAAAGTTAGTCAACATGTCTACCAACTTACAAACTTTTTTCTGTCTTAAATCTTTACACGGACAAAGATATATACAGTTGTGGGATAGCACAACGTTAACGATGTGCGCACGATGTCGGCACGTTGTGCGAACGATAGGAAAATCGGACGAAATATGCTATCGCAAATGTGTGCGTACATTGTGCGGTTCTATCGCACAAATGTGCGATTTTATCGTGGTTAATATAAATTTAGAAATGACTTATAAAGAAGTTGGTTTATTTTCTACATCTATAGGAATACAACTAAGTATAAATACTTATTGAGCCATTACTGTATAGGTAGGACACCAGTAGATATATATAAGATACACACTGAATAGTTAGATACACTCGTAATTTTCGGAGTTCTGTTTACAGAGAGTCACACGTGACCGGTCTTATTTTTCGGGCGCACATTATATATACATCTTATAGGTAAAAATTGATGGACGTCTTTTTTTGTCACAGCTGTGAAGCATTTAAAATCTCCTATCGTCACAAAGAAAATGATATTTTTATTACTTCTGTATGACTAAAACTATATGCGTAAGTTGTGTTCTTACACGTGCGACCCATCCGATACGGGTCCGGACCTGCCTTGTATATTTACCCGTATACTGGTAAACTTTTGTTTTCCGATGGACCACTATTCGCCAATGCAGGTCCAGTGTTATTTCGGAAATTGTCGAATTCAAAATGACTTTTATGATCTCCGAACAATTTTAATGTTCATGCGATCGCTATTTAGTAATAATTTCACGAATTTCCGTTTAATTTTCAATCCTTAATATTGGCCAACCATTTTTACCAAACTGCACAAAATGTGCGATCACATCGCACAATTGTGCGCACGATACTTTATCGTGTGAGTGTGCACACGATGTATGCACGATGTATGCACGATCTGCGCACGAAGGTTTTGGTGCGTTGTGCGTTATCACACCTGTAAGTATGTGATGTAATATATTGCCGGTGGTGAACAAGGAAACACCAAACCTTAAATATGATGACACATAGGTTCAACATTCCCCTTATAGTGACACACAAATCTTTTTTTAAAACAAGATGTATTCACATTATTACATTTGATAAGTTTACTGTAAAACCATAAATTACCTCCCCTGCCTGTTCCTCCTCTTGCTTCTTAAGCACTATCAACGCCCCCGCAAGTCCTTCCGTCCTCTGCGGTCCGTGATGAGAATGATACCAATGTGAGCCGACGGGATCCGCCAAAAAACTTGGATATCGTAAATAACTTACATATTATCTTTTTGTTTGTTGATAATAAACGTATTATCATGAATAAGGATGTTACAAGATCGGTGTCAGAGAATAGGGGATTATTTATGTAACACTGTTACAGAGGATTGATATTTGCACGTCGTAGTTATATATGCAATACCATCATGTCATCGTAATCTTAATCTAAATTCAAATCCAAAATAAAAAGAAAATACCATCATGTCAACATAATCATAATCCAAACTCAATTTTATAACACAAGGGTAAAATATGAACAAAAAAAAAAAGACTCTGAGAAAATACAAGAGGAAAATAAGGCATACGTTGTTACAAACGGACAAGGCCAACAAACTTTGTGTTCTAATGTTCATCAGGTTGATTTGGGGTACAACAGGCATTGGCTGCTAGAGGTAAGCATACTAAAATGGCAATATTTAGGTATTGTATTAATTAGTTTGATTCTCACCTATAAACGAACGTTTCCATTGGATTGATAGGGCAGTGTGACAGTGATCCGACGCCGTCCATCCACGGTGTCCCCCGTTGTATAAGGCCGTGCCAGTGTATTGTGACGCCCTCCGAAAGTAGTTTGTTCTTCACCACCACCTCTACCTACATACAAGGAAATCCCCTCAATCTATGTGATTATAAACATAATTAAAGTAAAGAGAAACCCGAAATGAATAAGTTATACGATGTTTTCCTATGCACACATACAAGTACCTGTATGTACTTTACGTTTAGTCATTTTTAAGGTAACTAACGATCGATAAACTGTGGTAATATTCGAAAATAGGCAATACATATGCTTTAATGATGGTACATTATTGCTATAATAAACATCAATAAAACTAAAGCCAAAGAAAGATTTACACGGAGAATACCGAAAATGTACAAGGGGAATAAGACCAGGTGTTCCGAAAGACAAACTTCTTCTACTTCATCGACGGCACCCGCCATGTAAACTTTGGTCAATCCAAGTTAGTAATGTATAAAAGAACAGAACCAACAGACAAACTAACGAACATCAAATACGTCCAGCTTTATATCGTACAACGGAACCAACAGACAAACTAACGAACATCAAACACGTCCAGCTTCATATCATACTTCGGAACCAACAGACAAACTAACGAGTATCAAACACGTCCAGCTTCATATCATACTTCGGAACCAACAGACAAACTAACGAGCATCAAACACGTCCAGTTTCATATCGTACAACAGAACCCACAGACAAACTAACGAGCATCAAACAGTTTCATATCACACAAAGAAAGTTTCAATGTTTGAACTAAGTTCTTCGGAAATCTAACCTGTTGTCCTTGATACACCACGACGGTTGGTCCAGGATACTGTCCATTGATTGTGTAGATCAATTTGTGGAGTCCATCGGTCAGTAATACATTTTCCAAGTCTGAAAAAATCTCAATAACTTTTACAAGAAATTATTTTGCTCAGATATAGAGCAATCTTTTACTTTACATAACTGCACAAGTATTGTAAATGACGAAGTCCTCTTGCTGGTATGAAGGAATAGCTGTAATTAGGACCCCTATATGTTACATATATTTGCAGGAAAAATGACATTTATCTGGCTTATGGTAAATCTACTTATTTCGACAGTTAATTATTTACGCAATTAGGTACTCGAGATTTCATTAGTATTACACACAGAATGTTCGTTATGTGGTGTCGTCTGTTCGAAAGAGCATCGTTTTCTCACAAAGGTAGGGTTTAAAAAAGCACCTATCCTCCGAATTATTTTTACAGCTTTGCTGTACAGTGCTGATTTTAGAGCACGCTAAAGCACCTGACAATGTCGTTCCTTTTTCAGTTGAGAAATATAAATAGCCACCAGTTTCACTTTACATCTGTAAGTGGCGCAAAGATACCTATCGTCTACATATTTTTTTTATCTGAAGTCATCAAAACATTATGTCATAACTGTAACCTTGGAACACAAATATATAAAACTAATTTTTTTCACCTGAATGAATGTATCCATTGTACACACAAGTAATCTAAGTTAGATTCGGGAAGATAGTTTCTAGCAACAAAAGTTATGTTAAACATTCGTGAAGTCATTTTGATGAAACATAGACCTCTATAATCCATACTAACCAGAAAATAATGATATTTTATGGGAACATGTCAGAATATTATATCCAATTAATAATAATGGTTCTTATGTATTGTAACTCCTCGGTTGCGATTAATGTTACAAGATATCAGTCTCTGCTGAGATACCCCGATCGTGCTCAGGTAACAAATTTTATTAGTGACTGACTAGTTTTCTGGTCTCTATCTATTTATTTTCGTAGTTTGCGTGATTTCTAAACGAAATACGTAAATATATTTCCACTAGCCTCAATAAACATGTAGCTGTTTAGATCAACCAAGAATATCTCATCCGGGATCGAAAAAATATACCTGTTTGAAAGAAGTCATGATCGGCAACCTGTCGGAAAATCTTTTTTATTTTATTTGGGAATATAACTTACACGAAATTTGCATCCTAATCTTACACAAGTTCCGCCTTAAAATCATACTGCTGTATTGAACGTGTTGTATAAATTCCATTTACAAATGCATGGGTTGCTTTGTCTTTTGGTGTCAGCTAGGCGTAAGGTATATCCGATTGCAATACTCAAGTGTTCAATGATTTAGTATCAGTCTTATCATACTTATTGAATATATAGTGTGGACACTGGTATGGGTTGGGATTAGCCTTTATTTAAATAATACACGAGCATGTGCAGTGAGGGATGTGTAATTATTTAATATGTTTACATGTTCTTCTACAAAGACAAATATAGCTATTCATTTTAGTTCCTATTTAACTTATGTTATTGAAACATTTGGGCATTTTCATGCAAAATAAGGCGACATTAGCTTTCTAGGGACAATAAAGTTGTGGGATCAAACAACATTACAAAGTTTAAGACGTGTTAACAATGTCTACAGGATGTGCACATGACAAGTCTAAGCGTACAGCGATCGTTATATGTATCAGAAAAGTACACTTGAAATGGACCTTTTTTTCTCGACAATGTATCATCTAAAATCTCACACCATCATAAAATTATTTTATTGTCATCACTTCTGTAATTACTCCCAATTATCTAGCGTTTACTCCGATAAAATGTATTATGCTGGTTACACGGCAGACATAATCGCTACGAACTGTCACGTATATGACTAACTAGCGCCGGGTTCACTGACATTTCGAAACTTGTCGAACTAAAATCAACCCTTATAATCATTGATCATTTTGATATGCCTGTGATCGTTATTTGGTCCTAATTGCACGAGTTTTCCGTTTAATTTTCAATCCGTAATATAAGTCAACCGTTTTTACCAAACCGCACAAAATGCACGATCCTATCGCACAGTTGTCTAGAGGGTGTGTGCGGATGATGTATGCACGATGTGCTGGCGATGCACGCACGGTATGCACAAGGAGGGTTTGGTGCGTTTGCGCGTTACTACAACTGAAATGCTTAGCAGAACTTGTTGATGTTACGGTTTGATCTTCCCGTGCTCTATGAGACTAATATTTGCAATCAAAGATTATTCAAATATATTCAGTGACAAGTATAACTCAGATGATGGAAAACACAACAAATGTTAAACTTTTTAAAAAAAAAAAGTAAAAGAAAAAATATGCTGTTCCAATTATTTCTGTATTATATTTTGTTCTAATGAACTTAACAAATTATATGTAATATTTATACCGATCAAATAATTATGTAACTATGCTGTCCCTTATCTCTCTAAGTTACTTTTTCTCTCTCTGTGAACTGAAGATATTCTTCTTTAATCCAAATCCATCAGCCTTTATATTTAATGCAATAGCCTGGTTTTTAAAATGTTAAAAATCCACTTTTCCCCTTAAACTATCTGTATATCAATTTATTTATATAAATTTGATAAAAACAGTTATGAATAGTGGTTCAAGATGGAAGCAAATAAGATATGAATAGTCATACAAACTTAAGTCATTTCACTGAACATGTGATTTCGACTGTTTGCAGCCAATCATAAACGGAACAATGAAATGTCATAAGTTTGAGAACTTAACCTTAGAAAATAACTAAGAATTTGGCAGTTGACACACCCTTTAACATTGGTAAACAACGACACAAGGTGTGTTTTTGGCGGACACACGGACTGACAGTGAGTCCACTGCAAGACTTTCGTCACAATGTGACGGGCCCTAATTAACTGTTTAATGTAGATGAAAGTTCAGAACCTGAAATTGTGTTGGAGTGATCATTGATAGATAAAGATACATTCCAGGGTTGGCTATGGCAGCGTAAATGATTTAAGAGGAATAAAGCTCAACACTGTGTTAAACCAAATCTTTAAAATCTAACTCTATTGATTTATCAAATTAACAGCAATGATGTAGTTGAAAATCAGGATATGTGAAATGTGTGTTGGAATGCTCATATCTAGATATAAATCAGGTTTAGTTATGATAGCTGAATTACTTAGAAAGAAGCTCAACAAAGCCTATTAAATCAGCAAATTCCAACAGTAAGATTTAAGTGAAAAAGGGAATCCGAAAAGTGCATTGGAGTGATTATATAAAAGTGCGTTGGAGTGATTATATAAAAGTGCGTTGGAGTGATTATATATATATATTCGAGAACTTGTTATGATAGCACCAATACTTTCAGATGAGTAAAGTTCAAAACCAAGCTAACTAGAAAACTTAAACATTTAAGTCAATTAATTGACAGTAAACTGTAGTTAAAATAGGAATATGTAGATAATCACACAAAGATTAATTCCAGGTTTGGTTGTGACAGCTTAAATACTTAAATGTAACTAAACATCGAGCTTAACAGAGAACACTAACATGGCCCAATCAATTAACAAGTCCAAAATTACATTAAATTTTAGGTGAAATTCTAAATCTGAAATGTGTTTTCATGGTTTTATATATAGATATAAGTATATTAAAAATTTCCTGAATAAAGCTTATATACTCAATTTGGAACTGGGCGCAACACCTTAACCATATCACAATTAATTAAGTCCAAATTTTAATCAAACACAAAGGTTGACGACACCATCGGAAACGTTTTACTTTTGTTTCACTCGGCGAAAAAAACCCAAATAATTGAAAATGCAGAATGCCATCTTAACATTTCCTGCAAGTGCTTCTTTTTCTTCTTCATCACCTTATTATTATTATTATTATTATTATTATCATTATTATCATTATTATTATCATTATTATTATTATCATTATTATCATTATTATTATTATTATTATTATTATCATTATTATTATCATTATTATCATTATTATTATCATTATTATTATTATTATTATTATCATTATTATTATCATCATTATTATCATTATTATCATTATTATTATTATTATTATTATTATTATTATTATTATTATTATCATTATTATTATTATTATTATCATTATTATTATTAACATTGAACATGTTTGGAGTCCTCATAACACATTTGAAAATGGCACCGTCAAAAACAGGGAATGCTTAACGAATCACTCTCCAGACAAAAAATTACATAAAAAAAAAAACGGAAAAGTACGTGTATACCGTTAAAACAAAATAGTTACATTTTCGTAAATTGTTGGCAACAACACGCAAACGATTCACTCGTGTGAAACGAAACATTAAGATAACTGGAAAAGACAACCAGGTGTTACATGTACTTCTGTCATTATACATTGTGTTCAGTGCTCTAGATTTGTGAATTGACCTCGAAAGCTCAAAACTATAATATTCTATGTTAATGTACATGAACATTTCACGTTAAACCAGTCCGTAGTTATAAATATAATGAAATTTAGGTTAATTATGATAATTCTAACAACTCAGAAATACAATCTTTCTCCGACGATAAAAAAAATCAGCAATTGTTATTTATTATAACAACTGTTCACTTGTCTTCAACAAATCCTTGTTTATTATTAACGTTTATATCCGGACAGTTTTACAAAATAGAAGGCTTTATGGTGCTTTAGTTAATTATAACAAGGCTTTTGATAGTGTATCACACCAGATTTTGTGGTATAAACTATGGAAAAGCGGTATAAGAGGACGATTACTTAACGTAATTAAATCAATTTATAACAATGTACGTTCGTAATTAAATCAATTTATAACAATGTACGTTCATGTTCATTTTAAATTGTCCGCTATGTTTGATATACATATCGATTTATTACAAAGTGAATCTTTGTCGCCGATGCTTTTTTGTTATTTGTAAATGATATGGAAAATGAATCTATAAATTCTAACTGTCAAAGTTATGTATCACAATTGATTAACCGTTTTATGCTAATGTATGGGGATGACACAGTTTCATTCACTAAGGACGCTACCGATCTTCAGCATGTGTAAGATAAATTACAAACGTATACTGAAAAATGGAATTTAAATGTCAATACAGACAAAACAAAGATTGTTGTCTTTAGAAAAGGAACACGACTTTTGCCTTTTGAAAGTTGGACTTTTAATGGTAAATCTATCGAAATAGTTGATAAATTTTGTGATCTTTGTTTAGTTTTTAATTAAAATGGAAGATTTACTGTTGCACAAAGTACATTAGCATGTCCAGGTAGAAAAGCATATTACCATTTAAAAAGGAAAATGAACGATTTTCCCCTTAATACGGAAACAAAATGACAATACTTTTTTGCAAATGTACACACAACGTGTGCATGACGTATTTATTCAAGAGTTACGAAGTGGTTTTGATGTATCTTCCAAATGTTATCTGTACAATCATCTTGTGGATATATGTGGTATTCAGTTTCACCTTAGTAAGCCCATTAATGTTAGATTAAAACAATTACTGAGTCAATTTCGCATGCAAGGACACAATCTTAACATTGAATCATGTCGTTATAATAACATTCCAAGAAGTCAGAGAATTTGTACAGTTTGTGATCAATATGATATCGAGGATAAAATACATTTTATACTACTTTGTCCTACATATTCTGATTTAAGAAGTAGATACATTAAAAAATACTATTATCGCCATCCAAGTGTCTATAAACTAATACAATCATTTTCCTGTAAAAGTGTGAAGGTTTTAAACAAACTTGGTAAATATCTTTTGCATGCTACAACTAAAAGAAAAACTTTCCTCGGTCAATAATTGTTACTATGTTGGAATAATTTCTGGAAAATTACTGTTGTTGGATTAAATGTAATAGACTTTTAATTTTTGTGAATTGCATACTGAAAAAATACTTTAAATCAACCCTTCGTGTATTTTTGGATAATGTAGTTTCTGTAGTGGTGTTGCAATTGTGTTACCAAATTTCATAACGTCATGTTTATTGCTATGTTGTTTGTTTTCGAATATTTGCTACAGTATTTCTGCCATGCTGTAATGAATGAAACGTCTGTACATAATTATGTCTTCGAATAGAATTGTCCTCCGCCATCTTGTACATAACTTACGAATTTGACACAATTAATTCTGTATATTTGTATCCTATATGCTGTATTGCATTTGGAATAATTAAACTTGTAAACTTGAACTTGTAAACGGTGATTAAGAGACTGGTATTTACTTGTTTATGGTGACTATTGACAACTTTAGTTCGACAAACAATTTACTTGTTTATGGTGACGATTGACAACTTTAGCTCGACAAACAATTTACTTGTTTATGGTGACGATTGACAACTTTAGCTCGACAAACAAAAACATGTGTAAGTAAAACAAAATAATGATGTGAAAGAAAATCCGAGATAAAAAATCTGATTCTTAAAATTTATAGATAAAAAGCCGAAGTACATAACATACATCGTTGTGCGTATTTTCCCAAGTTGACACTAACATTGTTTATATATTTATATAGACAATTCCTCATTGTAGATATACATTAAAATGTAGTTTTGTGACTAACGAACTCCATTCATTATGTTTATTTATGACAGAGAGCAAAACTGCATCACAGTTGCCAATGTCAATATTATTCTTGCATCTCATCCTTTATGACAGAGTGTTTTCCAATCGCTTAACTTAATAGAATCACATAGTGCAGTTTCATAAGCCAGAGTCCTTGTTAGATCTCAATGTACAATTTGTATGACTATTTGTTCTTAAAAATTCTACGTCTTCTAGTTATTACCGTAATACCCTCCGAAGTTAGAAAATGTTTGAGCATGCATGCAAATTGCAAGTATTGATAATTTTGTGAATTAGATATGAAACTTAATATGTTGCTGCCAGTAAATATAACAGGTCCAAATTTGTATTTGTAGGCTGACATGATAGCAATACATATTATAGTCAATAGTTTTCAACAAAGTCTTATTTATACACAAAAGACCAAACATTTCACCCTTGGATCTTTATCGTTGCCGATTAAGGTCTCTAGATTGGGATGGGTGATGAGTGGCTAATTAGTATAATAAGCATGATAATTTATTTTATGTCATACTGATGATACTATCTATTTGCCTAATTACATGGTAACACAAATGATGTTATTTGTATAACTGTAAATATCAATATTTTTCATAATCATAAGTATTTGCTTGCATGCGTGCATATTGGCGGTAAATTACCGCATTCTGATTTTACATCCACCTATGTTCATGTGTATGTTAAAACGTTGTCTATCAAAAAATGGAAATTAATTTAAATAGTACTTCTTATAGATCCTAGCCAAAGCTAATATGTTTAAAACTATATTAAAACTTGAGAGGGCTTGTATAGGCATTGTCTGTGGCCTAATTATATTTATTCTTTTGATAAAAATGATTTGATAGAAATAACCTTTACCTTTATTAGGAGAGCTCTGATTAAAATATCTAATATTGTTAAATATAATTTTAGAGCGTTCTCAAGTTCAACTTGTTGCCTTTGTTACTTTGGTAATTAATACAAATGACATTATGAACTAAGCATTTACTGTGATTTATCCATTAAGTCAGATCTTGGAAGAGCGTACTGGATACTTAAACTGCTTTGTAAAATTGTTACCAGCAAGTTTTTATGTCCGTATGATCATCGGTTGTAGGAAATCTCAAACTGGATTAATATCATAAAATCCAAACCTAAGGGTGCATATTTTGACAGAAGTAAACAACCTTCACACCTACATAAAATTCTCAAACAATATAAATGATATAAAAATGATGTAAAATAAATCTAAATTACTCATCGATATAAAGTGAAATATATAATAAAATGTGTTAAAAGTAAAAAGTATTGATTTTATAAAGGTAAATGTTTACGACTGGATAATGGAAAGATACTTAATGAAACTGCTGAAATGGACATGAACGAAATAGTATAAAGTCAGTTTGTGAGAAATCTAACATGCCCAGAGCCATTCTACATGTTCGTGAATCACATCCTTAAGTTCTTCAGAAAGACCTTGTCGATGTTCAATGCATGGAATTAATTTTAAGATATACGTGCCTTTTTCTGTCGTTGGTTTGGATGTTTGACATGTGTCCCTGAGGCGAAAGGTTCCATTGTTGGACACTATTGGGTGTCCAATTCCGTCAGATCCGTAATAAGTCATTGTTTGCTTGTAGTCAATTGTCCATTCCAGCCTGCAGACTTGCACGTCCGGAGCACAATTAGGTGTGACAATGTTTTGAAATACGTTGATGAGAGTGCAAACAAGAAAATAAAACATACACAGGATGCTTTTCATGGTCGTGGTGGCCATATCGAGACTGTTTTATTCCATTTCGGCGTATCTTATATAAACTGTGTTGACCGTCACGTGAACAGACCAGAAAAAATATGTATCCTCATAAACACATACAGGAAAATATAATCTTGACATGGATATGTTAACACGTGAACATGTGATTGTATAACTAGAAAAAAAAAACATTTTTAAATGAGATGACCTTGGAATTTCTAATAAAACGGTCGTTACTTATCAGACGAAAACGATTGGTGCAATGTCAACAACTCCTGTGCGCACATTTGTTTATTGAAACGTGTGATGTAAACACGTAAACATGCCCTTGTATAATGATCTGTTTTTAGACGTGATTGGCTGCAACAGAGCACCTGTTAATCACTCAGCCGCGACTTGGATTGAACTCACGATTAATACACCAGTAACATTCATACGGCACTTAAAACTTATTCAAAACCAAACTTTTGAAAGTAACATTGATCACATATCTATATTTGTAAGTGGGTGTGTGACTACACCATGTGAACATAATTGCTAACTTCTGAAGGGCCTGTCTACACCGGCTACTTACCTGCCATCGGTACACACATGACTGATTGCTCAGTGTGGACCTTCATTACCTGACAGACCTAGTGTATCAGCGGATGACAGTCGGAACAGATTGACGTAGTCTAAAATCGAAATCTAGAGAGCTATGATGATGATAAAATCACGCAAAATTGTACTGTTTGTGACCACCCAACAACATATACAGGCATAGGGAATTTCTTTACCGGATTCTTTATTTACAAAAGTTAAAACAAATACATGTAGCAATGCAATAAACTATTATTATACATGTTCAGAGTAAACATTCCTATACCATTAGCGTCTGCATTATGGTGAATAGAATATACCCTGATTGACGAAGCTATTTCTTATATCACTTCGTCTATGATAGATGTTTCTAGGTCTGATAGTTCCACGGATAAAAATTGCTAGCTGAAGTATATTAGCCTCGTGTGTCCGTGTTATTTGGCGGTTGCAGAAGACAAAATACTTTCGTCCTTTCCATTTTCACAGATGTGGTATCGCACAACCTTACAATGTGTGCGATGACCGAAAGATCTTTGCACGATTTGCACACGATATGCACGTGATGTAAGCGAGATGAAACAGAACGAATTCAACTATCGCATATTTGTGCGCAAGTTGTGCGCGTCTATCAATGATGATCTAAATTTAGGAACGAGTTATCGATAGTGTTTGATAGAGTTAATGAATTTTATAAATACACAAGAATACAGCTAAGTAGATTTTCTTATTGAGTTTTTATATCTATTTGTCGAACACATGTAGATCTATCAGATACAGACTGAATATTATTTTCACTTGTAATTCAAAGTGTTTTCTTCAATGAATGCAACAAGTGATCAACCTTGGTGCACAGACATTCATTATATATACACTATATGTACGTAAACATCAGATGAAAGTGTCATTCTGTCTCGGAAATGAATTCTAAATTTTAATACCCCTGTACTAGCTATTAAATTATATCTACACGAGTTTTCCATTTAATTGTCAATCTGTAATCTAAACCAACGATTTATACAAATCCACACGAAATGAGGGATCCTGTCGCCCATTAACATGTGACTAAAACATTATATAATTACTATCGGACATTTACTGTCGACTAAAACACTACACGATTACTATCGGACATTTACGGTCGACTAAAACACTACACAATTACTATCGGACATTTACGGACGACTAAAACACTACACAATTACTATCGGACATTTACGGACGACTAAAACACTACACAATTACTATCGGACATTTACGGACGACTAAAACACTACACAATTACTATACTAAAACACTACACAATTACTATCGGACATTTACGGACGACTAAAACACTACACAATTACTATCGGACATTTACGGACGACTAAAACACTACACAATTACTATCGGACATTTACGGACGACTAAAACACTACACAATTACTATACTAAAACACTACACAATTACTATCGGACATTTACGGACGACTAAAACACTACACAATTACTATACTAAAACACTACACAATTTCTATCGGACATTTACGGACGACTAAAACACTACACAATTACTATACTAAAACACTACACAATTACTATCGGACATTTACGGTCGACTAAAACACTACACAATTACTATCGGACGTTTACGGACGACTAAAACACTACACAATTACTATCGGACATTTACGGACGACTAAAACACTACACAATTACTATCGGACATTTACTGTCGACTAAAACACTACACAATTACTATCGGACATTTACGGTCGACTAAAACACTACACAATTACTATCGGACATTTACGGACGACTAAAACACTACACAATTACTATCGGACATTTACGGATGACTAAATCACTACACAATTACTATCGGACATTTAGGGTCGACTAAAACACTACACAATTACTATCGGACATTTACGGACGACTAAAACACTACACAATTACTATCGGACATTTACGGACGACTAAATCACTACACAATTACTATCGGACATTTAGGGTCGACTAAAACACTACACAATTACTATCGGACATTTACTGTCGACTAAAACACTACACAATTACTATCGGACATTTACTGTCGACTAAAACACTACACAATTACTATCTGACATTTACGGTCGACTAAAACACTACACAATTACTATCGGACATTTACGGTCGACTAAAACACTACACAATTACTATCGGACATTTACGGACGACTAAAACACTACACAATTACTATCGGACATTTACGTACGACTAAAACACTACACAATTACTATCGGACATTTACGGACGACTAAAACACTACACAATTACTATCGGACGTTTACGGTCGACTAAAACACTACACAATTACTACCGGACGTTTACGGACGACTACAACACTACACAATTACTATCGGACATTTACGGTCGACTAAAACACTACACAATTACTATCGGACATTTACGGTCGACTAAAACACTACACAATTACTATCGGACATTTACGGACGACTAAAGCACTACACAATTACTATCGGACATTTACGGACGACTAAAACACTACACAATTACTATCGGACATTTACGGTCGACTAAAACACTACACAATTACTATCGGACATTTACGGTCGACTAAAACACTACACAATTACTATCGGACATTTACGGACGACTAAAGCACTACACAATTACTATCGGACATTTACGGACGACTAAAACACTACACAATTACTATCGGACATTTACGGACGACTAAAACACTACACAATTACTATACTAAAACACTACACAATTACTATCGGACATTTACGGACGACTAAAACACTACACAATTACTATACTAAAACACTACACAATTACTATCGGACATTTACGGTCGACTAAAACACTACACAATTACTATCGGACATTTACGGTCGACTAAAACACTACACAATTACTATCGGACGTTTACGGACGACTAAAACACTACACAATTACTATCGGACATTTACGGACGAGTAAAACACTACACAATTACTATCGGACATTTAGGGTCGACTAAAACACTACACAATTACTATCGGACATTTACGGTCGACTAAAACACTACACAATTACTATCGGACATTTACGGACGACTAAAACACTACACAATAACTATCGGACATTTTCGGTCGACTAAAACACTACACAATTACTATCGGACATTTACGGTCGACTAAAACACTACACAATTACTATCGGACATTTACTGTCGACTAAAACACTACACAATTACTATCGGACATTTACGGTCGACTAAAACACTACACAATTACTATCGGACATTTACGGACGACTAAAACACTACACAATTACTATCGGACATTTACGGACGACTAAAACACTACACAATTACTATCGGATATTTACGGACGACTAAAACACTACACAATTACTATCGGATATTTACTGTCGACTAAAACACTACACAATTACTATCGGACATTTACGGTCGACTAAAACACTACACAATTACTATCGGACATTTACTGACGACTAAAACACTACACAATTACTATCGGACATTTACTGTCGACTAAAACACTACACAATTACTATCGGACATTTACGGACGACTAAAACACTACACAATTACTATCGGACATTTACTGTCGACTAAAACACTACACAATTACTATCGGACATTTACTGTCGACCAAAACACTACACAATTACTATCGGACATTTACGGTTGACTAAAACACTACACAATTACTATCGGACATTTACTGTTGACTAAAACACTACACAATTACTATCGGACATTTACGGTTGACTAAAACACTACACAATTACTATCGGACATTTACGGTTGACTAAAACACTACACAATTACTATCGGACATTTACGGACGACTAAAACACTACACAATTACTATCGGAAATTTAGGGTCGACTAAAACACTACACAATTACTATCGGACATTTACGGTCGACTAAAACACTACACAATTACTATCGGACATTTACTGTCGACTAAAACACTACACAATTACTATCGGACATTTACGGTCGACTAAAACACTACACAATTACTATCGGACATTTACGGACGACTGAAACACTACACAATTACTATCGGACATTTACTGTCGACTAAAACACTACACAATTACTATCGGACTATCATCATTTAAACCCGAATTCTATATAACTATGGCAAATTCGGATAAAAGAACTCATGAGAAAAGAATAAAGAGAATAAGACCAGGTGTTCAAAAGAGTAAGCGTCTTCTGTTTCATCGATGAATACCTTCATGCAAATCTTGGTCCAGTGTAGTGAGTAATGTCGTGTTCTCAAATGAGAACAACGTACTGGGTAAAATAACGAAATCAACATGTAAAATTACCCCAACCCTAATCGACCTTAATTTTTAATTTGTTTTTTTATTTAAATTAGATCACTATGACTACCATAAAACCCACATCTCTCAAAATCCTGTCTTCTAAGTTTTTCAGTTATCGACGTCTTACAGGAAATGCGTCATATTGGAAACAGGTGCTTTAAAATCAACGTTCAAACACCATAGTTGACATACTGTATCTTACATATTTTTTATGTTCAGATAATGTACCTGTTGTGTTGTCAATATAATTTACCTGTTTTAATGTTAACATTATATACCTGTTTCGTCACTGGTGTTTACTATATTGATCATGAGTTATTTCCCTTAGTGGAACTCTTCCTTGTTTTCAGTTATTGTACAGACTCTGGTTGAGTAAAGATCGGTTTGATCTCACCGAACTGTTAGGCGTTCATCTCATTAATTATTGGCGTGGTGGCAGCGGTGGGATCAGAGTTCCACTAAGGGAAATAACTCATGATCAACATAGTAAACACCAGTGGCGTTTGATGTTGATATAATGTACCTTTCTTAACAAAGTGATTTTATTATATCATGACTTTGTGAATATGTATATTGGCTCGTGATACTTGAATACATTTGTGGATCACAGATGGATAAGTGTAGAATAGTGTTTGTTTTAAACATATAAGAGAACAACTACATAAATTTCCTGATTAAGCCATATATTTGTAGTTTTAACAAATGTTGATCTATTAGGTACAAAATAGTTAAACACAATTGTGATTAAGAGTGTGTTGTTTAGAGAGAGTCACAAGTGACCACTCTAAGTGCAAAGACTCTCATTATATATGTGTGTGTGTGTGTGTGTGTGCGCGTGCGTGCGTGCGTGCGTGCGTGCGTGCGTGTGTGTGTGTGTGTGTGTGTGTGTGTGTCTGAGTGCGTGCGTGCGTGCGTGCGTGTGTGTGTGTGTGTGTGTGTGTGTGTGTGTGTGTGATTTTGGCGGACAAGATGCAATATTTTTTTCAACATAATGCCCTTCAGTATATACACCTTTACCGGCGATATTTAAGGGCCTCTATGACACTTTTGAAGAACTCCTTTACTTGATCATTCCGAAAATCCTCCACTGCATGCATGCCGTCATCATCTGACCAAAATTGGGTACTAGTAATGGCCTTTTTCAATTTAGGAAATAGATGAAAGTCTGATGGAGCGAGATCAGGCGAATAAGGCGGATGCTCTATCAATGTAAAGCCACAATAGTTAATGGCAGCCAGGGCAATGACAGACTTGTGAAGAGGGACATTGTCTTGGTGGAACAACAAACCTTTAATGAGTTTTCCGCAGCGCTTGAGTTTAACATTTTCTCTTAACTGCCTAAGAAGTGATGCATAATATTTGTCATTGATTGTTTGTCCCATTTTCTACCGTCAAAATAACACCAGTATCCAGGAAACCAGAGACCATAACCTTCCAGCTGATGGAACTGCCTTTGCCTTTTTTGGCAGGAGTTAACCAGGGTGCTTCCATTGTTCAGACAATTGGTTTGCCCCTAGGGGTGAAATGATTGACCCATATTTCATCCATAGTCAAACTTCTACAGAAAGTTAGCACGATCTGCCTCTAAAAGTTCAGATCCGCACGCGACAAAGTCCGTCTGGTATGCTTCTGATCAACTGTTAAAGGTCTTTCTCATTACAAGACCTTTTGTAATAATGGAATGTATTCTTTCATGTGAAATCCCTAGTGTGCTGGTTTTATATCTTTCTGTAACTCGCCTGCCAGTCATAAGAATAGCATGGACTTTCTTAATCATCTTTTTTGGTTGCAACAGTAACAAGCCTTTCCATGACGGGCATCATCCCCAATGCTCCGTCTGCTACGCTTAAATTCCGCCACGCACCTTTTTGCAAAAGTCACTTGCCTTGATTACTTTAGAGTGCTACATCTTCGACATAGACTGACCAAGTGACACCAGTCTTCGGTAACACGGCCTCGGGGCACAGTGGAGCTGAAAAAGAAAATTCCTGCTTACCTTCTTCAATACAAGGCTCACTACTTATCAATCAGCTTTCGTAGGTGTATAAAGTTGGTGCAAATATTTAATCGTGTTAGTGGTTTTGTCATATAATGCACACATATAAACGGTCACCGTTACATAATGGTATTTTAAAAGAAAAATGGATTTGAGATATAGATTTTCAGTTCCACCACCCTTAAATGACCCTGGCTATTAAAAGAACGTGAAACAAAAAATAAATCGAATTCTGATATTATTTAAGGAAACATTAGACTTCAAGCACATCCAGATAACAACGTTCTTGTTATTAACTTCTGTCCACGTATACGCATCCTGCAAACTTACCCAAGCCATGTTAATTGTTCATTACTATTTTACATTTATGGAAATTTCTACATGTAATGTTAATTATACATATATTCTATACAAAAAGAAGCTGTAACACAATATTTCCTGACTGGTTAAGTGAGTCAACGTTTCACCTACACCAGAAAAAAACCGATAAAGAACAGCTGTCGAGGTTATGATATTCAGTAAATACTCGTGATGCTTTGTCAGCGGGATAGCAGTGTCCTTTAGACGAGTGATGCTATGTCGGAAATATCGCGATAGTAATAATGTAACGTAATCCGAAATATCTAGACAGGCAGTAACATTATTAAAAATCACCGTCATTATGTCCATGCACCTCTACCGTTCATTCAAAGCGACATAGAAAATATTTCTTCCCGACCTACCCCCCCCCCTACATACACACACACACACACACATATATAGTATACATTACACAAGCGTGATCTCTTATCGAGGAAATAAAGTACGTGTATGCATTCTTTGTGTGGTTGGTTTTTAAACATCCCATATTACAGTATAAAATTACTCTTTCAGCATGGGTTAACGTTTTTCATGAATTATGTATAATCCTTACAAAAACACATCCTTGCTTTAATTCTTTGTTACTGGCTGGTGACATCTTATTTAATGAAATATAAACAAGTTCATTTTATCACTTTACTGTGTTTCAACAATAATGCAAAAAGGGTTTAATATAAAATGAAAAGGTAATAAGTAAATCTGCAGTTGTTTATGTTCCAATCACTCACAAATTAAAAACTAACCTTTATAGTCCTTGTTAATTATTTTTCTTTATCATATGTAGTATCTGATCTAGCGTAGACCGGAGATATCGGGTTAAATCTAATTTGTATAACTAAATAACTCACAGTTTGGACACAGTAACGTTTAAATGTTCCATTTTGAGACAAAGACACTCCCGTCGTCCTCCCTTAGGTGTATTTCTCATATCGTTTATCGTTATCTTGTATGTTGGTATAGAGTCATTAGCATACATGGTGCTGTTCCGCTTAAAATTCAATGCTACGAATGAAGCAACCTATTGAGAATTGTACAAATTAAAAACTAACTACGTAGCAATATTTTAGCAAAATAATAAAAGGAAAAATGAAGCTGGAATATGGGAAGATTTTGAAGCTAATTTTTGGTGTAGTGGATCTGTTTTTCATACGTTCAATATACGTTACCTTTCTCATGATACACAATGATATCATCTAACATTAACTGGGAGCAATTATTTGAAAGGGTACGGAAACCGAATTTGATAATCACAATTTACGAAACGTAATACCCGACATTACTTTGCTGTCTGATTTCGTTAGGATTCTGAAAATAGTGTTTTTTTAAATGAATGGATTGAAACACCGCGTTTAAGATTTTTCCTGTGATATATATGGAATACAAAAGCAGAATTTCAACACATCTTCAAATCGAAGCCAAGTTTGATTTTTCTGGCACTATGGTTGTCTCCAATATTGATATCGATGTGCTGAAGAGTTCAGTCCGGTTTCAAATCTGTGGTCCGAGAAGAAACTCGGTTACCCGTTTCGAGTTTTTTAGGCGTGAGGCACCTAACTCTTGGTTTGCTTCAGCTGCCACAGTAGACAGGATCCTGGAGTCTGGCACCATAGAGCGAGATTACTTTTCCCTCCAGCCGCAGCCGTGCGACCGTCGAAAATTGACCGTACGTGTCCAGTGGTTGTCCTCCTGGATGTCCGACGACGGTATCATCTCCCATTTTGACGGGTTCAATGGTAAGGTGGTCCATGTCTACAGAGAAAAGACGGATATTGGAAACATTTCCCTGGAGACAGGTACAAGTGTCATCACCATTGTGATCCAGGAGGGACGTCATTCCACACAAAATGAGAATTTTTGGCAAGACGGTCTTGATCTTTGTGCCAGGTCAAACCCCCACCCCTCTCCCTTTGATAAGATTGGTGGTAATCACAATCGTTGTCTTCCCAGTAGTGTGTCGTTAAGAAGCCTTTGTCGTGATTTTAAATTATTTGATACTTTTAGATCACTTTTCCCTGGTGTCGTTTCTACTACTTGGCATGGTAGTGGTGTCTCAAGCCATTTAGATCGTTTCATTTTTCAAAGAACATCTATTGGAAAAATAAGGTTCTCCCATCTGGTGGTTCAGATCATGATTTTGTATTTCTGAAAATTAAACTGTTTTCGGAGGCCAAGTTTGGGCCCTTTTACTGGAAATTAAATAACAATATTTTGAGCGATCGGGCTTTTCAGATTGCTTTTAAAGACTTTTGGCTTGACTAAGTTGATAATAATCCTGTTTCTCTAGACCATTGGGATGATTGCTCAAAGTCTGCTAACATTTCCCTTTATGCCGATCACAGTACTGGTATTTGCTGTTCTGATTCCTCTATTTCAAAATTATTCTACTGGTATGACGTGTACGACAAAGCGTCAGGGGCAAAGTTGAATAGGCAGAAAACTAACGGTATTTGGCTTGGGAAATGGAAATTACGTTCTGACCATCCTTTTGACATTAGCTGGGTAGAAAAATACAAGATTTCAGGGGGTTTAAGTCGGTAATAACGTCACCCCTGACGATAATTGGCAGCCGATTTCCTATTTGTTATTGAATATTGTAAACGTATAGCTAAAGTTAAACGATCTGTTGTTAACAAGATAAGTACAATAAGTTGTAGACTTTAGAAAAGCAGTCGCCTGGCCACTTTATTGATCAAGTCCTGTCTATTAAGAGACAATTACTTGATTTTCACACTGATTAATTCAGGGGCTCTATGATTAGGTCCAGAGCAAAGTTCTTAGATTTTCACGTTACTTTTTTAAAATGGAAAGTGAAAGTGAAGAAATTCACTGAGAAAATTGATTTACCAGATTCTGCCTCTCTTACTGATTCTAGTGAGATTTTAGCTGCTTTTCGGGATTTTTATATTACACTATTGCTATTAAGTGTATGCAGAACACTAAGTCCCCTTGTAGTGGTGGTCGTACTGAAGAATTTTATCTCAACTTTTTTATTTATTAGGTAACCATCTTGTCACTTTATACAACGAAATATTTCAGAAGGGAGAGCTATACGCTACTCAGAAAATGTCGTATGTTTCTTTACTGTGTAAAGATCCAAGTAATTCCACCAACATGAAAAACTGGAGACCTAAATCGCTCCTTGATATTGATTACAAAAGTTTATGTAAGATTATTACCAATCGATTAAGTAAAGTTATTGACAGACTTGTTGGCATTGACCAAACTTGTGCTATAAAGAAAGGTATACTTTTGAGAATTGTCACTTGTTGCGTAACATTGTTGATTATGTTAATAAAAAAAATTAAATGTGTTTTTTTATTTCTGGACCAAGAGAAAGATTTCGATAAAGTGAACTATACCTTCATGCTTATAATTTCGGTCCTGATTTCATTAAGTGGGTGAGTGTTTTATACAAAAATGTCTGTTCATCAGTTATTGTAAACGGGTTTATTTCTGACCCTTTTAGTGTCACTCGTGGTGTAAGGCAAGGTGGCAGTTTATCTCCCCTTTTAAATGTTTTGGTCTTGGAACCCTTTGCTAAAAAGGTTCGTGATGATCCCGAAATAACTGGTTAAAACTTCCGGGTCGCTCAAAGTCTGCTAACAATTACCTTTATGCCGATCACAGTACTGGTATTTGCTTTCTGATTATTACTATTTCAAAATTATTCTACTGGTATGACGTGTACGGCAAAGCGTCAGGGGCAAAGTTGAATAGGTAGAAAAGTAATGGTATTTGGCTTGGGAAATGGAAATCACGTTCTGACCATCCTTTTGACATTAGCTGGGTAGAAAAATACAAGATTTGTGGGGTTTAAGTCGGTAATAACGTCACCCCTGGCGATATTTGGCAGCCGGTTTTATAAAAAATTATCCAGGACCTTGGATTTATGGGAAATGGGGCATATATCTCTAACATAAAAATCTATTGTTATCAAGGTCCTGGCATGCAGCAAACTCTGGTATACTGGTACTGTCGTTATCATACCTAGGCATTATATAGAACTTTTTCAGAGAACTCTGTTTAGGTTTCTATGCTAAATCAGAGCCACTTTCGGGCTCTGGTGCCTATGCCCCCGTCACTAGTTGTAGACTTGTTCACATTAAGTCTAAACAGGCTTTAAACATGAACCATTGCCAGAACTTTGTTATTTAAGATACGGAGGTCAAATGGAGGTTTTCCACCAAATACTGGCTCTCCTTACATTTTCGTGAGTATTTTGCTGTTGACAATACTTTCCCGCACAGTCAGTGGTGTCCAACCTTTTATACAAGTATTCTTAAATGTATTCAAACATACAGAAAAGTCTTTCCAAAGTCTAACTTTGAGTCTGTTAGTACTAAAGAAGTTTATGTTACCATATTATCTGGTGTCATTAAGCCGCCCAGAATTCTAGAGATTTTCCTGTCAATTTCAATTGTGTTTTCCTCAATATTTCAAACAAGTTTTAGATACTTGCTCACGTGATGTTGTTTTTAAAAACAGTTCATGAAATATTAGCTGTAAATTTTCGATTGTATGAATTTGGCGCTGTATCCTCCAAACATTGCACTTTTGCGATAAATTTGAGACCATTCCTCATTTTTTTAATGTCCTTTCATTCAGTCGTTGGTATCTCTTGTAAATTCCTGGATACACCAGATTTCAGACAACCAGCTCCCTACTGATTCGGCACTTTGGCGTTTTCATTCTCCAGTAAGCCACACTCTTCAAGTAAAGTGTCTTGTCCTGTTTCTTGTGGCGGAAGCTTTATCGTCTATTTTGCAAATCCGTTGTATTAAAAACTATGACAGCAAGTCTCCTACTTCTGATTCCCTGGTCTGTCACTTCCTTAATAATGTTATTCTACGTATTAAGACTGATTTTACTCGCTTCCCTAGAACTACATTCTCTGATTACTGGTGTACTACTGACATATTGTGCACTGTACATGAGGATGAACTTATAGTAAATCTTCCATTGTGATCATTACGCCATATTAAATCTCATTTTGTTTGTATAGTTAATTTAACTTTCTATAGTTACTCTGTTTAATCAGGAAATATCTACATTGTCCATCCTACATTGTAGAGATAATTGCACCTTACCGGGGCTAACGCTTTGTACATCAGTTTCCGGCGTCATAGGAGTTTGTCCTATGTCGATTTTACCTGTATATTTGTGAATAAAATTTTATCAAACTTAAAAAAAACTGGGTTGACACATGACCAAAGCTCTCGAAAATAGTGCTCTTTTTGTCCCTGTATTCCTAATTGCTTTTCAGAATTCGGAGGTGCAATGGCCGTTACGCTCTGCTGAATTTCGATACACACTTGAGGTTTTTGCGTAGGCTTGTAAAACTTGTTTTTAGTCTGGTATCTATCAATTTATTTCCATTTTTTCTGTGCATAATGTTTATCTGTATACGTGGTTCCAACAGGCTTTTTTTAATCCGTTTACTGAATTTTTAAATAGAGTAAATTGCATGCGGTCGATATGTGGTATGATTTAGGGACATTAAGTAAGGGTGTTGATCACATTAGTTCATATAGATATATTTAATATAACCGATAAATTGATGACATCACGGCAGTATTTGTTCTCTTATTACTGAGAACATTCTGTTTTTGTATCACGCGCACACACAGAGAGAGAGAGAGAGAGAGAGAGAGAGAGAGAGAGAGAGAGAGAGAGAGAGAGAGAGAGGGGGGGGGGGGGGGAGGGAGAGAGAGAGAGAGCCAGAGCCAAAGAGAGCCACCGCCCCGTGAAACTAGCGTCGGTCAGTGATACGGGAAACAAAGACTGCTGAGATTGATTACAAAATAAAATGTTTATTTACAATACACAATAACTACAGTTCATGTAAAGTAGCTTTGCCACGTCAGTAACTCCAATAGCGACCAACCGCCGACACAAACATGAAGGGACTCCTAGCCGTCATGTAACACCCAGTCACTAGAATGGTCCCAGACGCTCAATCCAGAGCAGCAAGCAATACCATGCTTTGGAAAGCAAAGTAGGCTGTATCACCTCAGCCAACTCAGGCAGAACCCTGCCTGGGAACACCACAAACCTCAGCTCCCAGTGTAACACGTATGAGGCAGGGATGAACGACGTCCTCTCAAAGCGCAACACGCAGCCTGTGCCACCACTACGATACCAGTCGCTGGCAAGAAATCATGTGTAGGTTGCTCGTGTCAGGGTATCCATGTCAGGGCCGTTCAGCTAGTTCTGGTCACCAAGAAGTAGTATATATAACATAACTGTCACAACCACTCACATTTACATTTCCCTAACTACATTACTATATAATAGGTACCTCATGATCTATAATATACATATTAATTTGACACATATTGATCAAATATACTGTAAATAAGCATTACAAACGAAGTAAGGTATTATATAAATTAATAATAAAAACGCGAGTTAGCATAATTCAACGGATGTCATTTCAATGCTTCCATACTTTAACTGCTCTGTGCGCGTACACATCACACTTGGGTGTAACATTTAATTTTAATGGTAACTTTTATAAGTGCAAGCAAAAGTTACGTGAACAATCACAAAAGGCTCTTTTCTCTGTGTACAGGAGTATTAAAAATCAACATCTTACAATTGATTTACACCTCAAATTATTTGACATCTTAGTTAAGCCTATATTACTTTATGGATCAGAAATATGGGGCTTTGAAAATATTAAAATTGTCCACTTGCAATTTTGTAAAAGAATTTTAGGCGTAAGAAACACGACACCAAATTTTATGGTATATGGCGAACTTGGTCGTTACCCTCTGGAAATAGATATTAAACTCAGAATGGTTAATTTTTACAACTCGTTAATAAAGCATGAGTCAAAGTTAAGTAGTCTTATGTACAGACTGATATACAAACTTCATGTCAACAATTTGTGTAAGTTTAAATGGGTAGATTTTATTAAATCTTGCTTTGATGATGTAGGACAGAGTGCTGTTTTCCAGAATCAGGGCCCAATTAGTAAATACTATATAAAAACCAGTATTAAACAAACTTTAATAGATCAATTTATACAGAAATGAAGATACGAAACGGAAAATTCATCTAGAGACTTATACTATAGTAGTTTTAAAAATTCTTTACTGCTTGAGCCATACCTGACACAACTCTCTGTTAAAAACAGACGGATTTTATGCAAAATTAGATGTTGTAATATGAAATTTCCCATTGAAACTGGAAGATGGCGCAATGTTCAGAGACAGGATAGGAAATGTTCTCTATGTGATACCTCAGTAGGTGACGAATTCCATTATTTATTTCAGTGCACTGATATAAGATTGATTGAACTGAGACAGAAATTCTTACCCTCTTATTACTGGAGAAATCCAAACGTGTTCAAAATGTACGGATTGCTCTCAGTTTGTTATAAAAAAGTTCTAAATGCCTTTTGTTTATATTTAAACAGTCTTGACAAAATATTGTAAGAAAGATAATGTTTTTATTATACAAGTGATTTTATGAAACCCAAGTATATCAGCTTTATAAAAAAAAATACCAGAAGCCATGCATTTACTTAAAAAAAATCTTAATCAAATATTGTGATGAAACACTACGTTATCATTATATAATATCAAAGGGTATTTAGATGTACTAATTGATATCAGTCTTTTACATATACACCTGATGCCCTCTGTTTATTTTAAACAGCGTGGTGTTATAATAGCAAAGTGTATATAATGTGCAAATTGCTATCAATTTGATATAAATACTTAATACCCCATTTTATTTCAAAGTCTAAACAAAATACTATGCTATCCTTAAATAATGTGGTGTAATGAAACCAAATTGATATACATAAGTACATAATGCCCTTTGGTTATCTTGAACAGCCGTAACAAAATATTGTGAAGCAATACTGTGTTATCATTATATAATGTGGTGTTATATTAAAGTGTATTTGAATGTACTAATTGCGATCAATATGAAAATTGAAAGTACTAAATGCATCCTGTTTATTTTAAAGTCTTAACAAAAT
Organism: Ylistrum balloti; assembly: GCF_031769215.1. Lineage (NCBI taxonomy): Eukaryota > Metazoa > Mollusca > Bivalvia > Pectinida > Pectinidae > Ylistrum > Ylistrum balloti. The sequence continues at coordinate 866,006 of NW_026782224.1, read as the reverse complement.
ATTTTGAAGTAACACTATGGTATCCTTATATAGCGTGATGTTATGCTACCATTTTTATTTATAAAAGTAAATCGTATTGTTCTAGTTGTTATCAGTCTGATCTATGAAAGTACTGTGTACTTTGAATAGTCCTAACAAAATACAGTGAAGCGTTACGACTTTCAGTTACCATCCATTTTGTCACGTATCTATTGATATAGTATTGTTTTACCTCATGTTATACATTTTCATGTATCTGAGGATCCAATAAACTTGAAACTTGGTAATTCACTACCGGCTCAGGGCTTCCATAGATTTTAAAATAGACAAATACCCTATTTAACCTACATAAATTGACAACTAACAATGTAATATGTTCGTTATAAGCTAATACAATAGTCAACAATAGATGAGATTTCATTATAACTTCCCAATAGCAAAAATACAACATAATACAGCTGTTCAATAAACAAACTCGTTACGCATGAATAGCGCGGACTTACACTTAGATTGCTTGACCCGATAAACAAGCTCGCACGGTCATAATAACACCGGCAAAACTTAACCCGATAAACAATATAACTTACCTCAGCTCGCACGGTCATAATAACACCGGCAAAACTTAAAGGAAAGATAGAAAGGAATATAACTTACCTCAGTCTGTCCTCTGCGTCTGTCACATGGTCCAAAAACCCAATATACCAAGATATCGCGTATGCGAATACCAACTATGGGCGCTCATGCAACTCTTAATGTAATAACGGCACTTAACGTAATAATTATTACATTTCAGCGTTGCAAATAAATACGCATTAATGTATTTAAAGTGTATCAAAAAAGTTATTTCTGATTACATTTTTATTTATAAAAGTAAATCGTATTGTTCTAGTTGTTATCAGTCTTGATCTAAATTATTAATAGTCATTCAAGCGCCGTTATTACGTTAATGATATAGTCATTGTTTTACCTCATGTTATACATTTTCATGTATCTGAAAAGAAACTTGGTAAATACCCTCTTCCCAAATACCGTCCTACATAAATTGACAACTAACAATGGGAGATAATTCAATATCATTTTTTTCAATCAATAATTGAGATTTCATTATAACTTATGGATATAAGCCAGTTATCTATAAGATTATATGGATATAAGCCAGTTATCTGATGGATATAAGTCAGTTATCTAACGGATATAAGCCAGTTATATAACGGATATAAGCCAGTTATCAGATGGATATAAGCCAGTTATCTGATGGATATAAGCCAGTTATCTGATGGATATAAGTCAGTTATCTGATGGATATAAGTCAGTTATCTGATGGATATAAGCCAGTTATCTGATGGATATAAGTCAGTTATCTGATGGATATAAGTCAGTTATCTGATGGATATAAGTCAGTTATCTGATGGATATAAGCCAGTTATCTGATGGATATAAGTCAGTTATCTGATGGATATAAGCCAGTTATCTTACAGATATAAGCCAGTTATCTGATGGATATAAGTCAGTTATCTGATGGATATAAGCCAGTTATCTTACAGATATAAGTCAGTTATCTGATGGATATAAGCCAGTTATCTGATGGATATAATCCAGTTATCTTACAGATATGTCAGTTATCTGATGGATATAAGCCAGTTATCTGATGGATATAAGTCAGTTATCTAACGGATATAAGCCAGTTATCTGATGGATATAAGTCAGTTATCTGATGGATATAAGCCAGTTATCTGATGGATATAAGTCAGTTATCTGATGGATATAAGTCAGTTATCTGATGGATATAAGTCAGTTATCTGATGGATATAAGTCAGTTATCTGATGGATATAAGTCAGTTATCTGATGGATATAAGTCAGTTATCTGATGGATATAAGCCAGTTATCTGATGGATATAAGTCAGTTATCTGATGGATATAAGCCAGTTATCTGATGGATATAAGTCAGTTATCTGATGGATATAAGTCAGTTATCTGATGGATATAAGTCAGTTATCTGATGGATATAAGCCAGTTATCTGATGGATATAAGCCAGTCATCTGATGGATATAAGCCAGTTATCTGATGGATATAAGTCAGTTATCTGATGAATATAAGCCAGTTATCTGATGGATATAAGCCAGTTATCTTACAGATATAAGTCAGTTATCAGATGGATATATGTCAGTTATCTGATGGATATAAGCCAGTTATCTGATGGATATAAGCCAGTTATCTGATGGATATAAGCCAGTTATCTGATGGATATAAGCCAGTTATCTGATGGATATAAGCCAGTTATCTGATGGATATAAGCCAGTTATCTGATGGATATAAGTCAGTTATCTGATGAATATAAGCCAGTTATCTGATGGATATAAGCCAGTTATCTTACAGATATAAGTCAGTTATCAGATGGATATATGTCAGTTATCTGATGGATATAAGTCAGTTATCTGATGGATATAAGTCAGTTATCTGATGGATATAAGTCAGTTATCAGATATCTTATCTGATGGATATAAGATTATAATATAAGTCAGTTATCTGATGGATATAAGTCAGTTATCTGATGGATATAAGTCAGTTATCTGATGGATATAAGCCAGTTATCTGATGGATATAAGTCAGTTATCTGATGGATATAAGCCAGTTATCTGATATATAGTCAGTTATCTGATGGATATAAGTCAGTTATCTGATGGATATAAGTCAGTTATCTGATATATAAGCCAGTTATCTGATGGATATAAGCCAGTTATCTGATGGATATAAGGTTATATAAGTCAGTTATCTGATGGATATAAGCCAGTTATCTGATGGATATAAGTCAGTTATCTGATGTTATCTGATATAAGCCAGTTATCTGATGATATAAGTCAGTTATCTGATGGATATAAGTCAGTTATCTGATGGATATAAGTCAGTTATCTGATGGATATAAGCCAGTTATCTGATGGATATAAGTCAGTTATCTGATGGATATAAGTCAGTTATCTGATGGATATAAGCCAGTTATCTGATGGATATAAGCCAGTTATCTGATGGATATAAGCCAGTTATCTGATGGATATAAGCCAGTTATCTTACAGATATAAGTCAGTTATCTGATGGATATAAGCCAGTTATCTGATGGATATAAGTCAGTTATCTGATGGATATAAGTCAGTTATCTGATGGATATAAGTCAGTTATCTGATGGATATAAGTCAGTTATCTGATGGATATAAGTCAGTTATCAGATGGATATAAGCCAGTTATCTGATGGATATAAGCCAGTTATCTGATGGATATAAGTCAGTTATCTGATGGATATAAGTCAGTTATCTGATGGATATAAGCCAGTTATCTGATGGATATAAGCCAGTTATCTGATGGATATAAGTCAGTTATCTGATGGATATAAGTCAGTTATCTGATGGATATAAGCCAGTTATCTGATGGATATAAGTCAGTTATCTGATGGATATAAGTCAGTTATCTTACAGATATAAGTCAGTTATCTGATGGATATAAGTCAGTTATCTAACGGATATAAGTCAGTTATCTGATGGATATAAGCCAGTTATCTGATGGATATAAGCCAGTTATCTGATGGATATAAGCCAGTTATCTGATACAGGATATAAGTCAGTTATCTGATGGATATAAGTCAGTTATCTAACGGATATAAGTCAGTTATCTGATGGATATAAGCCAGTTATCTAACGGATATAAGTCAGTTATCTGATGGATATAAGCCAGTTATCTGATGGATATAAGTCAGTTATCTGATGGATATAAGTCAGTTATCTGATGGATATAAGTCAGTTATCTGATGGATATAAGCCAGTTATCTGATGGATATAAGCAGTTATCTGATGGATATATTATCTGATGGATATAAGTCAGTTATCTGATGGATATAAGTCAGTTATCTGATGGATATAAGCCAGTTATCTGATGGATATAAGTCAGTTATCTGATGGATATAAGTTATCAGTTATCTTATCTGATGGATATAAGTCAGTTATCTGATACATATAAGATATAAGTCAGTTATCTGATGGATATAAGCCAGTTATCTTACAGATATAAGCCAGTTATCTGATGGATATAAGTCAGTTATCTGATGGATATAAGCCAGTTATCTGATGGATATAAGTCAGTTATCTGATGGATATAAGTCAGTTATCTGATGGATATAAGCCAGTTATCTGATGGATATAAGCCAGTTATCTTACAGATATAAGTCAGTTATCTGATGGATATAAGCCAGTTATCTTACAGATATAAGCCAGTTATCTGATGGATATAAGTCAGTTATCTGATGGATATAAGTCGGATATAAGTCAGTTATCTTATAGATATAAGCCAGTTATCTGATGGATATAAGCCAGTTATCTGATGGATATAAGCCAGTTATCTGATGGATATAAGTCAGTTATCTGATGGATATAAGTCAGTTATCTGACGGATATAAGTCAGTTATCTAACGGATATAAGTCAGTTATCTGATGGATATAAGCCAGTTATCTAACGGATATAAGTCAGTTATCTGATGGATATAAGCCAGTTATCTGATGGATATAAGTCAGTTATCTGATGGATATAAGTCAGTTATCTGATGGATATAAGCCAGTTATCTGATGGATATAAGCCAGTTATCTGATGGATATAAGTCAGTTATCTGATGGATATAAGCCAGTTATCTGATGGATATAAGCCAGTTATCTGATGGATATAAGCCAGTTATCTGATGGATATAAGCCAGTTATCTGATGGATATAAGTCAGTTATCTGATGGATATAAGTCAGTTATCTGATGGATATAAGCCAGTTATCTGATGGATATAAGTCAGTTATCTGAGGATATAAGCCAGTCTGATGGATATAAGTCAGTTATCTGATGGATATAAGTCAGTTATCTAACGGATATAAGCCAGTTATCTGATGGATATAAGCCAGTTATCTTACAGATATAAGTCAGTTATCAGATGGATATATGTCAGTTATCTGATGGATATAAGCCAGTTATCTGATGGATATAAGTCAGTTATCTAACGGATATAAGCCAGTTATCTGATGGATATAAGTCAGTTATCTGATGGATATAAGCCAGTTATCTGATGGATATAAGCCAGTTATCTGATGGATATAAGTCAGTTATCTGATGGATATGTCAGTTATCTGATGGATATAAGTCAGTTATCTGATGGATATAAGCCAGTTATCTGATGGATATAAGCCAGTTATCTTACAGATATAAGTCAGTTATCTGATGGATATAAGCCAGTTATCTTACAGATATAAGTCAGTTATCTGATGGATATAAGCCAGTTATCTGATGGATATAAGCCAGTTATCTGATGGATATAAGCCAGTTATCTGATGGATATAAGCCAGTTATCTTACAGATATAAGTCAGTTATCAGATGGATATATGTCAGTTATCTGATGGATATAAGCCAGTTATCTGATGGATATAAGTCAGTTATCTGTTATCTTTTTCAACACGTGATATAAGTCAGTTATTTATACATATAAGACCCCGGAATCCTTATCCTAGGATTTCATAGGATTTTTTAACTAGTTAGGTAGTATAATAATGACATTCGAAGATAGTTCCAAAGTTTCATGTTCCATAGTAACAAAATCACATGACAGTCGCAATAACGTTTGGCATCTAATTCAAAAATTAATTTTATGGTATTCTATGAAACTAGAAATAAAAACATATTTTTCACGTGTTCCCGTCTCATTATGACATGCAATCAACTCAAATAGAATCACATGATACATCCAGTTTGACTATATTAGGAAATAAGATCTTAATTCTATATTAGGAATTAAGCAAGTGGAGGGGAAAATGTCAGTTGTCCATCGTTTTAGAGGATTCAACGAACCTGGTTGAAATAAAGTAAGCGGTTAGTGCCGAATTCCATGATAATGAGGTAGGTGATTAGAACGGCAAGCTGTCAGGGGAAAAATACACTTCTGTTTACAATAGCAGCTTACAGTTGTGGAAACGCACATTATTGGACATTTATCCCAATATAGTTTTACACTTTTGAGAATGGCGATTGATATGCCAACAAAAGTTACTGTTAACGGATATAAACACGAAAGGGCCAGGCTAGGACTCCACAGTAACAAACACAACGCTCGAAATTGATTTGAGATTATGTGTTTTCTTTGCAAAAAGGTAGAAAAAAAATAGAGTCATACAGAAGTAATGTTAACAAAATTTCCTTTCTTAAGGCATAAGATTTTAGATGATGCATTGCCGAAACAAGAAACGTCCATTTCATGTTTACTTATATACTGTACAGATAATAAGTGGCGGTACACTAAGACTGATTAGATATCTGTACCGATTGTATTAAGACATATTATCTAATTAAGCCTAGCATGTTTGAATTCACTCACTCAAAGTCGAAAATATAAAATAATTTAATAATAGAGGAAAATTTCTAACATCAGCACATAAACGTAGGAAAGATTTACCATCACAATCTAAGTAGTATTTTCATGGCTTTCTCCAAAAATATTATACCACATTAGGAATGATAACATAATGTGCTTGATGAGGAGAGTGTGAGTGTCTTTGTCCTTTAAACTGTTATTTGGCGAATAAGTTGTATCTTACGGAAACAAAATATTGAATTGAATTGTGATTGGTCACTTGCGCAACAAAACACTCTAACGTATGGGTGTATATTATTATTTTAATAACTCTTCAGTCTGTATACATCGCGCGCACATCGAACAGACATTATGCGTACATCGTGCAACGTTTTGCTCACATCATGCAACGTTTTGCTCACATCGTTCAACGTTCTGCGCACGTCATGCAACGTTATACGATCCAAATTTGTATCAATAGTGTTTTCGAAATAATACATCTGATAACGTCATAATCCGTTCATGAAGAAAAGGAATCTAATCGTCATTATTTATTTGAAAGTATGATTGATTTTATGATAAAAACACATTTTATTATCATTATTTATTGGAAAATATGCTTGTTTTTATAATAAAAACACATTTAATTGCCACTTCACATTACCATGACACATTTCGTCTTGTCTTTGAAAAAAAATTCTCCAATGCTCATGTCAATTATCTACCTCAACCAGAAAGATGGTCGTCTTTGAGCTAGTGTCAGAATTCATGAGTATATCGGGAACTGGATCATGCGTTACATCACCATTATTTTAGAACAGAGGATACTCGTTAAGGAACCAGTCAGCGCGAATTTTATCATCGTTTAGATAAGAGCAGTCTTGACACTATATCGACTTCAAGAGCACCAGCGTGCTGTAATGTGTTTACCGCAAACATCACTTACTATCAATCTATCAATGTAATCATTTTTTCCATACGCCAAGATTTTCAAGCTAAGGTCTGAACCAATATTGCACATACTGTAACAAGTTTTGAAGTCAGACTGTACTATATACAAATATGCTAATGGGAAAGGCATTGATGTAAACTCTAAGCTTGTTTTACCATCCCATAAAATTATCTGTCAAATTGCTGATTATTGAATAAAATATTGTTTAAACTAAATATTTGTTCACTGTGTCACACATTTCTAACACATAAAAGAACATCATTCTTTCCGCATTCTAATATTTTATTTACAGTTTTGATTATTTTTCACTGTTAGGTAATTCCTTATATCTGGACATGTTTTTTGTCAATTTTTGGCAATTGAAAGACGCACATCGAGACAGCCAATGAACGTACCGTTGATCCGTAACTCTCCTCGGGCGTGGTAATCACCGGACGGGAAGTAAAATGACTCAGCATCGAACTGAGATGGAGGCAGATTGTAGGATTTCTGATAGAAAAATAACCCATATATGCATTTAGTTCATGTGATAAAGACTGAATATCCAGCGGGGTTGCATAGTTACTATATCAAACAATTAGGCTACATATGACGATGTTTACTATAAATTACACATCGGTTTTTTTGTAACTCCTGTTTTCCATGTGATACCTATTTAGCATTAAAAAGAAAGAAAATAAAATATGCAAACGTTCTGGTCATAACATTTCACAAAATATCTGTAGACTGTGAAAGTATCTTGGGGTCAAAATATGTCTCTACCTAACCACTCATTCATATCGTGATAACTCTAAAAATATCCTTGTAAAACATGTTTCTTTCTACAAGTTGTTGTTTGTCGCCAATCCTTTAATGACAGGCCACGTGTTGACCCTAATAAAACTTCTAGTGCCGATAGGTTTTTTAATGCTGTTTACAATTATTCTGAAAAGTTTAAGAGATATAATAAAAAGATTTATTTAAATTTATGTTGTTGATGACACTATTAGTTAATGTGTATTATTCATGACAGCCAATAACAGATGTGAAATTAAAAGAGCGAAATGAGAAAACAACTTACGACAGGAAATGGGCAAGTGCAGTTGATGCCATTTTTTGTCAAGACATCAGGACAAGTCGCCCCATACAGGATATCACAGAGATCATCATACACACATGAGCCGAAATTGTCAATACAAGGGATCTTGATGTAGGTTGATCCTACTCTCTTCTCAATAGTCAGGTTAGTCTGAAAATAGGAAAACAGGATTGACTTATGTAGATAAAACTGTACAATAGTCAGGTTAGTCTGAAAATAGGAAAACAGGGTGGACTTCTGTAGTAAACACAGTACAATAGTCAGGTTATTCTGAAAATAGGAAAATATGTAGCACCCATGCGGTGGATATATAAGATGGACGTAATCAATAAAGTTATTGATATTTAAAGACAAGACGTCATCAATATATCTGAAGGTGAAAATAAACGAGGATGTAGATATGCCTGAAACAGGGAAAAAATGTACTCACCGTACAATCGTTAGTCTTACACAGGAAAGAAAGTAAATCTTATGGTTTGTCTGCTAACATGGATACAGACCAGAACAATATATCACCTATGGTACAGTACTATGAACTTAATATTCGAATTAAGAAAAGAAATGATTAGTTAATCAAATATGTAAATATTGTAAAGTTTGAACATAATGTACGTAATTATTCACACGTTGTACTGCAGCGTTTGTACCGACGATTCGGATCTAAACTCGTTAAACAACAACAGCCTTATTGAATAAATCGGTCACATACATGTGTACTTACAAAGCAACAAGTGATATGATAAGGACCCTTAACCTTATACAGATACACATTTTAAATGTATGATACTTCACTGATAGTAAACCTAAACTTTGGCTAGATAATACATTTAAACATCGTCTGCTAAATCATTTCGTTTGATACGTCCATTTTCTTTTCATTAAGTTATTTATCTAAAACCAACTTCGCGCATGCCTTGCTTCCTATAGACCCAAACGTATTTTGCTTGTAAACTTCTACTGTATTTACATTTTCAGTGTGCATTCTGTCTTTGGTCATGCCAACAAAATGCTTCTAACAATAATAATTCTAACAAAATTTACCGCCGAAATAGATTCGTTGCATCAGTTGTCGAACTATTCCCCCGTGCGTATAACTATCAATAAATGTTTTGTTAAAATTGCTTGGATATAAAAATGTCACAAATTGTTGTTTACTGATGTTTAAACTGCATTGCTTTTACAGATATTTCACTGACACGTGTAATTTGATATACATGTTAAAAATGCAGTTTACACAACAGTAGAAAGGAAAATTTATTTCGAATATGGTAGGCTCAAATTAGATTGTTGTGCTATGGACAACTCTCCATTAATACCTTCGACTGCAGAAGGAGAATGTAATTTTATTGAAGTCTTATGGAAGACTGGATGTAAGGGTGAAAGATGTGAAGCTAACATATTCTGAAGATACTTGTACTAATTGAATCGAAATGAATGGAATATGATATGAGTAGAAAGCGTATAGAAAGCAACTTTAATTTAGAATATGCAATATAGATAGTACATATACACATTGTCACTACCATACACTATTAATTGTATTTGGGCAAAGCGACTTCGTCTTTCAGTCCTGACCCAAAATACAGCTTACATTTTAGGACATTGGCCACCTATTGTTTTCAGACTATCGAAACTGTTCAATCTGTGTTTACCTGACGTTGATTTTGTCATGAATCAGGCATGATGTTTTACTCTAGTTGTTACGCGTGGAAATACACTTTCGTACTTTAATGGATATAGCAGTGATTATAGGAATTCACGTGTAAATCTTTTCAATCAAAACATTTATTTAACAATGGAATAAATGTTATTTGATATCATATCTAGTAAAAAACGAAAGTGATTCTGGAAAATTAATTGTTTTAGTCCCTATTAAATTTAGGAGAAGAAAAAAATTGTAAATGCGGCAGGTATATCTCAACAATGAGATTGAAATTTGTAGCCTAAATCGTGAGAACACATGATCATGGACCTAGTGTACCGAAACACAGAGATAATACAGACTGTAGACTGTAGTGTACGGAAACACAGAGATAATACAGACTGTAGACTGTAGTGTACCGAAACACAGAGATAATACAGACTGTAGTGTACCGAAACACAGAGATAATACAGTCTGTAGACTCTAGTGTACCGAAACACAGAGATAATACAGACTGTAGACATTAGTGTACCGAAACACAGAGATAATACAGAGTGTAGACATTAGTGTACCGAAACACAGAGATAATACAGACTGTAGACATTAGTGTACCGAAACACAGAGATAATACAGACTGTAGGCTGTAGTGTACCGAAACACGGAGATAATACAGACTGTAGACATTAGTGTACCGAAACACAGAGATAATACAGACTGTAGACATTAGTGTACCGAAACACAGAGATAATACAGTCTGTAGTGTACCGAAACACAGAGATAATACAGTATGTAGACTCTAGTGTACCGAAACACAGAGATAATACAGACTGTAGACTGTAGTGTACCGAAACACAGAGATAATACAGACTGTAGACATTAGTGTACCGAAACACGGAGATAATACAGAGTGTAGACATTAGTGTACCAAAACACAGAGATAATACAGACTGTAGACATTAGTGTACCGAAACACAGAGATAATACAGACTGTAGACATTAGTGTACCGAAACACAGAGATAATACAGACTGTAGACTGTAGTGTACAGAAACACAGAGATAATACAGACTGTAGACTGTAGTGTACCGAAACACAAAGATAATACAGTCTGTAGTGTACCGAAACACAGAGATTATACAGACTGTAGACTGTAGTGTACCGAAACACAGAGATAATACAGACTGTAGACTGTAGTGTACCGAAACGCAGAGATAATACAGACTGTAGACAGTAGTGTACAGAAACACAGAGATTATACAGACTGTAAACATTAGTGTACCGAAACACAGAGATAATACAGACTGTAGACTGTAGTGTACCGAAACGCAGAGATAATACAGACTGTAGGCTGTAGTGTACCGAAACACAGAGATAATACAAACTGTAGACTGTAGTGTACAGAAACACAGAGATAATACAGAGTGTAGACTGTAGTGTACCGAAACACAGAGATAATACAGACTGTAGACTGTAGTGTACCGAAACACAGAGATAATACAGTCTGTAGTGTACCGAAACACAGAGATAATACAGTCTGTAGACTGTAGTGTACCGAAACACAGAGATAATACAGACTGTAGACATTAGTGTACCGAAACACAGAGATAATACAGTCTGTAGTGTACCGAAACACAGAGATAATACAGTATGTAGACTCTAGTGTACCGAAACACAGAGATAATACCGACTGTAGACTGTAGTGTACCGAAACACAGAGATAATACAGACTGTAGACATTAGTGTACCGAAACACGGAGATAATACAGACTGTAGACATTAGTGTACCGAAAAACAGAGATAATACAGACTGTAGACATTAGTGTACCGAAACACAGAGATAATACAGACTGTAGACATTAGTGTACCGAAACACAGAGATAATACAGACTGTAGACTGTAGTGTACAGAAACACAGAGATAATACAGACTGTAGACTGTAGTGTACCGAAACACAAAGATAATACAGTCTGTAGTGTACCGAAACACAGAGATAATACCGACTGTAGACTCTAGTGTACCGAAACACAGAGATAATACCGACTGTAGACTGTAGTGTACCGAAACACAGAGATAATACCGACTGTAGACTGTAGTGTACCGAAACACAGAGATAATACCGACTGTAGACTGTAGTGTACCGAAACGCAGAGATAATACAGACTGTAGACTGTAGTGTACAGAAACACAGAGATTATACAGACTGTAGACTGTAGTGTACCGAAACACAGAGATAATACAGTCTGTAGTGTACCGAAACACAGAGATTATACAGACTGTAGACTGTAGTGTACCGAAACACAGAGATAATACAGTCTGTAGTGTACCGAAACACAAATATAATACAGTCTTTAGACTGTAGTGTACCGAAACACAGAGATAATACAGAGTGTAGGCTGTAGTGTACCGAAACACAGAGATAATACAGTCTGTAGACTGTAGTGTACCTAAACACAGAGATAATGCAGTCTGTAGTGCACCGAAACACAGAGATAACACAGTGTGTAGTGTACCGAAGCACAGAGGTAATTCAGACTGTAGTGTACCGAAACACAGAGATAATACAGACTGTAGACTGTAGTGTACAGACACAACCGAAACACAGAGATGTAGTGTACCGAACACAGAGATAATACAGACTGTAGACTGTAGTGTACCGAAACACAGAGATAATTAAGACTGCAGACATTAGTGTTCCGAAACACAGAGATAATACAGACTGTAGTGTACAGACACAGAGATAATATAGACTGTAGACTGTAGTTTGCCGATACACAGAGATAATACAGACTGTAGACGGTAGTGTACCGAAACACAGAGATAATACAGTCTGTAGTGTACCGAAACACAGAGATAATACAGACTGTAGACGGTAGTGTACCGAAACACAGAGATAATACAGTCTGTAGTGTACCGAAACACAGTGATAATACAGTCTGTAGACTGTAGTGTAGTGTACCGAACACAGAGATAATACAGACTGTAGTGTACCGAAAAACACAGAGATAACACAGTGTGTACACTGTAGTGTACCGAAACACACAGTCTGTAGACTGTAGTGTACCTAAACACAGAGGTAATACAGACTGTAGACTGTAGTGTTCCGAAACACAGAGATAATACAGACTGTAGTGTACAGACACAGAGATAATATAGACTGTAGACTGTAGTTTGCCGATACACAGAGATAATACAGACTGTAGACGGTAGTGTACAGACACAGAGATAATACAGGCTGTAGACGGTACTGTACCGAAACACAGAGATAATACAAACTGTAGGCTGTAGTGTACCGAAACACAGAGATAATACAGACTGTAGGCTGTAGTGTACCGAAACACAGAGAAAATACAGACTGTAGGCTGTAGTGTACCGAAAAACAGAGATAATACAGTCTGTAGAACACAAACACAGATAATACAGACTGTAGACTGTAGACTGTAGTGTACTGAAACACAGAGGTAATTCAGACTGTAGACTGTAGTCTGTAGTGTACCGAAACACAGAGATAATACAGTCTGTAGACTGTAGTGTACCGAAACACAGAGATAATACAGTCTGTAGACAGTAGTGTACAGAAACACGGAGATATTACAGAGTGTAGACTGTAGTGTACCGAAACACAGAGATAATACAGACTGTAGACATTAGTGTACCGAAACACAGAGATAATACAGACTGTAGACATTAGTGTACCGAAACACAGAGATAATACAGTCTGTAGACTCTAGTGTACCGAAACACAGAGATAATACAGTCTGTAGTGTACCGAAACACAGAGATAATACAGACTGTAGGCTGTAGTGTACCGAAACACAGAGATAATACAGACTGTAGGCTGTAGTGTACCGAAACACAGAGATAGTACAGACTGTAGACATTACTGTACCGAAACACATAGATAATACAAACTGTAGGCTGTAGTGTACCAAAACACAGAGATAATACAGACTGTAGGCTGTAGTGTACCGAAACACAGAGATAATACAGTCTGTAGACTCTAGAGTACCGAAACACAGAGATAATACAGTCTGTAGTGTACCGAAACACAGAGATAATACAGACTGTAGACATTAGTGTACCGAAACACAGAGATACTACAGAATGTAGGCTGTAGTGTACCGAAACACAGAGATAATACAGTCTGTAGACTCTAGAGTACCGAAACACAGAGATAATACAAACTGTAGTGTACCGAAACACAGAGATAATACAGACTGTAGACCAAAACACAGAGATAATAGTGTACCGAAACACAGAGATAATACAGACTGTAGAGATGTACCAGTGTACTCTACACAGAGATAATACAGACTGTAAACACAGAGATAATACAGGCTGTAGACTCTAGTGTACCGAAACACAGAGATAATACAGATTGTTCACTATAGTGTACCGAAACACAGAGATAATACAGACTGTAGACTGTAGTGTACCGAAACACAGAGATAATACAGTCTGTAGACTGTAGTGTATCGAAACACAGAGATAATAGAGTCTGTAGACTGGAGTGTACCTAAACACAGAGATTATACAGACTGTAGACATTAGTGTACCGAAACACAGAGATAATACAGTCTGTAGACTCTAGTGTACCGAAACACAGAGATAATAAGTCTGTAGACATTAGTGTACCGAAACACAGCTATAATACAGACTGTAGACTGTAGTGTACCGAAACACAGAGATAATTAAGACTGCAGACATTAGTGTACCGAAACACAGTGATAATACAGACTGCAGACATTAGTGTACCGAAACACAGAGATAATACAGAGTGTAGACTGTAGTGTACCGAAACACAGAGATAATACAGACTGTAGACTGTAGTGTACCGAAACACAGAGATAATACAGTCTGTAGACTCTAGGGTACCGAAACACAGAGATAATACAGACTGTAGACTGTAGTGTACCGAAACACAGAGATAATACAGACTGTAGACTGTAGTGTACTGAAACACAGAGGTAATTAGAACTATAGCGTACCGAAATACAGATATAATATAGTCTGTAGACTGTAGTGTACCGAAACACATAGATAATACAGAGTGTAGGCTGTAGTGTACCGATACACAGAGATAATACAGTCTGTAATGTACCGAAACACAGTGATAATACAGACTGTAGACTGTAGTGTACCGAAACACAGAGATGATACAGTCTGTAGTGTACCGAAACACAGAGATAACACAGTGTGTAGTGTACCGAAGCACAGAGGTAATTCAGACTGTAGTGTACCGAAACACAGAGATAATACAGACTGTAGACTGTAGTGTACAGACACAGAGATAATACAGGCTGTAGACGGTAGTGTACCGAAACACAGAGATAATACAGACTGTAGACTGATAATACAGACTGTAGACTCTGTACCGAGAGTCTGTAGACTGTAGTGCCGACCAGAGATAATACACAGTGAAACACAGAGATAATACAGTCTGTATACTATAGAGTGTAGTGTACCGAAACACAGAGATAATACAGACTGTAGTGTACCGAAACACAGAGATAATACAGACTGTAGACTGTAGTGTACAGACACAGAGATAATACAGGCTGTAGACGGTAGTGTACCGAAACACAGAGATAATACAGACTGTAGACTGTAGTGTACCGAAACACAGAGATAATACAGTCTGTAGAGTACCGAAACACAGTGATAATACAGACTGTAGACTGTAGTGTACCGAAACACAGAGATCATACAATCTGTAGACTGTAGTGTACCGAAACACAGAGATAATACAGTCTGTAGACTCTAGAGTACCGAAACACAGAGATAATACAGTCTGTAGTGTACCGAAACACAGAGATAATACAGACTGTAGTGTACCGGAAGATAGAGATAATACAGACGGTAGTGTACCGAAACACAGAGATGATACAGTCTGTAGTGTACAGAAACACAGAGATAATACAGACTGTAGTGTACCAAAACACAGAGATAATACAGACTGTAGACTGTAGTGTACAGAAACACAGAGATAATACAGTCTGTAGACATTAGTGTACCGAAACACAGAGATTATACAGACTGTAGACTGTAGTGTACCGAAACATAGACATAATACAGACTTTAGACTGTAGTGTACCGAAACACAGAGGTAATTCAGACTGTAGTGTACCGAAACACAGAGATAATACAGAGTGTAGACTGTAGTGTACCGAAACACAGAGATAATACAGTCTGTAGTGTACCGAAACACAGAGATAATACAGACTGTAGGCTGTAGTGTACATTAGTGTACCGAAACACAGAGATAATACAGGCTGTAGACTGTAGTGTACCGAAACACAGAGATAATACAGACTGTAGACTGTAGTGTACAGACACAGAGATAATACAGTCTGTAGACTCTAGTGTACCGAAACACAGAGATAATACAGTCTGTAGTGTACCGAAACACAGAGATAATACAGACTGTAGACGGTAGTGTACCGAAACACAGAGATAATACAGTCTGTAGACTGTAGTGTACCGAAACACAGAGATAATACAGACTGTAGACTGTAGTGTACCGAAACACAGAGATAATACAGTCTGTAGTGTACCGAAACACAGAGATAATACAGTCTGTAGTGTACCGAAACACAGAGATAACACAGTGTGTAGTGTACCGAAGCACAGAGGTAATTCAGACTGTAGTGTACCGAAACACAGAGATAATACAGACTGTAGTGTACCGAAACACAGAGATAATACAGACTGTAGACTGTAGTGTACAGAAAAAGAGATAATACAGGCTGTAGACTCTAGTGTACCGACACACAGAGATAATACAGATTGTACACTATAGTGTACCGAAACACAGAGATAATACAGACTGTAGACTGTAGTGTACCGAAACACAGAGATAATACAGACTGTAGACTGTAGTGTACCGAAACACAGAGATAATACAGTCTGTAGACTGTAGTGTACCGAAACACAGAGATAATACAGTCTGTAGACATTAGTGTACCGAAACACAGAGATTATACAGACTGTAGACTGTAGACTGTAGGGTACCGAAACACAGAGATAACACAGATTGTAGACTCTAGTGTACCGAAACACAGAGATAATAACACAGTGATAATACAGACTGTAGACTGTAGTGTACTGAAACACAGAGGTAATTCAGACTATAGTGTACCGAAACACAGATATAATACAGTCTCTAGACTGTAGTGTATCGAAACACAGAGATAATACAGACTGTAGACATTAGTGTAACGAAACACAGTGATAATATAAACTGTAGACTGTAGTGTACATACTGTAGTAGTGTAGAAACACAGAGATAGACTGTAGACTGTAGTGTACCGAAACACAGAGATAATACAGACTGTAGACTGTAGTGTACCGAAACACAGAGATAATACAGACTGTAGACACAGAGATAATACAGTAGTGTACCGAAACACAGAGATAATACAGACTGTAGACTTAGTGTACCGAAACACAGTAATACAGACTGTAGACTGTAGTGTAACACAGAGATAATACAGACTGTAGACTGTGTAGACTGTAGTGTACCGAAACACAGAGATAATAAGTCTTTATACAGTAGTGTACAGAAACACAGAGATACTACAGAATGTAGACTGTAGTGTACCGAAACACAGAGATAATACAGACTGTAGACATTAGTGTACCGAAACACAGAGATAATACAGACTGTAGACTGTAGTGTACCGAAACACAGAGATAATACAGACTGTAGACTGTAGTATACAGAAACACAGAGATAATACAGTCTGTACTGTAGTGTAGACGAAACACATAGATAATACAGACTGTAGGCTGTAGTGTACCGAAACACAGAGATAATACAGACTGTAGGCTGTAGTGTACCGAAACACAGAGATAATACAGACTGTAGACTGTAGTGTACCGAAACACAGAGATAATACAGACTGTAGACTGTAGTGTACCGAAACACAGAGATAATACAGACTGTAGACTGTAGTGTACCGAAACACAGAGATAATACAGACTGTAGACTGTAGTGTACCGAAACACAGAGATCATACAATCTGTAGACTGTAGTGTACCGAAACACAGAGATAATACAGTCTGTAGACTGTAGTGTACCGGAACACAGAGATAATACAGTCTGTAGTGTACCGAAACACAGAGATGATACAGTCTGTAGTGTACCGAAACACAGAGATAACACAGTGTGTAGTGTACCGAAGCACAGAGGTAATTCAGACTGTAGTGTACCGAAACACAGAGATAATACAGTCTGTAGACTGTAGTGTACCTAAACACAGAGGTAATACAGACTGTAGACTGTAGTGTACCGAAACACAGAGATAATACAGACTGTAGACTGTAGTGTACCGAAACACAGAGATAATACAGTCTGTAGTGTACCGAAACACAGAGATAATACAGACTGTAGACTGTAGTGTACCGAAACACAGAGATAATACAGACTGTAGTGTACAGACACAGAGATAATACAGACTGTAGACTGTAGTTTGCCGATACACAGAGATAATACAGACTGTAGGCTGTAGTGTACCGAAACACAGAGATAATACAGTCTGTAGACTGTAGTGTACAGAAACACAGAGATAATACAGACTGTAGTGTACCGAAACACAGAGATAATACAGACTGTAGACTGTAGTGTACCGAAACACAGAGATAATACAGTCTGTAGTGTACCGAAACACAGAGATAATACAGACTGTAGGCTGTAGTGTACCGAAACACAGAGATAATACAGACTGTAGACTGTAGTGTACCGAAAAACAGAGATAATACAGTCTGTAGACTCTAGAGTACCGAAACACAGAGATAATACAGTCTGTAGTGTACCGTAGTGTACCGAAACACAGAGATAATACAGACTGTAGACTGTAGACTGTAGTGTACCGAAACACAGAGGTAATTCAGACTGTAGACTGTAGACTGTAGTGTACCGAAACACAGAGATAACACAGATTGTAGACTCTAGTGTACCGAAACACAGAGATAATACAGACTGTAGACTGTAGTGTACCGAAACACAGAGATAATAAAGTCTGTAGACTGTAGTGTACCGAAACACAGAGATAATAGTGTACCGTGTACCGAAACACAGAGATAATACAGTAGACTGTAGTAGACAGTGTAGTGTACCGAAACACAGAGATAATACAGACTGTAGGCTGTAGTGTACCGAAACACAGAGATAATACAGACTGTAGACTGTAGTGTACCGAAACACAGAGATAATACAGACTGTAATAAACACAGAGATAATACAGTCTGTAGACTGTAGTGTACCGAAACACAGAGATAATACAGACTGTAGACTGTAGTGTAGTGTACCGACACAGAGATAATACAGACTGTAGACTGTAGTGTACCGAAACACAGAGATAATACAGACTGTAGACTGTAGTGTACCGAAACACAGAGATAATACAGTAGAAACACAGAGATAATACAGTAGTGTACCGAAACACAGAGATAACACAGATTGTAGACTCTAGTGTACCGAAACACAGAGATAATACAGACTGTAGACTGTAGTGTACCGAAACACAGAGATAATAAAGTCTGTAGACTGTAGTGTACCGAAACACAGAGATAATACAGTCTGTAGACTGTAGTGTACCTAAACACAGAGGTAATACAGACTGTAGACTGTAGTGTACCGAAACACAGAGATAATACAGACTGTAGACTGTAGTATACAGAAACACAGAGATAATACAGTCTGTAGTCTGTAGTGTACAGAAACATAGACATAATACAGTTTGTAGTGTACCGAAACACAGAGATTATACAGACTGTAGACGGTAGTGTACCGAAACACAGACATAATACAGACTTTAGACTGTAGTGTACCGAAACACAGAGATTATACAGACTGTAGACTGTAGTGTACCGAAACACAGAGATAATACAGACTGTAGACTGTAGTGTACCGAAACACAGAGATAATACAGACTGTAGACAGTAGTGTACCGAAACACAGAGATAATACAGACTGTAGACTGTAGTGTACCGAAACACAGAGATAATACAGACTGTAGTGTACAGAAACACAGAGATAATACAGACTGTAGTGTACCGAAACACAGAGATAATACAGACTGTAGACATTAGTGTACCGAAACACAGAGATAATACAGTCTGTAGACTCTAGAGTACCGAAACACAGAGATAATACAGAGTGTTGACTGTAGTGTACCGAAACACAGAGATAATACAGACTGTAGACTGTAGTATACAGAAACACAGAGATAATACAGTCTGTAGTGTACCGAAACACAGAGATAATACACTGTAGTGTACCGAAACACAGAGATAATAATGTAGACTGTAGTGTACCGAAACACAGAGATAATACAGACTGTAGACTGTAGTTTACCGAAACACAGAGATAATACAGACTGTAGACTGTAGACTGTAGTGTACCGAAACACAGAGATAATACAGACAGAGATAATACAGACTGTAGACTGTAGTGTACCGAAACACAGAGATAATACAGACTGTAGACTGTAGTGTACCGAAACACAGAGATAATACAGACTGTAGACTGTAGTGTACCGAAACACAGAGATAATACAGACTGTAACAGTAGTGTACCGAAACACAGAGTAGTGTACCGAAACACAGAGATAATACAGACTGTAGACTGTGGTGTACCGAAACACAGATATAATACAGTCTGTAGTGTACAGAAACACAGAGATAATACAGACTGTAGTGTACAGACACAGAGATAATACAGACTGTAGACTGTAGTGTGCCGATACACAGAGATAATACAGACTGTAGACTGTAGTGTACCGAAACACAGAGATAATACAGTCTGTAGTGTACAGAAACACAGAGATAATACAGACTGTAGACTGTAGTGTACCGAAACACAGAGATAATACAGTCTGTAGACTCTAGTGTACCGAAACACAGAGATAATACAGTCTGTAGTGTACCGAAACAAAGAGAGATAATACAGTCTGTAGTGTACCGAAACACAGAGATAATACAGACTGTAGACATTAGTGTACCGAAACACAGAGATAATACAGACTGTAGACTGTAGTGTACCGAAACACAGAGATAATACAGTCTGTAGTGTACCGAAACACAGAGATAATACAGTCTGTAGTGTACCGAAACACAGAGATAATACAGACTGTAGTGTACCGAAACACAGAGATAATACAGACTGTAGACTGTAGTGTACCGAAACACAGAGATAATACAGACTGTAGTGTACCGAAACACAGAGATAATACAGACTGTAGACTGCAGTGTAGAGATAATACAGTCTGTAGACTGTAGTGTACCGAAACACAGAGATAATAAGTCTGTAGACAGTAGTGTACAGAAACACAGAGATACTACAGAATGTAGACTGTAGTGTACCGAAACACAGAGATAATACAGACTGTAGACTGTAGTGTACCGAAACACAGAGATAATACAGACTGTAGACTGTAGTGTACCGAAACACAGAGATAATACAGACTGTAGACTGTAGTGTACCGAAACACAGAGATAATACAGACTGTAGACAGAGATGTAGTGTACCGAAACACAGAGATAATACAGACTGTAGACTGTAGTGTACCGAAACACAGAGATAATACAGACTGTAGACTGTAGTGTACCGAAACACAGAGATAATACAGACTGTAGACTAGTGTACCGAAACACAGAGATAATACAGAGACTGTGTACCGAAACACAGAGATAATACAGACTGTAGTGTACCGAAACACAGAGATAATACAGACTGTAGACACAGAGATGTAGTGTACCGAAACACAGAGATAATACAGACTGTAGACTGTAGTGTACCGAAACACAGAGATAATACAGATACCGAAACACAGAGATAATACAGTCTGTAGTGTACCGAAACACAGAGATAATACAGACTGTAGGCTGTAGTGTACCGAAACACAGAGATAATACAGTCTGTAGACTGTAGTGTACAGAAACACAGAGATAATACAGACTGTAGTGTACCGAAACACAGAGATAATACAGACTGTAGACATTAGTGTACCGAAACACAGAGATAATACAGACTGTAGACTGTAGTGTACCGAAACACAGAGATAATACAGTCTGTAGACTGTAGTGTATCGAAACACAGAGATAATAGAGTCTGTAGACTGTAGTGTACCTAAACACAGAGATAATACAGTCTGTAGACTCTAGTGTACCGAAACACAGAGATAATACAATCTGTAGACTGTAGTGTACCGAAACACAGAGATAATACAGTCTGTAGACTCTAGTGTACCGAAACACAGAGATAATACAGTATGTAGACTCTAGTGTACCGAAACACAGAGATAATACAGACTGTAGACATTAGTGTACCGAAACACAGAGATAATACAGTCTGTAGACTGTAGTGTACCGAAACACAGAGATAATACAGACTGTAGACATTAGTGTACCGAAACACAGAGATAATACAGACTGTAGACTGTAGTATACCGAAACACAGAGATAATACAGACTGTAGACTGTAGACTGTAGTGTACCGAAACACAGAGGTAATTCAGACTGTAGACTGTAGACTGTGGTGTACCGAAACACAGATATAATACAGTCTGTAGTGTACAGAAACACAGAGATAATACAGACTGTAGTGTACAGACACAGAGATAATACAGACTGTAGTGTACCGAAACACAGAGATAATACAGACTGTAGACTGTAGTGTACCGAAACACAGAGATAATACAGTCTGTAGTGTACCGAAACACAGAGATAATACAGACTGTAGTGTACCGAAACACAGAGATAATACAGACTGTTGACGGTAGTGTACAGAAATACAGAGATAATACAGACTGTAGTGTACCGAAACACAGAGATAATACAGACTGTATTGTACCAAAAGTGGAGTTGATGACTTTTCTGTAGTAGAGTTGATAACTTACCTGTAGTTGAGTTAATGACTTACCTGTAGTAGAGTTGATGACTTACCTGTACTGGAGTTGATGACTTACCTGTAGTAGAGTTGATGACTTACCTGTACTGGAGTTAATAACTGACCTGTAGTAGAGTTGATGACTTATCTGTAGTTGAGTTGATGACTTACCTGTATTTGAGTTAATGACTTACCTGTAGTAGAGTTAATGACTTACCTGTTGTTGAGTTAATGACTTATCTGTAGTTGAGTTAATGACTTATCTGTAGCTGAGTTAATGACTTACCTGTAGTAGAGTTAATGACTTACCTGTTGTTGAGTTAATGACTTATCTGTAGTAGAGTTAATGACTTACCTGTAGTAGAGTTAATGACTTACCTGTTGTTGAGTTAATGACTTATCTGTAGTTGAGTTAATGACTTATCTGTAGTTGAGTTAATGACTTATCTGTAGTAGAGTTAATGACTTACCTGTAGTAGAGTTAATGACTTACCTGTTGTTGAGTTAATGACTTATCTGTAGTTGAGTTAATGACGTATCTGTAGTTGAGTTAATGACTTACCTGTTGTTGAGTTAATGACTTATCTGTAGTTGAGTTAATGACTTATCTGTAGTTGAGTTAATGACTTACCTGTAGTAGAGTTAATGACTTACCTGTTGTTGAGTTAATGACTTATCTGTAGTTGAGTTAATGACTTATCTGTAGTTGAGTTAATGACTTACCTGTATTTGAGTTGATAACTTACCTGTAGTAGAGTTAATGACTTACCTGTAGTTGAGATGATGACTTACCTGTAGACTATTATCTACCTGTAGTAAATAACATTACTTACTTGTAATGGAGTGTCGAGTTTCGTGTTGATGACGGCTGATGCGGCTATAGTCAAAGTTCCAGGAAATTTCATAGGGTCAGGACTGACAGACAGACTCTTGAAAGTGGCTCCCGATCCCCCACAGGCCGACCATTTAAAGGCAGTAACCTTAGATCTGCTGCTTCCCTGTATAAGAAAGAAACTCTAGCGGTGTTATTGACGTCTCATGTTTTAGTTATAATCTTTTGATTAATGATTTAAGTAAATGTGTGTGTATGTTATCGTGAAGTATGTATTGCCCTTAATGGATGTTTTTTGTTTGTTACTCAACACTCATTACTTTCACTCATTACTATTAAGATCAATTTGCGTGACTGTTAATCTAAGACCTATGGAAGCCGTGACAATAGAGTAGAGTACTCACCCACTTTTTGAAAAAACTGGCAGGTTTGAATCGTTCTGGGGTCACCGATTTACATAGCATGTTCATCACGAGGTCAGTTTCATCTTTAAACTCTTTCTCTTCAAATTTCAATACACCCGCTGTACCAATGCTTAGTACAGCAAATAAAGTCAAATATGTAGTAAAGAGAGTCATGATCGACTTGTTTCAGCTACAGCGAAGTGTAGTGTGGTTTTGTGATGTAACCTGGATATCAATCAGCTGATAAAATTTGATAATCGCTATCAATTTGTCTTATCCTTGACCTGCCAGCAACCGATAACTCTATTCATCACATAGCGAAATGTACAACTTAAGAATGTTACGTTTTAACATGTATAACTACTATCATGTATATTCGTAAAGATGTTATCGGTAAAGAGATATCAATATTTTATAATAATCAGTATGATAATCACATGTAATAATCAGTATGATAATCACATGTAACAATCAGTATGATAATCACATGTAATAATCAGTATGATAATCACATGTAACAATCAGTATGATAATCACATGTAATAATCAGTATGATAATCACATGTAACAATCAGTATGATAATCACATGTAATAATCAGTATGATAATCACATGTAATGATCAGTATGATAATCACATGTAATGATCAGTATGATAATCACATGTAATAATCAGTATGATAATCACATGTAACAATCAGTATGATAATCACCTGTTATAATCAGTATGATAATCACATGTAATAATCAGTATGATAATCACATGTAATAATCAGTATGATAATCACATGTAATAATCAGTATGATAATCACATGTAACAATCAGTATGATAATCACATGTAATAATCAGTATGATAATCACATGTAACAATCCGTATGATAATCACATGTAACAATCAGTATGATAATCACATGTAACAATCAGTATGATAATCACATGTAACAATCAGTATGATAATCACATGTAATAATCAGTATGATAATCACCTGTTATAATCAGTATGATAATCACATGTGACGATCAGTATGATAATCACATGTAATAATCGATGTGATAATCACATGTAATAATCAGTATGATAATCACATGTAACAATCAGTATGATAATCACATGTAACAATCAGTATGATAATCACATGTAATAATCGATGTGATAATCACATGTGACGATCAGTATGATAATCATGTAATAATCAGTATGATAATCACATGTAATAATCAGTATGATAATCACATGTAACAATCAGTATGATAATCACATGTAACAATCAGTATGATAATCATATGTAATAATCGATGTGATAAACACATGTAACAATCCGTATGATAATCATGTAATAATCAGTATGATAATCACATGTAACAATCAGTATGATAATCATATGTAATAATCGATGTGATAAACACATGTAACAATCCGTATGATAATCATGTAATAATCAGTATGATAATCACATGTAACAATCAGTATGATAATCATATGTAATAATCGATGTGATAAACACATGTAACAATCAGTATGATAATCACATGTAATAATCAGTATGATAATCACATGTAACAATCCGTATGATAATCACATGTAATAATCAGTATGATAATCATATGTAATAATCGATGTGATAAACACATGTAACAATCCGTATGATAATCATGTAATAATCAGTATGATAATCACATGTAATAATCAGTATGATAATCACATGTAATAATCAGTATGATAATCACATGTAATAATCAGTATGATAATCACATGTAACAATCAGTATGATAATCACATGTAATAATCAGTATGATAAATCACATGTAACAATCAGTATGATAATCACATGTAACAATCAGTATGTAATAATCAGTATGATAATCACATGTAACAATCAGTATGATAATCACATGTAATAATCAGTATGATAATCACATGTAATAATCAGTATGATAATCACATGTAACAATCAGTATGATAATCACATGTAACAATCCGTATGATAATCACATGTAACAATCAGTATGATAATCACATGTAACGATCAGTATGATAATCACATGTAACAATCAGTATGATAATCACATGTAATGATCAGTATGATAATCACATGTAATGATCAGTATGATAATCACATGTAATGATCAGTATGATAATCACATGTATCAGTATAATCACATGTAATGATCAGTATGATAATCACATGTAATGATCAGTATGATAATCACATGTAATGATCAGTATGATAATCACATGTAATAATCAGTATGATAATCACATGTAATAATCAGTATGATAATCACATGTAATAATCAGTATGATAATCACATGTAATAATCAGTATGATAATCACATGTAATAATCAGTATGATAATCACATGTAATAATCAGTATGATAATCACATGTAACAATCAGTATCACATGTAATAATCAGATGATAATCACATGTAATAATCAGTATGATAATCACATGTATGATGAATCACATGTAATAATCAGTATGATAATCACATGTAATAATCAGTGTAACAATCAGTATGATAATCACATGTAATGTAATGATAATCACATGTAACGATCAGTATGATAATCACATGTAACAATCAGTATGATAATCACATGTAACGATCAGTATGATAATCACATGTAACAATCAGTATGATAATCACATGTAACGATCAGTATGATAATCACATGTAACAATCAGTATGATAATCAGTATGATAATCACATGTAATAATCAGTATGATAATCATGTAATAATCAGTATGATAATCACATGTAATATGATAATCACATGTATGATAATCACATGTAATAATCAGTATGATAATCACATGTAACAATCAGTATGATAATCACCTGTAATAATCAGATAATCACATGTAATAATCAGTATGATAATCATGTAATAATCAGTATGTAATAATCAGTATGATAATCACATGTAATAATCAGTATGATAATCATATGTAATGATCAGTATGATAATCATATATAACAATCAGTATGATAATCACATGTAATAATCAGTATGATAATCACATGTAACAATCAGTATGATAATCACATATAATCAGTACATGTAATCAGATGATAATCACATGAATCACATGTAACACTCAGTATGATAATCACATGTAACAATCAGTATGATAATCACATGTAATAATCAGTATGATAATCACATGTAATGATCAGTATGATGATCACCTGTTATAATCAGTATGATAATCACATGTAACAATCAGTATGATAATCATATGTAATAATCAGTATGATAATCACCTGTTATAATCAGTATGATAATCACATGTAATAATCAGTATGATAATCACCTGTTATAATCAGTATGATAATCACATGTAATAATCAGTATGATAATCACATGTAATAATCAGTATGATAATCACATGTAATAATCAGTATGATAATCACCTGTTATAATCAGTATGATAATCACATGTAATAATCAGTATGATAATCATATGTAATAATCGATGTGATAATCACATGTAACAATCAGTATGATAATCACATGTAACAATCCGTATGATAATCACATGTAACAATCAGTATGATAATCACATGTAATAATCGATGTGATAATCATATGTAACAATCAATATGATAATCACATGTAACAATCCGTATGATAATCATATGTAATGATCAGTATGATTATCATATGTAATAATCAGTATGATACAAGATTTTTAATAAATAGTATGCATATGTTTTTATTAGTATGACACAAAGTATGTAACAATTATCATTGTTTATCAACAATGTACATTTGAAAAAGTCAATATGTTGTTATATCAAACTCGTAAGAAGTTCGCACACATTTTGATTCCAGCTCGATATCATACTATATAGACCGGAGTCTCAGGTGTTTAATTATCACATTACAGATTTACTGGTAATTTATATAGAGTATTTACATAGATATATTTATTAAATAGTATTATTTCAAAATTGAACGTTCAGACAAAATTCATAAGATGTGTTCTGGATAATTAGAGTTACGTCCCTTATGTCGCGATTTGATATTCTAAAAGGTATAAGTTCTGTTGTTATTTGTAACAATCAAATCATGTCCTTCTTTTCCCTTACAACTGACACATATTATCGTAACAAACCTTAACTTAGATCACTAGTTATGTTAAGCACGTTCCATTTTTCCTATTTCAACTGTCTAGACCTCGCCTTAGATGTTATCTTACTCCGCCCTCTGACCGTGAACCAGTTCACCTGTTATTCGCTCTACCGTTGCTACTTCTGTATTATAATAAGTATCTAGAAATATTCGAACTACATTGGAATTACTATATCGAGCTTGTATGTTTTACACTTTGACACATCCGGTGGTAAACACAAAACATAACAGTGTTCACTCCGTCTCACCCAGTCTATCACCTTTTACATGTCACCTGGTTTCCTCCTGCCTCTGCTGGATCCTGGTACAAATAAACTTCACTGTCTTTCCTCCTGTAACATTCGTGCTAGAAGTATTCAGTCCCCCATGAATGAAAGCAACAGTTGTTACTATAAAGTACATTAAATTGAAAACGTTCTCACTTGTGAACGTGACATTACTGATCTGGATTAATCAGGATCCACATGGTGTCGTCAATAAAGCAGAACATGCTTACTCTTCTGAACCACCTGGTCTCGTTCTTCTTTTCTTATGCAGCTATTGAGGACATACGTGACGCGCACGCGCGGATTTCCCGCTTCAGGTGAACGATTTGTTTTACTATAGATTACATAACGATGTTTCAGAAAAATATTAATATTTCGTTTTGTAGATGAAAATTCCAAAATGGATACCACTGATCAGTAAATATAACATTTCTTCTTTACAAATATATTTCTTTTTATAATCTTTAGATGAAAAGTAGTTGTGTCATTTCCTAGTTGAAACTTGCACACGAATCTCCTTCATAAATTTACCAAAACGATTATTTTGATAACTCCAATGTGAATTAAAAGCAATATTACGAAACAATCTAAAAATGTATGTCTATGGCTATCAAGTATAGTAACTTTCCAACACGTTGATATAACTTTTGACAAACTTTGATAAATAAATTAGTTGTGTTTTTTTTTTTTTTTAGGTAAAAATGGCACATCACTTTACAGGTAAACATGGCATCAATGTTATGTGTATTGATGAGTCATTATGACGGACTGCTGTTTATATATACTAAATAGTTATATTGTTTTCTGGTTAAAGTACATTTGATATCTTCAAAATAAAGGATTTTATATGTAATTGAGGAAGTAAACAATAAAATATAAACACATTTCCAAATACCGGCAAAGCTGTATCCAAAACATTTCACAGTGTGAATATCATCAATCACTAGAGTTTATCTTTTTCATTTATTGATCTATAAGTTGATCACACTATACATGTACATTCCGTCCATATATATATATAATGAGAGAGAGAGAGAGAGAGAGAGAGAGAGAGAGAGAGAGAGAGAGAGAGAGAGAGAGAGAGAGAGAGAGAATTAATCACTTAACATGACAAACAAATATATCACTAACGTTTTCTGGCCTCGCGGCCATCTTCAGGTGATTACATTACATGTACACTGTATGTTACTTATATATATATATATATATATATATATGATGTAATTTCAAAGGCATATGTACAGTTTACGACTGACATTTGTAACCATTGACATATATACTGACCGATTCATTTACAGTAAATAAGGCAATAATGACGAATCATGTGAGCATTGTTGAAGAAGTGTACAATGTATATTTTAACGAGAAGTGTACGATGCAGACATGATCATAACAAAAACATTCATTTTTTATTTCGTTTCATATGGGTTCAGAATGCTTTCAGATACTTTCGGGAATTTTAAAGAGGTAGGACGAGACAGTAATAGATATAAGAGATATTCGATTAGATTTTCAGGAAAAAATGTGTGCGGACGTGATTACGTACACGTCACGAGTAATGCTTTGTTGTCTGTTTGTTTTGTTTGTTTTGTTTGTTTTTAATTGTTTCTCAGTCAATATCCATATCTCTATAACTAATTTATAAAATCAGTTCCGTGTCAATAACTATCGGACGGAGTGATCCTGAGGTAATGGCCATAATGACAATTGTTGTACTTCACAATGTTATACAGAACATCTTTTCATTCGAAATTTATTTCATACCCCCTTTTAATGGTCAAGTGCGCACACGTTTGTACGTATATCTATATAAATATGTATGGAGATACTGAGTAACTCCAGTGAAATCTTCTAAATGACAATGTATTATATACCAGCGGCGTACCGTGACCTGATTACATGTGTACGCAAACTAAGAGCGCCGAAGGCACAGCTACGCTTGGGGGATCCGGGGGCATGCTCCCCCGGAACATTTTGAAATCTATATGCTCCAAAACGGCTTGCCCTGCATTTTGAGACAGATATACAATACCATTTTTTATTTTAAAATAATTTTTGTGACCAATTTATGAGTACGCACTTGCGTTTTTGCGTATAGGGCGGTACGCCACTGTATACCATGGATATTTATATCGCATTGTGAACGCATAGTAATTATTTTCTCACAATATTGACATCATCTGATTCAAAATTATCAGGAATTTTACCTAGGGACATATTACAGAGGGTAGTGGATGTTTTTTCTGGTGATAGCTGTTGTGTCGTTCATTGAGCCGTGAACGCCTTCAATTTGTTGGTTACCTGTGCCCTGTTCACGACTGGCATGACCAGAAACAATTTGTAGAACAGTGAAAAGGGAATCTCATTTTCCGTAACAAAAATAAGGCTAGTGAATCAAAATGACGGACCATTGAAATAACATTGGGCAGACGGGATATTATTGAGATTTTTAGTACCTCAGATTTACAAATTACTTTTTTGATATAGGGTGATATTTCTGTTGTGCATAGCTCAAACACGTTTTTTTTTAAAAAAAAAAATACAAACTAAACAGAAAGTATTTGTCACAAAAGTTAGCGAGATCAATTCGAAAATTGAGATTTCTACGGTACCGTTTGTTTTTGGGGAAAAAAATGGTAATCAAACACAGAAACGCTAATTAACTCTAATTGATACAGTATTGTAATTAAATATATTCCATAATACAATCATCGTACAGAAATGTCAATCTATACGTTATAATTAGCACGTTTCGTGTCAATCATAATAATCAGATATCAAAATAGATACAAACATGCATTTTCCATTTGAAACAACTAGTAAAAGGTAGAAAACAGTCTCAAATCCCTCTATTATACATTTCTGAATTGACCTGACATAGTTGACATTTAAGACTTGGTTAAAAGAAGATTTAATTATGTTGGCGTGCTAGTATCGCATTTAGTACATTGTATATCATTACATTGGACTTGTTAACAAAAATCACGCACTTGTTGCTTAAAAAATAAAGAACATAGTTTGATGTTGTAACAACCAAGCAACTGGCCTACAAAAAAGCATTGACTTATTGACTGCCATATATAAATATAAGTTATAAATCATACTGACAAATAAAATGTACGGGTTCAATTAATTCGAGATTTTCTCTGTAGCATGTATTTTAAATGGATAGAAACATTGCCATAGTAAAGGAAAGGGGTCTTTTTGAAAATCAGTTTCTAATCTTTGTCCTTTTCCTTGGTGTAATGGGTTACTTTAGCATATAGTTAACGGTAGATGTTGTAGATCCCTTCCGATCTGAATCCTTGATCAAGAGTTTTCAGTTGTCAATCTTTAAACTTTAATTGCTTCAAATTCTGGATCTTCTCGCAGTTTTATTTGTTTAACCAAATCCTGGAGTGTCTTTATCATATGCCCCTGACCAAAACTGATGATTTCGTCGTATGCTGACTATAGCAATGAGTGAAATCACATAAGACATAAAGTGAGACGATGAGAAATTAGCCCGTGAAGGAGATGACTATAGTTCACACATGTCCAGTAAACCACAGGGGTTCTCAGTTGGGGTTTTACTGGCGCGTCCTTCGAAATAACTGACCATATGCACTCATATGATAAATTGTTATGTTTTTATTCAAGTGATACTGTTGAACTGAATTGTAACACTCGAGAGTTTTTAACATAATCACTGAAGGTGGTTATTTCTTGTTTGTGATTTTGAACATGGATAGTTTTGTTATCACGGTTTCAAATTCGAAATAAGTCCGACAAGTTAATTGTGTAACCTCTATGTAGGCTACAACACACTCTGTATAACTATAACTATACAGATCTCCGAGTAAAACGGTACCTTCTAAGTTATATAAAATCACTCATCCATAATTGTGTATTCTACCTGTGGGCTCTCGTGCCAACGTCTTGATAAGCGCTAAGGAGACCTAACCCATGGTATCCCGTAGAAAAGGCTACATATACTATTCTTTAATTTATTCATAACATGTCATAATTTTATCGAATTTGTACTTGAATTGAAATTCTGCTTGCTGTCTTTATAATTATCTGATGAATGATATCATTTTAATTTCTGAGACATGGTTACATATATCTCAGATATAGACGGTTTAGTCCCCCCTACAGCTTTACCGTCACGATCGAAATAGATATGGTTAGATATGTCTCAGATATAGACGGTTCAGTCCCCCTACAGCTTTACCGTCACGATCGAAATAGATATGGTTAGATATGTCTCAGATATAGACGGTTCAGTCCCCCTACAGCTTTACCGTCACAATCTTCACTTCGTCTTTTCATTATTTCGCTTTTTCGTTATTTCGTCTTTTCTTTAAGTCGTCTTTTTGTTTGATTTCCTCTCGGTATTAAGACCTCCGCTCCTTCCGTAAAACACGCACACAAACATACTTTTTGATGTATTATGGTAAGTAACAGTCTGATACAATGTATTTTATTGTACAGTATTGTGTTGTAAATTGACAAGTTGAATATAAACTCCATTCCGTGAGCGACCAAACAAATGATACCGTTCTCCTGAATAAAGAGATTTTTTTTTACCTAACATACACCCTGCGTGGACAGGTCTACTATGCTTTTTAAAATACTGCCTCTAATTAAATGAGTTCAGTTTTTTCATTGAAAGTAGAATTTGGATACCGCTTCATGTTAATATATTTTCCCTTTGTGCTCGAATATATCCTACGAAGCAATATAAATAAAGGTGTTTAGGTGCGACGATTTAGATAGATAGCGATAGATTAATACTATCAATATAAACCAGCAGAAAAAACGGATCATAACTTAAATATCTCTTTTACATTTATTCAGTTAGAGCAATATCACTAACTTGGATTTGGAGAAATCATATTTGATATCCTGTTTCAATTCTAACCTTAAACTCAACACTTAAATCTAGATCTTCTGATTATTAGAAATATTAATAATTAGTACGTGTATTGAAGCACGTGTACAAATAGTAATAAAAATATCAAACATATTTCATTTTGTATATTTTTTCAAATTAATCCTTGAAGAGTTTTACAACAATATTTCCACATGAGAGAGAGAGAGAGAGAGAGAGAGAGAGAGAGAGAGAGAGAGAGAGAGAGAGAGAGAGAGAGAGAGAGAGAGAGAGAGAGAGAGAGACACACACACACACACACACCACACACACACAGAGACAAACAGACACCCCTCCCCCCTCCCACTCACAAACAAGAAGACACACAGAGATGGAGACAGAGACAAAGTACAGTGCATTTGAATTGCATAGATAACAACTGTCTCCCCCCGCATAATCAATATTAGTTTTCAATATGATATTATACATTGAGACTGAAAGAATCCTAAGGTTTCAATACGTTGATACAGATATATCAGCACAGACTTATCTGACAGTATCACACAGTAAATCCCACAACTGACATGAACTTATTCTATGTGAGGACGTGGGTGTGACTAACATTTCGGTAGACGGACGACAGGCGAACGACATCCTGCTTTTCAGATTAGGCACCACCAATAAACTACACAGAGTGCTGTATAGATGTGATTGACGTATCAAGCTCGCTCACGCATTCGATTTAACAGAAAATGTCTCCGGTTGATTGCACGATGTAGAGTTACATCTGACATACAATTACAGTTATGCCGGATATAGTAACATTAAAAATGTATGGGCGTCCAATATGACTTATATTTACAAAACACTGGTTTAAATATCTTCGTTAAAGTTTGGTACCAAGAATTGTAATATCAATGGAATATCTAAAATTTTAAAGTTATGTGTTTTTATTTAGTAACATTTAAATGTATTTGAAAAAGAATTAAGCATCTTTGTTATCAAAGTTGTTCAATTTCGTTGACATACACGGCATGGCGAGTAAACAGTTTCTTGTGCATGAAAGCCCGAGTTTGTTGAGTTTTCCGTCCGTTGTACGCTATCGATGAAAAATTAACTCTATTACTTTCGGCGAATTATTGTTGAAGTATTCATGAAAATGTACAATTAATTTCTAATTTAAAAGCAAACGGAATTTCACCGTCAAAAAAGGTTATCGTGAAGTCAGGAGATAGTCCGTGACTGTATACCGAGAGTACGCCTTGCAGGGGTTCCCCTGGTTTCGCGTTTATAACTTTTCTTTTTCTCAGCCAATCGCATATTACTTTTAAAATGACGTAGGACGATTATCTATCATCTTATCATACCAACCAATGAAATCGCTTGAATAAAGCAAATGTCGTCATTTCGATCTAATTTAGAGTCGGGAAATTAAAACAAAGGGAATTTCTTACCCCGGTATTTGTCACGACAAACCAGAGCTTCGCATGCTAAAATATGAGCGCATATGAGTTTTGAATAATTTCTTGATATAAAAACAGTACACTTACTTCATAATAAACGAGAAAGAACTTACGAATAACATGAAACTGTGTCTCCGTCCGGGCGACGAATTCGGCTTGTTGTAGTCAAGAACGACAACTCAATACCGCTTCAAGTTCGCGGGAGTATTAATATTTCACGATATGAAGTAAATATTTCAGATTAACAGTTTACCCCACACTAATACTAATGTCTCTATCGCTTATGATGAATCTTTACCCGCATTATTGGGCCGTCGAGATAACGGATCTTCATAGTATCGGACCTTCTGAGTACAAGACATTCGCAAAATAAGCCGGTCAACCTGCCGTACACAGTGGGAAGAACCTGAACATGTTTTGCGTCAGTTTCCTAACAACACGTGCCCAATGACACGTAAAATAAGAAATCGACAACATTTATGCGATAACCTAAACGCAAAATCTTTGAAGATTTCGTCAAACTCAGTGTCTTGTCTAAAGTTGTTTAATTTACAGTCTTATAGGTTTTAGGATTTTTTTTGTCGTTATTTCATCTTTTCGCTCGGCGTTTTTTCGCTTTCAACAAAACAAAAAACAAAAAATGTGAGGTACAGACACCAGATAAAAGCCACTTGGTATATAGGGAAGTAAAATATTGAATAAGTAAGCTCGTGCAACCTAATCCGCTAAGGAGCTGTGTGGAATTATAAAGACTTCCTGATTTGAACAACACTTTTAATGGCGTTCATGTTGCTATACGTTTAATGTTGGAAACGATAGAAAATGTTTGGACACAAGTAGTTAGGTCTTAATGTTCTACAGAATTAAGCATGGTTTCTGTCCTTCATACTTATCATATGTTTTGTCAACAATAAATTAAGAATAAAGTCGTTCTTGCAAGCATTCTTCTGATCGCTTAACTTAAGTGACAAACTCTTTATGTGTTTCAGGATAAATAAAACGCAAACACAATAAAGATAATACCGACATACCAACAAAAGCTTCATTCAAACATAAAATATCGAATCACTTCGAGTAAACTTGGTATTACATCAGATTTCATTCCGGAACAGAAATTGTATCAATGTCTATACGAAATATAAATTAATACTCTCCGTTTAATTTGCAAGATTCACATTCAGATGGCGTTGTCAAAACTGATGTGTCACATGACCATGTCTGATAGATTGACCTTTACGGGAGTATATTGAACAATGTAGCTATGAAATATTAGACAATAATGTACATGTATATATCAATTGATGGTTTAACACGTATCAAGCATCCACCGGAAAGTGATTTTATAATGAGGATGTGTGATCAGTTCAGTAGAGATGGAATTTAAAATGTCTGGACCCTTCTGATGACATCCTCTGTAGCAGTAGTTGTGTAGTTTCAAGGACTTAAGTATGAAGTTAGTAATTCCTTCAACCTTGGAAAAATCACAAACACAAACTTCACTGTTTCTGACTAACAAATGTGAGATATAAATTCTTTGTTGATCTGTATTGATATTTTCAGGGGTAGGCAGGTTTTCCCTGCAGACTTTATAGATTTATCAAATTTGTGTAAAGTATTTTGAAGTATTTATGATTAATTCTGAATGATAATTCAATGCTTCAAATAGATAACAGCTGGCTATAATTACAAAGCTTGGCAATGTTAATGCAATCAACACCCTCAGAGAGCAACATGTAAGACAATAGGGTTCAGCCTTAAATATATTTATATCTAAGTTCGTGGTATATCTAAAGAATTGCCTCGTTTTACGATGAAATAAACTATGGTATGTTGCATGAGACTACCGTGTAATAGTGGCTCAAATATATGTATATATATATTGTCATACTTCAAAGAAAAATTGGATTGTATTTCCTACCAAACCGTTGATGTAGACATAGGCTTGAGGAGTTCTGATTTATTGCTTTCAGTTCATTAATGATGATGATGAGGATGATGATGTTGATGTTGATGATGACGATGAGGATGATGATGATAATAATGCTGATGATGATGATGAGGATGATAATGCTGCTGCTGCTGCTGCTGCTGCTGCTGATGATGATGATGATGATGGTGATGATGATGATGATGGTGATGATGATGATGCTGCTGCTGCTGCTGATGATGCTGCTGCTGCTGCTGCTGATGATGATGATGATGCTGATGCTGATGATGATGATGATGATGATGATGATGATGATGATGATGATGATGATGATGTTGATGATGCTGCTGATGATAATGATGCTGATGATGATGAGGATGATGAGGATGATAATGATGATGATGATGATGATGATGATGATGATGATGATGATGATGATGATGATGATGATGATGACGATGATTGTTGACGATAAATATATCGAAAAAAAATCAATATCACAAGAGATTCTCAACAGTTATTCACAGGAGCAATTTTGAAAAAAAAACTTTCGTACCTACCTGCAATAACATCCTCTGTCATATTATTTCAGTACACTATCAGCAATGGTCTCCGATTCTACGAAATGGAACGGTAAGTAAAAGGTTTGTTGAGAAAATCGGGCTGTGTACTTACTATAATTGTGTCGGGAAAAAACGTATCAGAACTATTCAGGAGTTCATTTCAGTGCCAAGCCATAAGCTTATTATTACAGGAATCTATATACAGCTAGAATTTTAATTTTACATGAAAATTTAAAGGGAAGCTATCAGTGTACATCGCCCACGACTAAAGTGCGAAAACTTCACTGTAGTGGGTACAATTTGACGCGTTTTAAAGCATCACCAACATGAAACCGAATCAATTGTCGTTCATATGATTATTGGATTCAACGGATCACCCTGTGACTACAAAGGGATGAAATCATGGACGCATGTAGTTAGGTTCTAATTTCCGTGTTAATGTGTAGGCTTCTGTCTACACAATGTGACTAATTTAAAAGAAGATTCTGTTAATTTTTAAGGCATTTAACACTTTGTCATTACAAATAACCATATTGGAGGAAACGTGATAGACCGTAGGCTACTCGGTAGAAATCGTGATAGACCGTTGGCTACTCGGTAGAAATCGTGATAGACCCTTGGATACTAGGTAGAAATCGTGATAGACCGTTGGCTACTCGGTAGACATTGTGATATACCGTTGGCTACTCGGTAGACATCGTGATATACCGTTGGCTACTCGGTAGACATCATGACAGACCGTTGGCTACTCGGCAGATATCGATCGTGATAGACCGTTTATTACTCGATACCAATCGTGATAGACCGTTCACTACTCGGTGGAAGTCACACTTAATCACTATATCTCTGTCGTTTTTTTTTGTGCTTTTGTAAGTTATGTTTATCATTATCCGGTCACGAGTTATGATATTTAACACAAAAATGTGACAAGATGTACAATATGTCACTTATGTAGTAATTTGAATCCCTGTTTGATATTAAACTCAATATTCCTTATCAATAATTATATCATTTGAGGATTCCCATGGAATAAGACATATTTGTGACATAATTATTGATTGGATACCTATAGGAAACAACAGCGCCCCTCTGTTGACTGATTTCTTTTTTTTATACGAGACTGAATTTATTGAAGAACTTATCACAACAGGTCA